>NC_054832.1:37587432-38203098 GCF_018345385.1 Vulpes lagopus
GTGTTGTTACCATCAAGGCACACAATCACTTCCTTATTCATTCAGCTAATACATATTGAGTACATATTGCTGACAGTAGCCTTTATGTGTTGCTCACAGGAGATACAACAAGAATAAGTCTTAGACTTTAGAGAGACTTTCAGTCAGAAGAGGCAGATAACTAGATGGGCTCTTTTAATACAGTGTGATAAGAGCTGTGATGAGGTAAAGATGGGGTACTGTGTAAGTTGGAAGATAACCTAACATCTTGACATTGAAGATTCAGAGAAAGCTACAAGGTCCTAGAAAGCTAGGAGGTCATACACAAACTGAGTAACTTTGGATGACTTAGATTTGGGGGGCAAAGAGAAGAGGTGATCCATGTATTGGGAATAGCACATGTTTAGCTGGGCTGCTCAGAGGCTTCCACCAGTGTACCCTCTCCTACCTGTTCTGTTTGCTGATGTTTCTGGATAAAATCCCATTTAAACACTGTTAGTAAGGGCCTTACTTCCTTCCCCCTCCCCGAGTTTGAAAATCACCATATTGAAGGATTTTTGATAAACTTTGGCAGTTTGTATCAATTCATGTATATGTATATTCATTTTTGGATTGGCCAAGAAATAAATTGCTATGATTTAGGTTTATATTGGGAACAGTTCAGTTTTCATAGGAGAATATTGCTATGGCCTTTGTAAAAACACTGTGTTACCCTTCTTAAGTTTAGAACACTATTATGATGGTAGGATGTTAATGAAATTTATGTAATGAAAAATAGCTGTTTCTTAGTATTTTAATTATCACATGCTCATAGGGAAGACTTTAGAAAATATTTGTAAAAAGTCCTATCTGTTAAGGATTCATGTCCAGAATACACAAAGAATCCTTAAAACTTAACAAGAATACAAAAATCCAATTAAAAAGTATGCCAAAGACCTTAATAGACACCCTCACAGTGAAGATATACAGGTGGCAAATAAGCATGTGGAAACATGATTCACATCCTATGTCATCAGAGAAATGTAAATTAAAACAACAATGAGATACCACTACACACCTATTAAAAGGATCCAAATCTGGAATACTGACAAGACCAAATACTGGTGAGGGTGTGGAGCAGAAGGAACTTCCATTCATTGCTGGTGGCCATGCAAAGTAGTACATTCAGTTTAGAAGTCAATTTGGTTGTTTTCATATAAAACTAAACATACTTTTAACCATATGATCCAGCAGTTGTTGAAAACTTATGTTCAGGGATGCTTGGGTGGCTCAGCGGTTGAGTGTCTGCCTTTGGCTCAGGGCATGATCCCAGAGTCCCAGGATTGAGTCCCACATCGGGCTTCCTGCATGGAGCCTGCTTCTTCCTCTGCCTGTGTCTCTCTCTGCCTCTCTCTCTGTGTGTCTCATAAATAAGTAAATAAAATATTTTTTAAAAACCCCAAAACTTATGTTCACAGAAAAACTTGCACATGTATGGTTATAGCAGCTTGATTTATAATTACCAAAAACTTGGAAGCAGCCAAGATGTCATTCAGTAGGTGAGTGCATAAAGAGACAATGGAATGTTTTTCAGCACTAAAGGAAATAAGCTCTCAAACCATGAAAAGGCATAAAGGAAACTTAAATGCTTATTATTAAATGAAAGAAGCCAATCAGAAAAGGCTACATACTGTATGACTCCCACTATTTGACATTCTGGAAAAGACAAAACTATGGAGACAATAAAAGGATCAGTGGTTGCTAGGTGTTAGAAGGGTGGGAAGGATTTTTAGGGCAGTGAAACTACTGTGTATGATAATATAGTGGTGGATATAATCAGTATACATTTGTCTAAACCCACAGAATATATAGTACCTAATATGAACATTAAGGTACAGTAGGACTTTGGATGTTAAGAATGTGTTAGTGTAGATTAGATTCATCAGTTGTATAAAATGTACTACTCAGGAGGGGGATGCTGATGATGGGAGAAGCTATGCATGAGTGGGGGCAGGGAGTGTCTGGGAAATCTCTATCTTTCACTTAATTTTGGTGTGAACCTAAATCTGCTCTAAAAAATAAAAATAAAAATACCTTTAACAATACGTGGTTTTGTTCAATTCAGATAAATTCAACTTGTATAAAAATGTTAATTTTTAGGCAGTAAAAATTAATGTTTGAATTTCCACAAGAAGCTTAAACATAATGATTCACTACAAATAATTTGTACCATGAATAATGTTTATATAAGGTGCAAATAGACAAGAAGAGTTTGTAGTGCTTCTTCCATTTTTCTCTCTGTTTTTTTCTTCTCATTTTATACTGTTTCTATTTTGAATCACAATACTAGAGGAAGACTGTCAGGATAAAGGGTGTAGAGGAGGTGTGAAAAGGAGATAGGAATAGAAAGGATATGGTCTTTAGGCACAGGATGAGAGGCAACACTACCCCCTCCCCCCAAAAAAGTTCTGGAAGATGATACATAGTCTCACTGGGTTGAAGGTGTTAAATAGGGGAAGGGAAATGAATATACCGGACAGGAGAAGGAAGCAGTGGGAGATGGCATAGGAGAAAGGAATGGAACATGGCTCATGATTGTCACACCAGTTATCAAGGCATCATGTTTCACCTTTGCTTCTGGGTGTATGCAGTAATTTGACTTGTGTCTTTCTTGTCCCTCCACCCATTGGAATTTTCTAAGTCATATTTGGCTATTTAGCAGGCCAAAAATATACAGAATTGCTGGGTTCTCATATGTCATGTAAGTCTGTACAGAGGCTTAGTCAAGATTCTTAGGAATTGTGGCTGAATTTAAATTTTTTGTGTTGCTTAAAATTCTATAAATAACAGAGCTTTTGTCTTGAAGGAAACTGCCTCCTCTCTAGTGTTTTAAGAATCAACATGTGGGGATCCCTGGGTGGCGCAGCGGTTTGGCGCCTGCCTTTGGCCCAGGGCGCGATCCTGGAGACCCAGGATCGAATCCCACATCGGGCTCCCGGTGCTTGGAGCCTGCTTCTCCCTCTGCCTGTGTCTCTGCCTCTCTCTGTCTCTGTGACTATCATAAAAAAAAAAAAAAAAAAAGAATCAACATACGGTTAAAAAAACAGGTGTTAGGGTATCTAAATAACTGTATAGTTAACTTGCCAGCTGAAATAAATAGTGTCACCTGACAGTCTTTCATAGGATAATCCTCTTTAAATGCTATTCAGTTGTATTATTTTCTTGCATAAACTTCTTTTTTTAAAAATATTTTATTTATTTATTCATGAGAGACACAAAGAGAGGCGGAGACATAGGCAGAGGGAGAAGCAGGCTCCATGCAGGAGCCTGATGTGGGACTCAATCCTGGAACTCCAGAATCACGTTCTGAGCCGAAGGCAGATGCGCAGCTGCTGAGCCACCCAGATGTCCCTTGCATAAACTTCTTCAGGGATTCCCCATTGCCTTGACTGGCTTTTCTTTTCACCAAAGTCTACCCATTTTTCTCCCTTCTGCCATTAGTTCATATATGTTGTTCAGTGAAAGCCAATTATTTTAAAATGATACATGAATGAATGATGAATGAATTTGAATGAATGATATCTATGTCAGTGGAAACAGCTTGAGTTAGAAATCCCAGATCTTGAACTCTCTGAGCATATTTATATCTGTAATTTTTTTTAATTACAATTTTAAATTTTAATCTTCATTTGCCAGTCTTAAATTTGTGTTCAGTTTGCAGTTGAAAGGAGGCATAGTGAATAAAACACAGAAGATGACTTGCTTCCTGTTTCCTAACTTGCCAGTCTATATCATTATCAAATTCTGTTGAATGTACCTTGAAAATATCTCTTGGGTTTGTTTTCTTTTCTTTTATTCCTGCTCCAATTTACCACATCTCTTTTTAAAAATGTAGATTGTATTATTATTTTTAGGTTTGGTGAGACCAGTGGGTCAGGAGATAAATTGTTATAGATCCTAAGAGATGTAAGCCTGCCATGCAAGGAAGGCTTATACAGGGAAGCACTAAGGTCAGTTAGGAGGCAGAGGGAGAGAATGGAAAACATGGGCAAGAGCTTTTATCATGGTTCTGTGGGAAGGAATGGATGAGATAAGGTGAACAGGTTTAGGATTGGTTAGTTTGAATGATTTCAATGGGTTCTGGGGTGTAGGGTAATCACTAGTTGTCTGGTATATGGCTCTGGGTTGATGAGGTTAGGAAAATAGTGGCTCTTGGAGGTGGTTGGCAATATGGACTTCTGATTGGTTTGCTTGGGGATATGGACTCCCGATTGGGTATTTATATTTGGACTCCCGATTGTATTTATATTTGCTTTCCTATAATCTAGCTTTGATGTAGCAGCCAGAAAAATCTTTATAAATTAGGTCATGTTATTGCTCTGCTTAAAATTCTTCTCAGATCTTCTTTTATATATCTAATAAAGCCCAATTTCCTCACTTTGGTTTTGATGCCCTTCATTTACTAGGCTCCTGCATCCATCTGCAACTACATTGTATTCAACCATATTCTTCACTTACTTTATTCTAGGCACACTGATCTTTTGATTTCTTGAGAATGATTTGCTCTTTCTCTCCTCAGGGCCTTTGTGCAGATAGTTCTTTGTGCCTGGATGCTCTTTATCTGGTTAATTTCCAGCCGACCTTTGAATCTTACCTTAAATGTTATTCTTTTGGGAAGGCCTATATTAGGTCCTTTCTGTTGATTTTTCTGTGATTATTCATTTGTTCACTTATTCACTGCTTTCTTTTGTACATATAAGAAGGGAGGTACTGCTGGTAAAATGGAAAGCAAACCAGATTGGCACCTAATCTCATGGAGCTTCTTCTGGAGGAGGCAGATAAAGTCAGTGACAAAGTAACTATAAGATATTATAAATGGTTTAAAATTTTAAAAGAAGTATTGATGTAAAAAAAAAGAAGTATTGATGTAGAAGCTATCAGAATATGACCAATTGCAGGTCACTGTTGTATATAAACTTTTAAACAATTTTGTTCTTTTCCAAATCTAAATTATAATCTACAGCCATTCAATAGAGGGGGAATATTTTATTGTTAAAGCTCACCCCTGTCTACTTTCAAAGCTTTTCCATATACTTTAGTGCTTCCCAAGTCAGAGAATACCAAAAAATATGAGTATTATTCCATTCTTTCATATGAACTAAGAACAGTTTTATTTGGAGAAATGAATGCAAAATAAAGTTTCAAGCAGGTAGTTTGAAACTCAGGGCAGCCCCTCACCTTTTTAAAATTTTTATTTATTTATTTATTCTAAAAGATTTTATTTATTTATTCATGATAGACACAGAGAGGGAGGCAGAGAGATAGACAGGGGGAGAAACAGGCTCCCTGCAGGGAGCCCAATGTGGGACTCAATCCTGGAACTCTGCGATCATGCCCTGAGCCAAAGGCAGATGCTCAACCACTGAGCCGCCCAGGCTTTTTTTTAAAACCACAGTTAGTAATTGTATTTATCTGCGGATTTACTTCTCTAGTACCAGTGTATTTCATGTGTGTGCTCTGTGAGAATCAGAATTGTGTTTGTGCAGTTCACCACTGCATATTGAACATCTGGCTTAAGCAGAGGGTCAATGAATAAATGATAGAAACTATATTCAGGCATGTGTCCTTAATGTGGCTGTTTAGCCCTACCTGCTTGAATGCTTTTCTAGGTTAAAATTATTGAGGCTGTGGTTTATGATATAGAACTGTTGGACTTTGATCTGTGTACTTGTGTATTAGAATGGACCACAAAGTATTTTTTTTTAAAGATTTTATTTATGTATTCATGAGAGATACAGAGAGGCAGACACATAGGCAGAAGGAGAAGCAGGCTCCCTCTCGGGAGCCTGATGTGGGACTCAATCCCAGGACCCTAGGATCATGACCTGAGCCAAAGGCAGATGCTTAACCACTGAGACCCCCCCCCCCAGGTGCCCCACAAAGTATTTTTTTTCTTTTTTTAGATTTTATTTATTTATTCATGAGAGACTTATGAGAGTCTTATGAAACTTATGAGACGTATGAGACTCTCTCATTATTCATGAGAGAGAGAGGCAGAGACACAGAGGGAGAAGCAGGCTCCACACAGGGAGCCTGATGTGGAACTCGATCCCGGGTCTCCAGGATCACTTCCTGGGCTGAAGGTGGCGCTAAACCTCTGAGGCACCTGGGCTGCCCCCCACAAAGTATTTTTTGAAGAGAATTTTACTTGTCCCCAAAGCTGTCCTCTTGACTCACTGTTATTTTTATTTTATTTTATTTATTTATTCATGAGAGACACACAGAGAGAGAGAGAGAGAGAGGCAGAGACACAGGCGGAGAGAGAAACAGGTTCCATGCAGGGAGCCCAATGTGGGACTCAATCCCGGGTCTCCAGGATCATGCCCTGGGCTGAAGGCAGGTGCTAAACCACTGAGCCACCCAGGGATCCCTTGACTCCCTTGTTAAAGAGAGATAGGGTTGCTTTTTCAGGTAGCCACCCACGTTAAAATCCCTAATTTTCCTAAGGGCTGTCAGTCCTGCCCTTAGACCTGCAAGATAAAATATATGTTTTCTTTGTGTTTTTCAGTCAACATAATCCTGAATTCATTGCTACTTAATTTTGAATGAGAAGGTTAATATTTAAAGAAGTTCTTTGAAGGATATTCTTCTGGAGTGAGGTTTAACTGTGGGCCTGTATCAGAGTTGCCAATAGAACTTTTAAAAGATCTACTGAGGGCAGCCCGGGTGGCTCAGCGGTTTAGCGCTGCCTTCAGCCCGGGATGTGATCCTGGAGACCCGGGATCGAGTCCCACGTCGGGCTCCCTGCATGGAGCCTGCTTCCCCCTCTGCCTGTGTCTCTGCCTCTCTCTCTGTTTCTCATGAATAAGTAAGATCTTTGGAAAAAAAAAACCTACTGAAATTGGAATCCCTAAGGTGTGGGACCTGGGTCACAGGTGTTTCTGATACATAGTTAGGTGTGTAGGAGCAGTACTCCCTGGAAAGGTTTCTACACTGGTACTTACACCCCAAAAACATGTATGTAAAGAAGACATTTTTATGTTTCCCATAGGTTGAGGTTCTGGGTGTGTTAAAGATTAGTTTCATTTGTTTGTAAACAAGCACTTTTCTTCAGTGATTCAGTGAACACTGAGGAACTTCTGATATTTACTTTCCATTGCCAGCACCTACCAGAGTTGAATATGTCTGCAAATTTAAGGTGTGAGGTGGGGAGTAATGAGAGATATAGGTGGAGAGGTAGATTTTGAAAGCTCTTGTATGTGATAAAGAGCAGTTAAGATCTTTTCCTTTTAATAATGGAGAGGCATTGGAGGTTTTCTTTTTTAAGTAAATTTTTCTTTTTTTTTTTTTTTCTTTTTTCTTTTTTTTTTTTTAATGGGAGAACAATATGCCAGTTTATTTTACTCTTGTTTTAAAGGAAGGTAACCTTGTCAACTATATGGAACATAGATTTGAATGGGGGAGAAAACTATGACAAGGTGACCAGTTGGGAAGCAACTCTATACAAGAGGTAACCAGGAGCAGAAGGATAAAAAAGGATTGAATCCTAGCTTTGTAGGTACCTTTTTAGTTTAAATACTTAAGCTTCAACCAGTCTACTCTACCCTTGACTTGAAGACTTAGTGAAAATTAAAGGCTCCACTGAGAAGTCTTCCCTGATTGCTTTCTTTTGAGCTCCTTTTTGGTGGTCTCTTTATGTCATATTTTGTAATACTTCCTTTTATTATTATTTTTTGCTAATTTGATTTTTATATTTTATTTATCTTACACTGATGCCACTTTTCATGATAAACTCTACTGGTTAAAAATATCTTTTGAACAAGTTGTCCTCTATGCCATTCTTGTTTTTTTCCCTTTCTATTTTGTGCCTTTACTTATAGTTTTTCTTTTTCCTAGAATGTTCTTATCTTTTCTCCACTCATATTGTAGAGTTTTAACCTTTCTTTCATAGTTAAAATCCCTCCCTTTCTACAGGTTCTTTCTGCTGGCCCTGCCATTTCCTTATTTTAGTTCTTGTGGTGTTTAAGCTGTCTACTACTTAGTTTATGCTACTTGTATTTTTATCTTACGTATTCTATGAATATGGTACTCTGCCTCTTTGAGTTGGGCAAGATGTCTTACATATCAGTGTATATAGCTTGCTCTTAGTAAATATTAAATAAATATTAAATATTAAATAAATAAATATATGACTCTTTGTTCCTTTCTAAGTCTTCCTAAAAACAGGCTATAAACATAGTTTATTCTGCTCTGAAAGACATAAAACTTCAGAAATATTTTAAATTAAAGGACGCCTGGGTGGCTCAGCAGTTGAGTGCCTTTGGCTTGGGGCATGATCCTGGAGTCCTAGGATCTAGTCCCACATCGGGCTCCTGAATGGAGCCTGCTTCTCCCTCTGCCTGTGTCTCTGCATCTCTCCTTTCTCTCTGTGTCTCTCATGAATAAATAAATAAATAAAATCTTTTCTTTAAATAAATATTTTAAATGATTAATTTTAGTAATCTGAATTTAAAGCAAAATAGTTGTAATTACTTATCTCTGGAATTTTTAAGGCCCAAATAAAAGAGAATTGAAAATAATTTTGTTGACTTTGTTGAATTAGAGTATTTTAGAGTTGAGTATTAATATCTGAGTGCAAATTCCCCTAAAGATTTATATTTATTTTTATTTATTTATTTATTTATTTATTTATTTATTTATTTAAGATTTATATTTAAAATGCTTTAGTTAAAGGACAATATTTTCATTTGTTCCTTATGTTATATACCAAGTCCTTTGCCAGAACCAAGCCTTATGTTCTTGGGAATCACTCAAAGCATTTGGGCCTACTCTGCTTTGTAATCCCGTTAAATTTCATCCGTGAATTAAAACCTAATTATATAAACCCTACATATAGACAATTTGATGTACAATAGATATTTACTTATTGGGACATTATGAAATGTTGAAAATACTTATATTGGGATTAAGAAATAATTTTCTTTGGAAATTAAGTTTAATTGTGTATGTATTTTTCTTTAGCCCATATGTTGTAAAGTACTATGGCAGTTATTTTAAGAACACAGACCTCTGGATTGTTATGGAGTACTGCGGCGCTGGCTCTGTCTCGGACATAATTAGATTACGAAACAAGACGGTAAGTATTTTTAAATTGTTTTGCTAATCTCATTTCTAAAGATTCATACTTAGGAATCTAACTAGGTAGTATTTTGTTACAAAGAAAATATCAGTGTGAAAAAAGAAAAGGTTTTACATTGTGAAAGGATCTAGTATGAGGTCTGAGAACTAGCCATATATCTTTGTATGGCAAATTTGAGAGTCATATGATTGTTTATTTGTTAGGAAATTTTTGATAAGTCACCTAGAATCTACCAGGAACTCCACTTCTTCATTTGGAATCAGTATGTATATTCTTTATTAATGTGAGTTCAATAAATTATGGCTAGAGTTTTATTTCAAGTTCATAATATTTATAGTATTTTTTTGTGTTTTCTGTGTTATAATCTGTGGTAAACAATTAAGGTTTTATGTTTCTGAGTGTTAAAAAATAATATAAAAACATTTTTTGTCTTTATTTTCCCAAATATTGTTTGGGGGTTTGAAAATGACAAAGCTAGCTAGTGTGTGTCTGTGAATTCAGGTTAGTGAAATGTGTTATTTAATAATAGCTTTTTTAAAAAATATTTTCTTTATTTATTCATGAGAGACACATTGAGAGAGAGAGCGAGAGAGGCAGGCTCTATGCAGGGAGCTGGATGCCGGACTTGATTGGGGGACTCCTGATCATGCCCTGGGTCAAAGGCAGGCGCTAAACTGTTAAGCCACCCAGGGATCCCCAATAATAGCTTTTTATGGTTATGCTTTAACCATAAGTAAGAGCTATTAACAAAATTATTTACTTTATGCTAGAAGTGCATCTAATTTACTTGGATATAAGGACAAAAGTGACCTTTTTATCTGTGAATGAGTAAGAATAATAATCAGTGAAATAATTTATAATACTGTAGAACAGTAACCTAATTACTACATGACATTATTGTATGTTGTCAGACATATTTAAGTAAAATACATTCAGAAAAATACTTAACTACTTGAGTCAATTAGTGGTTAACCAGAATCATTTTAAGGTTTGATTGGGGAAGTATGTTGTAAGTTTTTCCTACTAATTTTTTTTTCTGTTAGAGAAAATAAAGTAAATATGATTTCTTTTTAAAGAAGTGAAGTAGAACTTAAAGAAGTGAAATAGAACTTAAAATAATCCCTGTTTTGACAGAATGAATTAGGTGATTTGTGTCATTCTAATTATATATTTTAGAATTTCTATGGTGCTTAACTAGTATTTATGTAAATCAGATGACTCTTGAGTGACAGAACAGTGCTCTAATTGAAAATAATTATACTTTAGAGAAGTGTTTAAAAATCATTTCAGGGCTAAACTTAGTACACTTGGTATTTAAAATTATCAAGTATTAGAAATATGAAATAAAAGTGTGTGAAATGGAAAAATCTGTTTTCTTGGTTTTAAATGTAAATGTTACCATTGTGAATAGATAGGAAGTATTTTATTCAAGTACTTTATTATGTTGTTACCAGTAATTGCAAACTGTGAAGGTATAGTATAGTTCTAAAATACGGATATGGATGAATCATTATCCTCAGGAATCTCCTTTGCCAGTTAGCAAAGGGAATATTTTACCCTACTCACATTCATTTTTGGAAGATAGAATCCACTGAATATGTATGGGGAGTCCTACATTTGGAATAATTTATTCTCACAGAACAGTTATCCTTGAGTTTGGAGTTAATGGGGAGAATTTGATTCTCAGTTGCCTTGATAACAGCTCCTGTTAGATCTCAAGAATATTTGCATCCTGATTTTCTTTTATATATATATATATATATATATATATATATATATATATATATATATATATATATATATAATTGAAAAAGAGTACTACTACTGGGAAGTTTAGCAATATAAAGATTTGTATCTTTTTTATTTAATGACTAGGCATTGTAAGTATTTGATCATTTTATAGGAATGATCACTGGAGTGATAGTCCTCTTGTCTGAATTTCAAAGGTGTGACTATTACCTGTTAATCGACTGGCTTTTAGAAATGTGACCAGTGAAACAGTTGTCCTTGATCTGTTAAAACTCAATTGTTTTCATGGTCACAGAACAATCAATTTTTTCCTTAGAGTACGGGAACTTTTACTTTTTTAGAGTTTATATGCTCTTTTGTTTTTGTTACATGGTTTGTTGTTTCTTTTAATTTATTGATTTAGTGCATCTATTTAATTCATTTTAAACAGCACAGGACATTCTTCTTTTTATTTATACTGTCAGTTTTTTTTTGCTTTTTGTTGTTCTGTATTCTTTCCTGTATTTCACAGTTGCTTGAAGAACATGTTCTTCAGTGCTCTCTTTTATGTGGGTATGATGGCGATAGGTAAAAATGTTACTTAACTTCATTTTTTGAATGATAAAATTGCTGGGTAAAGAATTCTAGGTTGGCAGTTTATTTTCATTTTTGATTTAAAAGTAATGACTTTTGGAAGACCACTCAAGTAATGTATTTTTTGTAGAATTGTGCTGGAAGACCACTCAAGTAATATACTTTTTGTAGAATTGTGCTTGTCTTTGAAAGATACTTCATTAGAAATGAAGTATTGCTGAATTTTAATTATCAGTTGATATCTGGTATTGATCAAATATTTTCTTGAAAATTAAAGGTATAGGATAAAACAAATCTGATTAAGTTACATACCTATAAAAAATTTAAGTTAATTTGTTTAGCTTAAAATATAGTGCTGTTTATGTCTTAACCTCCCTCTTCTCTGTGCAGTTTCATAACTTGTCACTTTTATTATGCACTTTACAATAGAAATGGCTCCTAGAATAAAGACTGGATTCATATTATGGTGTTTTTGTAAATGTTATTACCTCATCTTTTCTTCCACCATTGAGTGCTTGCCTTGACCCCAGGCTTTGCCTAGTGAATTTGTATCTATGAGGGACGAGCTAACATCACATCTGCTCTGGAACTTTTTCTGTTTTCCTGAGTAGTTTCTTATATAATTGGTTGATTAATTAATTAGGTAAGTCTTTACTGTATATTCACACATAAAGAAAGGGCATAATAAATTCTAGCTACTATTATTATTATAATTTTTACTATTATTATTAATTTTTTTTCACATATTTTGACCAGTAAGTAGCCTTTGCACCTTTTTATATGTGTATTGGCTCGTTTATTCCTTTTTGTGCTTATCTTTTTGTTATTGTTGTTGGCATTTTTCTTACAGTTTTCAGGATTCTCTGACAGTTTGCTGGTGATTATATGAGTGCTTCATATATTTTAAAAGTCATAAAACCAGTTATCTTATTGTTGGAATAGATATTAAAAAAGGAGCTTCAAAATATCTCTTCCAGAGGTTTTATACTTTGGCCTATACTTTTCCTTTGGGAAACATCCAAGAAAAGATAAAGGCATAGAATTAGGTGTAGGAGTTAGTTAGGAATATTCCAGTGATTGGAATTGAGGCTGAGCAGCAAAGGGCTGGAGTTATATCTGTTTAAATGTTGCTGTGTACCATGGGGCAGATCAGAGTTGGCGTCTGAGCTGGTAATGAATGGTAATTGTGCTAATCAGTGGTATTGGTACTAGAGATAGGATGAAGGTTAAACCCTTTTGTATTCTAGTGGGTGCTAAAAGTTTCTCTGAGTCTTCTGGTTGCATTATGAATAAAAATCACTGTTTAGTTAGTATTCATTGACTCAGCTACTAAATGTTGGGAGATCTATAAACATATGTGAGTTAAATCCTCTGATTTCTGTGATCAAATTCACAAACAACTCAAGTCCTAATATTGTATATTTTAGTAATTGACTATTTTTCAAAAATAATTACATTATTTTGACCCATCTTTTAAGTGTGGTGAAACCTATGTGTAGATAACCCTGCTGTGATATCTAGAAGTCACATTTAATTAGTCAGCTCTTAGTGTTTAGGAAAATAGTTGCAGTTGCCTTCCCCTACCATAAGCCACCCAAGGACAGACATTTTTATAATTCTTTATGGAAATATTACAAGTGCTGGAGTAGCTTCTGGCATCTAACAAAGCTTTGATAAATGTTTGTTGAACTGAAACAGGATCAATTCCTTGGCTGCTTGTCCTATGAATATAAAGCAACTCTCTTCATCTATTAAGTGTTCTATTTTTGTAGCTAAGTTGTAATTTGCATGGCTACTTCTATTTGTTTGTAATATTATAGGTTATTGAACAGATAAGTTCCTATAGCAAAGGCCATAGAAAGTGTGTTTACCAGAGACCTTGGAATGTGTGAAATAGTTTATTCCATTAAGTTCCTTATTTTTACAGAACTTCTCTATGTACATGAATTTAATTTGTTTAATTTTATAAATGCCTATCTTGATAACTTTAACCTTAATAGATGTCTACGAACGAAACCTTTTCCTTTTCGTTGCTTTTATTAATGGAAGTTAATATAAGCATACTTTATTTTTAGTGTTTTCAGGTTTAAAAAGAAAAAAGTCTAATATTGTAATAAATAATATATTTATGGGAATAAGTTTGAAGATTTCCTTGTGAAGAAATATTTTAAAATGAATATATTTTATATCAGTTATCACTTAACATCTAAACATTTATGCATTTCAAGTATTATATATACTGCAAAGTGGAAATACACAACTCTATGAAATTGAAGCTTTTAAAAAGTAGATTATATTTTTGAGGCTTTCACAATGGTCTTTATGTAATTGTTAAGCTGTGCCTTGACATATGGAAGAAAATGGAGTCTCTGTGTTAGACATCTGTCGTGTACTTGGGAAAGTTTTAAGAAAATAAAGTTTTGAGGTTATTCTCTCCCATTTTGGCCCATTTTTTGATTTGACCACTTACTTTAATTTAACCTAGCACTATGGATTTTAGTTTTGGCTTTTTCATAGACTAGTTTTATGATCTGAGCAAGTCATTAACCTGACAGAGACTTTAGCTTCCTATCTGTTAAATAATAAACAACATCTATATTGCTTTACATTTTACTTGGCAGTTTTATTTACACTTCAGTTGAATGGAAAGGTTCAAAACATTTATGGATCTAGGTACAGGGCTCTTCAGTAGAGGTACAAATAACTTTAATAAATTTAAGAAATTTTGCTGTTGTTGCATTGTTGAGGTAATACCTATATAAAAAGCTGATTTCGACTCTCTTTATATATAAAGAGTTATTAGAATTCTTTGGGAGCAGTAAAGGAAAAGCACTTAGCCTAACACAGAAGTTCAGAGAAAGCTCCTTAGGAGATAAAACTGCTTAATAGATTCTTGGAAGAGGAGGAGTCATGTATCATTAGAATGCAAGCTCCCCCAGGGCAGGGTTTTTTATCTTCATTGTTCACTGCTTTATCTCCATTCCTAGCACAGTGCCTGGCATGCAGGATGCTCAGTAAATATTTGTTAGCATGAATGGATGAATGAATGAATGAGAAGAGAGAGGGCAAAGGACATCTTGAAAGAGGAAACAATGATATGCTAAAATTATATTTCCCTCTCTAAAAGTTGAGGTGTCACACTTCTAGGTCACCTGAAGGAGAACAGCATCTGGTTTAAATGGATTTATTTTTCTCACACATAATTGCTCAAAATCATTGCCATGTTGTAGATTGATGGATCTATGTTAGGATCATGATGTTGCTGTATAATTTTTTGTTTTTCCTAGAGTTATTCCTTTTGTTTTTTTCCTTCATGTTTAGAGAAGCAGCATATGCCATCTTTATCATTTTGCTAATGTCTTCTACCTTCTTAATCATTTTACCTGTTTCCTGGAATTTATGTGATTCTTCTTTGAGAAGACATTCTTTGGAGCTTCCTGATTTCTTGTTCTAATGTGGACTCATTGCTTTTTAGGTCTGCTGTACAGCTGCATCCTTGGAATTTCTTTTCACTGGACTTTTGGGTTAGTGCCATCATTTTCTTGTGTATTTCCTATTTCCTTGGTTTTCACCCTTGTTTTGTATTCTTCCTAAACTATCTTCTTCATGGTACAAGAATAAGAGGTCAACTATTTGAATCCCGCATGTCTGAAAATGTCTTTATTTTGCTTTCACAGTTGATTGATTGATAGCTTATGTAGAAATTTACATTGAAAATCAGCTTCTCTGAGAGCTTTGAGGGCTTTCATCTATTATCTTCTAGCATCTGATGTTGCTAATGTTATAGCTAATGCCTCTCAGAGTCTTATTTATCTGTAGGCCTCTTACCTGCCTCCTCCTCCAAACCCCCCAAATCTGGAACTTTTTAGACTTTTCTTTTTATCTTGATGTTCCTGATACTGCACAAGGAATAAGATGTGTCACAAGGATGTACCTACTAGGTGTGAGTCCTTTTTATTAGTTATGCTCAGCACTCAATTCTTTTCAAATAGCACTTTTGTCTTTTTTTCAGATTTGGAACACTTTCTTTAATAAGCTCCTCCTCTGTTTTCTTCACTGGATGATGAATCTTCTGAATTTTATTCTTTTGTTTTTTCCTCCTAGATTTTTTTTGTTTTTGTTTTTTTTGGTCTTTTTACCTTTTGGGGAGTTGGTAGGGGGTGATTTTTTCTACTTTATTTTGTGACTCTTCTAACTGAATTTCTTATTTCAGGAGTATATTTTAATTTATAAGAACTCTTTCATTTTTCATTTGTCTTTTTTTGTAACATCTTGATGTTGAGGCATGGATGCAAAAGTTTTTCTCATCACTCTAAGAAAAATAAGTTTTTGAAAAAGTTATTTCCTGTTTCCCGAATCATCTTTACTTCCTCTGGGGTGGTTGTTTCCTCTGTTCTGGTCTTGCCCATGGCAAAGGTCAGCAGGAAGGCTGACCAGCACTCACTGGAAACATTGGGCAATGCTTTTTGACTGGCAGATATAATTTTAGGGTGAATGGACTGGGAGATGGCTTTTCGGGGAAGGGTCTACAGAGCAGTTTGTTCAATTTATTGAGAGAGGAGCCTCTCACTCTGCTCCCATGTGGGTTAAGTGCCAGAATGCATGTCATCTGCATATATGGGGATGAGGGTAGGGGTAGAGTAAGGATTCCATTTTCTTCTTTTCTTTTCTTATTCTATTTTCTTCTTTTCAGCTTCTATGAAAAAGCTAGTTGCCATTTCCATCCCTTCTTACTCCTGCCCAACCTCCCCAGTGGTGGAGCCTCTTGGAGTTTACTTGGCAATCACTCCTTTTGTTGCACACTCCTTTTTTGCCTCTTGGCTGTGGATCTTGCCATAGAATGCTTCCAAAGTCATTAAACTCTCTTGTGATGATTCTTTTGTTATTAGTTTATTTATTTATTTATTTTCAAAAGTCTCTATCAGCTTAATGAGGTTTCAGGAGAAGGAGAGACAAATAACTAAAATTAATTACAAATTTAGGTTAGCTTTTGAACCTGAATCAGCGATATCCCCCCTCCACCCCTTGCCTTATGTGTATTTTATATAGCTTTCATATTTTTAGGTGTTTCGTACAACTACTTTTGAGGAGTCATTTGATAATCCCTTAAAAGTTTGAATCCATCCAGACTTTGGGATCCTCCAGCAATTCTCCTCTTTCATCTGTACTTAGAGAAACTCTAGCACAGTTGTACAGTGAGGCATAGGCAAGAATGTTGTCACAACAGAAAATTAGAAGCAAATCTAAATCTTGATCAGTATTAGAGCTTGGACTAGAAGATTGCTATCATTCTTTCTGTCTCCATAATTCTCTAGCTCTTTGGTAAAGGCAAACTGAGAGCAGTGTTCTGGCTGAACCCTTTCAGAATACGTAGGACCCAGTTGTCCAGATGAGAACAACATTAAAATACCAAATAAATTATGTGTCTTAAAACATGTATAAACATTTATCTTGGTATATAAGAGAAAATTTTAGTATTTACCTATACCCAGTTGAGATATATTTCTGTGATGTTGTGTGTGTGTGTGTGTGTGTGTGTGTGTGTGTAGTGGGTGAGGGAGGGGGGGCTCAATGAAGGAACAAGAATAATGGAGAAGTTGTTCCAGACTGAAGAAAGCAATTCCTAAGTTATGTGTATGTGTTTTCCTCAAGGCTTATGTTGGTCTGTTTTATTATGAAAATAATTGGGAAAGCCAAGTTTTATTTAAACATCACCTCTTTAGAAGTGTGAAGGACACTTTAAGACCATTCTGTTTGGTAAATTCTCACTGTTAGTTTTATAACTGATTCTCAACTTCAGTGACAGATTTTTGATAGATATTTTGTGAGCAGTACTATTTATATAGTATTGGTATGTGTCAGGCACTATTCTAACCACATGTATGGTTTTGCATTTAATCCTCATATAAGGATTAACAACTGTATGAATAAGAACTATTATTGACCCATGTTGTAGGTGGGAAACTGAATCATAGAGTGGTAAGTAGATTAGAGGGAAAGAAAGGGTTAAAATTATATCAAACTACTGGAATTAAACTGTA
Organism: Vulpes lagopus; assembly: GCF_018345385.1. Classification (NCBI taxonomy): domain Eukaryota; kingdom Metazoa; phylum Chordata; class Mammalia; order Carnivora; family Canidae; genus Vulpes; species Vulpes lagopus. The sequence goes on from NC_054832.1 coordinate 37,604,893, forward strand.
GTAATTAAGAGCACAGATTCTGGAGGCAGAGTTTGTGGGTTTGAATCTGGTTCTGCTATATATTGGGTATGTGAACTTGGGCAACTTTCTTCTCTAACTCATTTTCTGCATCTACTAAATGAGATAAGAAGACCACCCTACTTCACTGAGTTGTTCTGACAATTAAGTATATAAAATGCAAGGAATATCACCTAGCACATAAAAAGCCCTGTAGGTATTTGTTCTTGCTACTGTCATCATCATCCTGTCATCTCACTTATATAGATGGGAATGTCTTTGCGATCAGATGTGTTTGAGCAGAATATAAAGAGGACTATGGAATCAAGAACAGAATCCTAGCATCTACCATGAGTACTTTGAATTATCTTTGTTTCGAGGGAGATATAGACTTAATAAGAGGGCTACATTCTTAGGTACAGTGAAGGGTTCTTTAATAGAATCAAACAGTGGCTATTCACAATAGACTACGGTGTTTTTTATCTTAGTGCACTTAGAGTTAATGCCTTGTACATATGATCTTTTTAGTAAATTGTGATTTATTGTATTTTAAAAATATATGTTCTGCCTTGATATGTATTTTGTTTTACTTAAGATAGATTTTTTTTCCTCAGTGAAGTCATACCAATTTTTTATTGACTTAAGATTTATTTGGAGTTTCAAAGTTTAATATTGTTTCATTGATAATAATAGGCATCTTTTTGATTTGTATGGGCTTCTATTCCATAAAGTGCTTTTTGGGGGTTTATATTTGCCTCTCTGTTATTGGACTAATTCATGTTTGACTTCCCTAATCACTTTGTTGCATGCTCTCTCTTTGTGTAATAGATACTAGTTCATATAGGATTTACAACTCCATATATATTGAGTGCTTTTCTGTTGTCTTCTGATCTCTTTTTCAGGAATCTTTTCATGTGGGAAAGGATTTTAAAATGTCTGCCCACTGACCATTTTCACAGTAGAGTATCAGTTCTCTTTCTCTTCAGATCAAGGGATTATAAGCAGCGTGTATATATGTATATTTACATATGGTGTAAGTAGTGAAAGCTTTCATTTTGAATCACTAGTTGTGGGACTTTGTGATAGATTATTAATCCTTTTTTTTTTGCCAAACATCTGCAATCCAGATTTCATGAAGACAGCCTCTCCCTGCCCTTTTGTATATAATAATGGCTAAAATATTCTAGTTATGTTTTCTAATGTATGTACTATGTGTTGAGCAGATTTGTGTTCTTCTGGAAAAATCCCATAAATTTTTTATTGTTTAAAACCTTGGCTATTTTATACCCTCAACCCTTCTTTCTTTGGGGTAGGAGGAGATAGATTGGTGAGGGGTGGGAGGGAGTTACTCTGCTCTTTTTTCCAGTCTTTCCTCATGTTGAATACCTATAAGCCCCATTAAATTGTAGGTATTCTTTTTCCCAAGAGAGAAAGAGTAAGAGGGGAAGAAACTTTGATTGTAAGGAAGTTGGAATCTGAGGCTTGATGGTTGTTCAGATAAAGTCTTACATGTAACCTTAAGTATTACCTTTGAGATTTAGGTTATTTCAGAGATTGCTACTTAACTCCTCAACTTTCTCTAAACCACTGGTTTTTAGTAAGTTGTTTGATCACCATTGTCTGTGATTATGTCATGTATGCCATAAAAACTAATGGGCACTGAAGCATTCAAGGAGTTCTGTAAAATGAGAAGTCTGAATGTAATATTGATACGATTTGGAGTAAGCATTTATTAGCTGGGGGAAGTGGTACTAGGAAATGAAGGTAAAGAAGGGACTTAAAAAACCCTGCACGTTCTTTTAAAAAACATGATTATGCTATTTTCCTGGTTCCCAGTATCATATTCTGGAACGGGGCAGAATATAGAAATCAGCTTCAGAAATCTTATGCTGTTAAATATCTGGAATAACTTTTAGTAGTTTTAGAGTTGGTCAGTGGTTTGTGCTTTATACAAACCTCTTTTCTAGAAGCTTCCCCACTTTTTGGTATCAACTTCAAGTTTACTATCACTTTTTAGTTATAAGTATAAGAAAACCCAGCCTAGACTGGTTTAAGCCAAAATGGGAATTTATTTGCTCACATAACTAAAAATCTTTGTAGAGCTAATTTCATGTATGGCTGATTCAGGGTGAAAGGAGTTACTTTAATTCATCTTTTTATTTTGATACCTCTGTATTGAGTCTTGTCTCCAACAGATTTTTGCCTCATATGAAATCCAGCAAGGATTCTTGTGCTTCATTGCTTCTGGATGGGTCATGTGCCTTTCTCTGAGCATGTCATCTTGATCTGTGTCTAACCTGGAGCTAGGATGAAGCTGAGTAGTAGAGATACATATTCTGAGGATGGGGAAGTAGTAATTTACTAAGGGGAATCAGAATATGTTAGCAGGAGAAGGGTGAATGGGTGTTAAAATGGCAAAATGTAATGAATAATTCTATATATTTACTAAAACGCAAATCAAAGCAAAATGTATCAAGAATAAAACAATTAAAGAAACCCTCACCTCTAAATAACTTAAAAAATGTATGTTAGATGTTAGAAGTATTTATTGACATTTGGAGTCAAAATTGTTGGGTCTCTAACCCTTTCTCCTTCTGTCACAGTAAGGGATGTAACTGTTGATATCTATGGGACCTTGTTTCTGCTGTGTCAGTAGTAAAAGTTTGCTGTAAGACTTCTTCTGGGAAGTCTGTTCATCAGGATTTAAAGACCCGTGGTTCCTTATTAGAACCACAATGGACTGACCCTGGTATTAGTTCTGATGTCTATAATCCCTTTTCTTAAGAAGGATTTTCTTACCCTGAGCAGGTACTATTACTGTTTAGAGCTGTACTAGAATCTTAGGAGAATGAGTCTTTTTGTGTGGGAAGTAATTCTTGCTCCTTACTTGGTGTATCCCATAGAGTGAAATTGAGTTCTAAGTGTATTTTGCATCTGATTCTTAAAGTTCCAAGCCACAGCATTTAATATGACTGTGCACTGTAGGATTAGACCTATCAAATTTTTCATAACAATCATGTGCCAGGTTTTAATCTCTGATTAAATACATCATACACGTACACTTCATTACATCTTTCCTAAATCTTTTGATTGCATTATACACACTTTTATGATTTTCCACATCACAATATAGTTCTTCCAATAGACTTTCTCTTCTACCTTAACTAAGTAAATTAACCTTACAAAGTTATTTCTTTGGCTGCCCTTATTGGGAAGCCGCCCGGTCTTCACCTTAGTTGCTGTTCTCCTTGGAATTTGTCCCAGTTCTGTTTCCTTTTCATCAGTCAGGCCCACCTTCATCTACTTTATTTTTGTATGGTACATTCCTCTCCTGGTGGACTGCCTGTCACTGCCAGATGGACGGTGAGCTCTCCCTCCCTGCCTTAAATAAGACCCTGAGTACATGGTGACATAGTTATTTGAAAGGAGATGATTTAGTGGAAGGACCCAGGATTCCTGCATTGTTACTTAGTAGCTCTTAGGACCATGGGTAGTTGTGTAACTTCTCTAAACTTAAGATGCCTAAGCCTAAATTAGGCCTAATATCATATTACTTTCTTTACCTACCTCAGTGTTTTCTTGTGAGGAACAAAGATGCTGCATGTCAGAACATTTTGTAACCTGGAAAATTGTGTATGAACTTAAATCGCTATTTTATTACTATCATGACAAAAATGTCTAAAACAGTATGTAATTTTAATGGCCAATGGTTTAAGAATTTTGTGATACTTGTTGAAATAGAGAATGTTCTCTAGCATTGGAAAATTATACTAAAAGATTATTGTGTCTTATCTAGTAAAGTCTTGGTTAATCTTAGGAAATCAAGAGATGCATATAAGTTAATTTTCCAGAAAATAGGAATTTAGCTTCCTAGGTAGCAGATCTCTAATTTTAACAATTTTAGATGGAGAGTTTTTAAAATTGTATAGCATAGTTTTCTGTACTTTGAACCAGAATGTGTGTGAGCCCCTTACCCTTTTAATGATATAAATTAAGGAAAAAATGTAAGTAATTATGAGTACATCATAAACATTTCAAATAGTATGAAAGGGGAATTAGTGTCTCCTTACTTGCCCCTCAGTTTTACTTCCTTGAAGTAATGTCAGTTAACAGTTTCTTGTGGGTCCTTTGAGCACATATGTACACATATCATATTTTACACAAGGGATTCATACTGTATATGTGTTCTGTTCCTTGTCTTTTTTCCCTTTAACTTCTGATCTTAGAGATCTGCCTACACTGGTACATATAGGTCCACGTGTATGTAACAACATATATTTCTTTCAGTACTTTGGACAAAAAGAGTTCCAGCTTTTCCGTTTTTGTTGTTCTAATCAAAGCTGCAGGAACGTTTATATTTGTGTATTGGCATACTATGTTATGTCCTTTGGATACATTCTGAGAAATGGCGCTACTGGTTTAGAGGACAAGTTCATTTTTATTTTTATTTTTTTTAAGATTTTTAAAATTTTTTATTTATTCATGATAGACATAAAGAGAGAGAGAGGCAGAGACACAGGCAGAGGGAGAAGCAGGCTCCATGCCGGGAGCCTGACGCGGGACTCGATCCCAGGACTCCAAGATCGCGCGCTGGGCCAAAGGCAGGCGCCAAACCACTGAGCCACCCAGGGATCCCCGCAAGTTCATTTTTAATAACAATTTTGTTTTTACTTGAGAGGCTGCTACCTAAGTTGTATATGATTTTTTAGTGGTTGGGGCAGTTTCAGCTTGAAATATGAATGGAGCATGGATTTTGCTTTTGATGCCTTCCTATTTCACGGCATGCTCTGACTCTTCTTCATCTTCCCAATTGTATCTAATTTTGCTCAACATGTTCATTATTAATTCTACCACAGAACTGTCCATTGGGATTGTAAGCAAGGTTGCACACTTGTTAGCTGCTTGCTGCTGCTCCTGTTGCTGCCACTATAAATGATTTTACGATTTATCTTACCCACACTAGCTTTCCATGCCATCAGAGTTTTCTTTCTGAATGTTCTCATAGGTTCATATCATCTTTCCACTTAAAAATTTGTGGGTATTTAAAGCAGAGTTTGGCCCTAACCTGCCTTTGCATTCACTGACAAACTGTTCATCCTTCAAGAGTCAGCTCAAAAGTTGAGTCTTCTTGAAGTGGGGAGAATGGTGTGGTGAGCTTGTCAAGGCTGGCAGGAACTGTATCATTCAAGGTGTTGAGGGTTAAGTTTTATGGTTTCGATTTTAAGAGTACTGGTTGTAATGCATTATCAGCTGCTGTCCTGGAGTGCTCCTCTATCTAATCTTGTTGCTACAGGCATTACTTAATATTATAATTATTTGTTTCTGTGCCATCATTTCCACTAAATTTTGAGCACCATGAAGGTAAGGGCAGTATAACAGGCCCTCAGTAAATTCCTGTTAGTATCACCCTCCTGCAGTTGTGTTTGCGTATCAAATGAAATGATAGTTGTAATGTAGCTGGCAAAGTTAAATCTCAGTAAATGTCAGCTGTTGCTGATGTTACCGGTATCATCAGTATCATCATCTGTTGGTCAATCCTGACTTGGGGAGTGTAGGGTGGTTTCTATGAAGAGGTGAGATTTGATCCAGGGCTTAAAACACTGTGTGAGGATTACATTGGTGAGTTTTCATCAAATGGTTTTCAAGACTTTACGAAGTCACTGTGAAAGTTGAAACTTAAAATTTTATAATAAAATATAGTTGTGCCTTAAAAGGGGGAAGTGTGTTTCATTCTTTTTCATTTTAATAGACAGTAGGTACTAAATAGAGAATTAATGCATTATTTTATATAAGTAATTATGTCAAAAGGTGGGGTTTAAGTAAGATTGTCAAGATTCATTTTTAGAAAATTAAAATTCTTAATTTTGTACGAACTTACAAAAGCTCACTTGAATTTGTTTTTACTGACATAAAAACATTAAGGCAGTATGTATATTTTAAAACAGCTTGTGCATGTGCCCTTGAGACAATTTGGTGGGTGCATTTTTATCAAAACCATATACACAGTGACATATTAAATGTATCATATTATACTAATCATATGACTCTAGAAACAAAAGTAACCTATCAAAACCATCTTTTTGTTTTTGTACAATGAAATTCTTTTTAAATTTGCCAGTGAATTCATACCAATATTGAATCCAGATGTAGACTTTGTCTTTTAATGTATTAGCTCAGCTATAAAAGTCTTATTTCCATCCCTGATTACTGAGTCTTTCATTCATGGTTTATTATATCTCTTCCACCTTCCTTTATTCACTTTTAAAAATAGACTATAAAATGTAATTCAAATAATTTTATTTATTTTTAAAAATATTTTATTTATTTATTCATGAGAGACACAGAGAAAGAGAGGCAGATACACAGGCAAAGGGAGAAGCAGGCTCCACACAGGGAGCCCGATGCGGGACCCGATCCCGGGACTCCAGAATCACGCACGCCCTGGGCCGAAGGCAGGCGCTAAACCACTGAGCCACCCAGGGATCCCCCAAATGATTTTAAAATGACATTCCTTCATTTATATAATGATAGAAATAAAATTAAACCTTATTGTATTAAAGATAACCTAATTATATCCACAGATGAAGTATTCTGTTGATAAAATTTTTCATTGGAAAGAATTTTGATGGATACCACTAAATGAAGTATCTCTCCGCTGTGGTCCCATTTCACTTTGAAAAGTATTTTTTATAATAGTTTCTGAGTTTTTAAGTCTGTCTTTCATGCTAGATTGGAGTCACATAAGGTTAGGTTAAAGATTTTAAAAATTCAGTGTAGAGCAGGTACTCAGTAAATGTTTTTTCAGTGAATTAATATTATCTAGGACTTATTGGAAAATACTTCTGCCTTCTTATTTCCTGCCTTCTTAGATCACTTTCACACATGCTTTATATTCTTCCTGTCTGCCACACATGTGCTGTTATCCTTGGCAACATTGTGATCCATATGGGATAATTTTATAATTGATATCTCATTGTTTTAATTTGCTTTTCTTTGATTATTAGTGAAGTTTAATATTTTCTGTGTATGTTAACTAGCTTTATTTTTAGTTTTTGTATATTTGTGATTGTATATTTATTTCTTTGCCTATTTACTTGTTGGATTTTATTGTTTTCTGAAGGATTAATGTGAGTTCTTTATGTTCTACATAATTCTGTATGCTAAACATCTTACTACATTTTCTGTGTTTTTGTTTTCTGAGCTTCTAGCTTTTATGCAGACAAAGCTAATTGATCCTCAGAATTTTTTGTTTGCTTTCTTTGATGAGAAACTATTCTGCCTACTGATTTGATAACTTAGATATTTAAATCATTTAAAAATGTTTAAATCATTGATGTCTATGTTTGTTTTAGTGGTATTAAGCATCTGTTTTCAATGAAATACTCATTAAGCCACCTATAATGTCCTCAGTTAAGGTTACTTTTCAGGTCAGGTGAGTGTGCTTACTTGCAGAATTTATTAACAGAATACTTGTTTTGTTTGGCTGGTACACCACTTACAATAATTCACATTTGAATGCTAGGGTGAAGTAGGAGTTCTTCCCTGATATTCATGGTTGATACTCAGTGTTACTGCTTGTTTATGGCTGGGATCTATTCTTGTTAAGCACTAGTATTATGGCAGGTGACTGTTTTGATAGACATTGCCTTTACTAATTGTCAAAAATTTGAATATCATCCTTGGAGCAAGCCTTGCAACTCCCTTGCAACTCTCCTATTTTGAAACCAATTAATATTTGTATAATATTTGACAGACCACTTTATTTCTCTGAGTTTGTTTCCTCATCTAAAAAAGGGACTATGTGTTTCTGTTAACTTAATTGAGTTGTTGTGAGACTCATAAAATACTCTTTAAACTATAAAGTAATATAAAAATATAAGACAGCATTATATCTCAGTGTTCTAGAAAATGTTACTGTTTACTGTTGTTTAAATAACTGTATTCAAGGATAAAAGCCTTTTATTTCATAATTGAAGTTAAAAGGCCCAATGTGTAGATATCTCATTCAAACTTTATTATTCAAATGGAATCTTAAAATAAAACTATATTACAGATCACTTTAACACGTATCTATGTACTAGTATGAATAATTGGATATTGTGCCATTTTTTGATTAGGGCAGGATATGAGGTGATCCCTAAAGTAAAGGGAGGAGTTAATTACAAAGAGAGAAAAGCATAATGAAAGAGGGACTTTATAAACTTTATATATTTGCGCCAGGTCTGTCCTCTCTACCCTTAATTCAGGGCCAAATATAGGCAGTGCCCTCAGTATTCTTATAAGCTTCATAGGTACTGAGACTGTCCATGTCCTCACCTTCAACACCTACTGCCTTTAACAGAATCTGTATGAGTCAGTGAAGTACATATTTGTGAAAAGAATAAAAAAAAATGAATGTCTAAATCAGTGTGAATTTATTTATCTGTTAAGACTATGAAGATCTTTTGTAAATACAGAATCAGAGGGTTGGAATGAACCTTTGAAATCATCTAGTAAAGGTAGACAGTTCATGAATCAGTAGATCTTTGGCAGGTCTTTAGTGGCAGATTCTTTACAGCACTGAAATCAGATCTTGAGACCCAGAAATATAGCAAGTCTATTTAATCCTGAACTTTCTCTACTATAGCTCTGTAGTATAGGGTACAGAAGCAGAGATAACAAATCAAAGAGTTGATGAAGGATTAGTGACTTGTTCGTTGGAAATAATGGAATGTTACGAGGATAAAAAGTGAAGTCTAGGTAATTGAAAATATCAGTATTGAAGTAATTAAACATGACTCAGTTTTATGGATTGGTGCTGCTGTTGTAGCACCTATAAGCTCTTTAATTTTTATACCAGGAGTGGGGAGAGGGGGAAAACCCAGGTACATATGACAGCACCACAACCTTGCATAGTGATGCGTTGTGGTGGCCCTAAACAACATTCCTCCCTCCCATTCTCCCACCTTGGCTGTAAACCATTAATTTATGTGGCATCTTCTTTTTTTTTTTTTTTTTTTTTTTACAAAACTGCAAGTCTGTATTCGTTCATTATTATTTATCAAGTGCTAACTATAGCACAGCATGGTTACATCAGTGAACAGAACAAAGATCCCTGCTCTTGTGGGCCCTTTTTCTGGTGCAGTGCTATCCAATAGAAACATAAAATAGAAACATAAAATTTATTCATGAGAGACATAGAGAGATGGGCAGAGACACAGGCAGAGGAAGGCAGGCTCCCTGCAGCAAGCCTGATGTGGGGGACCTATCCCAGAACTCCGGGACCGCGCCCTGAGCTGAAGGCAAACGCCCAACTCCTGAGCCATGCAGGCTTCCTGCCACAAATGTAATTTAAAATATCCTCGTAGCCATACTAAAAAAAGAAAAAAGTAATAGGTGAAATTACCTTTAATAATATACTAAATATATTAATGTATAGTACAGTATCCATAATATTAAATAATATATCTAATATTTAAATAATAATGTATTTTAAACATTAATACATTTTATAATACATAAATATCATTTAAAAGTATAATAAATTTAAAAATCATAAGTGAGATACTTTTCCTGCTCTTTTTAGTACCAAGCTTTGAACTTTGGTGTATATTTTACATTTATAATCTCTCAGCTTGGACTAGTTCACATGCTTGGGAGCTACTCTGTTAGGCAGTGCGACTTTAGAACATAGTGCTTGCTTTCTGTGGACCATCAAGTCTGACCATCTAGTCAAAGGTAGAGAATAAGTTCCTGGTAGAACTAGAATTTTCAGAAAATCCAGATTCCTTACTATGAAGGCTTTTGTGATCTGGCTTTTGCGTGTCCCATATCTCATCTAGAACTAGTGTTTTTCTGACTCACTAACTTGAGCCTTCTTTTTTGAACTCAAACATGGGAGGCTTTTTCCTAAATCATGATATTTTTTTCTTTTTTCCTTTGTAGAGAATGTCATGTTCCCAGACAGCCAGTCGCTTTGTTAGCTCTCTTGTCATTTAAGACTTCAGCAAAAATGCCTCTCAGGCTTTCTTTAATGCCTACTCTAAAGAGCCTTTCTCAGTCATTCTTGATCAACAGCTTTCTATTTTATTGTCCCGCTAGCAATTGTAAACTGTTTTCTTGCGTTACCCTATTTTCTATCATATTATCGTCAACTTACCCCTTCATTAGAGAATATAAGCTCCATGAGAGAAAGAATACTTCTTGTTCTACTCATTTTTATATCCCCAGCAACTTGTGTAATTCCTGGCATGTAGATGGTGCTTGATAAATAATTTATTGAATGAATAAATGGCATTCTAGATCAGATGTCTTGAACTAGAGTGGATTTATCAAGTGAATTGGATTCTTATGTTGCTATTGAGGAGTATAGGATTGAGAGATGGTTTAGAGTAGTCAGGGTCTTTTAATTTGGAAAGGATTAGGAGAAGTTGGCACATTAAGGGTTAGGGGAAAGAGATCCAGTTAATTAGTTTCTTTTTGATGAAGAAAGCAAACTTATATAAGCCAACACATTACTCAAGTACAAATAAAAATGTACAATTCATTTATGACATTATATATTAATATTACATGTAAATGTAAACCATCTTCCAATTTGCTTAGAATTTTAAGATGGTCAGGGTTTTTTTTTTTTTAATAGAGGTGAAATTCATGTAAAATCAGCCAATTTAAAGTGAACAATTCAGTGATCTGAGTGTATTTACAATGTATAATCCCCACCTGTGTCTAGTTTCAAAAATGCTTTCATCACCCCAAACCCATTAAGCAATTGCACCTTGTTTTCCCTATTCTGCTTCAGCCCCTGGCAACCACCAATCTGCTTTCTTTCTCTAAGGATTTACCTATTGTGAATATTTCATATAAATGTGTCTTTTTGTTCTGGCTTCTTTTACTTAGCTTAGTGTTTTTGAAGTCCATCCACATTGTAGCATGTGTCAGTACTTTATACGTTTATATGGCTGAGTAATATTCCACTGTCTCTATATACCATAATTTGTTTATTCATTTGGGTTGTCTCAACCTTTTGGCCATGATGATGACGTTGAACGTCTGTCTTCATATATGGCCATTTGTAGATCTTTTTTGGGAAATGTCTACTCAAGTCTTTTGCCCGTGTTTAAATTGGGTTGTCTTTTTGTTGTTGAGTTGTAAGACTTATTTATATATTCTGGATACTAGACCCTTAACAGATGTGTGTTTTGTAGATATTTTCTCCTATTTTGTAGGTTGTCATTTCATTTTCTTAATACTCTTTAATGCACAAAATTTTTAATTTTGATGAAGTCCAATTTATAATTTTTCCTCATGTTTCTTTACTTTTGATATACCTAATGATCCATTGCCAGACCAATAGTCATGAAGATTTATCCTATGTTTTATGGTTTTAACTCATGTTTAAATTGTTGGTCTATTTTGAGTAAATTTTTATTTATGGTGTGAGGTAGAGGTCCAGCTTCATTTTTCATGTGGATATCCAGTTGTCCCCCAAGTTGTTTCTTTTTTTTTTTTTTTCCCCAAGTTGTTTCTTAATGAGACATGAGCCACTGTGGCATTGGTGGCAGTTGAAACAAACTTCTTCCAGTGGTTACTTTCACATTCTACATAGTCTTAAAGCAATATTTTGTTTGTTTTAAAGATTTCTTATTTTAGAGACAAACCGTGTGAATGGGGTGGGAGGGTCAGAGGAAGAAGAAGAGAGAGTCTTAAGCAGACTCCCTGCTAAGTGTAGAGCCTGACACTGGCTCTAGATCTCATGATCCTGATCTCATGATCCTGAGCCAAAACTGAGAGTTTGGAGGCTCAACCTACTGTGCCACCTAGGCGCCCCTCATAGTCTTTTCTTTTTTTTCTTTTTTTTTAAGGATTTTATTCATTCATGAGAGACACACAGAGTCCCGGGATCGAGTCCCACATTAGGCTTCCTGCATGGAGCCTGCTTCTCCCTCTGCCTGTGTCTCTGCCTCCTTCTTTCTCTGTGTCCCGAATGAATGAATGAATGAATGAATAAATAAATAAATAAAATCTTTATAAAAAAGTTTGGTTTGTTTGTCTCTTTTTTTCTTTGCCTGTTCATTGGTTTCACAAAATCATGTTATTTGTCTTTCTCTGACTGACTTATACTACTTAGTGTAATACCCATAAAGTCCATCTGTGTTGTTGCAGTTGGCAAGATTTCATTCTTTTTTTAATGGCTGAATAATAATACTCTGTGTATGTGTGTGTGTTTGTATAAATGAATGGACACTTGATGCTGTAACAAACATAGGGCTGTATTTATCTTTTTAATTTAGTGTTTTCATTATCTTTGCGTAAATACCCAGTGATGGAATTACTGTAACATATAGTAATTCTATTTTTAATTTTTTTGAAGACCCTCCATACTGTTTTCCACAGTGGCTGCAGTAATTTGCATTCCCACCAGCTAGTGTATGAGGGTCTTTTACTCCACATCATCACCAACACTTGTTATTTCTTATGTTTTTAATTTTAGCCATTCTGACAGGTATGAAGTGATGTCTCATTGTGGTTTTAATTTGCATTTCCCTGATGATGAGTGATAGTGAGCATCTTTTCATGTGTCTGTTGGCCATCTGGATATCTTTGGGATAATGGGTAGTCAGCTGTTCTGCCCATTTTTAATTGGATTATTTGGCTTTGTGTGTGTGTGTGTGTGTGTGTGTGTTGAGTTGTATAAATTCTTTATATATTTTGGGTATTCACCCCTTATTGGTTTTATTTTTTGCAAATATCTTCTCCCACTCACTGGGTTGCCTTTTTGTTTTGTTGGTTGTTCTTTTTCTGTGTAAAAGCTTTATTTAGTTGTGCCCCAATAGTTGGATTTTGCTTTTGTTTCCCTTGCCAGAGGAGAAATATGTAGGAAAATGTTTCTATGGCTGATATCAAATAATTTACTGACTGTGTTTTCTTTTAGTAATTTTATGGTTTTGGATCTCACATTTAGGTCTTTAAATTTTGAGTTTATTTTTTATATGGTGTAAGAAAATGGTCCAATTTCATTCTTTTGCATGTAGCTGTCCAGTTTTCCTAGTACCATTTATTGAAAAGACTGTCTCTTTCCAATTGTATATTCTTGAGTTCTTGATTGTAGATTTTGACCATAAACATATAGCTTTAATGCTGGGCTTTCTGTTCTGTTTCATTGATATTTGTGTCCATTTTTACACTAGTACCATACTGTTTTGATTACTACAGCTCTGTAGTACAATATTTTTATATTTTTAATTTCCACTGTATTTTTCTATTATCCCATTGTTGGGTATTTTAATTTTCTTTCTTTCTTTTTTTCCCCTCCTCATACGGAGTAGTATATCCTATCTTTATACAAATTGGAACTTTCCCCCTTCTATCCGCTTATCTTTGGGTTATATTTGCTGCTGTGCTTATAGCAAAAGTAGATTTTATTGTTATGAACGTCTATTTTTATTTTTTACAAAGATTTTATTTACTTATTTGAGAGAAAGTGTGAGCAGGCCGAGGGGCAAAGGGAGGAGCAGACTCTCCATTGAGTGGAGAGCCTGATGCAGGACTTGATCCTGAGACTCCAGGATCATGACCTGAGCTGAAGGCAGGTGCTTCACCGACTGAGCCACCCAGGCACCTTTGTTATGAAGTTTTAATATCATTTGGACATATTTAAAAACTAGGACGGAGGCAGCCCCGGTGGCACAGTGGTTTGGCGCTGTCTGCAGCCTGGGGTGTGATCCTGGGGGACCCGGGATCAAGTTCCACATGGGGCTCCCTGCATGGAGCTTGCTTCTCCCTCTGCCTGTGTCTCTGCCTCTGTCTCTGTGTCTATGAATAACTAAATAAAATCTTTAAAAAAAAAAAAAAAACTAGGACGGTGTTTTCAATAAAAATAGAGGCTTTGATAGGTAACACTTGAACAAAGTTTGTCAAGAGAGGCAGCATAGAAGAGTGATTAAAAGCATAGGTTATAGTCAGAACTCACATCTTGGTTCCGTCTTATGTGTGCCAGAGGTATTTACTGAACCCCTATGCAATAGCTTCCTCATTTGTCAGATGGTAGTAATAATAGTATCTAGCTTGTAGGGTTGTCCTAAGGATAAAAGAGATAATGCATGCAAAATGATTAGCACAGTGGCTGGTACAGATAACACTGGCTCTATGGCTGTAACTACTAAGGATGTTTCCTTTCCTTCTTCTCTTGTTGGCCTCTTTTTCTCCCTCCTTCCCGCCTTTTCCTTCCCCTGACAACCTTTGTTTGTGTTTCCATTTTCCTAGTCTTTCTCTGGAATTTTTATTTTTGAGTTCTTAGTCTTAGGGCCAGAAATCCAGGATTTGAGTAGGTTGGGATGACCTTGCTAGATTCGGAGTGGTATGCGCATAATTGCGTCATGTAGGAGATTCTTGGCAAGCCACCCTTGTTTCCTTTGTGTAAAACTTGATTTTCATTTTCATCAAGAATTAGTGACATCACAGGGAAGAATGTCTGAATTTACATTCAGGACAGTTAGCTGTGATATCGCTACCTCAGTGTCAGAAGATGTGAGAATTAACGATTTCTTAGCGTCGTATTGATTTTTGGGATAGGTTATGTGCTTTAGGAAGGACAATAATTTTATTTTATTTTATTTTATTTTATTTTATTTTATTTTATTTTATTTTATTTTATTTTATTTTTTTTTGATTCATTCAAATATTTATTGAGCAGCTAAGGAGACACAAAGGTGATTAAAAATGGCCAAAGAAAAAAAATAAAAATAAAAAATAAAAAATAATAAAAATGGCCAAAGAGGTGAGGCAAATGCACAAATCATAGAAAGCAAAGTGTAAGGTGTCACTGAATCACAGCAGTCAAAAGAACAGTGCTTTAGGAGATCAAGAATGAGATTGCTACCAGCCTGGAAGGGGTTGTGGGTGGGTGGCAAAACAGGAAAGGGGATTTGAGACTTCAGTCTGGATTGATGATGACAGTCAGTATGGACTATATTTGTCTCTCCTTTTCCTCTCTTCCCAGCTTTGGGTTTAATTTACCAGTAGTGCCCAAGACTGTTCAGTTCACTTTTTCTATACTTGCTTGCATTTTTGCTTTAATGTCTTCTACAGAACTAGGTCCTTTTGGTGTTTTGGGAGTCTTTTCCTGTTTTTTTGAAAGATTCTTGACCTTTTGATCTTGGTGTTGATGGTTTTGAGTCTTTTCCATTCTGGTTTGATTTTTGTGCATTTTTGGCTGAAGTATCTTGTATAGATTTCTTTACTGGAGCCTTTTCTTTAGCTTCCTCATCATCAAAATTATCATCTTCATCATCGTCATCATCATCATCATCTTCATCAGCAGCAAGTTTTACTTTTTTTCTGTGGAACCTTGCTACCACTTCCAGGGACAGAACGCTTTCCAGATATACTAAGAAGTTTCACATCCTCTTCTTCATCTTCTGACTCTGCATCTTCCTCCACAGCTACTAAGTGCTGTCCACTAATATGCACAGGCCTGGAAGCACATTTCAACTGTAAGACCACAGGTGGTGTTATTTCAAAGCCTCCACAGGACACCGTTGACTGTACAGACATTTTCAAAGTTGCCAATGTGACTTTAATTGGACTGCCTTCATAATTCATTGCCTCTGCTTCAACAGTGCAGTTGATCCTTTGCACCAGCTCCCAAACTGACCTTAAAGATAACTGGTGCTCATTTTTGTCATTATCCACCTTAAAGTGATAATCTTTGTCAGCCTTTAGTTCACAACCAAAAAGATAGTTCTGGGGCTGAAGGGGGCTCGTGTCCATGTCCATCGAATCTTCCATGAGGTGGTGGCACGCACTTAGGTGGGAGAGAAGGCAGACGGAGATAACACGGCTACTGTTCCACAGAACAGCCATGCAAGATGGAATCACACCTGACGATAATTTTAAAGAAATTTAATGCTGAAAAAATTTTTCATCAGTAAAATTTGTAATGACAAAATATTTGTGAGGAAAAAGCAGTTCCCAGTTCTTTATCATTTTAACCTTTTCCTAGAGGTTTAGTGGTCATTAGAAAGAAGTGTTTGTTACCAGTGCTCTTTTATCTAGCATGGTTTTTCAATCTAGTTTTAAAAATATTTCTTTCCAGTTAACAGAAGATGAAATTGCAACTATTCTTAAATCTACTTTGAAAGGACTAGAATATTTGCACTTTATGAGAAAAATACACAGAGATATAAAAGCTGGAAATATTCTCCTCAATACAGAAGGACATGCCAAATTGGCTGATTTTGGAGTGGCTGGTCAGTTAACAGTAAGTGTAATGATTTTGGAAACACTTGTGGCCTATATGTCCAGATTTGACTGTGACTGAATGTTGATAACTTTTTGGAGGGGGTGATGGGAAGAAATACATAACTACATTGTTCTTAAGAAGAAGGAGCCATAATTTCAGTACTATATATTATTTTTATTTACAATTTAAGAGATGAATCGGTATGAAAAAATGTTGTCATTGAAATGCTTTAATGTTTAAAAAATAAAGCTACATTGATCCATTTCTGTAGCTTTTATTGTTACAGTATTATCTTTAATGACTATCTTTAATGAAGATGGAGATCGTTACTTGTGGACTCTTGCTTTATACAGAAATTAAAATTCCTAACTATGTTGTGTCAGTTGAAATTGTAGGAAAATAGTCAATTTCTGATATAATATGTAGTATTTGAGGGTTTCACCATACAGTTTAATGAATGTGTTGGCAAGTAGAGTCCCTTAGTGTTTTTGTAGTAGTATTTATGTCAGTGTAATTTTTGTTGCAGGATACAATGGCAAAACGCAATACTGTGATAGGAACTCCATTTTGGATGGCTCCTGAGGTAATTCAAGAAATAGGCTATAACTGTGTGGCTGACATCTGGTCCCTTGGCATTACTTCTATAGAAATGGCCGAAGGAAAACCTCCTTATGCTGATATACATCCAATGCGGGTAAGAAAATGGTTTGCTAAAAATGTTGATGTTATATAAGTGTTATAATTTTGTAATTGTCAGTATAAATAAATAAATACAAAGTAAATTAAATAAGTTGATTTAAATTTAGGTTCTGTGCAAAATTTTTTTAAAAGAATTATCTATCAGAGGTTAGTGATGTTAACTTTTCTCCTCCCACATCCTCAGTTGTGAAGGCTGTATTTTCCTCTATAGTCACTGTTTTCCTCCCCACAAAATATACCTGTAAAATCTCCCCTTGCTTTTCAAGTAGAAGAAAGGATTGGTAAATTTGCTATATTCTTCAGTTCATCTGTTGTTTTCTCAGTGTGACTGTGGAGGCCTTTGAAAAAAGTCAGTTCTCACTTTTCTACCCACTTTGCAAATTCTGCCTTTCTGTGTTTTTGTTTTACTTTTTTTCTTCTCTCGTCTGAAGCTAATATTTAAAAAGCCTGACTTCTAATATTGCTACCTACCTGTAGGCAAATTAATTTTACTTCAGTTGGTGCTTAGTGAGAAAATAGAATTCCTTTCTTGAACATTGTTATATGAACTCCTTTTTCCAGGATGATTTTTTTTTTTTGAGTTTGATGTATGTACCTTGCATATTCAAGTCTAATTGCCTGTTTCAGGCTTTGTGATGATATGGTTTTTAGATTTCTTTATGTGAATCTCAATTGTTTATAGATAAGAACATCTGTCTTTGTGAACTATTGCCCTCTAGTGGCTGGATTCACCTTAAGAAGAAAAGATAGAAGAATGAAGAGAGGAGAGGGGATAGAGAGGGGAGAGGAGAGAGAGAGAGAGAGAGAGGACCGAGAGAGCGAGCACAGAGAAGAAAAGATGGCATCAGGCTGACTAGAGAAATGCATGAAGTAAATAGATGGGAGAAAAGAGAATGTAGTATTTTGGAACATCTGAAGAAGAATAAATTGGAATTTTTTTCTGATAATACAGTACTATTGTGGATTGATTTTCAGTAATATAAGTAACAGTGTAACTATACTGAAAATATTTAACAGTCTGCCTGCTACTTTAAAGAGAATTCTGAGTAATAAAATTGTGTATAATATGTATCATCTTCCTTGTATATATAAATTACTTTTTCTAAAGTGAAAAATAAAAATGACATAAATTGTTTGCAAAATAATATGAAAAATCATAAGGTCATCATAAAGCCAGCAACATAAATTCTCATTTCTTCTCTGATTATTAGTTGCCTTTGGTATTTTGGTTACAATATTTTTAGGGTGATCCTCAGGCTTGGTGTATTTGAATTTGAGTTAGTGAGGTTAATTGGATTATTCAAGGCACCTTAACCCCGTGCCAGAGCTGGGATTGAACCTAGGACTTAGATTATTACTCTTCTGCTTTTCCTTGTATAGATTTTATTTTTCAAACCACGTAGATGAACATATTAAATGTGACCCTGAGGTAGTCTCTCAAATAGATAGTAAAGAATTGTAGTTCCTGACTTCCAGGATCTTAAGATACCACTTGACAATTTGAACCAACACATATGAAACTGTAAACATATACCTGAAAGCAGTATTTTTCTTTAAAATTCTATCAATTATCATCTATCTCACTTTTTTCTTTTTTTTTTTTTTTTTAAAGATTTTATTTATTTATTCATGAGAGACACGGGGGGGGGGGGGTGGCAGAGAGAGGCAGAGACACAGGCAGAGGGAAAAGCAGGCTCCATGGAGGGAGCCTGACGTGGGATTCAATTCCGGGTCTCCAGGATCAAGGCCCTGGGCTGAAGGTGGCGCTAAACCGCTGAGCCACCTGGGCTGCCCCTCACTTTTTTCTACCAGTCTAAATTGTACCCATTCAAGTGTCAGGTCGGATATTATTTCTATGTACAGCTTTCCTTGGTAGCCACCACTGAAGTAAATTTCTTTTTTAAAGATTTTATTTACTTATTTAGAGGGCGAGAGGGGGAAGGGACAGAAGTAAATGGAGAGAAGCTTAAGCTGACTATGCTCTGAGCACAGAGCCCAAAGTGGAGCTCAGTCTTTAGACACTGAGATCATAACCTGAGCTGAAATTAAGAGCTGAATGCTTAACCTACTGAGCCACCCAGGTGCCCCTAAGTAAATTTCTTTCTTTCCTCACAACTTTGTATATAGGCAGTTCTTAGTGCCTGTAGTTCTTTGGACAGTTAATCAAATGTCTTGTGCATTTCTTTTTTTTTTTTTAATTTTTATTTATTTATGATAGTCACAGAGAGAGAGAGAAAGAGAGAGAGGCAGAGACACAGGCAGAGGGAGAAGCAGGCTCCATGTAGGGAGCCCGACGCGGGACTCGATCCCGGGTCTCCAGGATCAGGCCCCGGACTGCAGGCGGCGCTAAACTGCTGCGCCACCGGGGCTGCCCTTAAGTTGCTATTTAAATTATGTTATCGTTACTTAACCTTTCTTATGTTTGTGAACTGCTTTATACAAAATCAAGTATGAGCTGCAAGTATTGGGAAATTGTTAAGATTATATGACAGGTAGAAGTTTTACAAAATTTGAATTTTCACTTGAAAGCTCACATTTTATCATTGGCAACAATTATGATAGTTTTCCTTGAAATGACATATTCACTTGGTTCATTTTTGAGAGAATGTCAGTCAAATAAATGCCCAAGTGTGAACAACTATAGTCTTTTCTATCAGTTATTCCTTCAGGTAAGAATGGTGTTCCTTGAAAAAGAGTTGCAGCTTGCTTAGCTGCAGCTAAGTGGTTTTTCTTAAGATAATCCTTCTTCTTCTGTATGCAGGGCAAGTGCTTTGTGTGTATTTCTCATTTTGTCATAGAGAATATTAAAAAGACAAGCATTCAGGAGTAGAATTTTCATACAATTAATAATATTTTCTGCTTCACCAAGGTTTAGATTAGTTTGGCGGGAGATTGGGTGGGAGGATAAAAGAAAGAGCTGGCCAAAAGAGAAAAAAGATTTTTGAGGACTCAGCTAAAGTTGGAAAGTGAGAATTGTGTTGTCACCCAGTGCAATTCTTTGCTCTACCAGTGCTTGGCAATGGAGTGTAGTACATTACAGCCTCGATCTCAGGTTTGGGTTTACTTGGAAGGACAGAGCTACAGGGCATGTAAGGATGCTGTTGAGAGATTGTTCAGGTGGTTACCAAGGGGGTATAGCCTGGAAAGAATGGAGATGGTATAAGGAAATGGAGGGATCAGGGAGCTAGACAGTGTTCTTCACTCTTACTCCATGCAGTTACCTGGAGAGTTTTGAAAAAATTCTGGTGCCAGAGCCATACCCCAAACCAATCATTTCAGAATCCCAATCTTTTTAGTGAGGTCACAGAGCCAGTGAAGTTGTAGTTAAGGTATGAGAGAGCTGGTAGTATATAAAACTCTGATTAGTGAGTGAAATAGTGAAGTTTTCTTTTTTAATTAAATAATTTTCTTACTTTAACCACTCTGTCAAATAAATATTTCAATCTCCATTTTAATGAGGGTTGGGTGAAATGGATATTTAAAGAATTATGTTTTTTTGTTAGGATGACACAACTTGTAAGTGGCAGAACTGAGATACGAACTGGTGCTAGTCCATTTCTTGCCTTGACCAAAAAGAAATGCCTTTTGTTAATATGTCAACTGTATGCAAATGAAGGCATGGCTAGCAAAAATTAAAATCTGCAAACATTCTAATCTCATAATTATTAATTTAAAATATGAACCTTCTAAGTTTTTCAGTGGGAAGAAATATAGATGATTTTTTTTTAAGTGAGAGAGCATGCACACAAGCTTGAGTTGGCAGGGGAAAGGGGCAGAGGGAGATGGAGAGAGAGAGCCTTAGTGGACTCCATACCCAGCATGGAGCCCAGTGCAGGGCTCGAGCTCACAACTCTTGAGATCATAACCTGAGCCAAAATCAAAAGTTGGATGCTTAACTGGCTGAACCACCCAGACACCCCAATATGGTTGAATTTTTTTATATTTCACACCCTTTTTTTTTTTTTTTTGGTACCAATGTAGTTTATGAGATAACCAATTGTCTACAAAGCTGTCACAGTGGAATGAAGGTAGGAGTGATGGAAAGACCACTACAAAAGATGGAGGCAAAGAGTGCTAGTTCTTTTAAGTAAAGGATATTATATAATTTACTGCATATAGCTGGCTATCTGGAACAGGAGGCTAAGTTAGTATATGGTGGGTTAGCTTCCCTAGCTTTTGAAATTCTCTTTGGCCTAGTCCTCTGAAATTCTCTTTGGCCATTGTTATAAGATTGTAGCTCTTCTCACTATGCCTGACTTCTAGATGTATGTAATAGGAACAGCCCCAGAACAACAAAGTTGATTCCTAAGCTGAGGGAACTGGGGTTGGTTCCTAGTCATATTCTCAGATATACCATTCTTCTAGTATGCCCAGGCTCCAGGCCTGCTCCAGACCTATGTTTGCTTAGCCTAGCAAGAATTAGGGTGAAGAAGAGAGGCATCAGGCTTGGATAATTTAGAATGGAATTGCTCCTACCTAAATAGTCACAAATTAATGTTGTGGTTTTCACTGATAAAGCTTTTTGTGGGGCATATTTCGAGTGTCATAGCCCGAGGGATATGAATAACCTAAAGATGGCACTAGATTAGAAAATGAAAGTGATTAAATTGGAACTTGACCCTGAAATGAAAATGGGTCTTTTGAAAGTGTTAAGGGAGAGGTCATTTGGTTTAGTTTTTCATTTGTCAAAGATTGATACTTTCTTCAATCATTCCTCAGAGTAAGAGGTATTTGGAATATAGATATTCAAGGAGGAATTTCCTAATAAAAAAAGCTTTTTTTAAAAAAAAATTTGTGTGATGGCAAGCAATAAACTAAATTTTATAGTTTTTATACAGTTTTCTCTGTTTCTCTTTTTTTAAAAGAAATTGTAGTGTATGCAAGCTATATCTTTGCTGTGGTGAGAGTAATTACCTGTCTAGTAAAAGGCAGTGATGAAATGCATATTAAAACATGTAAAGCGGGATCCCTGGGTGGCGCAGCGGTTTGGCGCCTGCCTTTGGCCCAGGGCCTGATCCTGGAGACCCGGGATCGAGTCCCACGTCGGGCTCCCGGTGCATGGAGCCTGCTTCTCCCTCTGCCTGTGTCTCTGCCCCTCTCTCTGTGACTATCGTAAATAAATAAAAAAAAAAAATTAAAAAAAAATAAATAAACATGTAAAGCTTTGTAAACAGGAGAGAAATGAAAGTGCTTATAAATTTACATACAACTAATAGATCAAAATAGATTAAGGAGTAACAACAAATAGATTAAGGAATAATGACAAATGGAAGTAAATCTGCTCAAAATGTTGAAATAAGTTTTATCAAAACCCAATTAATTTTAAAAAGTTAATATGAAGATAATTAATTTTGGTCAGTTAAATAAATAAAGGATTTAAAAACCAAATTTTGAATTCAGTTAACCACATATTTTTTTGGAAATTTGCCCTTTCTCAGCTCTATAGGAAATAAAATTACCACAAATCAGGAAATGAGTAAATAGTATCATTTTTCTAAATATTTATCAGTGTACCCTGCCACTAAACCCAGGCACTTTCTTAGACATCACTAAGACCCTATTGATTTTTTGAAATACAGTTTCTGTTTTATTTTCTTTTGTTTAACAAGCTTTATGTTTGATTGCATGTTGCCTGGTGTGGTGAAAGGGGGTAAGGGCAGAGTGTTTGGGTCAGACTTAGAACTGTTGGAGACGGCAGGTACTGTGATTGATGATTGCTTGCATCAAGAAAGAAAAGTGAGACTAAGAATTTTATTTTTGCACAATATAATATGAATGTTGTCTTTTAAAAATAAGATGTAGAAATATATTGTATATTTTGGGAAGATTTATGTCAAATGTGACTTGAGACAATTGGAGGCATATAAATGGTAATTTTCTGGAAATTCAACTTATATACAGTTTGACAATCTCTGTTTAA
This sequence comes from Vulpes lagopus, assembly GCF_018345385.1. NCBI lineage: Eukaryota > Metazoa > Chordata > Mammalia > Carnivora > Canidae > Vulpes > Vulpes lagopus. The sequence continues at coordinate 37,627,731 of NC_054832.1, forward strand.
GAATAAATTAGGAGTTATTTTACACTAAAAAAAAAAATCTGTCTGTCTCTCTCTGTATATATCCTCACGTCACTTATGAAGAAAAGAACCCTGTAGATATTTTCAATATGGAAAATATATTTTTGATGAATGTTTTTGAAAATGATGTTATCTTTCTTTTGTCAAGAACTTTTTCTTTAACCTTGCTGTTTTTTTCCAGCTAGCTTCTTCACCCTCACATCTTTTGGGAAACAGTACATTTTAATAAGTGAAATAAATGCTCCAGTACATGCAAAGTAAACATGGGCATTAGGAAAAAAAATCAATCCTTTTACTGCATATTAAAAAAAAAATAAAACACACAGTAGCTTTTCCCCAATCTTAAATCACATGGTGCTACTCCTTTCACAACCAAGTGTACTCCTAATCTAATAAGATTTCTTTAATAAAAAAGAATAAGGCATAAAAAGAATGCATTATATCCATGTCTAAGTAAAAACTGAGTTATCCATTTTTTTATTAAATAAAACTGAATCAATGACCTCCTTCCTGCCCAATTAATGATAGAATTTGTTTGAGAAATTCTGAATGATTAGACTTGAGTAGGGGTGGTAGTTGAGTAACACTGCATGCAGCATATTTACACATCTTCCAGCTCCATGTCTCTTCCATGTATGACTTTGTAGACACTTGGCCCATCTTAGTGTGTGTGCATGCACTGCCTCTTGGAAGATTCCTCACAGGCAGTTAACACGTGGGGCAAAAGACAAGTATCTTTATTTTGTCTGAGAGTAGATGAGGGAATATGTGGGTACTAATTCATAGAATTATTATTTACTTGTAGGAACATCCTGGATGAAAGCCTCTCTCTGAAAGCCTGAGATAGCAGGGTATAGCCTTTCTCTATGGTCTGACCCTGGGGATGTGCTGGCCTAGATTCCCCATTCACTGAGCCAGGAGCCTTCAGGCAAACATCTCTTCTGCCTGCCCAGCATTGAGGGGGTGGCTTCAGCACTTTGCCCTCAGTATTTGCGTTCATGGACATCATGTGGCCAGGGGCTACTATGGCTTAGTGGTGAGGCCCAGGTATCCTTATTTTCTCGGTTTTCATAACTAAATTTTGGATTGAATGACATCTTCTATAGTTATAAGGCCTACTTCCTTACTTTTTATTTTATCTTTTTACCCCCATAATAGATTCTTAGGAATGTCTTAACAAATTACTACAAATTTGGTAGCTTTAAGCAACAGAAATTTATTCTCTCACAATTCTGGAGACCAGAAGTCTGAAATCAAGGTGTTGACAGGGTTGCTTTCCCTCCAGAGGCTCTAATGGAGAATCTATTCTTTGCCTCTTCCAGCTTTTGGTGGCTGCTGGCAATCCGTGACATTCCTTGGATTGTAGCTGCATTATTCCATCTCTGTCTATGTCTTCACATTACCTTCTCTTCAAATTTCCCTCTGCCTTTCTTGTAAAAGATCGCTTGTCATTGGTTTTAGGGACCACATGGGTAATTCAGGGTGATACCCTTCTTTCAAGACCCTTGACTTAATTACATGAGCAAAGGCCGTTTTTCCCCCATATGAGGTCACATTCAGAGTTCTTGGGATTAGGACATGGATACACCTTTTAGGGGGCTACCGTTCAGCTATTATACCTTCCATAATCTATTTTCCCCTTTTAAATTATAGACAGTTTAAGATTAATAGTGACAAGCATATCTGTTCTCATTTTTTTTATTGTGGTAAAAATGCAGAGCATAAAATTTATTATTTTAAACCATTTTTAAGTATATAATTCAGTGGCATTAAGTATGCTTACATTGTTGTGCAACCATCATAGTATCCATTTCCAGAAAATTTTATTTTTATCATCCCAAACTGAAACTCTTTGCCCATTAAACAATAATTCTTCATTATCTCCTCCTCACATTCCATAACCACCATTCTACTTTTGGTCTCTGAGTTTGACTATCCTGAGCACCTTGTATAGGTGGAATCATACAATATTTGTCCTTCTGTGTTTGACTTCTTTTACTTAGCATAATGTTTTAAAGATTCATTTATGTTGTACCATATGTCAGAATTTCCTTTCTTTTAAAGCTGAATAATATTATATTGTATGTATATATCACACTTTGTTTATTCATCCATCGACTGACACTTGGGTTGCTTCTCCATTTTGGCTACTGTGAACATGGATACACAAGTATTTCTTTGAGACTCTGCTTTTTTTTTTTTTTTTGAAATATTTTAAAAAATTTATTCTAGAGAGAGAATGCGTGCAGGGGGAAGAGCAGAGGGAGAGGGATAAGCAGACTCTATCCTAAGCTCAGAACTCAACACAGGGCTTGATCTCAGGACCCTGAGATCATCACTTGAGCTGAAACCAAGAGTCAGACATTTAACTGACTGAATTACCCAAGTGCCCCAAAACTCTGCTTTTAATTCTTATGGATATATACCCAGAACTGGGACTAGTGGATCATATTATTTACATATAATTTTGGAGGGGACCTCTGTACTGTTTTTTCACAATAGATGTACCATTTTACATTCCCATCAGTGATGCACATAGTTCCAGATTCTTTTTTTCTTTTAAAGATCTTATTTATTTATTCATGAGAGACACACACACAAGAGAGGCAGAGACACAGGCAGAGGGAGAAGCAGGCTCCCTGCAAGGAGCCCATTGTGGGACTCCATCCCAGGACCCTGGGATCACGCCCTGAGCCAAAGGCAGATGCTTAATTGCTGAGCCACCCAGGCAGTCCCATGGTTCCAGTTTCTCCTCATTTTTTCCAACATTTGTTTTCTGTCCTTTTGATAATAGTCATCCTGATGGGTGTGAATGGGTAGTATGTCATTGTAGTTTTGATTTGCATTTCCCACACTAGTGATGTTGAGCATCTTTTCATTGGTATGTTTTATTGACTTTTCTCTAGTATTTGCTTTTTTTCTATTTTTTGACTGAGATCCGTCTTTGACTTTTTACTGCCTCTGTTTATTATCCTTCCAGCTGTCCCTCATCATTCTTTGCACCCCAAGTCTAATACAACTAATACAACTAAAAAAAAAAAAAAAAAAAAAAAAAAAAAACAACTAATACAACTAATTACAAACTCCTTTTGTAATTCTTCCTTTATCATCAGTCCATTGGGAGGTCTTTGAGTCAAAATGGTTTTCAAAAAAAAACAAAAACAAAAAAAACAAAAACAAAAAAACAAAAAAAATGGTTTTCAATTCCTGTTTATATGAAAATGACTTACTAGTCTATAAGTAGAGGATTCTTTATTTGTTTTTACTTACATATATTACTGTTTGCAATAAGTATATTCTGAGGAAGGTGTAAATATTTAATAGGTGTAAATCAGCATTTAAAATTCTCTGGGTTTTTTAAAAATAGTTTTTAATGATTCCTCTAGTAATGAAAATAGCACTTTTCAAATTTATCTGCCCTGTAGTTGCATATATTTTTATGGTGGGATGTACTCATTTTAGCAGTAATCAAAATATAATCATTAATATTAAAATATTTTTTATTTGATATTAATGTTAAAATATGAGAGATGCATGTTCTAATGTGGAGACAGGGAGTTCGACTTTTGGATCAGTTGGAGAGTCTGTCTGCTATACTACATTGCTTATTTTGTATCAGAGAAACTAAATGTCATCCAAGTATGGGTATTTGATTTTTGAAAAAAAGTACCCTGGAATTTTTGTTCTGTATTCCTTTTTTTTTTTTTTTTTTTTAAGATTTCATTTATTTATTCATAGACACAGAGAGAGAGGCAGAGACACAGTCAGAGGGAGAAGCAGGCTCCATGCAGGGAGCCCGATGTGGGACTCGACCCCGGGTCCCCAGGATCACACCCCAGGCTGCAGGCGGCGCCAAACCGCTGCACCACTGGGGCTGCCCTGTTCTGTATTCCTTTATTTCTATTTCCTTTTCCTTAATCTCCTACTTCAGATATTTAGTGCACGTTTATCATTTACTGGTTGGACTTTTAGGATGTAGTGGTAAGCAGAACAGGCATGTTTCCTATTCTCTTGGCACTTCTGGTCCAGTGGAACTAGAATTCTACTGTTGGAATTATTTAGCTTTCTGGAGTGGGGGGAGGAAAGGGGGAGTAGATAAATATATTCAGTTGTTTATTTATTTTAAAGATTTTATTTATTCATGAGAGAGGCAGAGACATAGGCAGAGGGAGAAGCAGGCTTCCTGTGGGGGGAGCTTGATGCAGATGATCCCGGGGTCCTGAGCCAAAGGCAGATGCTCAACCACTGAGCCACCCCCATGCCCCTGTTCAGTTGTTTAGAGTATAAGATTATATACGATACAACTTTATTCACTTAAATATATGTATATTACAAATTTTATAGGATCATATGACTATAAATAGGAATTTTATTGTTTCTCATTACATACATCGCTTGCTTTTCTCCTTTGGATTTATCCTCATCTTCCTTTTTTTCTTACTGTTGCCTTTATTTCCTTTGACTCTTCTCCCCCTAACAGTACATGCATACAAATGCTCACACAATCTCCACCCCCCAACTTAGCTTTGCTTTTCCCTGTGCTTCCTTTTCACTTTGCCTTTCTTCCTCCATCTGTTCCCCCTACATTTTGCTACCTGATTGATACTTTATTCTGTTAACCATACTTTCAGATCAGAAATAGCCAAGGATCTGGAGGAGTGGGGCAAATTGGATCATTGGAGGATTTCAGTACTACTTCTAGGACATATGGTTTCTCACTCTATTTGAAAGTTAGAATTCTCTGCCCTGTGGTCCTATACACGTGAGAGTACCAGGCATTCCAGTCCCTAAATTGGGGATTAAGGTTTATTACAGTGACACTTTCAATATATTTTTGTCCAGTCAGAGTTATTATTCTTGAAGAGACGAACAAGCAAGGAGAACAGCATAAACAGGTCTCAGTTTCTCATGGTTGGGCCTGCTGGGATCACCTCTAAGGGTTTCACAGGTAAGACAAATTCCCCACTGTTAATTTATATTCATATCTTGGTGTTGGGATGCCTGGATGGCTTAGTAACCATTCATGAGCATCTACCTTTGCTGAAGGCGTTGATCCTGGAGTCCTGGGATTGAGTCCCACATCAGGCTCCCTGCATGGAGCCTGCTTCTTCCTCTGCCTATGTCTCTGCCTCTCTCTCTCTCTCTGTCTCTTGTGAATAAATAAATAAAATCTTTAAGAAAACCCCAAAAACAAATCTTGCTATTGATGTTGTGTTGCTAAGTATTCTATAAACTCAAAGAGTTCGGTAACTGTTGAGGAAGCAGTCATCATTACATGAATATGAATTGTAGTTTTGGGGACACATTTATATTAAGCATTGCTTAGAAGAAGAATCATTGAGAAAGAATTACAATGGAGGGGTGCCTGAGTGACTTACTAGGTGAGCATCTGCCTTCAGCTCAGGTTGTGATCCCAGGGTCCTGGGATCAAGTCCCAAATCAGGCTCCCTGCAGGGAGCCTGCTTCTCCCTCTGCCTATGTCTCTGCCTCTCCATGTCTCTCATGAACAAATAAATAAAATCTTAAAAAAAAGAGGAATTATATTGGAAAGAATTATTGCGACAAAATTATGTGAGAATTCATCCTTTTAAGATTTTAATGTAGGATACTGACAAAGACCATATTTCTCCATATTTGTATAGGGACGTTTACAGTACACAATTTAAATTGATTTATTAATAATTTAAAGATGGCATTTACATTTGACACTTTTTTATTGTGATCCATAGTATAAAATGTATTTTGCATATGGATAGATAAGTACTGGTTTATGTACAATTTGTTTCAGTTGTATGAGTGTTCTCTTCTACTTCCTCCTTTCATTTAAAAAAAAGATAGGTAGTCCAAATTCATTACATTGATTTTATGACCCAGAATTGGATTGTAACATGTATTTATAGAGCAAGAATCACTGTATCAGGTTTTGGAAATACGAATTCTTCCAATGTCATAGTGCTTCTAGGGCTGCCATGTAGTAGTGGGTATGACCTGGTGTTTGAGATTCATGAGTCCTGATCAGTTTTGTTATCTGATTAGTTGTAATGGACTTTCATCTGTCTACCTCACAGAGTTATTGTGAAGATCAGATAAGATAATGTAAATGAATGATACATGTAAAATATTAAATACTGTAGAAATATTAGGTAGCATTATTAATTTAATTTTCAAGTCTCACATTGAGACTGTTAAGTTCAAGTTGTTGTAAAAGGTGCTATTTAATAATGTTTACCGTTGTCATTTAAGGAGCTTTTTAGCTATGGAAAGTATTAGTTACTTTATCATCACCCGGCTTTATTTTAAGGTATTTAGTAGGGTTGGAGGTATTGGGGGTCTTACATAGTACCCAGAGGAGTTTATTGCCACTAGGGTAGGTTGCAGAAAGCTTTTAACCCTTGCTGAGATGACTTTGCAGTCTCTACTAGAAACCATATAGATCTAACAAGCCCATGAGGGCAGAGGTACCTGTGGATGCTCTTTTCTAACCCCAGGGTAGATTGATTTTTTTTTTTAACCTAATTTTCACTATCTACTAGCTCAGTCATGGAAACCATGATTCGTAAGAGCATAGAAAGAGCTTTTTTCCTGGGGTAGAGAGCTCATAGTATCAGTGGACACTCTGAAGTTGAACTTAAATATTGGTGTTTGTGCAAATGTGCATTTTTCTGTTGCGAATTCATGATTTTCAGGTGACCCAAAAAGATTCAGAATTGTGGCTCTCAATAGTAATATCAAGACCCCTCAAGTGAGTTTCTTGTTATATTGTATATTTAGGATATGATTTTGTTTACTGTTTATCACAACATGTCACTATTCTGTATTTTAATCTGGAACCAGTAAACAGACCTGTGTATGATTCCTCCCCCACTATACTCTTTTATTTCTAGAAAGGTTAGTTTTAGGTATGTCTAGTTACTGTCCAAATTTCCTCATCACTGACTAAAAAAATCTTTTATTTCACTGAATTCTCGTACCACCTTTTCTATGACCTTTTTATGCTACTTTTTAGCTTACTATGTATTGTCATAGTTACTATGTAATTCTTTTATTCCCCATACTAGGTCTCAGTTTTCTTTTTTAAAAGATTTTATTTATTTATTCATGAGAGACAGAGAGAGAGAGAGAGGCAGAGACACAGGCAGAGGGAGAAGCAGGCTCCATGCAGGGAGCCCGAGGTGGGACTCGATCCCGATGCCCCAGGATCACGCCCTGGGCTGAAGGTGGCGCTAAACTACTGAACCACCTGGGCTGCCCCAGGTCTCAGTTTTAAATGCAAATATGTTTCATCCATGAGAACATCCAATAAATATTTTTGTTGAATATCTGCTTGATTCCATTTCCTATCTTAAATATACTTCTGTGATGTAAATACTAAAATCTGGCAGGCTCAGATTCTTTTTTTCTTATAATAATAAAAGTCAGTGAAATAAATTAAAAATTGAAACTAAGTAAATGCTAATCAAATACAGTGTGAAAGGCCAATCATTACTTATAGCTTGCCTTTTAAACTTTTACTAAGAATAGTTTATTTATTTAAATTTTAAATTTTAAATTGTTATAATATTTTTGGTACTTTAGATCCTGTTCCTTGGTTGAAGGAGATCAGAAACACTTAGCACCTTAGCGTTGGCCTCTGGACAGTAGCTTTGGTTTGCTATTTGGAACACAATTGCCAAGCCTTATTGAAGGCTTATGTCTTAAAAGCAATTGTATAGACTTACTATATTGGTCTTAGTAAGTTTTGTTTTATTTTAGAACCACTCAGAGAAACTATTTAGGCTAGAGACCTAAGCTAGCACTAATTTTAGAAGACATAAATATGGAGGAGAGAGAGAGAGAGAGAGAGAGAGTGTGTGTGTGTGTGTGTGTGTGTGTGTGTGTGTGTGTGTGTTGGGAGGCTGGGAGGTATCTGAAGGCAGGTGTTGACTCTGTAATTCACATGTGTAATACTTAAAAATTCATATTTTTGGAGGAAATGCTATCTGTAGCAAATTTGACTTTCAGTGTTTTGGCAGAACAGACATTTAAAAAATGAAGATAAGATATAATTGACTTAAAATATATGTATTTTAGTTAAGTTCCTGCAGAATAGAATTCTTCAGCTGTCTTAAAGTACTATATTGATTATAGATTAGGTTTTTATACTTTCTTTTCAGTATAACCATACATAAATAGAATCATCTTCTTTATATCTTCTTTACATCTTCTTTACATCTTCTTTACATCATCTTCTTTACATCTTCTTTACATCTTTACATCTTCTTTACATCTTTATAATTACATGTAGTTGCACTATGTAATGAAAGGTAAGGGATAAATGATCAGAGGTGACTTTATAAGCATTGTAGTAAGTGACTTATAAACTGAAGGTCACCATTTTAATTGTAAGGTTTGTGAATCTCTTAAACTCTGTGATTAAATGAGTGATATCAAAGGAAGAAGCAATTTAACATAACAATTGTGGCTTACACTGAACATATGTTCCTGTTAATAAGTTGCATTATGGTCTTTAAGGACTTGTATGTAGTTAGTACATTTTGGTTCATTTGATACCTATAGTTTTTCTAAATTTTTATTAGTGAGTTGTTACAGTGGTTAACAAGAAATACACAGATTTAAGTTGCAATAGTTTTCCCAGGGTTATATGATCTAACTTCACAAGCTTCCTGGACATATGTAGATGCTTTTCTATTTTGCTTTAGTTATGACATACAATTGATATAGGCAAGCATGAAAGCTCAGGCAAATTTTCATTGCTTTTTCTGGATCTTGCTCAGGTCCTGTGGTATTTATGTAAAGCACAATTTTGTTACTTGGGAATGCATGTTGAAATTATCATGTGCACTATTTTGCTGTAGGCCCGTTGGCACTGCCACAAAGATAATACACTGCCAGTAGGCCATTTCCTTGTCGGCTGCATTTACAATTTAATAGAAATATTACATGACTTTTTAAACAAGTGTTTTGGCAGAGAGGAAATGACAGATTCCATACAAACAAGCATAGCTTCCTTTCCTTAACCACACTCCAGCTACTCAAGAAATTGTGCTTGATTTCAGGTTTGGGGGTTTCGGGTAGAATGGGAAGTCAGGTTGAAACAGGAATGACATTGATATTTACTGTAAAATAGTTCTGTATTTTTAACTGCTGCATTTTATTACTATATAGTTTCAGTGAGTGGCAACCAATATATTTCTGAATTAGAATTGAGGTTATTTTTATGTAGTTCACCTGGCTGAGAATGTCTGGTTTTGATTGGTTGAAAAAATCAGGACCACCAGATAGGCTCTAAGATGTTAGTATTGCCTTTTATGGGTTTTTATAGGTTTGCGTTTGCTGTGTAAATTGGTACTTTATGACATTTGCATAAGCACTACTTCTTTTATATCAACTATGGTTGTGTCCTAAAGATGGATCAGCTTGGGGGTTAGAGAAAATGGAAAGAAAATTTAGGAGACTTCTTAACACTGACATAAAACATAATGGATTCCCTGCTCATCTTTCTCATCTTTGGTCCATTTGTTTTAGTTCTCTGTTATGCATTTCAAACTTGAAGAATCATGTTTACAATTTTTTAAACTTGTTATTCCATCCTATTTTTTAAAGCATACTAGTCCACTCTTATTTAGTTTTTTGGATTTTAAATCACTTCTAGTTTTGGATAAAATGCCAACCCTTTTAATTCTAAAGTATTTTATACTTTTGGAAACTTGTCTCCAGGAAAAAAAAAATTAATTAAAAAAATTTTGTACTATAGATCCTAACTCTTTTTCCGTAGGGAAAGAACAGTTTATAGTTAGGCCTTCCCCCTTTTCTTATTGCTTCTGACTTCTTAGCCGATTTACCTGGCAGCTGTAGTAGGTTTTGCTGCTGTGGTGTGGTAGAGACTGGCATCGGATGTGTTCTTGTAGCCATCACAGTGTTGGCTTTTGTTATTTTCCATGTTTCAGGTTGTTGGTAATGGACATATGGACATCATATGTTCCACAGAGTACTGTATGAAGCCAGTTGGAACTGTTTCCATTTGCCTCAAGCCCAATCATGGTATTTATTTTTCCATGGCACTTCCCCAGGTTACCCATAACTCCTGCTTATTAGCTTGTGTCACTGCCACCGCTGTATTTCTTCTGATTGCCTCCATTTTCTCACAGTATCTAATTGCCTCTTCCTGCTTAGCTCTCTTTGCACAGCATTGATTGATGTTTATAAAATACCCAAGATCTTTTAGATAATAGATACTCAGGTGCATAGCAGTATGGTATTCAGCTTGTTTTTTGTTTAAACATAAGGAAAGTTTCATATGCAACCTTTTGGACTGGAATTGAATATTCTAGTGGAAAACTTAGAAGAGGAACAGTATGGTTTCAGACAATATTGCTTACTTTTTTTTTAGTGCCAACAGTAACAGTAATGTGATCTCTCAGAGTCCCTTTTACCTATTAAATCAGGCCATAATTTTATCTCTATATTTTAAAGAGAAGATCCTAGATGCTTCCTTTTAGGCTTGAGAAAATATGACTACATTATTATATACCATAGCTGTTCTTCAGCTCTCTAGCCATCTGTAAAGTCATTTTAGATGTTGATTTTCAGGGTTGCTGTCATTTGTGACATTTGGTATGCCAACTATTACTATGACTGGGAAGCTTTGCTTTTTACAGGAGTGCATTTGTTCATTCAGAAGATATTTGCTGAACCCCCACTATTTACTAGTGATTGTTCTAGGTGCTGAGGATGAAGCAGTAAAAAAAGATGAAAATGTCTCTTTATTGAGTTTATATTCTAATAGGGAGAGATAATAAAGAAGAAAAATAAATACAACATCTATTATGTTAGATAGCAAGAAGTTCTACAGTTGAAAAAGTAAAACAGGGAAGTGAGATGGGAAATCTCAAGGATAGGGTGAAGTGGTTTTTCACAAATAAGTCAGATAACACTGATATAAAGAGGTTAGTGAACCATAGTTTAAGAAACATTTGTCTAGAGACTATACTTAGCAGCTGTGTTAGGAAAACTTCGTTACACAGCAGCAAGATAATGTGTGCATTAAATATAAGGACTTAGTACAACATAAAGAGTAATGCTTCTAATTTTAAAAAATTAAATATTTCTTACAGTTACTAAGAGAGCTAATTCCATTTGACTGAAAAGCATGATAAATAATTTTATATACTCTTCTGGACTACCAGTCTTCCTCTCCTGACACAAAAGTCTTGCTCAGCCTCTCATTCTCTAAAATATGAAGTGAGGGACACAACAAAACTATGCTAGAACTGGAACTACACTAGTGTATCATATGTACATACATATATATATTTTATATGATTTATGTATATGTGCATGTATGATATGTATGTATTTATGTATATCAGAGCCTGGCCCAGACCTGACTGTCCACTTCAGGAGGAGAAGGAAGGGCTGACATGAGATATATATTTAAATTTACTAAACTGCTGTAAATATAGTACATCCAAATTAAAGGAAAAATGAAACCATTAAAAAGTCTATAAACCACAAAGCTATATATATAAACCATAAAAATATGCATATTAATTCTATTCCCAAATTTCAGATTTTAGATTGAATATCAAGATAGTGGTCAAAGATATGCTGAATTCTGAACCAAATGTGGGGTAGGACCATCCTGACATGGTAGGATCAGCGAGCTAGGTGTGGGAGTGTGAGCTTTGTGTGTGGGAGGTGGTAACTGTCAAATCATATGAATTAAGCAGCTGGATGTGAAGTTCTAATCCCTAATTATGTCATAGGGAAATTACTCACGTTTTCTCATCTCGAATGATAAAATATACCCTATTATTCTTAGGATGTGATACACTTTCTTCACCAATGAAAAAGAGACCTTATATCTGTGTAAGAAAAATCTATAAAGATGAATTTATTATGGCTTTACATACAAACTTAAGGAGTCTCCCGACTGAAGCTACTAGTAATTCCACCTTGCTTATATTCTTTGAAATGTCTCTTCAAATGAAATGTTTTGTCTTTTGAAACTTTGGCTTAAAAATTCCCTATGAATGCCATATAAATAAGGTATCTATTCAGTTCATTTGAGCAATTATTCTGAACTCACTATTTTAAGGGAACTAAAATGAACCACAGTGGTTCCTGCTTCACATAAACTAGTTTAAGTAGATTTGTTTAAACCAACCAAGAAATGATGGTGACTAGGATGAGAAGAGGTGAAGATAGTAAGAAGTAGTTGGTTCCTGGTCTGTTTTGAAAGTGAATAAAGATTTGTTGATGGATCAGGTACATGAGAACATTGACAATGCTAGAAAGCCACTCTTATATAGCTTTTGAAAATGGCCCTTTTCCGCTCTGTCAACATATAAGGCGGAGAATTGGACGGAAGACAGTTTATTCTTCCAGGAAGCCCAACTACAGCTGTAATGCATGTTTATTGTAGAAAGGAAAGTAGAAAGAAGACAGTAAAACTCAGTTACATTTTTTCTACCTAGAAGCTTATAGGTCACATTTTGATATATGGTTTTCCTGTTTGCTTTGCACCCATGAGAACATACTGTTTTTTAACTGAAGTTGAAATCATGAGATCACACTATTTTATTATTTTCATTTTCTCTTTAGTGCTGTATCTTGGTAACTTCCCCATATCCTTAAGTTTTTAAACCTTAAAATATTAAAAAAATTACTTAAGTGAAATACTTTCTGTACATTCTGCTTTTATGGTAAGGCTTTAAAATAAGTGGTTTCTTTTTTTAAGGCAAAAGGGAACAACTTATTTTTTTTTATAAATTTATTTTTTATTGGTGTTCAATTTGCCAACATATAGAATAACACCCAGTGCTCATCCCCTCATTGCCCCGTCACCAGTCACCCCCACCCCCCACCGACCTCCCCTTCCACCACCCCTAGTTCGTTTAAAAGGGAACAACTTAGTTAAAGAAACCATTGCCAGTCAATAATCCCAAAGTGGGTAAAAATCTCCTTTTTTTCATTCTAATAAATTATTATCCATTAGTTATCATAAATCATATCTTTAAAGACTTTAAGTATTATGGCAACTTTTAAATTAAGGTATAATGTATCAGTTCTCCATAGATTTTGTTTTTGTTCTACAAGTATGATTTTTATATAGAATTTTTAAAACTCTTTTAGAGGAAATTATTTTTGAGCTTAAGAAGCTGATATTTATATTGCAATTTATAATACTATCTTTAACTTTGTATCAGCAATCAGTCTTAACCAGCTGGATGATTGCATCAAGCCTAAATAATTAACTGTATCAGAAAACATGCAATTAATAATGAACAGATTCTTAGATACTTCCTTCTTGCAGTACAATCATTTAAAAAAGAAAACATTCGAAATGTTTTTTTCACTTAAAATATATTTTACCTGCCAAAAAATACAGATGAGATTTTCTTAACTGTGAACACTGATCTGTCCATGTGCAGTATGGAAGCATTACTCTTATTGCCAGCTAATTAGTTCTTGGGGTAAGTGGGATTGTTCTCTAATACCTGACTCCTTCCAGGATCTCTTGTATTGGTGGTATTCTACATTTAGAAAATATTTTACAAAGTTTCAAGAAGAAAAGTTTTTAAAAGATCCTAGGAGAGAGGGCAAAAAAGATGAAGGGCAGAATAACAAGTATATAAACTTGGGGATTTGGGGAAGGAGTTTGAAAGAGAAGCCAGAGAATAAGAGAAGAATTAGGAGTTTATGGTATTTCAGGTAAGGGAGAAAAGTTTTAAGATTGATCACCTTTTTATAAATTTTTGACTTCTTTTTGCCAGTTAGTAGGGTAGCATGAAGAAGTTACTAGATTGAAAGTCGTGGTTAATTTTCAGGAAAGTAGCTCAGTTGAGTGGTAGGGCAGAAGCCAGTTTCTGAGAGATCAATGAATGAATGGCAAGTACAGAAGTGGAAGCAGCACCAGTAGACTATTTGAGGTATTTGAGAGTAAAGGAGAAGAGAGAATTTAAGGAAGATGTTTGAAGGTATCAGGGTTGAAGAAGGTTTTAATAGGATAACGGGACTTAATCTGATTTCAGAATGAGATGGAGGATCCAGGGAGACAACTAAAGATGTAAGGAGTGGGGCCAAGGATGATAAACAATGAAACAAGACCCTAGTTAAGATAGAAGGGAATGTGATTGAGGGTGTAAAAGCAGTCATTAGCCATTGCGGAAAATGGATTTAAAGTATATTCTGTTGAAACATGCTCAAGGCTTGAACATTAACTGCTGTATTTTTTCTAAAAAGATTTTATTTGAGAGAGAAAGAGAGCAAGAGAGAGCACAAGGTGGGGGGGGGGGGTGTTGTGGCGGAGCTGTAAAGGGAGAGGCAGAAGCAGGCTCCCCACTGAGCAGAGAGCCCGATGTGGGGCTAGATTCCAGGACCCTGAGATCAGACCTGAGCCAAAGGCAGACGCTTAACCAACTGAGGCACCCAGGTGCTCCAAGTGCTGTATGTTTAATAGTGCATTACTCACTGCTGCAGAAGCAATATATGTATTTTGTAAGATTGCCAGATTTAGGCAAGGCCAGTAGGTTGAAGGGTAGTAATATTTTTGCTAAAAGCATGCTTGGCTTAGGAGTGTTGGTTAGCTGTGGTAGTGGTCTAGTTGCCTACAGAATATTCAGAAACCTCTTAGTGACTGTACTCTGACCTGCTGTACAAGTCGTCCAGAGTGAGACTAATTTCTGAAGGACATCTTCCAACTTTTAAAAAATCAACTATTAGAAAATTTACATAATATAGAATTTACCATTTTAACCGTTATTAAGTATATAGTTCAGTGACATATATTCACCTAGGTGTACAACGTTATCACTATCCATTTCCAGAACTTTATTTTAGAGTTTGTTTCCTTTTTTATATTGTAAAATATATGTTACATAAAATTTACCATTTTAACCATTAACACATTTTTTAACGTGGAGCTTAAACTCACAACCCTGAAATCAAGACCTGTGCTGAGATCAAGAGTTGGAAGCTTAACTGAGCCACACAAGTGGCTCATTTTAACCAAATTTAAGTGGCATTAAGTACATTCACATTATTCTGCAGCCATCACCACTGTTCACCTCCAGAACTTTTCATTATTCTAAACTGAAGGTCTGTACCCATTAAACTGCAATTCCATATAACTTTCTCTCATCAGCCCCTAGTAACTACCGTCCTATTTTCTGTTTCTATGAATTTGACTACTCTAAACACCTCACATTAAATGGATTGATGGAATATTGCCTTGTTGCACCTGACATCTTTCACCTGATAAGTGAAATGTCTTTAAGGTCCATCCATGTTGTAGCATGTATCCATATTTCAGTCTTTTTAAAAGGCTGAATAATATTTCATTGTATATATGTACCATATTTTGTTTACCTTTTCATCTGTTTATGAACACTTGGTATCTTTCCACCGTTTGGTTATTGTAAATAATGCTACTATGAAACTATGAACATGGGTGTACAAATAGCTGTTTGACATTTTGCTTTTAGTTCTTCTGGATATATACCTAGAAGTACAATTTCTAGATCATATGGAAATTAATTCTATAACTTTTTAATACTATTTTCCCAATTAACACAACTCTTTTGATATTAGACATACAGGTTGGAAAGCATACAGGATGTGTAATTTTTTATTAAAATTTTACAGAACTCGGGATCCCTGGGTGGCGCAGTGGTTTGGCGCCTGCCTTTGGCCCAGGGCGCGATCCTGGAGACACGGGATCGAATCCCACGTCGGGCTCCCGGTGCATGGAGCCTGCTTCTCCCTCTGCCTATGTCTCTGCCTCTCTCTCTCTCTCTGTGTGACTATCATAAATAAAAAATTTAAAAAAAATTTACAGAACTCATGAAATATAAGAAAATTACATCTCTGTGTTTAGGGTAAGTCACATTTAAATAATTCCAGGAAGTTAGCTGACTTATTTTCAAAATTAAAAAAAATAAGCTTATTACAGTTGTAAAGTTCTTTCTCATAGCACTTGCAATGTAATGCTGTTAACAATGTTGATGTGTGATGCAGAATGTAGAATGCTTTATTTCCCACAAACATTCTTCATTTGAACTACTTATATTCATAAAGCACTTAATACATACTTTTCTTCAGTTGTTAAATATTGGCTATCTAAAAAAAGCTTGACCTAAACTCTTGCTTTTGAAGCAGTAAAGGTTACATGTGTCATGTCCCAATTCTTTGACCGATCTCAACATATATTATTTGAAAGTTTATTCCAGTAAGTTAATTTCATATTAAAATTATTAATGTCAGTTTTCATTTTTGCTTGTAAATGTATATTGAAATATAGTTAATATTCTCAATAGGAACCTTTAGTAACACATTTAGTGGAAATTTATAAGATAAACATTAGGCATGACAAAGAAAATAAAAGACAGCCTTCTAATACTAAAAAAAATATGTGAGGCAAAGAAATGGAAAATATGAACTATTCTCTTGCTTTTGGAATATTTCATGGTTTTTCTTTAGAGATACAGTAGAAGTTGCCTCATAGTTTATTCTAGTAGCTTTTTATTTGAAATAAAAGGTTTTCAACTTGATGTCTTTTTTAAATATTTAACTTTAAAAAAAAATAAATAAATATTTAACTTTTTTTTAAGTTTATTTATGAGAGACACAGAGAGAGGCAGAAACAGGCAGAGGGAGTAGCAGGCTCCCTGTGGGGAGACTGATGTGGGACTCTATCCCTGGACTCCAGGATCACGACCTGAGCTGAAGGCAGATGCTCAGCTGCTAAGCCACCCAAGCATCCCCAGACTTGATAATCTTACTGCTACTATAATTGTTAGTTTGGGAGTTGACTCTAATCTCATTCATTGACATATTCTCCCTAAACTATAGGATAGATGCTTCAAGTTTGGAACATAGTCTTTTTTTTTTTTTCTTGCCTTAAAACAAGAATATGGACAGCCCTGGTGGCTCAGCGGTTTAGTGCAGCCTTCAGCCCAGGGTGTGATCCTGGAGACCCAGGATCGAGTCCCTCGTCAGGCTCCCTGCATGGAGCCTGCTTCTCCCTCTGCTTGTGTCTCTGCCTCTCTCTCTCTCTCTCTCTCTCTCTCTCTGTGTGTGTGTGTGTGTGTGTCTCATGAATAAATAAAATCCTTAAAAAAAAAAGAACATTAATTAATGATCTTTGATAGCTACAAAGTATAGCCTTATGACTTAATGTCCTTTTAAAATTTTCTTTCCATGGGCTGATCTAGTTTTTAACCCCCATTTTGTCTTCCATTATGAAGAATTTTTCTGATTTATCACAAACTGAACCTTCCATTGGAGTTTGTAAATATGTGAGTCCTTTAGTGGTATTTTTACATATAGCATTATTTTAACATCTTGGATCTAACAATATATTTATAATTTGTGGGGTTAAGATTACAAAATAGTTTTTCAGTTGTCATTTTGTGTGTATTTCCTTTTTTCCCCCCAGATAGTTAAACATGTAACTACTATATGTCAAAATTATATTTGTAACTTGGATAACATGGAACAGTAAATATCCACAGTAATATTTTAGTTTCTATTTTTTATATTTATTTTCTATATGAGTGTATTTTTTTGAATAAAAAATAGAAATGAGTAGAAATGGTAGAAATGAGTTCCTGGTAGATGAATTTCATGCCTAATTTATTTTTTTATTTTTTATTGTTTTTAATTTTTATTTATTTATGATAGTCGCAGAGAGAGAGTGAGAGAGAGAGAGAGGCAGAGACACAGGCAGAGGGAGAAGCGGGCTCCATGCACCGGGAGCCCGATGTGGGATTCGATCCCGGGTCTCCAGGATCGCGCCCTGGGCCAAAGGCAGGAGCCAAACCGCTGCGCCACCCAGGGATCCCTTCATGCCTAATTTAAAAGAGATAAGTTGTTAACAGTGAATACTTAAAAATAAACATAAAATTCTAAACCAATATATATAATTTGGAATATAGCATAGTATCCTATGTATTTACTAGTCTTTGTGGCATGGAAAATAATTATTATAGCTGACATTTACTGAACTTTTTCTGTTTCTACAAGTTTTAAATATTTTTTAAAGATATCAATAGTTTATTAATTCTTTTAAAATTATATTAGATGAAATTCATGTAACAAAAATTAACTGTTCTAAAGTGAACAGTTCAGTGGTGTTTAGTACATTCACAATGCTGTGCAACTACCACCTCTGTGTACTTCTAAAATACTTTCATCCCTCCAAAGTAGAACTCAGTACTCACTAAACATTTTATCCTCATATACCCCTTTCTCCAGACTTTGACAATCACCAGTCTGCATTCTATCTCAATAGACTTACCTATTCTGGACATTTCACGTGAATAGAATCATGCAATATATATATAGTCTTTTGTGACTGGCTTCCTTCACTTAGAATAATGTTTTCAAGGTCCATCCATGTTGTAGTATGTGTCAGTGCTTTATTTCTTTTTATGGTTGTAGTCTACCTATTTTGTATGCACTAACATTTAATCCCTGTAGTTTATAAACTACAGATATGTAGTTTATAAATGATAATGGTAAGGCATAGACAGATAACTGGTTTTTGGAAGAACTAGGATTAGAATCCAGGCAGTTGGACTCTAGGTACTGAACCTAGATGTAAGATAATTCTGTATTCATCCTTGCATGAAGTAGATCCTAAGTATTTACAGAACTAAATTGAAAAGAAAATTCTGTGACAGTTGGAAAAATTTAAGTGGTATAACTTAATGTGTGGGCAGTGGGAAAGTTTAGAAGCCATACATAACATTTGAACTTTAATTATAGATATTATCTTTTTGATATTTTGGTATTTTTTGGAGCTAAATAACACCTAAAATCAATAATGTCTTGGGTTTTTTTGTTTGTTTTTTGTTTTTTGTTTTTTTAATAGAAACACAGCAAAGTGTGGTAGCTGCCTGTTGGAATTCTGAACCATTTCACAACAATTATATGGCTTCTTTTTTTAAAAAAAGATTTATTATTTATTTATTCATGAAAGACATAGAGAAAGAGGCAGAGACATAGGCAAAGGGAGAAGCAGGTTCCCCATGGTGAGTCTGATGTGGGACTTGATCCCAGGACCCCAGGATCACGCCCTGAGCCGAAGGCAGACGCTCAACCATTGAGCCACCCAGGTGTCCCATATATGGCTTCTTTTTTTTTTTTATGGCTTCTTTTTATGTAAAATTTAAACCTCCATCAAAAATTCTCCAAAAATGTCACCCTTGCCCCATAACAGTAATAGTTTGATGACCAGAATGTGCCAGAATTTGGCAGTTTCCTGGAATTCTGGTCACTAACCTTGTTACCACCTAGCTTTACACTTCTTTATTTGAGAAAAGTTTAATTATCTCAAAGAACCTTTTACTCTTGAATTATATGGTTTGGCTAGTAGAGAAAGCATTCTTTTGATTTACTGAAGCAATTGGTTTGAAACCTTTGGGGAAATGAGGATTTCTTTTATAGGCCTTTACTCTTAGCTGAACTTTGAGTACAGGAAAACAAAACACAACTCAAAACTACCTTTTTCTTTTCTAAATCTACTAGAGCCTGCAGAAAAGATGGTGACATTGTCTCAGTGATTAGCTTTTTTTCCCCACATGGATTTAGACAATAGTTCTAGGTGTAAAGTCTCCATGTAAAGAGTCAGCCCTTCTCTTCATACAGACCATCCTCTCATTTTTTAGGTAATGTTTCTGAAAGTCAGACAGTTGACAGAAATGTTTTAAGAGATGGTTCCCACTCCAGACAACTTTATTATACATTTTCTAATTTCATTTGCCTTCTCAATAATATATTTTAGGATTCTGTACCTGTTCTTTAATATTGAGTGATTTTTTTTTTTTTTTTTTTACATTTAAACACAATGTTGACTGGCTTAAATTTAGTAAGCTTCTAATTGAGGCTAGGATTTGATGTTAAATCTAATGATTTCTATTTGCATCTAGATTGTTACTTCTTACCATGAGTCAGTACTTTGTTTTTCCTTTTTCATTCATTTTTTAAAATATATTGTAGTAAGTACTAACTTTAAAATATTTGTCAACATGAGACCTTGAAAAGGGTTGAAAAGTTATCTGTAAGTATAATTATCTACTAGAGATACAGATTGAAGGACTTTTGGTTAAAGGATGCTGGGAGCTAGTGCCTTCTCTGAGCATCTGTTTCATTAGTGAGTTTTCTTCTCTCATGTGAAAGGCATCCTGAATCTTTTCTGCCTTCAGATGTCTTTGAAGGGCTAAACCATAAAAAAGAACAGCATATGAGAAAGGAAGTAAGTGAAGGAAAGGAAGGAGTGAGAGATTTATTTGACTCATGGATTACAGGGAATGGTACTGAGTTAACTTTCAGTTGTGCAAACATGTTGCTTGATTCTCTTATAGGCTCTATATTCCCTTTTTCATTGATTTGTGGGGTAGTTCCACTTGATTATCTGAGTGAAGCACCCTAAGAAGATATGATAGAAAGTTCTAAATGTGTTCTAAAATTTCTGCCTTCAATTTTTGGAAGATTTCTGCTTTTCAGTAAAAACAATTATTTTAGTTGAATTTATTTCCTTTACCTTCTTACTCTCTGAAAGTATGTACAAGGAATGTTAGGTTATATAAAGGACAAGTCTTCCTGCATTTGAGCCAACCAAATAAACACATCTGAAATGTAGCTAAGGGTATTTTGTGGGTTTGACATTATGGTCATTTGGTATCCAGTTCTGGATCACAGAACTGTAGGGTACTTTATAATTGAGTTGCTATAATATTCCTTGGTTCTAGCAGGAAGAGTTACTTCTAATTCTTTTGGGAAAGTAATTCAAAATTAAAAATCTAGGCCAGTAGATTTGTTGTGCTCCTATGAGATAGTAGAGGATGTAAGGAAAAAAGAAGTAAAAAAAAGATTTCTAAAAGTTTGAAGAAAAAAGTATTTTCCTTGAGAGATAAATAAGCCATTAATGAATTGACTAATTTATGGTTAATGTTTTTGTTAATGAATTCATTGATTTAGAATAAGATGTAAAATACTGTATACCAACTAGATAACAAACAAGTCTGATTTTACATCTTTTTATATGAATCATAAGATTAATTTGGCATGTGTAATCAAGTAGCAGAAGTAGTTTAAAAGCTGGACACAATTGAAATATAATTGGAATTAAATAGAAAACATTTATTTTGTATTTCTAAATGAGGTTTTAATTAAAGTGAAATTGGTTCATCTTTTTTTGACATTTCTCTGAGAAGGAAATTTGAAACACACTTCAGTTGATGGTTGGCTCTCTCTGACTTTGATTAATCACTTTCAAAGTAAGCAGTAGACCAGTACAGTAATTTTATAATTATACACAAGTGATATTATTTGAAACTTTAGCTAACATAACTGTACAGGAAGTTTTACATTGGTCAACTTTATATATAATACTGTGTATTTTTATTTTATGATTCAAATACTTACAAGTGCTAATCTGAAAAAAGATTCTATTATTTTTGCATATAATTTTATGGGAGAGAATTTTCAACTAGAAATATTAGTTTCATACACATTTAAACTTTAGTTTTTTTAGAAAACTAGCTGATAGAACACTCAGTGTGGTTAAATATTGGAAAACATCCAACTAATGGAGCTCACTGTAAGCTGTGCTTACACACTAATGAACCAACTTATGTTTCTGCAGAACACTGCTAAAAATAAAACTTTCTGTCTGAAAGACTTGAAGTGACAATGGAATCTGATTTATTTATAATCAGAATTAAAGAACTCTCATCCATGCACGATGAAATGCCCCTACAAGTTTGAAAACTTTTCAAGTGTCAAGACTGATACAAAGATAAATTATTTCCTGCTTAATACTGCAGAATGTTTATCTCCTCTTACCTGTAGATCGAGAATCATCTTTGAGAACAAAACACTTAATTCTTTCTGAAAGACTTAGTGATTCTTATCCAGAACATCAACCCATATGCAATATCACCTATCTAAAAATTTCTTATAAGCTCTTTTCTTAGAATAAAACTTTTAGCAAAATTAGGGGCACCTGGGTGGCTCAATTGGTTAAGTGTCAGACTCTTGATTTTGGCTCAGGTCACAATCTCAGGTTGTGAGATTGATTGAGGCTCATGTTGGGCTCTGCACTGGGTGTGGAGCCTGTGTATGATTCTGTCCCTCTCCCTCTCCTTCTGCTCCTCTCCCCCTGAAAAAAAAACAAAAACAAAAACAAAAAAACCAAAAACTTTTAACAAAATACTGTGTTGTCCCTGATACTGTATAAACCAGTAAGAAAACTTTTAATATTGTAATGTATTTTTAAAAACAATTAACTTTTGGGTGCCTGGGGTGCTCAGTCAGTTAAGCATCTGCCTTTGGGCTCAGGTCATGATCCCAAGGTCTTGAGATCAAGTCTTCAATCAGGCTCCTTGCTCCATGGGAAGTCTGCTTCTCCCTCTCCTCCAGCGCCTCCCCCCTGCTTGTGTGCATGCACGCGCTCTCTCTCTTTCTCTCTCTTACTTTCTCTAGCAAGTAAGTAAATAAAATCTATAGAAAAGGAAACAATTAGCTTTTATATTGTCATGCTTTATTTCTTTCGGGAGTAGAAAAAAAAAAGTATTGTTTAATAGCAGAAAACATGTACTTACATTCTTTTCCATACTAAAATAACTTTTCCCATTCTGTTGGTTGCCTTTTAGTTTTATGATTGTTCTCTTTACTGTGCAGAAGCATTTTTTCTTGATGAGGTCCCAGTATTTGCAAATGACACTTCAGTTAAAGAGTATCCAAAAATCTATAATTTATCAAATGCAACACCCCAAAAATGAATAATCCAGTTAAGAAATGGGCAGAAGATATGAATAGACACTTTTCCAAAGAAGACATACAGGGGATCCCTGGGTGGCTCAGTGGTTTGGCGCCTGCCTGTGGCCCAGGGTGCGATCCTGGAGTCCCGGGATTGAGTTCCACGTCAGGCTCCTGGCATGGAGCCTGCTTCTCCCTCTGCCTGTGTCTCTGCCTCTCTCTCTCTCTTTCTCTATCTATCATAAATAAATAAAACCAAAAAAAAAAAAAAAAAGACATACAGATGGTTAACAGACGCATGACCATGCTCAGTTTCACTCATCATCAGGGAAATACAAGTCAAAACCACAGTGAAACCACCTCACATTTGTCAGAATGGCTAAAATTAACAATTCAGGAAACAATAGATGTTGTAAAGGATGCAGAGAAGGGGGAACCCTTTAGCACTGATGGTGGGAGTGCAAATTGGTGCAGCCATTCTGGAAAACAGTATGGAGAGTCCTCAAAAAGTTAAAAATAGAACTACTCTGTGACCCTGCAATTGCACTACTAGGTATTTATCCAAAGTATACAAAAATTCTGATTTGAAGGGGCACGTGCACCCCAATGTTTATGCCAGCACTATCAACAATAGCCAAATTATGGAAAGCGCCCAAATGTCCATAAAGAGGAAGTGATATATTTACACAATGGAATATTACTCAACCATCAAAAAGGATGAAATCTTGCCATTTACAACAATGTGAATGGAATTAGAGTATATTATGCTAAGTGAAATAAATCAAAAAAGACAAATATGATTTCACTGGTATGTGGAATTTAAGAAACAAAACAGAAGAACATAGGGGAAGGGAAGGAAAAGAAAATAAGATAAAAACAGGGAAACTGTAAGGGACTCTTAAATATAGAGAATAAACTGAGGCTTGCTGGAGGGTAGGGAAAGTAGGGGGAGGGATTGGCTAAGTGGGTGATGGATATTAAGGAGGGCACTTGTTGGGATGAGCACTGGGTGTTATATATAAGTGATCAATCACTAAATTCTATTCCTGAAACCAATACTGTACTATATGTTAACTAAATTGAATTTAAATAAAAAATAAATAAGCAAGTAAAAGTCACTGGAATTTTTTACAGAGAAAAACTTCATTCAGTTCTTAACAATAAAGCTTATACCACAATTAGGTTTATGAGAAAAAGTTAAGCTTTTCACAACTTTATTAATTATAAAACTTTTTTCTTATGCTATGAGTTTTAATTTTTTTGTGCTTGATTTTTAGTTTTTAAAACTGAATAGATTCAAAATAAGGTAAAATCTTTCAGAAAAGGCTATCCAAGTTTATACTTGTTCTGTTTCCTTATTTTGAGTTGCCTTTTATTATATATTTATTCCATTTTTTAAATGATGCTGCATATTTAATGAAAAAAATTTTTTAAAAGGAAGTGTTGCCAATCAGTCTAAATTTGTTACAGTTAAAATTTGATGGTCTACAGACAATTTATAATCCTTTTCTTGTTATAAAATATTGTCAGATTTATAGTAGTATCAGTTAAAAAGTTTATGGAAACATTGTTTAAGGTGGTTTAAAATAGAACTAAATCTTTAATTTGAATTTGATGGCACCTGTTTTCATTTTGTTCCCCCGGCAACACCACTGGTACCAAAATTGCCCATAGACCACCCTGGTTTTTGAGAAGAATGAAATCATTCTGAGTTTTTTTATTTCATCTTTTTACTGACTAAATATTTAAACAGAGTTATAAAACATCTGTCAGAGTTTGTGAATTCACTTTGGAGTAAAAGAGTTTAGGACACACAATGGGAAGTTTTGTGTAAAAATCCCTGAGTAATTTTGGTTTGTCTTTCTTAGTTATGATAAAATTTTTATTAGAATTAGAATTAGAAATTAGAAAAGCAGTTGACAGCAATAAGAAAAGTTTCTAGACTTAGAAAATCATCTTGGAAAGGTATTCCTACTTTCATTTACTGACAGTTGAGTCTTTTTTTTTTTTTTTTTTTTCTTCTAAGGCAGCATGATCTTTTTTTTCTGGTAAATTCTGAGGAGTCAAGATATATGAATTAAGATTTATACTATTGAAACTTGATACAAATGTTACCTTTTCTAAAAGGGTCTGCATTATTTTTTCCCCTCTGTATTATTAATTCATGTGTTTGGGACATCATGAAATGTCATTATTCTTATCTGTTTTGGTTGTGGGTAATTGAGACTTACATGCAGTTGAAACAAGTGGCTGAAAATAATTAATTTTCCATGTCCAGAGAACAGAATTGAGTGTCTTATAATAAGCAAACTAAACCACCTATGTTAGATTAGCATGCATTCTTTTGGCAGTTTCTTTGATCAAGTGGGATTTATTTCTGTATTTTCCAAAGGAAAATTCATATGGGAAAATTTTGGTTTACTTTGAAAGAATTGGGTGTACAGACTACAGACTACTTTTTTTTTGTTTAAATTTGCCTGTTTTTTTAATAGGTTGTATATGGCCATGGAAATAGTATAATTTCATAATAATTATGGTAGTAATAATTAAACAGCTTCTACTAGTGTGAAACATGAATTCTAAGTGCGCTACATGAATTCTAATCCTTTCAATAGTTTGATGAGGGGGAGGTATTATTGTGAGCTCTCTTTTGTATGTCAGGAAAAATTGGATCTGAAGGAGAAAGTACTACAGACTATGGGACCTTTGTCCAACCTTAGAAATATAACCAGGAATAGAGCACATTTTTAGGTCTACTGGAAATTTTATGGTTTCAAGGCCTATTTAACATATTTGCAGACTATTAATAATTGTTAGCTTTACTTTTTCAGTTTAAAAACTATTAAAAAATCCCTCAAATACTGTTAATTTGTACCATAAGATAAAAACAAATTTAGTGTATTTCTCTTATCTACATATAGAATAGAGGTCTACATATGAATCACAGGTCTTGCTGTTTAATTTACAGCAAAGTTATTGTGGATTCTGGATTAGAATTTGAAATAAACTCATTTTTTTATTGTAAAGCTTTTGGGACCAGTCTCCATATTTACACTGGGTCCTGCTTTATTGTAATAGAAGAATAAATTTTAAAGAATGAGCACTATAATAATTAAGAACTATATTATGTTATTATTTATTTTTATTAAAGATTAATGTTGGTGTTTCAGTTTTATTAGATTATTAATTCAGATATTTGATGTGGTTGTAGAAAATTCAAATTGAGCAGTCTATTGTACAATGTGCTTCATCCTTTGATACATTTTTCAAATGTTTATTAATTGCTACCATTGTGCCAGGTACAATATGTAAATGGAGGGATAAAAAATAAGAATAAAAAAATAATCCTTGTGCTTCTGTAAGAGTGGTTGTAGTTATAGATGTTGAGTCCTGAAGAAAAGGAACTATTGGCTGGAGTAGGGAGGATGAGGTGATAGTATAACATAAAGGTTTTCTAATCAGAGAAAGTAGCATGTGTAAAAGGAAACATAGAACGTTGCAGGGTCCTGAATAGTTCCCAAGGGCTATAGCATAGAGTATGGATATAGATCATTTATATATACGGTGGTAGTAATTCTGGAGAGAAAAATAGTGATCATGTATGAATTTTATTGTGTGAACTGTATTCTGCATTTTATCCTGGAATATTAATTTTCTTTTCCTGAATATTATGAGGAACCATTGGAAAAATTAAAGCAGAGTGATAGGATCTGTTTTTTGTTTTGTTTTGTTTTTGTTTGTGGGGTTTTTTTTGTTTTTTTGTTTGTTTGTTTGTTTTTTTGTTTGTTTTGGTTACATCACTAATGGCAGCAGTGTAGGAAATAAATTAGGGTGGAGTGGGTAGATTTAGGAAGACCAGCTAGGAAGCTCCTGTTAATCAAGGTGAGAAATGATAACCTAGATTTAAGTTATTATTAGTTGTGGTAATAGAAAGGGACAGATTCAAGAGATGTAAAAATGAACAAGATAAGGTTAGTGTTTGAGCCATCGGGCACCTGGGTGGCTCAGTTGGTTAAACTTCTGCCTTTAGGGACGCTGGGTGGCTCAGTGGTTGAGCATCTGCCTTCAGCTCAGGTTGTGATCCCGGGGTCCTGGGATTGAGTCCCACATCGGGCTCCCTGCAGGGAGCCTGCTTCTCTCCCTCTGCCTGTATCTCTTCCTCTCTCTCTCCCTCTCGGTCTCGCATGAATAAATAAATGAAATCTTTTTTTTTTTTTTTTTAAGTAAAGTTTCTGCCTTTGGCTCAGGTAATGATTTCAAGATCCTGAGATTGGGCCCTTCCCTCTCCCCCTGCCGCTTCTCTCCACTCCTGCGCTCTCTCTATCTCTCAAATAAAGTCTTAAAGAGAAACCACCTTGAGGCAAAATAACAAATTACAAATGTAACTGTATGTCTGTGATACATGACACATAGAGTATAATTCATACACCACATGTTTTGAAGCATTTTATTTTCAAAGTTGCCTTTCTTATATTTTCTTTATCTCTTCACGGTCTCCATTTTTAAAAAAGATTTTATTTATTTATTCATGAGAGACACACAGAGAGAGGCAGAGGCAGAGGAGGAGGCAGAGGGAGAAGCAGGCTCCCCGTGGAGAGGCTGATGTGAAGCTCGATTCCCGGACCCCAGGACCATGACCTGAGCCAAAGGCAGATGCTCAACCAGTGAGCCATCCAGGTGCCCCACACTGTCTCCATTTTAGGAGTGAAATAGAAATCCCATTTTTAAAAATATAAATGTAATTAACATACAATGTCATATTAGTTTCAGGTGTACAGCATAATGATTTGACAGTTTTATACATTATTCAGTGCTCACCATGATAAATGTAGTCACCTCTGTCACCATACAACATTATTACAATATTATTGACTATATTCCCTATGCTGTACTTTTCATTTTCGCAACTTACTTATTTTATAACTGGAAGTTTATACCTTTTAATCTCTTTTATTTCACACATCCACCCATCTGCCTCTTCTCTGTAGCCAGCAGTTCTCTCTATATAGAGTCTGTTTATTTTGTTCATTGCTTTTTAGATTCCACACATAAGTGAATCATATGTTGTCTTTCTCTGACTTATTTCACTTAGCATAATACTCTCTAGGTCCATCCATATTGTCTCAAATGGCAAAATCTCATTCTTTTTTATGGCTGAGTAATATTTCACTGAATATATATCACAGCATCTTTATCCATTTGTGTATTAGTGACACTAATAACAGGGGAGGGACACTTGGATTGCTTCCATATCTTGGCTAGTGTAATTAATGCTGCAGTAAGCACAGAGGTACATAAATCTTTTTGAATTAGTGTTTTTGTTTTCTTTGGATAAATACTCAGTAAGGGAATTACTGGATCATTTTTAGAAATACTGTTTTCCACAGTGGTTGCACCAACTTACATTCCCACTAACAATGTGTGAGCATTTTCTCCACATCCTCACCAAATTTGTTATTTCTTGCTTTTTTGATGCTAGCTATTTTGACTAGTATAAGCATAATATCTCATTGTGGTTTTGACTTGTATATCCCTGATGATTAGTGAAGTTGGGCATTTTTTCATGTGTCTGTTGGCCCTCTGTATGACTTCCTCGGATAAATGTCTTTCCTTCTCACCCACTAAATTTCTTTATCTCTAGGTTTTAGCTTATTTAGGGCTATAAAACATTTGTCTGATTTGTTCTTTGGAAATCAGATTAATGGTTATATTTTACACCTGTTTTGCTGCTGTACTGCTAATTTATATATTGCTATATTAATTATATATTTAGAGATCTTTGAGTTATTAGTTTCTTCAGATATTTAACTGATTGGACATTTTAAAAGAGCCTGGCACTTTACCAGTTTAGTAATTACCAATAATGAGGTCAATAAATTATTTTCCAATAGCAAATAAGCTACACTGTACCAGTTTAGATTATTTAGATTAGATTACCAACCACCTAAGGTTGCCTCAAGGCTTGTGACATAACTTTTCAACTGAGCAATGCTTAATTTGTTATGAAAGTGAAAGAAAAGTTAACTATTAACATCAAAATGTGCTGCTGATATCTGTTTCTGATAAAATTTTAGTAATATGATAAGAATTAAAAGCATTGTGTAATTACCGGTTTCTGATTCCCACAATAGTAAACTGTCAATGACTTGTCCTTCCTTTGTAAATCATTTATATCTGTGAGGTGTTATTAAGTCCAAATAGAAAAGAAATATAGTGCTGAGAGACATTAAAGCAATAACTGAGTTTGTTTCTGACACTAATTTTCTTAGATTACTTGTTAAATGTGTTAAATAAGTTGTATTTCATTCCTTGAATTTTGTAAAATAATTAAAAATTGTATGAAAGAATTTTTTTTAAAGATTTATTTATTTTGGGCAGCCCCAGTGGCGCAGCGGTTTAGCGCCGCCTGCAGTCCCGGGTGTGATCCTGGAGACTCAGGATCGAGGCTCACGTCGGGCTTCCTGCATGGAGCCTGCTTCTCTCTCTGCCTGTGTCTCTTAATTAATTAAAAAATATTTATTTATTTATTTATGATAGACATAGAGCGAGAGAGAGGCAGAGACACAGGAACAGAGAGCTGGATGAGGTGTTTCTCACTCTCCCTCTGCCTGCCACTTCCTCTGCTTGTGCTCACTCTGTGTCAAGTAAATAAACAAAACCTTAAAAAAAAAAAAGAAAACGAGTCAAATAGGGAAGAAAAAAGAGTGAGGTGGTTAACAGAGGGTGAAGGTAGTTTCTATTGGGAAAGGAGAAGAGAATTGGAGCCAAAGGGAGTTAGGGTTCTCAACTTTTAACATAGTTGAGATGATTGCCTTTGATCTCTCAGAACCAGGAATAGCTGTTTGATCAGGTATTTTAGGATTGCTTTAGATTGCTATTGTTGCTGAGCAACTTTGTCACTGTGGTGTCTGCAAGGGTTATTGTAAACATAACCCTGTAGACACTGATCTCAGCAACACATGCTTTTCAGTTAACTCCTTAGGTTAGTTTGCTTGACTTGAATCATGCATATTTGGCTCCAAAGCCCATTTTTTATCCATTGTACAATCCAACTTGGATAGGAAAGCACTTTTCTGGATTTATCTTTTATCCTACAACTCTGCTGAATATGTATATTACCTGTAGTAAGTTGATGTTCGTGGCTCATGATCACTTTATGATCATGCCATTTGTACAAATTCATGTTTTTATTTCTTCTCCCTTTTGTCCTTTTGTAAGTTTAGGTAAGATATTCTCTTAAACTTCACTTTCCTGAGATATAAAATGGACATAATAGACTTATTGGAATCATAGAATTCAGTGAGATTGCATATAAAGGATCCAGTAAGATGTCGGTACAGTGGGGCAATATACAGACATTTTGATCTTATTTCTACTTCTATTTTTATTTTTTAAAAGATTTATTTATTTGAGAGAGCACAAGCAGGGAGGGGTAGATGAAGAGAGAATCTGAAGCAGACTCCACAGTGACTCCAAGCAGCCCTCCCCAACCCAGGGCTTGATCTCACGACCCTGAGATCACGACCCAAGCTGAAACCAAGAGTTGGATGCTTAATGGACTGTACCACCCAGATGCCTTGTTTCTTTTTATTGAGAATGTGTCTATTTCTTCATTTTGTATAATTCTGGTGTTTAGTTTTAGAAGTCTTTTTAAATTCACAATAACATATTCTCTGTACTTTTTTTTAGCATTTTAATTCTTAACACTTTAATTGATCAATGCTTAACGTTTTAATTAAAACCTTTTTCTGTAGATATATGGAATTGTTTCAGCCACATATTCTAAGGTCAAATCTAAGGATATAATACAATTTTTATTTTGTTTATTTATTTATTTTTAATTTTTAATTTTTAATTTTTTTAATAAATTAATTTTTATTGGTGTTTAATTTACCAACATACAGAAAAACACCCAGTGCTCATCCCATCAAGTGCCCCCCTCAGTGCCCGTCACCCATTAACCCCCCCTCCTCCCCTTCCACCACCCCTAGTTCGTTTCCCAGAGTTAGGAGTCTCTATGTTCTGTCTCCCTTTCTGATATGTCCCACACATTTCTTCTCCCTTCCCTTATATTCCCTTTCACTATTATATATATTCCCCAAATGAATGAGAACATGTATGTTTGTCCTTCTCCGACTGACTTACTTCACTCAGCATAATAACCTCCAGTTCCATCCACGTTGAAGCAAATGGTGGGTGTTTGTCGTTTCTAATGGCTGAGGAATATTCCGTTGTATACATAAACCACATCTTTATCCATTCATCTTTCGATGGACACCGAGGCTCCTTCCACAGTTTGGCTATTGTGGACATTGCTGCTAGAAACATCGGGGTGCAGGTGTCCCGACGTTTCATTGCATCTGTATCTTTGGGGTCAATCCCCAACAGTGCAATTGCTGGGTCGTAGGGCAGGTCTATTTTTAACTCTTTGAGGAACCTCCACACAGTTTTCCAGAGTGGCTGTACCAGGTCACATTCCCACCAACAGTGTAAGAGGGTTCCCTTTTCTCCGCATCCTCTCCAACATTTGTTGTTTCCTGCCTTGTTAATTTTCCCCATTCTCACTGGTGTGAGGTGGTATCTCATTGTGGTTTTGATTTGCATTTCCCTGATGGCAAGTGATGCAGAGCATTTTCTCATGTGCATGTTGGCCATGTCCATGTCTTCCTCTGTGGGATTTCTGTTCATGTCTTTTGCCCATTTCATGATTGGATTGTTTGTTTCTTTGGTGTTGAGTTTAATAAGTTCTTTAAAGATCTTGGAAACTAGCCCTTTATCTGATAGGTCATTTGCAAATATCTTCTCCCATTCTGTAGATTGTCTTTTAGTTTTGTTGACTGTATCCTTTGCTGTGCAAAAGCTTCTTATCTTGATGAAGTCCCAATAATTCATTTTTGCTTTTGTTTCTTTTCCCTTCGTGGATGTATCTTGCAAGAAGTTACTGTGGCTGAGTTCAAAAGGGTGTTGCCTGTGTTCTCCTCTAGGATTTGATCGAATCTTGTCTCACATTTAGACTTTCATCCATTTTGAGTTTATCTTTGTGTATGGTGCAAGAGAGTGGTCCAGTTTCATTCTTCTGCATGTGGATGTCCAATTTTCCCAGCACCATTTATTGCAGAGACTGTCTTTCTTCCAATGGATAGTCTTTCCTCCTTTATCGAATATTCCTTGACCATAAAGTTCAGGGTCCACTTCTGGGTTCTCTATTCTGTTCCATTGATCTATGTGTCTGTTTTTGTGCCAGTACCACACTGTCTTGATGACCACAGCTTTGTAGTACAACCTGAAATCTGGCATTATGATGCCCCCAGATATGGTTTTCTTTTTTAAAATTCCCCTGGGTATTCGCAGTCTTCTCTGATTCCACACAAATCTTAAAATAATTTGTTCTAACTCTCTGAAGAAAGTCCATGGTATTTTGATAGGGATTGCATTAAACGTGTAAATTGCCCTGGGTAACATTGACATTTTCACAATATTAATTCTGCCAGTCCATGAGCATGGAATATTTTTCCATCTCTTTGTGTCTTCCTCAATTTCTTTCAGAAGTGTTCTATAGTGTTTAGGGTATAGATCCTTTACCTCTTTGGTTAGATTTATTCCTAGGTATCTTATGCTTTTGGGTGCAATTGTAAATGGGATTGACTCCTTAATTTCTCTTTCTTCAGTCTCACGGTTAGTGTATAGAAATGCCACTGATTTCTGGGCATTGATTTTGTATCCTGCCACGCTACCAAATTGCTGTATGAGTTCTAGCAATCTTGGGGTGGAGGCTTTTGGGTTTTCTATGTAGAGTATCATGTCATCGGCGAAGAGGGAGAGTTTGACTTCTTTGCCAATTTGAATGCCTTTAATGTCTTTTTGTTGCCTGATTGCTGAGGCGAGGACTTCCAGTACTATGTTGAATAGCAGTGGTGAGAGTGGGCATCCCTGTCTTGTTCCTGATCTTAGGGGAAAGGCTCCCAGTGCTTCCCCATTGAGAATGATATTTGCTGTGGGCTTTTCGTAGATGGCTTTTAAGATGTTGAGGAAAGTTCCCTCTATCCCTACACTCTGAAGAGTTTTGATCAGGAATGGATGCTGTATTTTGTCAAATGCTTTCTCTGCATCTAATGAGAGGATCATATGGTTCTTGGTTTTTGTCATGCTGATATGTTGAATCACATTGATTGTTTTACGAGTGTTGAACCAGCCTTGTTTCCCAGGGATAAATCCTACTTGGTCATGGTGAATAATTTTCTTAATGTGTTGTTGGATCCTCTTGGCTCGCATCTTGTTGAGAATTTTTGCATCCATGTTCATCAGGGATATTGGTCTGTAATTCTCCTTTTTGGTGGGGTCTTTGTCTGGTTTCGGAATTAAGGTGATGCTGGCCTCATAGAACGAATTTGGAAGTACTCCATCTCTTTCTATCTTTCCAAACAGCTTTAGTAGAATAGGTATGGTTTCTTCTTTAGATGTTTGATAGAATTCCCCAGGGAAGCCATCTGGCCCTGGACTCTTGTGTCTTGGGAGGTTTTTGATGACTGCTTCAATTTCCTCCCTGGTTATTGGCCTGTTCAGGTTTTCTATTTCTTCCTGTTCCAGTTTTGGTAGTTTGTGGCTTTCCAGAAATGCATCCATTTCTTCTAGATTGCCTAATTTATTGGCGTATAGCTGTTTATGTTTTTAGAATCGTTTGTATTTCCTTGGTGTTGGTGGTGATCTCTCCTTTCTCATTCATGATTTTATTAATTTGAGTCTTCTCTCTCTTCTTTTTAATAAGGTTGGCAAATGGTTTATCTATCTTGTTAATTCTTTCAAAGAACCAACTCCTGGTTTTGTTGATCTGTTCCACAGTTCTTCTGGTCTCGATTTCGTTGAGTTCTGCTCGAATCTTAATTAACTGTCTTCTTCTGCTGGGTGTAGGATCTATCTGCTGTTTTTTCTCTAGCTCCTTTATGTGTAAGGTTAGCTTTTGTATTTGAGTTCTTTCCAGTTTTTGGATGGATGTTTGTATTGCAATATATTTCCCCCTCAGGACTGCTTTTTCTGTATCCCAAAGATTTTGAATGGTTGTATCTTCATTCTCATTAGTTTCCATGAATCTTTTAAATTCTTCTCTAATTTCCTGGTTGACCCTTTCATCTTTTAGCAGGATGGTCCTTAACCTCCACGTGTTTGAGGTCCTTCCAAACTTCTTGTTGTGATTTAGTTCTAGTTTCAAAGCATTATGGTCTGAAAATATGTAGGGGACAATCCCAATCTTTTGGTATCGGTTCAGACCTGATTTGTGACCCAGTATGTGGTCTATTCTGGAGAAAGTTCCATGTGCGCTTGAGAAGAATGTGTATTCAGTTGCGTTTGGATATACAGTTCTGTAGATATCTGTGAAATCCATCTGGTCTAGTGTATCATTTAAAGCTCTCGTTTCTTTGGAGATGTTGTGCTTAGAAGACCTATCGAGTATAGAAAGAGCTAGATTGAAGTCCCCAAGTATAAGTGTATTATTATCTAAGTATTTCTTCACTTTGGTTATTAATTGATTTATATATTTGGCAGCTCCCACATTCGGGGCATATATATTGAGGATTGTTAAGTCCTCTTGTTGGATAGATCCTTTGAGTATGATGTAGTGTCCCTCTTCATCTCTCACTACAGTCTTCGGGGTAAACTTTAGTTTATCTGATATAAGGATGGCTACCCCTGCTTTCTTTTGGGGACCATTTGATTGGTAAATGGTTCTCCAACCTTTTATTTTCAGGCTGTAGGTGTCCTTCTGTCTAAAATGAGTCTCTTGTAGACAACAAATAGATGGGTCTTGCTTTTTTATCCAGTCTGAAACCCTGTGCCTTTTGATGGTGCCATTAAGTCCGTTCACGTTCAGAGTTACTATTGAAAGATATGAGTTTAGTGTCATCATGATATCTATTCAGTCCTTGTTTTTGTGGATTGTTCCACTGAACTTCTTCTTAAAGGGGAATTTTAAGAGTCCCCCTTAAAATTTCTTGCAGAGCTGGTTTGGAGGTCACATATTCTTTCAGTTCCTGCCTGTCTTGGAAGCTCTTTATCTCTCCTTCCATTCAGAATGAGAGCCTTGCTGGATAAAGTATTCTTGGTTGCATGTTCTTCTCATTTAGGACCCTGAATATATATCCTGCCAGCCCTTTCTGGCCTGCCAGGTCTCTGTGGAGAGGTCTGCTGTTACCCTAATATTCCTTCCCATAAAAGTCAGGGATTTCATGTCTCTTGCTGCTTTACGGATCTTCTCTTTATCTTTGGAGTTTGCAAGCTTCACTATTAAATGTCGAGGTGTTGAACGGTTTTTATTGATTTTAGGCAGGGATCTCTCTATTTCCTGGATCTGAATGCCTGTTTCCCTTCCCACATTAGGAAAGTTTTCAGCTATGATTTGTTCAAATACATATTTTGGCCCTCTGTCCCTTTCGGCGCCCTCGAGAACCCCAATTAAACGTAGGTTTTTCTTCCTCAGGCTGTCGTTTATTTCCCTTAATCTGTCTTCATGGTCTTTTAATTGTCTGTCTCTTTTTTCCTCAGTTTCCCTCTTTGCCATCAACTTATCTTCTGTGTCACTCACTCGTTCTTCCACCTTGTTAACCCTCGTTAGGACTTCTAGTTTGGTTTGCATCTCATTCAATTGATTTTTAATTTCTGCCTGATTGGATCTAAATTTTGCAGTCCTGAAGTCTCTTGAGTCCTTTATGGTTTTTTCTAGAGCCACCAGTAGCTGTATAATAGTGCTTCTGAATTGGCTTTCTGACATTGAATTGTAATCCAGATTTTGTAACTGTGGGAGAGAGGACTGTTTCTGATTCTTTCTTTTGAGGTGAGGTTTTCCTTCTAGTCATTTTGCTCAGTGCAGAGTGGCCAAAAACAAGTTGTTTTGGGAAAAGGAGAAAAAGAGAGGAGAGAAAGAAGGAAAGAAAAGAGAAAAAGAAAGAAAAAGGGAAGAAAAAAAGAAAAAAAGAAGAAAAAGAGAAAGAAAAAGGGAAAAAAAGGGGTGGGGGAAGCAAACAAATCAAAAAGAAAACAAAAAAAACCACGGGGGAGTATCTTCTGATTCTCTATACTTTAAGTCCCTTGACCTCCCCGGAACTGGTCCCTCTAGCTGGTCTTCTGGGGGAGGGGCCTGTTGTGCTGATTTTCAGGTGTTAGCACTTGGGGGAGCTGCTCTGCCCCCTGCCTGGTGCAGGGCTCAGTGGAGGTTGTTCACCCCGTGAGGTCCCAGGAGGAACAACCACAGTGGCGGCGGCAGCTCTGGAGCCCTGGAGTCAGCTCCCGCAGTAGCTCCAGGGCTCTCCATCTGCAGGGCCTGGAGGCTCCGGGGCGGGCCGCTGATCTGCTCAGCTCGGGGCAGGAGCGTCCTCGCTGTCCTGGACCCTCCCGGCCTCTGCCTGTCCCCGGGGGAGGCGGGATCCTGGGCTGTGTCCCTGCGCCCTGTGCTCTGGGGCCTGCGCTGTTGGATTCGCGCTCCCGCCCCGCAGCCCCCTCCGCGGAGCCGCCCCCGAGCCCCTCCGAGCTGCTCCGGGTCCCGCCGTGGCCGCAGCCCTTAGGGAGCTCGGGGGCTCTCCCGGGGCGCAGGTGCCTGTT
Source organism: Vulpes lagopus (assembly GCF_018345385.1). Classification (NCBI taxonomy): domain Eukaryota; kingdom Metazoa; phylum Chordata; class Mammalia; order Carnivora; family Canidae; genus Vulpes; species Vulpes lagopus. The sequence goes on from NC_054832.1 coordinate 37,664,103, forward strand.
AGTGTCCCTGGGAGCCCGAGGGCATCCCCGCCCTCCTGGGTCCTGCTCTAACTCCCTGCGGGCCCTTTTCCGCCCGGGAAGGTTGGTGCAGCTCCTGCTTCTCCGGGACGGGGCTCTCCTGTCCTGGGGACACTCGCCCCGGCCTCAGCCCGTCTCCTCGCGGGGCCCCTCCCCCTTGGAGGCCTTTTGTTTCTTTATTTCTTTTTCCCCGTCTTCCTCCCTTGATAGAAGCGCGAACTCTTCTCATTGTAGAATTCCAGCTGGTCTCTCTTTCAATCTCAGGCCGAATTCATAGATTTTCAGGATGATTTGAAGGTTATCTAGGTAATTTGGTGGGGACAGGTGATTGGGGACCCTACTCTTCCGCCATCTTGCCCCTCCAACATTTTTTTTTTTTTGAAGATTTTATTTATTCATGAAAGACACACAGAGAGATGCAGAGACACAGGCAGAGGCAGAGGGAGAAGCAGGCTCCATTCAGGGAGCTGGATGCTGGAGTCGATCCTGGTTCTCCAGGATCATGCCCTGGGCTGAAGGCAGACGCTTAACCTCTGAGCCACCCAGGCGTCCCCAATTTTTATTTTAATACTAACATTCTCATATAGTTGTTTAGGTTTAGATGAGTTGACATATATTCAGTTGTTTGCACAGTACCTGGCACTTAGCATTGTATGCAGGTTAACTGCTGTCACCATCATTACCATTAATTGCCATCATTAGAGATTCTTTTTGACTTTGTGTGCGCATGCATGCGCTTGTGTAATAGATGAAATAGCACTTCTACTTCACCATAAGTTTCTCTTCCCAAACTTACTGTTTGTTCTTAGGTTTTAATAACTTTCTGTTTCATTTATTTATTAATTTATGTGCATTTTTTTCTGTCTCCCTCAATTGTAATATACATTCCTTAAAGGCAAGGACTCTGTTTTTTCCATGGATTATCTCTGGTACCAACAATAGGGCATGTTCCGTTGTGTAAATTTGTGATGCATGAATGAGTAAGTGAGCCAGCCAATATTCCATTCACTTGTCAGAGTGGACAATATTTCAGAGAAGCACAGAACTTATCTCTCATACTTCACCTGAAGAAAATACCAAAGAGCAAATGAATCCGAATGAGGCCTCAAAGAATATTATAAAGAGAAGAGGAAACTGTTATAGGCAATGAACATTTCAACATATATTACCAAATCCAAATGACTAATGATAAAGTGACTGAAAGTACACTAAAGAATCCTTGAAGTGCATAGGACAAACTAATTAATAACCTTTAAGTAATAAACCATGAATGAGTAAAAGGACAGAACATATGAGATTCATCAAATTGAAAAAAGAAAATTAGTTATATCGAAAGATGCTGAAAAAAATGTTTGATAAAATTCAACAGCTTTTCCAAAATGTATAAATGTAATAAAGTGCATAAAAAACAAAAAAGCAAATATTATTTTAACAGTTAGTGAAATGCTAAGCTATCTCTGATAATAGTTAAGCCCCCTATAATTATTATACAGTGTTTTGTATGTTCTAACATATTCAGTAAGACAAAATAATGGGACAATTAGTATAAATTAGAAAATAAAAGAAAAAATGAATTTTGCTTTTTTGGCATTATTGTGTGGCTAAAAATTTCAAAAGATACCAGTAAAAGATTAATAGAATTAAGAAGAGTGTTTGGTAAACAGCTGTATAAATACACAGGAATTAATAACTTTCTCAATAATGATAATCTTAAGAGAAATTGGAAAAGATAATTCAGAGTAGTTTTAGAAACTAGAAAATACTTAGGAATGAATTTAGTACGAAGTACAGTTCAATATGAAAAAAGCTATAAAATCTCATTGAAAACCTTATCCTTGCTGTCACATGTATTGTCTTTTTAATTTTGGCCACCCTAACATGTGAATAGTAGTGTCTCACTCTGGTTTTCATTTGTAACTGAAATAAAGAAAAAAAGCTTGCTGATTTTATAAAATACATTCCCAATTCTTATGGTTGTGTGTTGGCATCTAAGAACTAAGTCATAATTCCTTCTTCTCTAAAAATAATAGAAAAATATTTATCATACTTCAGATAGAAATTCCATCAGAGTTTATGTAGGAATTGAGTAAAATAACATTAATGTTTGATAACTAAAATATTAAGAAAAAAAAGGAATTAGGAGTAAATAGCCATTCCAGATATGAAAAGATACTCTAATGTCACGTTAATCAAAATAGTATGGCACTGACATATGTCTTATAAACATAGAGGTCAGAAATAGATTCGAGTATAAATGGGAATTTAATTGGTAAAGGTAAAAATGTTAATTTACTAGGAAAATGATAATCATAATGTCAAGAGATGTACACAAGAGAAAATGGAATCTTTGGTTTGTTTTAATACTTAAATAAATTTTAGATGTATCAAAAACAAATGAAAAAATAATCCTACACTGAATGTATAATTTAGAAGTTGGGGATAAGTTTCTAACCAATGCAGGAAGACCAGAAGATATGAAAGAAAAGATAAATCCAATCACATAATAATTAGAAACTTTTGTGTGAGATCCCATAAACAAAAATCAATAAACAAACAGTAAGTTGGGGAAGAACATTTATACCTCAAATGGCAGACAGATGGTTGTTTAAGATATAGGAGAATCTACAAACTAATAACAGAAAAGATAATCCAGTGTAAACAAAAAACAAATAAGAGATATGAATAGATAATTCACAGAAGAGAAACTCCACATAGTCCTCCCCCCCCCAAAAAAAGATCAATAGTAGTTAGGGAAGTGCAGATTGAAATAACAGTGAGATACTGTGTTATCTCACTTAGGTTAAAAAGACTTTAAAAGTTAAAAAGACTTAGGACATTCAGTGCTGGGGAGAAATTTGAGAAATGGGCATTGATGGAAGAAATGTGAAGTTCATATCTTTTTTTTTTTTTTAAAGCAATTTGGCAATTTCATTCCTGAGAATCTGTCTCATAGAAAGGCACCAATATGTAAGGATATACATATTTTTTATATAAGGATCTTTTTACAGTATTGTCTGTAGTGGTAAAAAACTGGAAACAAGGAAGGAAGTGTTGAATTCCTTTGATACATTTCATCCATATTCATTACACACCCATTATGGAGTCTGAAGTTGTGCCCGTACTGGCTCATGTGCTTATACTGTACTGCCTCCAATGAAATGAGAAAAGTACAATGTAGAGGATTGTATGTGGAGACAACCTTATCTCCCAAGAAACAAACAAAAAAAATCTCAAACCTTTGTGTATGTTTGTTTGTGATTATATAAGGATGGAGAACAAATTATGGAACAGTACACCTGGACTTGTGGGGTGGGATAGGGAAAGATATGAAAACAGGAAAGTAGGAACTTTGGGAGGAGGCTCACTTAGTTCCAGGCTCATCTTTGAAGAGGACTCAATTAGAGTACTACCAGTGCGGCAATAAAAAGGTTTGAGGCAAAAAACAGACCTCCTGGTATACACTGGGTGTATGAGACACATATAAAAAGTTTGGAATTGTATATACCTTTTCTAAGACTGTTAGCCATAGTTTATTATGAGTTATTAACAGTTGATTAGGAAGAAGGCATTGGAAAAGTATATCAGAATGTACCTATGTTCATTTTGAAGGTGCTGTGGGAGTAAACCACACACAGACCTGGGGAGACCATTCCAGGTAGAAGGAATAGCCAGTGGAAAACCTGTTGTGTTTGAGGAATAGCCAGGAGGCCATTGAAGCTGGAACAGAGTGGTGGAGAGACAAGCAGGAGATGAGATCTGAGAAGTAAGAGAACTAAGGAAACTAATGGTAATGGTAGATCAGATCAGGAGTAATGGCTTGTAGACATTTTTAAGTCCTTGCTAGTCATTGAGAAGCAAAATGAGAAGATCTGACTTACTGTTCTAAAAGGTTTAGAGACTAGTTTGGTTGAGACTAGACTGTGGAGAGGGATGGGCAAAGGTAGAAGCAAAGAGACCAGTTGGGAGGCTATTGCAATAATCCAGGTGAGGGATGATGGTGGCACACACTTTTCAACATTACTGTGCCGTCTGCCTTTCTTCCCTCAGTATTTATTGACTATCAGCTCTATGTTCAAGCACTAGTAATTCAAAGATGAATGAATCAGACACACTCTCAGGCTTAAAGTAGCTTACCATTTGTGAGTATGACATTAAATTGGTGCTTGCAAATATTCAGTTGAAGTTTTTTCTAGTAGATTCATTTATCTTTGCTACAGTTTAATATGTAATTCAGTATTTAGCAAGAAAATGCTTCTAGTGTACTGTATAGATTATTTAGCCTCAGACAGTTTTATAAGCTTGAAAAATGCACTTATTTATTCCATAGTGTCCAACATATGCAATTATTTCTTAGATCTTATGTGTTTCTTTAAGCTGAAAGTCCAGGTTTAACATATTTTTGCTAAGTAAAATATTTTTTATCAACACATTTTTATATAATCTAAAAATGTTTTGCCCCAGTACTACCATTTTCTCAGAATCACTGTATCTTTAAAGACTCTTTAATGAGCAAGAGGATGGCCACCCTGCTAAGACATTAGTGGTGATTTTTGATTAAAAGTTGATATGTAAATCTCTGCATCTGGTTCTGTTGTTTAAATGAGACTCTCTGGTTCAGTAGAGCAAAACAAAAATTGAAATGTTTTAAATAATCTCAGTACCTGTAATTGTCCATAAACAGTCAATTCCAATTTTATGAACTCCCAAATCTCTGGTACACCAAGGGTTGTACTAATAACTGTTGTAATTGGTCTTTGTGGCTGTGTGTTTAAGTGTTGGAAATGGGACTTTAATATGAACATCAAGTAAATCTTAACCACAGAGGCACACACAGGTTCCAGTATAATAGAGAGCAGGAAAGAGACACATGTAAACAGACATATTCCTCATCTTAATACGTGGAGCCATACTTTCATAGAATTGCATTCAGTGTTTATATAGAGAGAGCTGGCAATGAAAAACTGCTGTTCCTATGGTTTTACTGTGTATTTTGATCTCTAGGTTATTTACTCCTTCCAAATGTTTAGGGGTGATATTAAAAGATGCTGGGATCAGTTAATTATTTAATTGAAGTAATAAAAAGTTATATAATGGGGGGGTGCCATAGGCCTTTGTTTATCTTAGGAGAGAAAGGTTATTGTTGAAAAAGAAGATTTTTAAATAATCTTTTTGGATAAGAGATTCTTTGTTAAACATGAAAGAATGAAAGACATGGATAGTTTAAAGCTTCAGTATGTTGTGATATTGTAATTTCTGTTGTATTTGGGATGCTTTAGCTATGTGAGTGTCTTATAATATTTGATGACAGCACATTTCTGTATGAGCTCAGTTTTCTCAGAAGCTTTTATAATGATTTAGAAATATTACACACATTCAGTGTAATAGATGTTGATGCCCATTTGATATAAAGGATGTCAAAACATCAAAATTTTAATTTTATTTCTTAATCTATGATTTTTTCTCTCAAAAGTTGTGTGTTTATTAATAACAGTTTATAGAAGTGAGAACTAATAGATGTGTGTATACAAGCTTTTAGTTTTATTTAAACTTTGACTTTTAAAATCAAAGTTTTGGATTTCTCTTCATGTTAAACTTCTAAAAAGCAATGAAAAGACAATTGTTGACCAGACTAAGGAAGTAAATAGTTTACGAGGTGGGGAGGTTTAGGGACACCTGGGTGGCTCAGTGGTTGAGCATCTGCCTTTGGCGCAGGGAGTGATCCTGGAGTTATGGGGATGGAGCCCCACATTGGGCTTTCTGCATGGAGCCTGCTTCTCCCTCTGCCTGTGTCTCTGCCTCTCTCTCTCTGTCTCTCTCTGTCTCTCTGTCTCTCATGAATAAATAAAATCTTAGAATAAAAGATGGGAAGGTTTAATATATATTAAGTAATATAGAATTATAGTTTTGAAGAAACACTAATTGAATTCCTTAGCAATATTAAAATCTAACTCCTATTTTCTCTAGTTTCTAAATGATAAGTTTATTCATTCAGTCAGTAAATATTTATTGAGCACTAGGCACTGTTCTATGGGCAGGAGGTATAACACTTAATAAAACAAAAATTCCTGCCTTCATGATGTTTACATTCCAGTTGGATTAGACAGATAATAAATGAAACAAGGACAGTATATAGTATTAGATGGTGATTAGCACTTTGGAAAATGCTAATGAGGCATGTCAAGGTCTGGTTGAACTTTTAAATATGGTAGGGGAAGTCTTGTAAAAGGAGACATTAAACAAGGGTCTGAAGGACATGATGGAGTGAGCCATTTGGATATATCAGTTAAGACCTCTTTGTTTAGAGGGAACAGAGAGTATAAAATCTGGGATATGGGACTATACATGGCTCTTAGAGGCTTGACTTGGAGGCCAGTGTGGCTGAAGTGAGCCAGAGGGAGATGAGGTAATTGAGGTAATAAAGTTGTTATGAAGATCTCAAGATACACTTATTTTTTCTTTAATTGTGCTTTTTGAAATATTGTTAAATAGTTTTTGTACTTGCCACTGGAGACTGATTAGAATACTGCAGAGTATATTTAAACAGTTTTGTTTGGATAACATTATACCTGAGATTTTGTTCTGTCATTCCCCCCCCCCCCTCTTATTTTCAGTAAGGACATTACCTGATTTAGATCATTTCACATGTATATCTATATATAGGATGGTTAGAATAACTATAGAAGGGAATTAGTAGTACTCAGTACGAGATTCCCTGTGGGAGTGAGAGGCTATGAAATAGAGTGAAAGATCCCTGATATCCTTCCTATTCAGAGCCCTGTGTTCAGACAGATTTGGTGTTTATTCCAGCCCTATTTTGTACCATCTTGGGCAAATTACATAATCTCGCTGACCCTCAGTTGTTTTATGTACAAAATAGGGGAATAAAAATAGCAATCCAAAGATGTAAGCCTTAGAAATAATGTATATAAATGGTCTTCACAGTTCTACTCTCACTGGAGGCACTTCATAAGAGATAGTTAATGTCTTCATATGAATAAGAGATAAGGATGGTATGGGTTATTGAGGCCCATTTGACGTAGAAATTTTACAGAATTGTTTCATTGTCATCCTGAGAGAACCTTTTTCTTGACTACTAACAGTTGGCAAAATGAAGATACTTGAATTTTCCTACCCTTTTCATTTACCATTGAAGATGCTAATGGGATGCAGATTATGAAGGTCAGGTAAGGTAGCACCTTGATTAACCTCTAGAAAAGATATCATAGAGTTGGATATAAAATTTGTTGTTGTCCTAGGGATTCCTATTCTCAGGATGGAATGCTTATATTTAGTTAATGTAAGCAGAAAGAATTGTAGTCTTTGTGGTGGTGTTCCCAGTAACATGTGTGCAGAGATGATTTCCTCTCTATTTCCATGGCACTTTGTAATGCTTTCCCTACCATTGACACTTGTGTTTTGTAGCATTATGTGATCATTTGTATTGTGGTTTTATTGTTGCTACCATAATTATATTAAATATGCTTTAAGGAAAGGACAATGTCTTCAACTTTTTGTTCTTGGTGTGAAGCCCAGGAATGGTAAATTAATACTACTTATTAACACCTAGTGAAAGCTCCATGAGAGTAGGAATTTTTTTCTTTCTTTCATTCATTAATACATGCTAACCACTAGAACAGTGCTTGACACTTAGTAGGTAGTTCATAGGTGTTTGTTAAATGAATAAATGTTATATACCAAAGATAGAACCTTTAATATTTAAGAATATTCTTCTGTTGTTAGACTGATTCAAATCTGACAAAGTGGTCTAGAATGGATGCTTAAATTAGTAGATAAGCTCCAATAGAGCTTGCAGTCAGCTGACACCTTTGCTTTAGAGTGGCTCCTGGTTTGGAGGGCAGAAATTTAACCAATTTGGATCTGTAGTTTAATAAACAGTGAAGTGGTCAAAAGTTAATTAGCAGGAAAGAAAAATGAAAATAGAAGTTCTAAATATTTTTCAAATTTAATCTATTATTAAGTAATACTTAAACATTTTGTGTTAATACTACCTAGTCAGAGAAATCCTTCTGTGGGAAAATATAGTGCTGGGAAATTCATGAATTGCAAACTACACAGTTAAAGTAGTAAGTGAAAGAAATTAGGAAATATACTTGGAAAGTCATGTGACTAAATTCATAGTATTGCTCTTAAATATTTAAGATGAGTAAGTAGTTTAATTGTCCTTTTTGTTTCATGTTTTTACAGTGAACTAGAAAATAGATCTATAAACTTTACGTGAAGGCCTATGGTTTCTTTCTGAGAACAAAAATATTTGTAAAAGTTTAATAATAATATTTAACACAATGTTTATATAGGAATTTTTAAAGTATAGTATATTTATAGAGGGAAACATGAACAATTGACCAAGAACAACTGAAGTAACATATCAGAATATTCCTTTCAAAGAAGTGCTTTTGGTTTTTTTTATTTTTTACTTAATAGTAAGTATAAGGTAGTTGATTATAATGTTATTTATTGGCAACAATGAAAATGTTGAAAATAATATTTTATAAGAAAAATGGTATTAAAATAGTTGGAAATAAATCTAAATATGTTGAAATTAATACTAGGAATGTTTCATTAGTACATCATGAAATATTACATTTTATACAACACATTTTTTTCACAAAATTAGAGAACTACAAAGAAATACCTTCCTTAAACCCTTGCCATAATTTTGAATAAAAAGAGTATGTAATAGCATAGGAAAACTTAAAAGAGGGAAAACTGTTAAAAAGTTTTGAAGCTGGAAGCATTCTTTCTCTTCTAAAATGAGGAACCAAAATTTGGAAATTGAAGAAATATAAATCCTACTTTATTTCTTTCAATATAAAGTTAATAAAGCTTTAGTTAACATGGAAAAGCACTTAAAAAGCTACCAAAGATATCAGTGACCTTAGATCAAACCTGGTTATACAAGCATAAAGAACCATTATATACATTTGGTTTTGAAAAGCAAATGAAGAAGCACAAAATTAAAATTTCGCCCAAAACATTAGCAGTCATGCAGCTGATTGAAAGTAGTAAACATTATGAGAATTTATTATGTCGGATTTTAAAAATTCTGTTTTAAATTAAGCATTCATAGTGCCATGTCATTTTCAACAAAGAAAGGGCAAATTTTAACTTTGAAACTGAGGCAGCTAAAGTATTATATTTTAAAACCCTGTCTATTTTAGAGAGATTAATATCTGCATTGTGAGTTTTAGAATATTGTTTCTACAGACCAGTGTAACTATTGCATTTTTATAGTTCTGTGCATAGATTCTATAATAGTAACCCTTTCCCGTAATATGTAGTGATGTATTTTAGACCATAAGCCCGTTTTACCTATTGTTATTTTTTTATTTGATATTTAAAATATCTGTTTTCTAAAACTGTAACTACTACTTTGAATAAGATTTTTATGTTACCCACCTTTCATTGTATGTTATTGTTAAGTTTTTGAGACTAGTGTTTATTGATTTAATGATGAGCAAGTATTCTTTTAAATATTTGAGTGAAACTGCCATTTTTTCTTACTTTTTCTGTGCTCCATGTTCAACTTTTTTTTTTAAATTTTTATTTATTTATGATAGTCACACAGAGAGAGAGAGAGAGGCAGAGACACAGGCAGAGGGAGAAGCAAGCTCCATGCACCGGGAGCCCGATGTGGGATTCAATCCCGGGTGCCCTGGGCCAAAGGCAGGTGCTAAACCACTGCACCACCCAGGGATCCCCACGTTCAACTCTTTTGGCTATTTAATAAAGTTTAAAATGTTTAGTTTGATAATATACGTGTGTCTTGCCTAACGTATCCATTCTGGTTTTCTATTTAGAAATGCTTAACTGGGCTGTTCTCACACTCTAAAGTCATGACTGCCTCTCTGTCTTTGCTGGTGTTATTCTTCTCCATCCCTTGACTCTTGATTATCTTCTTAGTATGAGTAGCATGGTAAGTGCCTGCTGCTACACTCTGACCCACACTATTCTCTTGCCCCAGTGCCAGTATATACCCTGTTTTCCTAGTCTAGTTCATAATCAGCCTCTTTATGAAATCTTACTGTCAGCTGTTGTAAGTAGATTATGAAGTAAGCTCTTAGTTTCTGTTTCTCTCAGCGATTGAACATGTTCTATAAATGACTTCAAGAAAGCATGTTTTTCATACTTGTAAAGAAGAAAGTAGAGAAAGTAAGTATTATTAAATGGCATCATCAGGATATAGAAAAAAAATCTTGCAGGATTTTGCAATAGTTCTAAGTCCAAGAAGATAAAATTAGGGCAGCCCGGGTGGCTCAGCGGTTTAGCGCCACCTTCAGCCCAGGGCGTGATCCTGGAGACCTGAGATTGAGTCCCATGTCAGTCTCCCTACATGGAGCCTGTTTCTCCCTCTGCCTGTGTCTCTGCCTCTCTCTCTGTCTCTCATGAATAAATAAATAAAATCTTTAAAAAAAAGAAGATAAAATTAAATTAAATGTATATTAAATTTGAATATTGTCCCACCCTCATCCCCCATAAATAAGGCTAGGCAGGGAGGTCAGCACTGGGCCGAGATATGAAGTAACAGCAGCGTACATAAAAAGCATCGAGAAATTTAGTTGACAGTGAATTCCATATGCAGAAAAGTTTATGTGATCTGGGGTTGCTCATAGATACATTGTATTTATATATATATAGATAATAATATAGAGTTGACTTAGGGATACAAAGTGAATGAATAAAGTTTTGACCTTTTTTTTGTGTTAATGTTTATGTTCCAAGGCACTTAACAATTCCAAAGCATTTCTTTAGAATAGAAAGCACTTATGTTGAGGAAATTTCTGATAGTGTACTATGTTGTAAAGAGTAGGAAAAAGAACCTTCAGAGGTAGGTTCTAGGATATAAACTTCCTTTTCATTGTGCTTTCTTTCTCAGGCTTTCCTAAATTGGTAAGTTGGGCTTCCTGATCTTCAGTTGGACTGAATGGGCCTTATTCCACTAACCCATATATGAGACTACACATTTCTTATATACCAGTTAAGCATCCATCACTTGGCTGAGCTCTTCCCTTGGGTTGGGCTTTGGTCCCTTGCCTGCTTGTCATAGTTCTGTGCTAGATATGGTGCCAGTATTTCTTCTTCCTTAATCATCAGCTAACTTCTGCAGGCTATAGGCTCTGTTGATTCTCTGCAGAGAATATCAACTTTGCTAAAAGAAACTTTATTATTAAGGAGTTTGTTATTACTGAATTATTTTATACATATTTTTCTGTATCCCATATATTGAATATAATATAGTGTCCAGAGTTGAACCTACATTACTGAACACCATAGAGAGTAGGAAATACTCTTAAATCTATAGTTGATAGCTATGTTTTAATATGAGATGGTGATAGTCTCTTTTTCCATTTTATCTGTTGTTTAGAGAAGTCACCTTTATTCACCAAGTGCCTTCTATTCCCATTCTGTTTCAGTAATGACTTGATTGAGTGTGTCACCTGTGCAGTAGTTGAAAATGGATATGAGTACACAATTTCAGGACCTCCCTGCTTCCTTGTAGACCATTTGGCCGTATGTAAGTGATTTAACAGTCATGCAGTCAGGATTTGCAGAGTAAATAATTTCCATCTCCATTACCCTATCTTTGTATTCATGAACATTTGCAGGAACATAATATTCTACAGTTAAATTTATACAAGTTACTAAAATCAGGCTAAAAATAAATAACAACATTTAAAAAAACAGGCTAATTTAAACATTTGGAAACTTATATTTTTATGATAATGGTAAATGATTTTTAACTTAAAATACCAGCAATTAATGATAGGTAAGTATAGTGAAGAATTAATTAATGTGGCTTTTATGTAGGAGTGCAATCTGATTTTAGATTATTATTTTATGTAAGTTTTAACTTATAGTTGCATTACAAACTTTTAAAGATTTTTATATTTTAACCAAAATGCGTATTAGTGAGCAGAGTTTAAAATGAATAGTAAACCACCTTTCTTTACACAGTAGACTATAAGAAAATGTTGAGTGCCAGCTCCTGATATTAAGAAAATTATTGTTTAGTTATTAATATATCTTCTTATTACCCAGTTTGTCATGTGGTGTAGGTTGATTAGCCATAGAATGACTTTTTTTTCTTTGTGTCAGCTAACTTAGTGTTATTTACTTATTCATAGCTGTGATAAGAAAAAATAATGGATTTTAAAAGAATCAGATATTTTAAGACAATATGCAGATTCCCTCTTAGTAGCTCCAAAATAAGACATTTGAGTTTAAGGAAAGGAAAACCAGGTCTGGATCCCCAGACTGGGGATCTGTGTATAACAGTACTGTTCTCACTTTCACCAGAATATGTATTTAAATTAGAATTTTCAAATGTGAGAAATCTGAAAGGAATGAAAAATGCTAGTCCTTAGTATTAGCATTTGATTGGTGTTAGCCAGAATGAAGGTCAGGCCATCATGCTCTGTAGCCACTGTATGACTTACCCAAAGGCAATCAGAATGCACTTTTCTTTTTTTCATTCTTTCTTTTTTCTTTTCTTTTTTTCTCTCTTTTTAAAACTAATTGGCCCATGTTTAGTTTACTGAATGTCATCTGGACTCAGTAAAAAGCAAGTGACCTGCATTGAATTAGTGTAATTGTAATACAAACAGAATATCGCATAGTTTTGGTCTTATACAGGAAAGGAGAAAGTTGGAAAGATTTTTCTGTTTGATAAATAGAAACTGAAGATAATGGGGATCCAGACCTAGTTCATACTTGATTTTACCTTTCATGTCTTTTTGTAAGATCAGTATTTTGGACTTTTAGACATTTTCCCCCTATAACAGAATATTGGTTTTCCTTTGAAACTTACTATAAAGGAATTTTTTTATTTTTGCTTTTCTTTTTTAACCTTACAAATGAAGTATATTAAGTCATGGATCTAATTCCTTTAATCTTAAGAAAGTTAGCATTGTCCAAAATGGAAGTTCTCTTCCACACTACTAGGATTGCCAGGAACTTGGCATGTTATTTGGCATGTTATTTTCCCTTTATCATGACTAATATTTGCAAGGCCCCTTCAGATGCAATTTTATTAGTTTTTTATATTGATTACATTGTTTCAGAGAGGCAACAGTTAAATTTGCCAAAGGAACAAACTTTGTGACTTTGATCTTATAATTGAATCGCTTAATTTGATTTCAAAAGTGTCACTTTAAAATGTAGTTATTTGGCGTTCTGAAAGTTATATTCTGCATTACTTATACCCTTGTAGTAGGACACTGAAGGTAAAGTACAATAGCTATAGATAGGCTAGATCTTCCTATTTTAATCTCCAAGAACCTTGTGCTTTTTGTCTTTATCACTTATTTATGGAAATATTTATGTGATTTTTGGTTTCAGATTTGTCTTCCCCACTGTACTGCATGTCTCAAGGGAGCAGGCACTGGGTTTTCCATTTTTTTAAAAAATCTGATATTCCTTGTTGCATAATATGAGGCCTGGCATATAATAGGCAGTAAACATTAGTTAAATAATATAAAAATAAATAAGGAAATTATTGAGATTGGTATTTACAAAAATCTATTATCTAAACAACATCCAAGTACTATACAGTCTAGCAGTTGTTAGTATAGTTTAATTGCAATGGTAGAGTCCTGGCTTTTCTCCATGCCAGTTTTATCACCAAAAGCAAATTTGTTTCTTCCATATCTCTTTTTTTTTGTATATAAAATGAGAATAATTATAGTTGTTATCCTGAGTTGTTATGAGAATTAAGTGAGATGATTCATGTAAAACCCTTGTAGATGCCCCACAAATGTTGATTAATAATATCATTGTTGTTCTCTTTTAATTTAGAGGTACTTTGGAATCGTAGAAGGCATGTATGGCTTCATTGAGAGAATTATATTAGGTAAACTTTCGAAGAATAGGTTTTGCAAATACTACTTTTTGTCTACCTTCTGCTAGGTTTTTATATTCATGTCACTTAACTCTTATATAGAGTTACTGTAATGAGGTAATAGTTCTCAAAGTGTGGTGCCTAGACCAATAGCATTAATATCTTCTGAGCACTTGTTAGAAATGCAAATTCTTGGGCTCCCATATTAGACTTACTGAATCTGGAATTCTAAGGGCAAGGTTTAACAATCTGCATTTTAACAGGCCCTCCAAGGAATTCTGATGCATGGTAAAATTTATATGTATATTGCTATATATACATATATATACACAGATGAGAAGACTGTGTTTAGTGATGTTAAGTAAGGGATGAGATATTTTTAATAATATATTATAATTTATCTAGGCTTTTAAAATTTAATGTTTAATGTTTAGCAGTTTTTTTTTATCAGTAAACTCCAGTTTTTTTTTTCTATTCTAAAATCAGAAATACTTTCTGATAGAAAATATGTTGTCTTAAGGCTAATTTAGTGACCCAAAAGTATTCCTTATTTGTAGAGGCTTTATAACTTATTGGTAAAGAATATTGGCTTTGGAGCTATAGTATCTGGGTTCAATTTCCAACCCTGTCCTTTATTTTCTGAATTTTCAAGGATAAGGTATTTAACCTCCCTATGCCTCAGTTTTTTGATGTACAAAATGGAGTAGTAATCTTTCATTGGGTTTTGATGAGGATTAAAAGAAATAATTTTTGTAAAGCCACTTAGTACATTGCCATACACATTGTCTATATAGAGTAAATGTAATACCAACAACAGTTATTCTTACCATGTATAATATGTAAATGTGTCAAAATTTACCTAACAAAAATTTTTTTAAAATAGCCTCAGCATGCAGGATGTTTATCATTAAAAAAAAAAAAAAAAGTATTGCTTAACTGGCTTTAATTTAGGTGCCTGAACTTTAAGGGCTTAATTTCTCTCTTTTCTGGTTTAAGTGGAAGGCCATGCTCTTTCCATTATTGGCTTCCATCTTCTATCCATCATTTACCTCTTCTTTGTTATGGAACATTACAGGCTCAGATTCTTCTCATTTTAAGAAAGAAACAAATTTCCTTTGGATTTACACTGTTCTTCACTTGCCGCTGTGTCTCACACAGAGCCATGTGTGAAAAGACTTACTGCGTCAATTTCCTCGGTTCCCTCCCATTTACCCCTGAACAGACTTGGGTTGTTTTTCTCCTACCATGCTACTAAAAATTTTCACCAACTTTTACTTCTATTTAGCATTGGTAACCATTGTCTTCTCCTTTAAATCCGTTTCCTCTTTTGATTTCTGGGATCTCTCTATCTCCTGGCTTTCCTTTTATCTGTCTTGAGCTCTAGACTCATTTCAAATTACCTGTTTAGATAAATCTTTTCTCTACTGTCATGAGACACTTCAAATCCAATAGCTCTAGATCTCTTTACACTCTTTTCTCATCATCCTGGTTTTACCTTTATATTTTTTATCTTGGCTTTATATTTTTTATCTTGCCAGGTTGAAAATCTGGAGAATGTACTTCATTTGTCCAATCTTCCACTGTTAGTCAATCACCCAAGGCCTATTGATGGCTGCCTCCTAAATTTCTTGCAATTCCTTTCCTTACTATATATAGTTTCTCTGCCACTAAGCTAATTCAGTAATGAATTATCGTTATTTACCAATTTTTACCTGTGTTACTTCCTTAATATGTCTTGAATATATCCCTTCTTTCCATCTACATCTTTGCTTTTTTATTTCAGACCTCATATTTTTTCTTTTGGATTTCTACAATAGTCTCCTAGAGTTTGGTTTCACTCCCCTTTCCAAAGTGTTCTTCATGATACTGCTAGATTGATCATTCCAAAATGAAACACAGATCCTATTATTTCTTTATTTCAAATCAGTTTCTTTTGTTTGTTTCTAGGTTAAGAGCCAAACTCTAAGGTGTTATACAAAGCCTTGAGGCTCTGCCTACCTCTTTATTTATGTGATGTCCACTTTCCTTTAACCATCCTAATACTTACAGATACTTTAGGTTCTTTACTGTTACTCTCCACTCAGTGTTACTTCTCTGTACCTGTATTTTCTCTAATCTCTCTTCTACAGTCCAACCTGGAAACCCTTCCTCTGGTCTTCCTTAGCACCCTCTGTATACCAACATCACAGAATTTATCAGACTCTATTATACTTTGTTTGACTATAAATTTATTGAGAGTTGCATGGTAGCTTTTATCTTGTGACTTTAGTGTCTATCTAGAATACAGTGCTTTGTGACATAGGTATAAAATAAATGGTTGTATAAAAAGTTGAAGTGCATAATTGTTATTTGCATTTTTTTGATGACTAGGAAGTTTGAGGTGGACATATATATATATATACACACACACACACATACATACATATATATATATATATTGTATATCACTAAATCTGAATAAACTTTGAGAGGAAAGAAGAGAATTATAATTATCTCTTATCAACTTGAGTGCTACCATGTGTTCAGACCTGGGTGAGACACTGCATGAATGAAATCACAAGAGGGAAGGACTGATGTTATAATTTGGTTTTCCTTTGAGAAAATGTTTCTTTCAATAACTCATCTTATATTCATAATTCATCATATTTTATTTTTAACCCACTTTAGTTTTAGGGAAACAAAATACAAATCCTTTAGGTTAGTATCTAAAATGCTAATTTTGAACCTTACTGAGTATAGTATGGCACTAGTCCAACACAATCTGTTAAAAATTTTCCTCTGGGTCAGATTGAAGTTGAGAAGAATGAGGTAACTTTAATGTGAACCCAGATTGTACTTCAGTCTTTCTCTCCAGTGAGTTGCCAAATTTGTGATTCTGTCTGTATCTGGAATTGGGGAAGCTGAGTTTAATATGGATTTTTGCCAATGTTAGCAAATCTTGGCAAGATAGTCTTGTTCTCTGTGCTTAATTATATAGTTTTATTATAAAGTCTTTCACATGTTTATTTGGAGGTACCTCTCATATATACGTTACTCTTTTGGTAGTTAATCATTTACTGTCAAATCTTCCTTCTTTTCTTAGAAGGCTGGTTTACATTTTTATGCATTACCGTTAGCTCTCTAGTTCTGTCTCTTTGCTAGGTTTGTAGATTTTAAAGCTGTACAGGTGCCTTAGGGGTCATTACATCTAAATCCCACGGTTTTTTTTTTTTTTTGAAATAAAAAAATATCAGTAAAGCTGAGAGAGACTGAGTTTGTCATGTATTATTAATTCATCTTATATTTTAGGTATTGGAATACAGCAGCGAATGAAACAAAGTTCCAGCCTTTTAGGTGTTTATATTGTAGCAGATAGACACAATAAATTATACTCAAACACTGTAATATATCAAGTGCCACTGTACAAGAACAATAAAGCAAGATAAGAGGGATACAGAACGGCAGGGTTGTGATACAGAATATATATGGATGGTCAAGAAAGGCCTAATAAGGTGACTTTTAGTCGAGATCTAAAGAGATTAGTTAATGGGACGTGCAGATTTCTAGCAAAAGAGTGTTCTAGTCAGAGGAAATTGACGTGGTAGTATGTTTGGTGTTTAACAAACAAGGTGGAGGTTTATATGGCTGATACTGCCCAGGAGGGGTAAGAAGTAGGAGATGAGGTCAGACAGATAGCAGAGGACCAGATCATTTAGAGTGTTAGTAAGCCATGGTGAGCTCTTTAGCTTTTACTCTGAGTGAAACAGGAAGCCAGTGGAAGGTTTTGAGTAAGGATTGATGTGGTCTGACATATGATGTAAAAGACTTATTCTTTGTTGAGTTGGGATTGTAGCAGGGCAAGAATGGAAGCAAAGTGAACAGTGAGGTTACTTTTTTAGTAGTCCAGCTAAAACGATGCTGGCTTCGACCAGAGGGTAAAAGTAGAGGTGTTGAGATGTGGTCAGATTCTGGATATAGTCCATATTTTGTAGGATATGTGAATTATGTCTCAGGTAAGCTGTTATATAATACCTATATAAGTTTATAAGTTGGATGTATATAAGTTGGATGTATATACTTATATAAGTTAAGTTGGATGGTTTTAAAAAATAACAAATGACACTACACTATTCTTACCTTTTTTATAATGAAGACTTAAGACTTGAGTCAAAGCCACATAGCCATTTAGGTGTAGAGCTGCTGTTGTCCCTTTTTTTTTTTTTTTTTTTTTTTTAATTCTTACTGATCTTTGGTAGGATTTTTGGAATGGAGTTGAGGTAAATCAGTATGTTCAAATAACCATATTTAACTATAAATCTTTATATCAGCACTTTCAATATAAATTTAGGTTTTACTTTGCAGAAGTGACTGTGGGGGTACAAAACTTGAGGCATCGTGCCTTTGCCTTTAAGTTATGTTATCCAGGGCATTTAGAGTGTATAGCTAACCAGAGTGCAAATTAAAATATGGGAGGTACTAAAATTGGGGTATATGGAGTGATAATACTTGCCTTATATTTTATTTTCTAGAACATTAGAATTACTTGGGAGATAAAAGATACTGTGCCTGTTCCTTACTTCAAATCAAGTAAATCAAAATTTTTTATGGGTGGAGCTAAGTCCTCCATAAGTTCAGAGAACTTATTTTGACATGACTCTGTTGGTCTTTGGTTCCTTTCTTTAAGCCTTTAAAGGCCAATAAGATGCTTCAGGCTCATCTTGTAATTTCCTTTCCCCATGCCTGAAACCAGTCACATTCCCTCATAGAACCCCTGGTGTTTCAGACTTCACATCTTGAACATGCTGTTCTCTTTTCTATGACTCATTAGTTCACTCATTCCTTAGGACTCAGTTTCAGTCTCATTTTTTTATTTTTAAACATCAGTTTGGGCTAAGTCATCTTATAATGCCCAGTGTTCACATCTATTTTAACACACTATTTATTGAAATGATCTGGTGTGCATTTTCCTATCCCATTTAGATTCTAAGCTTCTTGAAGAAAGTATTTTTTTTAAGAAATTCTTGTAATGCAGGTATGGATACATTTTATGTGCTCAAAAGTTGAACTGGTCACACACTGGAATTCTAATTTGGGAGACTGGGGAGAGAGTAGGGTAATAAAGTTCCTTAAGTTTGGCTTTTGTTTGCTTCTTATTCTTCTGTAGCTATATATATTTTTAATACTTTTGCATTGTATTAAAGGGACATTACATTTCAGTCTTGAAAGATGGAAGCCATGAAAGGTGTTGGAATTTAAACTATGCTTGCGTGAGGTGGTTGTAGAGGCAGACTGCAGTAGGCTGTAACTTGAGCGATGGTTCTAAATGAAGACTTGAATCAGTGTTGAGTGGAGTTTTAAAAGTTGAATATATAGTGGCCTTTAGAATAAAAAAATGTAAAAACGAATCTTATGCAGTCTTGTAGACAGTTGTGAATTGATATTTTGAATTTTTGAGATTCTGTATCATCTTTCACTCTTTATTGCTACATGTCGTGTTTGTGTGAAGATAATCATACAATACAGAGTGTTGTTTTAGGTTCTCATTTTTCACCCTTTTATAAAATAAAGCTTGATTGTAATTTTGTAATTCACATATTTGTCATTTTAATGGCAATATGTTACTCCACTTTATTGATAATATAGTAGACTAGCCATTTCTTAATAGTCAGTATTTTCTGTTTGCGATTTTCCACCATTACAGAAAGTGAACTAGAACTGTCTTTATACAAATAGCTTTCCATTTTCTTCTCTGGAGACTCAGTATTCAAATTATAGATGCTTTATCTTAAAATAGGCTTATCTGTGGCAGAAATTTAATGGAAATATAGAGGTAGTGTGAAGTAGCTAAGGAGCGGGTAGACCTGAGTTCCAGTTTTGGGCACACACACTGGCTGTGTGACCTTGAGTAAGCTAGTTTACCCTTGTAGGTCTCAGTGGTAAATTGGGGTTAATAAAATAGCTGACAGTATTGTGCATTTACAGGGTAACAGATGCCATTGTACATGTTGTTCTTGGGTTAACTGATTTAAATTTCAGAATAGCTCTGTGTGGTAGGTACTATTATTTTCATTTCTCATATGTGAAAATAGGCACAGAGAAGTAAAATAGGTCAGGTATTGTTATTGTACCCAGCTCTATCTAAGCTGGCTTAGACCTCTAGGGCTGGTTCTCTTACTAACTCTGTACTGCCAGGACACCAGCCACATCTCTTCCCTTAATTTGGTTCATAGGCAGGCAAATTGGCCTTTATTGGACAGATTAATGATTATTGCAGTTCCTGCAACTGGTGTTGGAGTGAATTGTGAGGTCATGTTCACGATACTTTAACTGTGCTTACTGTAGAAGCTGCACCCTAAGAGCAAGGTTCACTCTGGTTTTTAGTATTCTCTATTTCAAAGTTGCATTTGAAGGAGTGGTAATAAAAATGTAGATTTGTATTTTTGTATTAATGTCTAGTAGGCCTGTTGTTCTCCCTCCCTGTCCTGAGACCTCACTTCCATCTCCTTTCCTAACAGTGTTTGTCTAGTGAGTATTTAACTCCTCAATTGCTAGGCAGTTAGTGTGCCAGAGTCTTCTAGACCCAAAAAGGAACCTTAAAAAATACTAGTCCAGTGTCCTCACTTATCTGAAGAAACTGAAGGTGCACAGTCAGAGTCAGTCAGAGGATGATTAAGAGCTCAAGCCTATTTTCTGACTTGGGTTCAGTGTTGGCTTCCTTTTTTTTTTTTTTTAAAGATTTTATTTATTTATTCATGAGAAACACACACACACACACACACACACACACACAGAGAGAGAGAGAGAGAGAGAGAGGCAGAGACTCAGGCAGAGGGAGAAGCAGGCTCCATGCAGGGAACCTGATGTGGGACTTGATCCCGGGTCTTCAGGATCCAGCCCTGGGCTGAAGGTGGCACTAAACCGCTGAGCCCACCCGGGCTTCCCTGTTGGCTTCATTCTGTTGACTGTTTGCCATCTTATTTGTGTAGTTTTTTAAAAATTATTATTGCTATATATCCGTTTTAGAAGCTATCTATTTTTACTTGACTTAGTAGCTTGCTGTCTATGTATTATGTTTGCTATCAGGAAACAGCTACGTTTGTTTGGTTCTTTGAAGTTTTATAAAAGTGCTTTCTCATTCTTTATCTCATTTATTTGTTGTGAAGATAATCTTTTTGTTCCTATACCTGAGGTTCTTGAATCCTTTGTTATTCCGGCATGTCCATTGCTTCTGTACATTCACAAATCCATCTACCTTCACTTCAGTCTTATGTGTTGACTCACTCCACTGAAATGATAAAGTGCAGGCATTGTAGTTGCTCAGCTCCAGCTCTTTCCACATCTGGGTACTCCTGGAGTCCTAAGGCATGAAATTCCAAGCATGGAGACAATTAGTTCTTTTAAGGCACTTCTATTTCTTGGCTTCTTTAGACTACTTGTGATCAGGGAAGTTCATTCTAAAACTTAATCAGAGATTCAATATGTAGTTAAGCAACACATTGTGTAGAAACAAACACAAGGATAATCATATCATTTATTGTACTAACATTCTTCAATCAAAATGGTGTTAGAGATAAGATAAATTATATGGCTGTAATGTGTGTCCATGCGATTTGGTTGGTGGCAAGGAAGGGAGTGAATTGTTAGTCTAAGGCTAGCCACTGATTGCCAAAACTTTCTACAGCAGGGGCCTATTACCTAATTAGCTCATACAAAACCTAGAGATTCTTAAGAGGATCTTTTATGATTCATGATTAGGTTAAATTAGTTGAACGAAATTAAGTCTGTGAGAAAGTCTGCCCATTTGTTATTGATTATCTAACCTAAAGAAATGGAAGTGGAAATAAAAGGTATAGTGGTTTTCCTGGAGACTTTTAGCATCTCTACATTTGGTAGATCATATAATAAGACTTATTTGTTTGAACTGTATGCAGTTAATTGCTTGTTTGAGAATAGAAGGTGAACATTTTAGGATCTTTATGATAGTACTGGGTAAATAAGAGAGTTAAGTTTTTTATCCTCCAGTTTCTAATAGCTACTGCCGAGGTGAGCCTTATATGTTAAGATTATCTGAAGATAAGACTGCAATTCATTGGCTCAAAGTTCAAAGGGCAGCATTAGCTACAGGAACATAAATCATTGAGTTGTTAGCCATCAGTCTGTAACAAGTGCAGATGAACAACATTTATCAAGACAATCTAGTATCATTTACCTGCAGTTTGAGGTCAGTCTATATAGGGGCTTACGTGGGTGCTTTGAACCGGTTTTGCAGAGATGAGAGTTCAAATTTATTTTTGTTCTTTAATTTGAAGTAGTAGGGGCAGCCCTGGTGGCTCAGTGGTTTAGCGTGCCGCCTTCAGCCCAGGGCGTGATCCTGGAGACTTGGGATTGAGTCCCACGTTGGGCTCCCTGCATGGAGCCTGCTTCTCCCTTTGCCTGTGTCTCTGCCTCTCTCTCTGTCTCTGTGTCTCTCATGAATAAATAAATAAAATTTTTTTTAAATGCTTCTTTCACTATAAAAGTATGAAAGAATATTTTAAAAAGAAAAATTGAAGTAGTAGGTAGTTTTGTGTGCCTTTTCCAGCAGCTGATGTTAACCCATTTTGCCCATCCTTAAAACCAGACTAGGTTCCAACTATGGAGCTGAGATTAATTAGGTTATTTACAGAAGAATTTTATTTACTAGCCCTTCACTGTTTGCTATTTGTTTTATGTGTTAGTTTTCTCCTCCACAAGCTGACTGTGGCTTTGAGAGATGTGTCTTATTTTACAATCTGTAATAGCAGGGCTCAGAAAGTTAGGTACTTGAAGGAGCCATCAGGTAAAGTAGGTAATTGAGCCAGACTAAACGAGGCCCATGTAAAAGGGAGAACATCCTAGATAAAACTAGCCTCATTCCAGCAGATTCTTACCTTGTTGAAATGTGAACTTGATATTGCCTGAACAAAATATGTCCACTGATGTTATTTGGCTTATGGTGTATCAGTTTGTTACTTTATTAGAATATAGTTTTGAACATGCAGAAAGTACTTGATAAATGTCATTTGATAGGTGCATGTGTCATAAAAGGGGCTGTTGAAGAGGACTTAGATGTAAATACGTATAATATGAGGTTAAGATATATAAGAATAATCTCTTCTTTAAAGGATTTTCCCACTTTGAAAGAAGATAAGTATACTAATAAAGAAATTAACTCTTATCCTAGTATCAGCAGACTTGGATATTGAATCTTCACTGCTTTGTCCATGGAAAGTCCTCTGGAACTTTCCAAGTGAGAAGCCAGTGATTGCACCATATTATAAGGGCTTTATTTTTTTATATGTATTTTATTTAAATCAATTTGCCAACATATAGTATAACACCCAGTGCTTATCCCATCAAGTGCCCTCCTCAGTGCCTGTCACCCAGTTACCCCGTCCCCCCACCTTCTTCCCCTTCTGCAGCCATTTGTTTCCCAGAGTTAGGAGTCTTTCGTGGTTTGTCTTCCTTTCTAATTTTTACCCACTCAGTTTCCCTCCTTTCTGTAAGGGCTTTCAAAAGAATGATACGGTGAATTGTTAAAATACCTGAGTACCTTGCAATTAAAGTACTGATTTTTTTATTTCTTGAATTCTAGCGTAATTGTTCATTCTCCTTTTTTTCCACCCCTCCAAACAATGCTGTTAGGATATATTCTTGGTTCTTCCTTTATAGTATCTCCTACTTTATTTCTTCCATTTCATTCCTGTAGAAACCATCCTAGTTTGAACTCATCCTTACTTATCTTGGAGCATCTCTACTAGCCCCTAACTGCCTTTTCTATTCCATAGTTAGAGTGTGTCTAGGGTTTTTGTTTTTGTTTAATCTACTTCTTGGGTTATAAACAACTCAGTTCAAAAACAAATACACATACACTCCAGAAAAAACTTTTTAGGTGTGTACTTTCTTGCTGACTAAACTTCATATCCTCCTTTCCCCTTCTAATATTCTCATTTCCTAGTCCCTTACCAGGCAGTCATTTGTTCGCTTGTTCGCTGTTCCTCCTAATGGAGGAACATTCCATTCCATTCTCTTGCTTTTCCTTATTAGGAGAATGACCTTTCTTTTGTGTGCCTTGTATCATTTCTCTTATTATTATACTGTTATTTAATTCTTTTATTGTTTGTGCTTTCATTATCAGACTAGGCTAGAAGTTCGTTAAGTGTAGTGGCAATATTTCCTGCTGCTGCTTTGAGCTCCATTTAATGCTCAACTTGGTTTCTGTGTGGCAGGCACTTAACAGATACTTCTGACCTTGATTACTACTTTGTTATCCTTCATCCATATTTTTTTTATTGTAGTAAAATACACATAACATAAAATAACCATTTTAAATGTACAGTGCTGTGAAATCAAGTACATTCACGTTTGCTGAATGGCAATCACTATCATCCACCTCTAGAATTTTTTCATTTTTCCCAGTTGAAACTCTCTGCCTGTTAAACACTAGGTCTTCCCCCCTTCCCACAACTCTTGGCAACCACCATTCCATTCTCTGTCTCCATGAATTTGACTACTCTAGGAACCTCATTTTAGAGAAATCATATAATGTTGTCCTTTCATGACTCAGCATATTTTCAGGGTCTATGGGTATTGTAGCATGTGTCAAAATTTTCTTTTAAGGTTAAACAATACTCTATTGCATGTGTATTTACAGTATAAACACTGTTTTGTGTATCCATTCATCTGTTGATGAACGCTTGGGTTGCTTGCATTTTTTGTCCACTGTGAATAGTGCTGCTCTGAACTTGGGTATACAAATATCTGTTCTATTCCCTGCCTTTACTTCTTTGGGTACGTACCCAGAAGTAGAATTAGGAGATCATATGATAATTCTATGTTTGATTTTTTAAGGAATTACCATACTGTTTTTCAAGCAACTCCACCATTTTACTTTCCCACCAACAAAGCATGAGGATTCCAGTTGCTCCACATCCTTGCCACCATTTGTTATTTTGTTTTTTAAAAAATAGTAGCCATGCTAATGGATATGAGAGGTATCTCATTGTGGTTTTGGTTTGCATTTCTCTAGTGATTGGTGATGTTTGGTACCTTTTCATGTACTTATTGGCCATTTGTATGTTCTTTGAAGAAATATCTTTTTGAGTTCTTTGCCCATCTTTTAAGTTGGGTTCTTTGTTTTTTGTTGTTGTTGTTGAGTTATATATCCTGGATATTATGATTTGCAAATATTTTCTCCCATTTTCACTTTGTTTCACTCTCTTTTCACTTTGTTGATAGAGTCCTTTGATGCATAAGTTTTGAATTTTTTTAAAAGATTTTATTTATTTATTCATGAGAGACCGAGAGAGAGGCAGAGACACACAGGCAGAAGGAGAAGCAGGCTCCATGCAGAGAGCCTGACATGGGACTTGATCCCAGGTCTCCAGGATAATGCCCTGGGCTGAAGGTGGGGCTAAACTGCTGAGCCATCCGGGCTGCCCTAAGTTCTGAATTTTGATGAAGCCCAATTACCTATTTTTTCTTTTGTTGCCTGGATTTGGGGTGTCACATCCAAGAAATTATTGCGAAATCCAATGTCTTGAAGCTTTCCTGTAAGTTTTATAGTTTTAGCTCTTACTGTTATGGTCATTGGTCCATTTTCATTTAATATTTTTGTATATGATACAACATAAGAATCCAAATTCATTTTTATTGCATATGTATTTTCAGTCTTCTCCATACCATGTGTTGAAAAGACTATATTTTCTCTACTTAATGATCTTTACCTCATTTATATTTATTTCATTGGATGACTTGCAACTTTATTGTCACAGTTGATTGTAGTAGTAGTGCTTGACACATTTGTTTTAACTTTATTGTGTTTTTATTTTTTATATCTTTTCAAAGAAAATGATGTTTTAGTGATAATATTTTATCAGGAACTATTGTAGATACCAACAGGATCAGTTAATTCATTACATATAGTGATTTCCTAAGAACATTAGAGATTGACTCTTTTGGTTGAAAAAGGATGACTAGATAGCTAGGAGGACAGGGATGCCAGGAAGACTTTTTAAAACTTTTGAATTTTGAACTACCTGAATGTATTTAATTAGTACTAAGATACTAATACTAAATTAAATCATTAGCAATAAATTTAAGTGTTATATTACCTTCAAAACTTTGCATTTGGAATCCTGACTTATGTATTTAGAAAAGGAAATAAAAGTCTTAGCTCTATTAGTATTATTTCAAATCACAGTAGTACTTTTATTTATATTTAAATATTCTGGATTGCAGAAGCAGATTGGACTGCTGCTGTCCATTTTGAGCAGCAGTACTTATATAAAACTGAAATGGGAAGTAAATTTGGCACGCAATAGCAATATTAGGGAATACATCTGTTTAATTAGAGAATGTCCTTAGTTTGGTAAAAGGGTTAGAATTGCAGTCTTGTTTGGAGACTGATTAAAAATAATAGATAAAATAAAGAATGATGTGCTCAATGAGCTACAATTCAAATAGAGGAAATTTAATGGGAAATGATTACATTAGTAGCAGATGGACTTGCTTCCTGAATTGCAATCTTACTGGAAATCCTAGAACAGCTTAAATTTGTTTTTCAGGTTTAAGTCTGATAGAAAGATAGATTTGTTTATTTGGTGTTCTGTCGTGATTCTTACTGTGTCTTTTGGCTGTTTCATTTTTGCTAGGCTATTTTTATGATTCCCACAAACCCACCACCAACATTCAGGAAGCCAGAACTTTGGTCTGATGATTTCACTGATTTTGTTAAAAAGTGCCTAGTGAAGAATCCTGAGCAGAGAGCTACTGCAACACAACTTTTACAGGTCAGTATTTATGCATCTAAGGGAAAAATATTTTCTTTATACTCTGTAACTGTCTCACATTGACCAGAATTGCTGAGGGTTTTATTAACTGATTTCTCAAGATGTAAATCTCTAAGGAAATATGGATTATCAAAGACATACACATCATTCTTCTACATGTTCTCTTTGTCTCATTTTTTTCTTTTCTGTTTTCCAAATTCAGTCTTCTGCCTTTCCCCTTTTTTCTGTTTCTTTGTTGTCAACTCTTCTCCAAAGTAAAACAAAACTTCCAAAGGGTTCTCATTTCAGAAGTGAGTTATTTTCTCCACTGTTAGTATTTTTCGTGTTTTTTTTCCCCTGATCTGTTACTCCTTGCCTCAGTATTTCGTCTCTGACTTTTTGATCTACCATATGGTATATAAATACAAGATCCTTGAGCCCCTTGAAAAGATTTCATACTATATATACATACTGGTTATAAGATTATCTAAATACTTTTCAGTACCCCTGGTATGAGTATATTTTATATCCAGAGTATCAGGAGGCTTTTTTTTTAAATCTACCTGACATTTAATGCAATTAGAAATAATTTAACACTTTTATTTATTTATTTTTAAATATTTTATTTATTTATTCATTAGAGACACACAGAGAGAAGCAGAGGCACAGGCATAGTCCCGCAGGAAGCCTGCTACAGGACTCCATCCCAGGACCTCAGGATCATGACCTGAGCCAAAGGCAGATGCTCAACCACTGAGCCACCTAGGCGTCCCATTTTTTTTTTTTTTAGATTTTATTTATTTATTCATGAGAGACACAGAGAGAGGCAGAGACACAGGCAGAGGGAGAAGCAGGCTCCCTGTGAGGAGCCTGATGTGGGACTCAATCCCAGGACCCCAGGATCATGACCTGAGCCAAAGGCAGACGCTCAACCCCTAAGCCACCCAGGTGTCCTGTAACATTTTTAAAAAGTGTTTGTATCTTTATTTTCCCAATTGGCTTAGAGGTCTAAACTAATAATAAGTGGGTCTCACATTAATAAAACTTGATATCTGGAAGTTCATTCTTTTTTGACCCAGCAATTATACTCCTGGAAATTTGTTCTACAGAAAAATTTAACCATGTGTGACATAACTGATGTGTAAAAGTATTCATAGTACATTGTAACCACAAAAGATCAGAAACAACATAAATATCTGTCCACAAGTTGGAAGCAGTCCCCTGGGAGGAGTGGCTGACAGAGTACACACACCTGCACATGTGTGTATATATGTATCGTTGTGGTTTATAGTATTGGTTATAATACACAATCATATATATCACCAATATGTTGTATTAATATACAATAATAATTATATAATTATATATTTCATTATAATGTTTTTCATCTATAAACCGTGCGTGTGTATGTATGCATGTGCCAGTGCTTGCAGTGGAAAAGCTCTGGAACAATAATCAAGAAACTGACCTCAGAGAAAGCAACTATAAGGCTGAGAAGAAGGAGTGGCATGGAGACATACATTTTGCTGAATTCTCTTTTTGAGCCTTTTGAGTTCTATGTTAGACGCAAATACTGCCTTTCAAAAATTAATTGAAATATTTATTTTGAAATATTTTGAGCATTTCAAAGGAGTTTTGAGCATGTAAATCAAGAGCCATTCGGTGTTGTTATCATATTGAGTAAATTATTTAACCCCGAGGACGGTAAGAAAGGAGAGGGGGGAATAAAACAGAAAAAGTGGGACAGATAGGGCACAAAAAATGGTGATGAAAATAAATCCAAATATAACTGTTAACTGAATTTTAGATAATGTAACTAGTGTTTCTTTGTAGTCTTTTTTTCTATAATCTTTTCTAATCTTAAGAAATTCTGGGTTTTTGGTTTTTTTCCTTTGAGTCCTTAGGATAAAAAAGGATTTAAGAAATATTCTTAAAAAAAAAAAAGAAATATTCTAGGGGCACCTGGGAGACTCAGTCGGTTGAACCTCTGACTTGATTTCAGCTCAGGTTATGATCTCATGGGTCATGAGATTTAACTCTGTGCTCAGCAGGGAGTCTGCTGGAGATTCTTTCCCTCTCCTTCTGCCCTTCCCCATACCCCCTTTCTTTTTCTCTCTCTCTCTCCCCCCACTTCCAAGTAAATGGATCTTTAATAAAAAGAAATATTCTAGTACAGTTCCTTAATTTTGTGGATGAAGGTCTTGAAGCCCAGAAAAGTTAAATGACTCACTAAATATCACACAGTGAACATGACTGTTGTGGGTTTATTCCATTTGCCCCCATCTCCACTCTTTCTCTACTCTGTTTTCTGCCCAGGAAGTTGACTTGTATGGGCTACATTAACAACTTCTGTTACTCTCTAGTTCTGTTACCTTCTAGTTGGTTTAGCTCAAACATCTTTTTTTTTTAATGACAAGAGCAAATTGTGCAACTGATTTAATATAGTGCTTATGAACCAATATTTGCTTTCTTGATTTTTTTTTCTTTTGTGCTATTGACCATTCAAGGCCCTCTATTATAATGTACTCTTTCTTGTCTTTTTTTTTTTTTTTTTTAAGATTTATTTATTTATTTGAGAGAGAGCACATGAGGAGGGGCAGACAGAGAGGGAGAGAGAATCTCCAGCAGACTGTGCTGAGTGCAGAGCCTCCCTCTTGGGGCTCAATCTCACAACCCTGAGATCACAACCTGAGTTAAAACCAAGAGTTGGGTGCTTAACTGACTGTGCCACCCAGGCATGCCCCTGGTCTAGCTTCTTAACTGACCCCTAGCTACCTCCTTTTTTTTCTCTATAGATTCTGAAATAATGGACTTGTAATTTCTTATACAGACCATGCTTTTTCAATCCTCTGTACCTTTTCTCACACTGTTTTCCCCATCCCCTACCTAGTTTATTTATTTATTTTTTCCCCTACCTAGTTTAAAACCCCGTTCACCAACAGGCTCCTTCCTACTCTTATCTAATTGTTTCGAATTCAGATTAGCTACTCCTCCAGGAAGCCTTCCTCTCATCCTTGTTTATTAGGCTAGTTGTCATTCCTTGGTGTTTTGATAAGTTCGTATCACCTATTGGTATCCAGTGCTTAATACATGTGTACTAGATAGAATAATTGAGTCTCATTAGACGCATTTGAGTCTTACTTTGCTAGATGCCTAGAAGCCATTCTGTCTCTTAAAGGGGTTTTGCACATGTCTTACATGTTATGGCTCTCAGAGGACAGCCTTATCACCAAATTTTGGTGGACATGTCTATAGCCTACCTGTACAGATGATACCATGTTGATTTCTAGATCCTGAAAAAGAAAATTTTAAAAAGAAATTCATGGTGAATTGTTATAGTGGTTTATTCTCATGGTACAACATAATAATTGTATAAATTTAAAAGAATCATGGACTGAAAGGATCCTTTGAAATTATTAGTTAACTCATAGTAGTTTTCAAAAGATGAGGAAATTAAAACCCCAGAGAAATGAAAGGACAGGTTTCAAGTTCAGCCTACCAGCGCTAGAGTTGCTCATGGGAAACCCAGACCCTGAAGTGGGCTCCTGCTCCAGGATGTCCTTCTGTGAGAATGTGAGGTTGACTGAGAGCTGCCATTACTTGAATTGACCCCTGGGCTTGGCTGTTATAGATGGCATCCTGGTTACTCTTTGCACTCCTGTGACATGTGCCTTATTCTTCATTTGACCAGTTCAGCTAAGGAGTAGAAACTTTATTTACCTTGTTGTCCCTCTCATTTACAGTAGTCAGAATACTTTCTCTTCATACATTGAGATCTATATCAAACTGTGTTATAGTATTTGCTTTAACCTTTAAGCAGTTGAGAAAACTCAGAAGAATAAGAGGATTCTATTGTGTTTACCCCATTTTTGCTCTTTCCATTGTTCTTTCTCTTAGCTTTTCACAGTCCCTTCTTTTATTAAACTTCCTTTCTGTTTAGAGGACTTCCTGGAAACCACTTTTTAAAGATAGATCTACAGTAACATTCTCTTAGTTTTCCTTCATCGGAGAATGTCTGAACTTCTCTTCTTTCCTGAAGGAAATATTTTTATATTCTGTTCATCTTTATTAAAATAACTATCTATTGACATATAATTGTGAAAATTACATTTTGAAGCTGTATGGCTGCCTCGAAAGGTTATCTATCTCAAATTGTACTTGTAACCTGTCCCTCTACTTTCTCTCACACTAGCCCACCCCTTCAATAAAAGAGGTGCTGGGTGGCTCAGTCGGTTGAGCGCCTGACTCTTGATTTAGACTCAGGTCATGATTTCAGGGTGGTGAGATTGAGCTCCACATCAGTCTCTGTGCTGGGTGTGGAGTCTGCTTAAGATGTTCTTTCTCTCTCTCTCTCTTTCCCGCTTTAAAAAAAAAAAAAAAAAGTGTTTGAAAACCCTGGTTTATTCTGGTGGTTTCCCTTCTGTTTATAAGAATTGTAGCAAACTCAGATATTTTAGCTAGATCAGGATGATATAAAAGAAGAAGTTAAAAGTTTTAAACATAGTATAGAAATGAGACAATATTTTCTGAAAGGTATTTTTCTTTTATTGCTGTTATTTCTCCATTGGAGATTATTATATTATTCAAAATATACTAAAGTAAAAAAAAATATGTAAAAGAAGTAACAAAGTAGTTGCCCTCCTTTTGATTACTGTCAGTTTAAGATTAATTAAATTTGTACATATTACTAGAATAATTTTATTTTTATATATAATATAATCACCAATCTCTTGTTTATGTTTTTAATTAATTTTTAATTTTTTAAAGTTTTTATTTAAATTCCAGTTAGTAACATACAGTGTAATATTCGTTCCAGGTATACAATATAATGATTTAGTACTTCCATACAACACCTGGTGCTCATCACACCAAGTGCACTCCATAATCCTCATCACCCACCTCCCCTGTGGTAACTGAAAATCACCAGTCTTTAAAAAAATTTTATCTTTTTCACTACCTAATATATAGTTCCTTTGGACAATTACATTTTTAAAGGTAATGTAGTTTTATTAAAAGGATTGCACTTTTTACGTGTGCTTTAATGGTTTTCTAAAGACAAGTAAACCTAAAAACAAATCCTTTATTTCTGAAGCAGCTGAAATATTCTCTTTTCTTAATGTTTACACTTAATTCTGGTTGAAATAATCATTGGAACCTAAGAAGCACTTATATATTGTTTTAACATATTTTAGGCATAATTCAGAGAAATCTTTTGAATTTATACCATCGACTTTTACTTTTCCAGCATCCTTTTATCAAGAATGCAAAGCCTGTATCAATTTTAAGAGACCTGATCACAGAAGCTATGGAGATCAAAGCTAAAAGACATGAAGAGCAGCAGCGAGAATTGGAAGAGGAGGAAGAAAATTCGGTTAGTAAATACCCTAAAAAAATCCATTTTTTTCTTCTGAGTCACTTTTAATAACAAAATAACGTAATTATGTATCACATTTTATGATGTCTAATGCTTCTGTTCTTCAATAATGATGTTTTCCATGTTTTAAATTATAAATTTTCTTCCTGGAAGATCCAGAGATGAATACCTCTTGAAATTCAGATAGTTATAAAATCTGAAAACACAAATATCATTTTATTTTTCTACTGATTGAAAATGTCATTGATAATATCTTTATTTTCCCATAGAAGTTTGTTTTAATCTTATAGTTAACTAAAGTTATAGTTCTAATCTTATAGTTATTAAAAATATTATTTTGCTAATTTATATTTGTTTCAAATTTCAGAGACTGGTATCCAATTGGGATTTCTTTTGAAATTCTTTTATGCCCTTTTCATCAATTATTAAACTTTGTGTCATAAGGTAGCCCAGGACAAGGACAAGTATACGTCTTTGCAGAGCTGATTTATGATCATATTTTTTTTAGACATGTAACTACACCAGTTATTCATTTGGCAGTGACTATGGACTGCCTGCTGAGAAAGATATTTTAAAATTATTTTCTAGATGTAAGATTTTTACTAACGACTTCATTCAGAATTTTAAATAACATTTTTATAAAGGTGGTTTTATCTGTAACTTTGGGTTTGTATATTCTACAAAGTGAAATAAGTGATATGGAATGAGGTAAAGACCTTGGTTCTTGGTTTCAAAAGGCTTTATAAATCCCACCCTAGGTTCCTGCGTATTGATTGATACGATTAATTGATTTCTCTCTAGTTGATATTTATAAATGTTAATTTTTTTCTAGATTTTTTGGGTAGTTTTTAAAGCACTTCTATCATATATTATTTCATTTTATCTTTAGGAAAAGTAAGATTGGTCACATATTATGTGTTGTTATCCCATATGGCAGATGAGTAAAATTAGGTTAGGAGAGAAAAGATTTACCAAAGTTGATGAAGTTGATGAAGCTAATGAAGAACCAAGAATAAAAGTAGGTTTTTACTTGTAAGCTCCCATGTTCATTCATCAATACTTTATGCTTACTTTGCAATCAAATGTTTACTGGTACTTTAGAAATAAACAACATTGGCTTATCAGAGTTATATAATCAGAGTTATATAGTTTCTGGTAAGTTTATATTCACAAAAATGTCTAGTTCTTGCTCTTCTGTGGTGGCACCCATCTGCCTTGCTTTCACCTCATGCAAGCTTCATATGAGTGCTAGTCTGGTAGACCTGCCTTCACTTAGCTGTCAGTGGGCAGATGATTGTTTTGCTTTGTTCTGTCTTCCTTGCTTAAATTATAGGCCAGTTTCCATTTTTGATGGCTAAAGAACCATTGATTACTCCAGAACTTACCAGTTTTTACTAGGTTTAAGACCTTGCTATAGTCACTTTGGTGACTTTCTGCCATTTCTATGATCTGTTTCTTCACTATTTTCCTCTTCTCCACTGATTGATCCTCTTTCAAGTTTTTTATTTTTAATGTGCCAAATACCTTTCCTCTCTCTGCTTGAAACACTTCGTTCCAAGAACTGGAGTCACTTGGTTCTTACCTTTTTGAGTCTCAGCTTTAAATATCACGATCCAAAACTTAGTAGCTTAAAGCAATACACATCCATTATTTCATGGTATCTGCAGATCACTTATTTCAAAAGTGGCTTAGTTGGATGATTTTCAGGGTTTCTTATGAGGTTGCAGTCTAAGTGTTGGTGAGAGCTGCGGTCATCTGAAAGCTTGACAAGGATTGGAGTTCTAACCTAGCTTGGCTGTTGGTGGGCTGCTTCTGTTCCTTGCCATGTAGGACTCTAGGGCCGCTTGAGAGTCTTCACAACATGGTAACTGGCTTCTCTCAGAGTAAGGGATCCAAGAGGAAATCTTAATGCTTTTTATGACAGTCTCAAGAGTTACACACTGTCACTTCTGCCACATTCTGTTTGTTTGTTTAAAGATTGCTTGATTTATTGATTGATGATAGACAGAGAGAGAGAGAGAGAGAGAGAGAGAGAGAGGAGGAGGAGGAGGAAGAAGCAGGCTCCATGCTGGGAGCCCGATGTGGGACTCGATCCTGGGACTCCAGGATCGCGCCCTGGGCCAAAGGCAGGCGCCAAACTGCTGAGCCACTCAGGGATCCCCCACATTCTGTTTGTTAAAATAAGTTACTGGTCATGGAAAATGGTAGAGTAGGGAGCTCCAAGAATCTCTGCCTCCACAGTTTTACATGCCTGCCATCCCCCATTTTCTAGCTTAGCAGCAGCTGTGGTAACACCAACAAGGAGAGGTGATAGGGGAAAGCAGTAAGAACCTTGTTCTCAAAAAATTGTGGCTTTGCATTTTGACCTGCCTGGTGGATCCCTGAGGGGCCAGCACAGAGACTTGCCCTTGTTTTGCCCCCCTTGAGCTAGAGCAGCCTCCGGGATGGTGTTTATCAAAAACATCTGAATTTACTAGAGCTAATAAACAAGTTCAGCACAGTTACAGGGTATAAGATCATATACAAAAATCAGTTATGTTTTCATCAGAATAATTTAAGCAAAAAGGTTAAAGACTTGTACAGAGAAAAGTACAAAACATTGCTGAAAGAAATTAAAGAGTACCTAAATCTATGGAAGGACATCCTGTATAAATGGATTGGAAGACTTAATAATGTTACGATAACAATTTCGCCAAAGTGATTCATAGATTAATCCAATCCCTATGAAAATATCAGTGGTCTTTTTTGCAAAATGGAAAAGCCAATCCTCAAATCAGATGGACCAAGGGGACTCTAAGTAGCTAAAACAATATTGAAAAAGAGTAGCAAAGTTAGAGCTCTTACCTCCCAATTTCAAAACTTAACATAAGGCTGTCATAATCAAATGTGGTACTGACATGAGGATAGACATATAGACCAATGGAATGGAACTGTGAGTCCTACTGAGACTGTGCTCGTGGTTCTGCCAAAAAAGCTTTGTGGCTGTCCTATGAATCTTATTGTGGTTCATTGCATTGGAGCAGGCGACACTTCTACATTTTGTTGAAATAATTGTTTCTTTACCTTGGGATCCTGCTATGGGGCAATGCTTTTAAGCTTCTTAAAAGCCCTATTACCTATCTTGACTCTTTCTGAGGTCTCAGCAAAGGATTTTACAGTCACCCCTGCAGCTTGATTTTTAAATGATGTTTTTTGAATGTGTTTTGGATTTGACGTTTGCTTGGAAGCTTCTTCATAATTGTAGCATTGCTTGCTGTCTTAGAGGCTAGGAACTTACAAAACCAGCAAGTCTTGATTCTTTTTTTTAATTCTTTCTTAAGATTATTTCTCTCCTTTTGCATTTTGTTGTAAGCAGCAGGAAGAAACCAGGCATCACCTTAAACACTCTGCCTGGAAATCTCCCTAGCTAGACTACCCAGTTTATTAGGTACATTTTTTTTACTCCCTGGCTACTATAGATAACCATGTCCTAAATTTTTAGCTACAAGATAATGAGAATATCCTTTCTTCAGTCTTCCCATGCAGTCCTTAAACTCTAATTAACCAATGATTTTTTAAAGGCTAGTCTTAAAAAAAAAAAAAAACTAGTCTTAAGTTAGCTGGTGTGTTTTATTGAAATATTATACAGGCAGTTGAATGAATGTTTAAATATCTATACAGTAAAAGAGTTAGTGCTTATTGTTTTTAAATAAAAGAACAAGGGAAACATTCCACATGTGGTATATTGGATGATTACTTAAAAGCAGAATAGATGGTGGTAATAAGTTGAATTTATGAGATAAGGCACCAAATGCACCTTGACAAGCAGTTATCTTTTAAGAAGATTAAAAGATTGATAGTTTACAAGAGTTGCCTTGTCACTGGAGTTTAGGCATTTCCCATGTAGATCATGGAGTTAAGTAAAATACAAGAAGTTGAACAGATTTAGAAGAGTATATAAAGTGAAATGTTGAGTAAAAAGTAGGATACTTCTTGATGTTATATGTGTATATATATATATATATATATGCACATCTATATTATTTGCATGTATCAGGCCCTTTATTTTCACTTCCACCTAAAGGAAGGTTTTTTAAATTTCATATTAATTTAGTAATGACTCAAAGAAAAAGATTCTGCCTATTAATTGACCTGAGACTATGTCTTAGAGGTTCTGTTTTTGGAAAAGAAATGGGGACTTTCTGGTGATTTCATTATGGTTTGAACTCTAAGCTTCTCAGGCTATGGTCCTTAAGGCCTTGGGGTGGTGCATCGCCTTTAAATAATCCACGGAAGCAGTAATTCTCAGCATGGATATGGGGAGAAATGCAAGGGTGCATTGAAAAATTCACTCCCCTACAGATGATGGTATAGCCTCCATATGAGCATTTTTCAGAACCTTCCACTTTCTCCCTGCCCTTGTTTCACAAGGGAACTTCAAATCGGTCTACCTGGTAAGACCTTTTTGACCTAGGTAGAGAATAGATAAAAGAATCAGCTTCAAAAAAGAAAAAAGAAAAAAAAAGAAAAAAAGAAAAAGAAAAAGAAAAATCAACTTCATTCAGTCTAGAAGCCTGTAATGTACCTAGTTGGTTAAATGAGGTGGGTAGACTTGATCTAAGAGCAGGACAAACTGCTTGGAGTTGAGTCCTGATTGTGTTCACATATAACTCTGTGTCTGGGCAAGTTGCTAACCTGTCCACTTCACTTTCACTGTTTGTAAAAAGAAAATTAGTGATAGACTACATCTCATAGAGTCCTGTGGGAATATAATTTTTAAAAATATATTTTAGCACTTAGAACAGTATATTATACATAGTATGCTCAATAAAGTTTAGCTTTCATATTCATTAATGCTACTACTTGTACCAGCAATATTGCTATTAATTATAACATTTTGACCAGGTTTTTTTGTTTTCGTTATTGTTTGGTTTGTTTAGCTTTTGGTTCCTTTGGTAGTAGTTGGTGCTGCTGCTAGTTTGCTACTCAAAGGGACAACAGGATGCTGTCACTGATCAAATTTGAAGTAAAATTTATATTCACAATTTCTTTTGAAGTATTTTAAGACAAACTTTAAGTGGCCAGATGTGTTTGGAAGAATTGGTAGAGATTTTTAGAAACGTGCTCTAAGCTTACAAAAAATATATTTGAAGAAAACCAGTAAAGAACATTTATTCTCGTTCCTTTACTTCCTGAAAGTAAATTAGATTTAGTAAGGAACATTTGTATTTGAGGTAAAATTTTTGATCAAAATTAAAATTCCTTAACAGAATTGATTACTTTTTATTTTCATTTTCCGCATACAGTTAAATCACAATTTTAAAAAACCCCTACTCAGTGTTTACATAGTTATGGCTATATAAATACTGTTTGCAGAGAAACATTATAATATATTTTGGTTACATGTTCTCTCTTTTTTTATGATTTCTAGAACTAATGATCATCTCCGTTTTTGTTACTGTTGTTTGTTGTTATTTTTTCTATGTAGCTACCACTGATTTTTCTCAAATGCTACATTCCTACACTCTCTGTAGGAGCCATAGACTTGTGTATGTTCAAACATAGATCATTTATTAGTTTCATACTTTTTTCTATGCATTCTTTGGCCCTCTTGCCTCCTCTAGTCTGTACTGACTACTTTCTAGAGTCTTGAGCAGACTAAGACCTCCCTTCAACATCATCCTGGAAATTTCCTTTTGTTCTCTTCTGTAATGGATCCTCTATTCCCTGAATCTTGTGTTTCTTGTTTTCTTTCTCATTCTGATAGGTCTTATTTTCCAGGACCTTCCAGACATTAGCAGGGTTTGTTTATTTTTTTAGCCCTTGTTTATCTGACCCTATCTTTCTTCTACCTTTACCTTTAAGAGATTGAGTATAAAGTTCTGGGCATAAAATACTGAATTGGAAATAATGTTCCCCTAAAATTTTGAAGGTTTTGTTCTATTTTCTAACTTGGCAGAGGACAAATGACAATCTGATACCTGATCTTTTTGTTTTATGGAAGACTTTTAGATTTTCACTTTTCCCTATTGTTTAAATTTTTCATGACAATGTGCCTTGTAGATCTTTTTTCATTCATTGTGTGGAGTGTCTTTTGGCCCTTTCGGTTTGGAAATACTATAACTGCTGTGTCATTTTATGTGTGCTTTTTCATGATACTTTTATCTTTTTACTTGTCTCTGCTCTTATACATTTTCTCTCTCTTTCCCTGGCTCTATTTTATTTGGTTTTTGGACTTCTTAGATTTATCATTCAGTGATTTTTTTCCCCATTGTTTTCTCTTTTTGTTTTTCCTTGGAGGTCTCCTCAAGTTTATCTTCTAAACCTTCTATTTTTTTTTCCCATGTCAAATACTTAATTTCCAAAGTGTTCTCTTCTTCCACATTGTTGTTTTATTATCACTTTGAATTTTCTTTTGCTTCCTACCTTGTCTCTATTTTCTTTGTTTTGATCTCTGACTTCACTTTATGGGCTTTCTTCAAAGGTCTAGTTATTGTATTTGAGAGAAGCTCTAAAATTGCCTATTGAAAATTCTGTATGTAAGAGTAGAACTAGTTGACTTGTGAACTTTACTGAAAAAAAAATGGTAGCATACACTGCACTGAGGCCTGAATTTGCTTGTTTCTTGTGACTTCTCTCCATGCAAGCTTAAGTTTTAGATTTCTTCGGTCTGGTGAGTTAGTTGCTACTTATATATTTATCTGTTTTCAAGCTCCAAATTTTTGGACATCTCCTGTTTGCTATTTTCTCTCTCCCATAATCTTTGTCTTTAGGAATTTTTACTTTTCTGTGCCTTTATAATCCTGGAAGAGTTTTGAGAGGGATAGGCACAAACCCACATGTTTAGTCCTCTATTTTAATGGAAACTATTATCACTTGTAATTTCTTGAGTGTTCTGAAATCATAATTTGAAACATTGAGTTTTAATATGATATTAAATATATGTAAATCTGTAAAATTTCATATAGTTATTAACTCTGAGTACTTATAAATTAGCACAATTCAAAGAAAAATTATAGTCTGTTCTGTTCTAGATATTCTGGACAGTTTGTAAATCACAGTGACCCAAGCAGGGAAGGGAAACTTCTAAAAAGTAACACACAAAACCAGGACAATTTAAGGCAAATTAGTAGTTGATAAGAAGTAAATGGATATTTCTCTTTTTCTGAACCACTGTGTTGTCTATTACAACTAATTCTCTTTAGATGGTGGACTAAAGAAAGGTGCACTCTTGGACCTTCCAACCTCGAGCATTTGAAAATAATTATAATAAACCATTATCTGATTGATGCTATTTTTGTCTTAACATTTATATCTGTGATGTCAAGGTTGTTGATTTGTAACCTCTCCTTATTTTCATTTGTAACTCATCTTGGTGACCCATGAAACTTGCTGATTTTTTTTTTTAACTTGCTCTAATTTGGGAGATTTATTTGGCCAGTTACCTGCTAGTTACAGTTCTAGAGACTGGTCACCTTTTAGGATATGCCAGGAGGTTTTGGATGGGTATTTTGATACCCTGGTTGTTTTCATTGAGGTTTTCCCCCATTAGTTTTCCCTCCTTTTTGATTATTTCAAAAAGATGAATTTTTTTCCAGCATGGTGGGAGATGTGTACTGCCAGTTTTTATTTCTGCATTTATTTTTATCCTGAAGGACTGTATTCTTTGACAACCTTTATAGTAGCTGGATTGGGCCTTATCTAGTGATGGGGCTAATAGGACACAGAGCCAGGTTGGCCTGGGACCACTGGAAAATTTCATAAAGCTAAATTTTGAAATAGTGTAGATTGAATTCTTTTCCTGATCTTAAAAATCTTGAGCTGTGAAATTCACCATATTGAGTTGCTACATTGTAAGAGACATTTATACTTGATATTCAGTATTAATACTTGAGCTCATTGTGGATCCTGCTTTTTCCATTCTCAGTGAGTGCAATTTCCTGAGAATTTAGGAGTTATACCAATATCAACTTATAATTTTTCCAAACTTAATTTTCTTCTACATAGTTCAGCTTACTACAGATGGAGAATAATTTGTGGCCTAAAATTAGATATTTCCATCAACTCTCAATGTGACTTTTGAAAAGGAAACAGTTTATGATAACCATTTCAAGATATGTTGTTTTTAAAAATTTTAGTTCTGTACACCTGTGTCCTCGGTAACTATTATAAACAAAC
Source organism: Vulpes lagopus (assembly GCF_018345385.1). Classification (NCBI taxonomy): domain Eukaryota; kingdom Metazoa; phylum Chordata; class Mammalia; order Carnivora; family Canidae; genus Vulpes; species Vulpes lagopus. The sequence goes on from NC_054832.1 coordinate 37,704,274, forward strand.
CTCCTTAAATACTTTTTTATTCAAGAAAGGTATGGGACAAGAGTGGAAATAGTGGTTTATGAATTTGATTTTTATACCTATTATAGAAAAAGCTAGTCTGATGAGAATACATCCTGACAAATTGACATGTTTTGATAGGTGTTGAGGTAATTGTACAGATTTTAAAAATTAAATTGCAAACAGAGACTTCTACAGCAGGTTAATCCCAATATCAAGGTTTTTGTGTTAGTTTAGACATTCCTAAACATAAGAAAGATTTTTTTTTTCTTGGCATTTCTGAGCATGTGATATAAATTTGGTTCTGAGATGGGTCAACTATATAACACAGAAAGCATTTGTTTCCTAGATGTTAATGGAAGATACTCTCAAATCTGTAGTGTGAGATGATTAAATAATTGTATTGGTTCATATTTACTGTAAATACTTAAATTGCCTCTAAAATGTCCACTTTTTAAAGAGTATCTGCTAATAGAGTTGCTCTTCCAATTCAGTAGAACTTTAAAAATACAATATTTTATTGTTACCAAGGAATATGAATAGCAGAATATATAAAGCAAAGGTATTTGGATTGTTTCTGCCATACAAGTTTAAAAAATCTTATCCAGTAAAGGATGCTATTTGAAAAGTAGGACAGGCTTCTATGTGTTCTTTTATTTTTTTTAAAAGCATATACATGTTGAAGTTTGCTAAACACATATTTCTTGTTATGTCACAATATCACAAATACATTCTGTCAACATGATTTATTATTGTTGATGTTACCCATGATCACCTGCTGTGTTAGTGTTTATCAGGTTTCCTCACGATAATATTACTCTTTTCCCCTTTCCATACTTCACACTTTGGAAAGAAATCACACTATACAGCTTACACTTAAGGAGTGGAGAGTCATGCCCCTCCTGTTTGTGAGTGTCTATATATATATATTACATGTCATTTTTCTACACAGAGGATTTGTCTATTCTCATTTATTCGGTCATTTATGTCAATATTAATTCATGGTTATCTAATTTACACTTTACAATTTGAATTTAATACTGCTTTATTTATTTTGTTTCTCAAAGTATTCCAGCTTTGACAATTGAAAGCCTCCCCAGTTGACACCTTTAGGTCTTTGACATACCCCCATAGTTGTGGATTTTTTCTTAGGATTTTTGTTTTCTGTTTTTAGTATTTTCTTACTCTCTAACACTATAATATACTTGTATATCTTGTATATATCTTGCCACAGTCCTGGAGTCCTAGGAACCTAGATCCTTTCATTAGAGAATGATGTTCAAATCAAAGACCTGAACTTGGTGTGCTTACTGCTACGGTGGGGTGTTCCTAGACCCTTTCAGCTGACAAAACAAATGTATTTATACTAACCTGTGTATGAACACATACCTATGAATTCTATATCTATATATGTATGTATTTGTATATATCTGTATCTATATTTCTCTGTCAATATTAAGCTGAACATGAGTTCATATTGATATCTCTGACTCTAACTCATTATCACATGGATCATTCTATGTGTTTCCCCTTGCTTGTTTATAACCTTCCTCTACAGTGGTGAGAAACTTAGCTCCCATTTATCTACTACTCCTTTGCTAAATATTCAATTCCTGTATACATGTATAGTGATTTCAGAACTGTTAATCCATAGCCCCATGGGAAACAGCTTTATCAACTAGGACACAGTTTTTATGTACGGTTCTTTTTTAGTCTTACTGACTTGACTCACTTCTAAGGTTACTTAGGTTAGTACCTTTTCTACCTACCTCCTTCAGTGAAGTTACTTTTTTTAAGTGAAGTTCTTTTATACATTTGTAATACAAGTATATTTGTGTGTATGTCACATCCCATTCTGAGATCTCCAGACCTCTTAAGTGATTTTTAAAAATTTGTGTACATTAAAGTTCAGTCTTTATGGTATAAATTTCTGTGGGTTTTGACAAATGTGTGGTGGTACATATTTACCATTGCAGTGTCATACAGAATAGTTTTATCACCCTAAAAAATACCCATGCTTTACCTATTCAACTCTTCCTCTACCCCTCAACCCTTGGTAATCACTCATCTGTTAACTGTCTATATTTATGCCTTTTCCATAATGACATATAGCCTTTTCAGACTGGTTTCTTTCACTTAACCAAATGCATTTAAGATTTATCAATGTCTTTTTGTCAGCTCATGTTTTCACTGTGGATGTACCACAGTTTGTTTATCCATTCACCTGCTGAAGGACATCTTGATTACTCCTAGTTTTCGGCAACTATGAATAAAGGTGCTGTATACATTTGCATGCTGGCTTTTATGTGGATGTAAGTTTTCAAATCAGTTAGGTAAATACCTAGGACCATAATTGCTGAATTTTATGGTTTGTTTAGTATTCTAGAAATTGTCAAACTATCCATTTTGTAATTCTCACCAACAATGAATAAGAGTTTATGTTGCTACGCATGTTCACCAGCAATTCATAGGAGTTAGTGTTTTTGCTTTTTAGCCATTCTAAATAAATGTTTAATGCTATCTCAGTGTTAATTTGCAATTCCTAATGATAGAGATGTTGGGCATTTTTAAGTGCTTATTTGCCAATTATATATCTTCTTTGATAAAGTGTCTGTTCAGTATTTTCCTGTTTTTAAAATTGTTTTGTTTGTTCTTATTATTGATTTTTAAGAGTTCTTAGTATATTTTGGACACAAGTCTTGTGTCCAAAAGTTTTGAGTCTTCTCACTGCAAGTCTTGTATAATATATGTTTTGGAAATACCTTCTCCCAACCTATGGTTTTTCTTTTTATTCTCTTAACAGTGTCTTTCACAGAGGAGAAGTTTTTAGTTTTAATATCCACTATCAGGTTTTTTTTCCATGTATCTTGCTTTTAGTGTTTTATCAGTGACTCTGCTGCCAAACTCTAGGTCACATAGATTTTCTATTTTCTTCCCGAAGTTTTCTGGGTTTGCATGTTATATTAAGGTCTGTGGTCTATTTCAAATTAATTTCTGTGAAAGCCATGAGATCTGTGTCTTGGTCCTTGTTTTTTGGCATGTGGTTGTCCAGTTGTTTTAGCACCCTTTGATTATCCTTTCTGCATTGAGTTGCCTTTTGTGTCTTTTTTAAAATATATTTTTAAAAAGATTTTATTTATTTATTTATTCCTGAGAGACAGAAGAGGGAGAGACCTAGGCAGAGGGAGGAGAAGCAGGCTGCATACAAAGAGCCCGATGTGGAACTCGATCCCGGGACTCTGGGATCACGCTCTGAGCTGAAGGCAGACGCTCAATCGCTGAGCCACCCAGGCATTCCAGGTTGCCTTTTGTGTCTTTTCACAGATCAGTTGACTGTATTTTTATGGGTTTGTTTCAGGGCTCTTTATTCTGTTCCATTGATTTATCAGTGATATATGTGTCTATTTTTTTTGTCAAAATTATATTGTCTTGATTATAGTAGAAGTCTTAAAATTGAGTACTGTGAGTCTTCCAACTTTATTTTCTGTATTTAGAACTGTGTTGCCTGTTTAGGTTTTTGCCTTCCCATATAAACTTTAGAATCATTTTGTCAATGTTTACAAATTAGCTTGCTGGAATTTTTATTGGGATTTGATTGAATCTGTACACTAAGTTAGGAAGAAATGACATCCTAACAGTATTGAGGCTTTTAATCCATGAACATGGACTGTCTTTGTTTAGAACTTTGACTTCTTTCATCATTGTACACAGATTCTGTACATATTTTGTTAGACCCATGTGGTTTTGGGCGGGTTTTGGTTTTTTTTGATGCTATTAAAAATGTTTGTTTTTGTATCCCTGGAATAAATTCCATGTGATCACAACATGCAAGCCTTCTAATGCATTGTTGAATTCAGTGTGCTAATATTTTGTTGAATATTTTTGCCTCTGTGTTCATCAGGGATGTTGGCCTATAATTTTCTTTTTTTATGGCATACTTGTTTGGTTTTGGTATCAAGGTAATTCTGGCCTTGTAAAATGTGTTTGGAAGAATTCTCCCCTCTTCTATGTTTTGGATTTAAGAAGGATTGGTATTAATTCTTCTTTGAATGTTTTGTAGAATTTACCAGTGAAGGCTTTTGGTCCTGGAATTTTGCTTGTTGGTTTTTGATTATTGAATCAATCTCCTTGCTAGTAATTGATATGTTTAGGTATTCTGTTTTTATTTTTCTGTTTCATCATGATACACTTTTGTAGGATGTGTGTTTCTAGAAATTTACCCATTTCTTCTAGGTTGTTCAGTTTGTTTGTGTATAATTGTTTATAGTAGTCTCTTATGACCCTTTGTATGTCTATGTTATCAGTTGTAACCTCTCATTTCTGTTTTGAGTCTTCTCACTTTTTCTTGGGAGTCTAACTAAAGGCTTATCAGTTTTATCTTTTCAAAGAACCAGCTCTTCATTTAATAGATTTTTCTGTTGTCTTTTTAGTCTTTGTTTCATGTATTTCTGCTCTAATCTTTATTTCCTTCTACCACCTTTGGGCCTTTGGGCTTCATTTGTTCTTTTTCTGATTCCTTGAGGTGTAAAGTTAGGTTGTTTATTTGAGCCTTCTCTTTTTTTTCTTGAAGTAGATATTTATTGCTATGAACTTCCCTCTCAGAATTACTTTTTGCTTAATCTCATAAATTTTAGTATGTTATTTTTCCATTTTTGTTTGTCTCAGGTACTTTTTTATTTCTCTCTTGATTACTTTGTTGACCCACTGGTTGTTCAGTAGCATGTTGTTTAATCTCCACATTCTTATAAATGTTCTAGTTTTCTTTTTATAACTAATTTCTAGTTTCATACATTTGTGGTTCAGTACTCACAAATCAGTGTATGTGATATACCACATTAACAAAAAGAAGGATAAAAATCATATGATCATCTTGGGGTGCCTCGGTGGCTCAGTTGGTTAAGCATCCAATTCTTGATTTTAGTTCAGGTCATGATCTCAGAGTGTGGGGTGGAGCCCATCACTGAACTCACATGCTTGACCTGGAATCTGCTGAAGATTCTCTCTCTCCATTTCTCTCTGCCCCTCCCCACCCCATAAAAAATCATATGATCACTCAGTAGATGCTTCTGCATTCGACAAAATTCAACATCCATTTATGATAAAAAAAAACTCTCAACAAAGCAGGTGTAGAGGGAATGTACCTCAATATCATAAAGGCCATATATGACAAGCACACAACTAATATCATACTTAACTATGAAAAGCCAGAAGCTTTTCCTCTAAGATCAGAAATAAGGCAAAGATGTCCATTTTCACCACTCTTATTCAACACAGCATTGGAAATCCTAACCAGACATTTAGGCAAGAAACAGAAATAAAAGGTATCCAGATTGGAAAGGAAGAAGTGAAATTGTCACCATTTGTAGATGACATGATATTATATCAAGAAAACCCTGAAAATTTCATCAAAAAACTATTAGAACTAATAAATGCATCCAGTAAAGTTGTAGGATACAATATCATTATACAAAAATATTTTGCATTTCTTTACTCTAATAATGAACTATCAGAGAGAGAAATTAATTTTTAAAATCTCATTTATAATTGCATCAGGAAGAGTAAAACATCTATGAATAAATAAAACCAAGGAGGTGAAAGACCTGTATATTGAAAACTGTAAGACATTAATGAAGGAAATTGAAGATACAAATTAATGGAAAGATATTCCATTCTTATGGATTAGAAGAATTTATATTGTAAAATGTCCATAATACCCAAAGCAATGTACAGATACATGCAATTCCTATCACAATTCCAATGGCATTTTTCACAGAAATAAAAGAAGCAGAAAGATTGTATGTAACCACAAAAGACCTGAATAGCCAAAGCAGTCTTGAGAAAGAAGAACAAAGCCAGAGGCACCACACTCCTTGATTTCAGGCTACACTACAAAGCTATGATAATCAAAACCATATTATATTGGCAATAAGGACAGACACAGGGATCAGTGGAACAGAATAGAGGTCCCAGAAACAAGGCTACCCTTATATGGTCAGTTAATTTACAACAAGTGAGCTAAGAATATACAATGGAGATAGGATAGTTTTTTCAATAAATGGTATTGGGTAAACTGGACTGCTACATGCCAAAATGCAGCAGGATGGGGCACCTGGGTTGCTCAATCATTTGAGTGTCTAACTCTTGATCTCAGCTTGGGTCTTGATTGCAGGTTTGTATGTTCAAGCCCTGCATTGGTCTCTATGTCCAGGGTGGAGCCTACTTAAAAAAAAGAAAAGAAAAGAAACAGGATAAGTAGCTTACACCATACACAAAAAACTAACTCAAAATGGATTAAAAGCTTGACTATAAGACCTGAAACCATAAAACTTGTAGAAGAAAAGATAGTTCATTGACATTGGTTTTGGCAATGATTTTTGAAATCTAGTACCAAAAACAAAGGTAACAAAAGCAAAAATAAATGAATGGGACTATATCAAGCTACAAAGCTTATGCACAGGAAAGGAAACCATCAACAAAATGAAAGGACAACCTACTGAATGGTAGAAAATAATTATAAATCATATACCTGATAAAAAGCTAATAACCAAAATACAGAAAGAACTACTTAATAGCAAAAACCAAACAATCCAATTAAAAAATGGGCAGAAGATCTGAATAGACTTTATTTCAAAGAAGACATACAGATGGCCAACAGTTATATGAAAGATGCTCAATGTCATTAATCAATAGAGGAATGCTGGACGAGTAAAGATGGTGGAGTAGTAGGGGGACCCTGAGCTTGCCTTGTCCCTTGAACACAGCTAGATCAACACTGAATCCTTTTGAACAACTAGGAAATAGATTTGAGGATTAAGAAAACAGTCTACAAAATTGGAAGGAGAGAATTTGGCAGATGCAAGGTTCAGATCTGTGAACTGGGGGGAGAAAAGCCATGGTGCTGTGAAGTGGAGGGAGCCCTTTTTATTTATGGAGTAAAATTAGAGAGAAAGGAAGAGAGCGGGAGAGAGAGTGGCAATATGCTGCAGTGGCACAATATACTACAGGGAGGGGATCCCCTTGGTTGACTGGGTTGACTGGGATTGCCACCCACCCCTCCTTGGAGTACATTTAGAAGAGGATATTTTGCCTCTCCAAGGACAACAGGCCCTCCGGGAGTCATCAAGCTGGCCATTTAGCAGCAGGGGAGAGAGGCCAGCACAGAGGGCAGATAACCCCATGGCAGCTTTTCTCTGTGCATCATGATAGAATCCAGCCATCATGCATGCTGTGCAGCTCTTTTTCTGGAATCGTGGTGCTGAGTGTGCTGGGAGAGAAACAGGTCCACATCTTGCTGGGCCCTTTAAGATCTGGAGGTTTGAATCCCAGCCACCAGCCAGAGATAAAACAGAACTATGGTCCTGAGGACACCAACCTGGGGCACAGACAGGTTGAGGGCAGCAGTCTGATGAAAGCCTAGGACATAGGAGAGGAGATTGTTCACTCTTCTGTGAGGGCCTCCTGAACAGCAGTGGCCATGCCTTCCCCTCCCCAGGGATCAGAAGGTGGGACCATCTTCCCCCAACCCACACCACTGCCTACCAGCACAGTTGGAATTCAGAGAGAAACACAGCATCTCTGATGGAGGCTGGAGTCCCTTGTACCACCACCATCCCCACAGCACCCCCACACCCCCGTGCCTGGCAGAGGCATCTTTGCAAAAGTAGGTCTCACTGTGAGCCAGTCCAGCAGGCCTATCCCTCAGAAGATCAAAACAGGGCTCACCCCCACCCCCACCCCCGTACCAGGTCTGCTGATTACATAGATTGCTCCAAAGGGTCAGCTTCAGTTCTGGTGGAAATAGAACCAGGCTTTCTTTTATTCTTTTTTTTTAATTTATTTCCCTTTATTTTGTTATTTATTCTTTTTTCCCCTTTTTTCTTTGGTATCACGCTTATAATTTTTTATTTGTTGGTTTGTTTCCTTTTCTTACTTTTTGGATCAGGCTTTTTTTGCTTTTTGTTTTCTTTTTTCCATCCTTCTTTCTTATTCTTTGTAATCAGGCTTATAGTTTTTTGTTTGCTTTTTGTTCCTTTTCCTTTTTTCTTGGATCAGGCCTCCCCGCCCCCACCCCCCACCCCCACATATCTTAACAAATCAAAGCACACCCAGTTAAAGGTCCAGACATCCCTTAGTGCAAGCAGGGAGAAACTCTGTAGAGGACTGACCTGTGGGAAAGAGTAGCCAAAACAAAATAGCAGAGTGCACCCAGCATACATACACCAGAAACACTTCCTGAAGTACCAGACCCTGGACAGTGTATGACCCCTTCTTAATATAGTACTACTCTCAGAAGCAGGAAACGTAACAAATTTTCATAATACACAAAAGACAGAAACCTACACATACTGATTAAGACAGAAGTGTTCTTCCCAAAAGAAAGATCAAGAAAAAATCACAGCCAGGGATTTGCTCAAAACAGATATAAGCAATATATCAGAACAAGAATTTAGTAACAGTCATAAGAATACTTTCTGGGCTTGAAAGAAGCATAGAAGACAGCAGGAAAACCCTGGCTGCAGAGATGAACTAGTCAGGCCAAATAAAAAATGCTATAACTGAGATGCAAAATGGACTGGATGTAATCACAGTGAAGATGAAAGAAGCAGAGGATTGAATAGGTGATATAGAAGATAAAATTATGGAAAATAATGAAGCTGGAAAGAAGAGGGAAGGAAAACTATTAGATCATGAATATAGACTTAGGGAACTCAGCAATTCCAGTAAGTGCATAATATCCATATTATATGAGTCCCAGAAGAAGAAGTGCAGGAAAAAGGGGTGGAAGGTTTATTTGAATAAATTCTAGCTGAGAATTTCCCTAATCTGGGGAAGGAAACAGGCATTCAAGAGGTACAGAGAACTCTCCTCAAAATCAACAAAAACAGATCAACACCAAGACATATTATAGTAAAACTTGTGGGGATCCCTGGGTGGCTCAGCGGTTTAGCACCTGCCTTCTGCCCAGGGCATGATCCTGGAGTTCCGGGATCAAGTCCCACATCAGGCTCCCTGCATGCAGCCTGCTTCTCCCTCTGCCTGTGTCTCTGCCTCTGTCTCTCTCTCTCTCTCTCTCTCTCTGTGTCTCTCATGAATAAATAAATACAATCTTTAAAAAATATATATAGTAAAACTTGCAAAATACAAAGATAATGAGAGCCTTCTCAAAGCATCCAGGGACAAAAGGTCTTTTACCTACAAGGGTAGACGCATAAAGTTAGCAGCAGACCTGTCCACAGAAGCTTGACAAGCCAAAAAGGAATAGCATGATATATTCAACGTGCTAAATGGGAAAAATATGTAGCCAAGAATACTTTATCCATCAAGGCTGTCATTCGGAAAAGAAGAAGAAATAGAGTTTCTAAGGCAAGCAAAAATGAAAGGAGTTCATGAATACTAAACCAGCTCTGCAAGAAATACTAACAGGGATCCTCTGAGCAGGAAAGAGAGATCAAAAGCAAAAAAGACTAGAACAGAGACAGTCTACAGAAACAGCGACTTTACAGGTAATACAATGGCACTAAATTCATACCTATCAATAATTACTCTGAATGTAAATGGACTCAATGCTTCAGTCAAAATACAGGGTATCAGAATGGATAAAAAAAAAAAAAAAGCAGGACCCATAGATATACTGATTACAAGTGACTCATTTTAGATCCAAAGACACCTCCAGGGGTGCCTGGGTGGCTCAGTCAGTTAAACATCTGCCTGCAGCTCAGTTCATGATCCCAGTGTTCTGGGATCGAGGTCCCATCAGGGTCCCTGGGAGCCTGCTTCTCCCTTTCCCTCTGCAGCTTCCCCTACTTGTTTCTCCCTCTCTCTCTCTCTCTCTCTCTCTCTCTTAAATAAATAAAATATTTAAACAAAAAAAACAAAGACACCTCCAGATTGAAAGTGAGGGAGTAGAGAACCTTCTATCATTCTAGTAGACATCAAAAGAAAGCCAGAGTACTCACATCAGACAAACAACATTTTAAACCAAAGACTATAATAAGAGATGAAGAAGGGTACTATATTATAATAAGGGGTCTATCCAACAAGAAGATCTAACAATTATAAATATTTATGTATAACCCCAACTTGAGAGCAGCCAAATATATAAATCAATTAATAACAAAAGAAAATCATTGATAATAATACAATAATAGTAGGGGACTTTAACACCCCACTCATAGCAATGGACAGATTATCTAAGCAGAAAATCAACAAGGAAACAAGGGCTGTGAATGATACACTGGACCAGATGGACTTAACAGACATATTCAGAGCATTTCATCTCAAAGCAGCAGAATATACATTCTTTTCTTTGCACATGGAACATTCTCCAGAATATATCACACACTGGTCACCAATCAGGCCCCAACCAATACAAAAAGATTGAGATAATACCATGCATATTTTCTGATGACAATGCTATGAAACTTGAAGAACAGGAAAAAATTTGGAAAGACCACAAATACATGGAGGTTAAAGAACATCCTAGTAAAGAATTAATGGCTTCACCAGGAAATTAAAGAAAAAATTAAAAAATACATGGAAGCAAATGAAAATGAAACAATGGTGGTCTTAAGAGAGAAGTATATAGCAATATGGGCCTTCCTCATTCTTGAGGAGAAAAGTCTCAAATACACAACCCAACTGTACACCTAACGGAGCTGGGAAAAGAACAGCAAATACAGCCTAAAACCAGAGAAGAAGGGAAATAATTAACATTGGAACAGAAATAAATGATACAGGAATCAAAAAACAGTAAAGCAGATCAATGAAACTAGGAGCTGGTTCTCCAAAAGAACTAACAGAATTGATAAACCCATAGTCAGACTTATGAAAAGAGAAAGGACCCAAATAAAATCAGAATGAAAGAGGAAAGATTGCAACCAACACTGCAGAAATAAAATTAAAAGAGAATATTATGAGCAATTATATGCCAGCAAATTGGGCAATGTGGAAGAAATGGTCAAATTCCTAGAAACATATAAACTACCAAAACTGAAACAGGAAAAAATAGAAAATTTGAACAGATTCATAACCAGCAAAGAAATGGAATCAGTAATCAAGAATCTCCCCAAAAATAGGGGAATGCAAATCAAAACCATGATCTGTCACCTCACACTTGTTAGAATGGCTATTATCAAGACAAGAAATAACAAGTGCTGGCAAAGACATGGAGAAAACGAACACTTGTGCACTGTTAGTAGGAGTTTAAATTGGTGCAGCCACTATAGAAAACAGTGTGGAGGTTTCTCAAATAATTAAAAATAGAACTACCATATGATCCAGCAATTGTACTTCTGGGTATTTACCCAAAGAAAACAAAAACAGTAATTCAAAAGACATATACATTCTGCCACATTCACTGCAGTATAATTTATAATAATCAAGATATAGAAGTCACCTAAGTGTCTACCAGTGGATGAATGGATAGTGTTATATATACAATGGAATACTATTCATCCATAAAAAAGTGAAATCTTGCCATTTGTGACAGCGTGGATGGACCTTTTGCTAAGCTAAATGTCAGAGAAATTTGATCTCTCTTATGTATGGAATCTAATAAATAAAAACAAAAACAGAAAAACCAAAAAGCAAGCTCATAGGTAAAGAGGACTGATTAGTTGCTGCAAGAGGCTGGGGCTGGGGAATAGGTGACTGAGAGAAATGGAAGAATTTTTTTAATATAAATTGAATAAAAATGTTTAAAAAGCAAGCAAGAAAGAAACCAACTATCCTCAGCTCTGCTGAGTACCCAAGGCCTACCGTTGTTGCACTTGAACACAGCGGGATACAAACTACCTTACCAAAAGTATGACACCTACAGACTCACGTCAGTTGGCCTAAATTCCAAGTTGCTTCATTTAGAAAACTAGGGGATTGAGTTGGCATTTAAGATTAAAGAATTTTGTTTTCAATTCCAAATTCTGATTTTTTACTGTTGTTATATAGAGAAAGCAAATGATTTTTTATTTTGGTTTTACATCGTATGACCTTGTTGTACTTGCTTATTAGTTCCAGGAGTTTTTTTGTAGATTCTTTGAAATTTTCTGCATAGTCATGTCAACTAGAAATAAAGGTAGTTTTGGGCAGCCCTGGTGGCACAGCAGTTTAGCGCCGCCTGCAGCCCAGGGCGTGATCCTGGAGACCCTGGATCGAGTTCCACGTTGGGCTCTCTATATGATGCCTGCTTCTTCCTCTGTGTCTCTGCCTCTCCCTCTCTCTGTCTCTATGAATAAATAAATAAATAATCTTTTAAAAAATAAATAAAAAAATAAAGGTAGTTTTATTTCCTTTCCTGCAATCTTTATTATATATATATGTATATATATTTTTTATCTTACTGCACTAACTAGATCTCAGTATTCCTTTAATATTTCTGTATCGTCACTAGGGTTCTCTTTCTCCCTGTTTCAGAGGATATATCTTTTTTTCATTCACAAATATTCATTTAGAAGAAAACTAAGATAATATTTGCATACCAGGAGATTGCAGTCTGGTGCCCGAGTCACCAAGTGAACTGATGACTGATCACAATATGATATGACAAGTAGTGTGATAAAGATGTGCATTAAGAACAGAAATTGTTGCTTTATTGCCCCTTGATATTCTTTCTACCTCCCTTTAAAGATGTCTTCTCTACTTGCCTTTTCTGTCATTCATGTTCTCTCTTCTAGGGCCTCTTTCCTCAGCCTAAAAATATAGTTCTATTTTGACCATTAAAATAAAAAGGGAAAAAACAAACTATTTGCTAACAAACTTCGCAATACAGTAGTCAGAACCCTTGTTTCTTCACTTAACCACATTTTCTGTCCACCCCTTACACGGTGGTGAGATATTCTCTCAGCAGTACTCTCTCCAAGGCGACCCTCTGGGTAAGATGAGATTGCTTTAGCACTTGTTTAGTTTGAGGTGTGCCTAGCTCATCCACATCATTTTGTGTAGCACGCAGTTGGATATACAGGTTTGAACTCTAAAGGAGAGCACAGGTGATTAGGAATCAACAGGCTTTTTGCAGTTGATAGTGAAACCATAAGCAAAAATAGGATTGCTAAAAAGTGTTTAAAGAAAATTACAAGTTGCAACTTCTCCCTAGACTACTTACTTCACACTCATTTGCGCAATGAACTCCTTATCCTTCAGGAGTCATCTTGGACGTTGATTCCTCTGGAAAGGGGGAATGTTTCATGATGCTCTTCTATGCTTCAGTTGAGGAAGTGCTCCTATATATGGATCCAGTATGGTATCTTCTCTTTACCTCTGAGAATATTTATTTGACTTCATCTACTTTCTACCTCTTTCTACTAAACTGTGCGTTTCTCAAGGACAAAAAATATTTTAGCACACTGCCTGGCACACAGTATTTAATATATATTTAATTCTGAATCAACAGCTATATCTATAATATATACTTGTCTTTATAGTAAAACCTTTATAATAGATTTTACCCAACTTTTACTCCTTATTATGTAGCATAGTGCACATGATTATCATCAGCACAGACTGTATTCATATTAAAATGAATTCATTTTAAAATGAATAAGGTACATAATACTGGTACTGAAGTATTTTCCTTTTGCAATTCTTAAACCAAATGTGATAAGTATTTGGTTAGGAGGTGTAGAGGGGATTGCTTGTTTATGTTTTGTTTTTTGTTTTTTGTTTTTTTGCTTCTCTGACATTCCTCTGCTCCAGAGTATCATTTGTATCAGTAATGTAAATTACACATTAAAATTACTGTTATTTTAGTGTGCCTCAAACAGTTGTCTTCTGAATTAAATGCTTTGGAGGGTGACTTCTCAAAATCATTTCATAATTTTATCATTTCTAAGTTTATACAGTAATATTTCTTCTTTTAAATGTATATTAAAGTTTCTATTTGCTGTTAAACAGTATCATAATAGAACAGAAAAAGCATAAAGGACAAGGAAAAGAAAAATTTCATTTCAAAGACAAATTAGCCCTTATATTTGTTCTACAAACATAAGATATATAATCATAAATCTTTTATTTTTTATTTTTTTTAATTTTTATTTATTTATGATACACAAACATACAGAGAGAGAGAGAGAGAGAGAGAGAGAGAGAGGCAGAGACACAGGCAGAGGGAGAAGCAGGCTCCATGCACCGGGAGCCCGACGTGGGATTCAATCCCGAGGCTCCAGGATCGCGCCCTGGGCCAAAGGCAGGCGCTAAACCGCTGTGCCACCCAGGGATCCCTCATAAATCTTTTAATATAAAAGAATGTTTTAGAATTTTAGAATGTTTAGAATGCAGTGATAAATTAATATGAATGTTATTTCCTATTGTATGTTTCTGTCAGTTTTGTGGAATTGACAATTGTGGTTGATATTTTGAAATATATCAGCTTAAAATAAGTAGCCACTCTTTCTTAAAAGTACTGGTAGTATGTTAGTAAATATAATAACCTGTTTTATAAACCTGGATTATCTGTAAAAAAATCTAATGGAATTTGAGTGTTTTGTCTTTGGTGCCCTCTTGTGGATTTTTTATAAACTGCTTGTAACAACAACGATTTTTAAAGATTTATTTTTTTATTTTTAAATATTTGATTTTTATAATCTTTATACTTTGTTAATCTTTTGACATGCTTTTGGCTGTAAGAGAAAAAAAGAAAAATCATGGTTAAAGTTGCTTTTACTTTTTAATTTACTCTCTTGTATATTAGTATTGTGCACAGGGGATGTAAGATAATCTTTTGTTTGGAAACTTTTAATATAATGCCAAGAACTTGTGCAGTCTTGCTTTGTGGAGCCTCTGAAGTCCTGCCCACACACCTTCTCACTATTTAGGTTTGTACTGATGAACAAGTCTTTTATGACTTTTGGAGATCTTAAATGCTTTGATGTAACTTAAAACCATGCCTGTGAACATGCAAAAAGTTAGGATCCTTGAAGGCAGAAGTTTCTGTTTGTTAAAGACAGGTATGTCAAAGACAGCAGCTGTAGAAGCCCTTATGCTGCTCTTGTAGTAAAATAGAAGGACCACCTACTTATAGCAGTGGGAAGAAAGTTCACTCTTTGTACACGTTTCAGACACTATAAATCTTGGTAGCTTTTAATTGGTAAATACCAATTTCTTACTTTTTTCAGCCTGTCAGACATTGAAGCGGTGCTTAAGGGCAGCTGTTTGAAGGAGAATATTTTTTGATGCTTTCTCAGTATTTCTTAGCTCAGTTGGGTTGAATGTGGTATTAATGAGACCAGAGTTAACCAGCTGATTCTGCTGTGGGCCATTTTGCTGGTAACACAGAAACAATAGACACTACAGGGTTTATTGATAAAGAGGCAGTGAGGTAAGTAAGGAAGGCAGTGTTTGGAAGTGGAAATTTGAAGGTAATGCTCGGTGTGTCACACCAGTATTTTCACCTTGCTATATAGCACAGAAGTATTTTTATTTCATTTGTACATTGGGCTCTTCCAGGATGTGAGAAATACAAGCAAATGTACCCTTTGACTTTTGCCTTTACTAATTCAAGTAATAACTCAGATTTATTTATTGACACATGTTAGCATTTTAGCAGAATCAACAACTTCAAATTTAGTTATGAACAGGGAGAAAAGTGAAAGATTCCTGCCATACTCTCCCCCAATTGTATGTCCATTCCCTTGAAGTTGTACAGTACATGCCTTGTTGATTTCTTATTTGACCCTTTCACCACAAATTGATCATAAGATTTCAGTGCCTTCATCATGTGATGAAGTAGCAAATTCCATTAGGTTTTTTAGTTACAAATAACTGGCATTGTCTATTTTCTGTCTTCATCTATTCAAATGAGAATCTTTCACACTATTTTCTTTAGCTTCAGTTTCATCTCTTTAAGTTCAGAGTATTGGAGTTATTTTGATACTTAACTGTCCAGAAAGTTTCTGTAATATATTGATTCTTCTTTCAAGATTTCTTTCAGATTTGACTTGTGGTTTCTGTTTCTATAGACCTTTTCAGTACTGTGAGGCTGTGATTACCTCGAATCTGGATTTCAGTAATAACCTGATTCCAAGCTCTCTTTCTCCAATTTTCTCCTAGTCATCCTTTAGTTTCCAAGGTTCCTGTCACTTCTCTGCCAAGCAGTTCATGCAGGTTCTTAGTGTATAGAGTACTCTATAAACTGTAGGTCACTTTTTAATGCAGTCAAACTGACTTAATGCCTTCCCTTATAGCCAGAATATTTCTACTTTTGTACTTGTTTTTTTCCAATCTAGAATGCCACTGTATACTCCTAATTTTTATCCTAGAAATTTTTGTCTTAGAAAGATGCAACTTTCTAAGGGGGTTAACTTAATTTTAAGGAAGGTGTGTTAATTCTGTTTGTTGTTCCTACCCATTCTCGGTACCTTGTTTATTATTTATCTTTTGGATTGTGAATTCAACTCTTGCTTGATTTTATTTCTGAGAATGGTGTGAGTTCTGGGTTGAAGATTGAGTTTGAGTCCCTACCCAGAGTAGATTTTTGTTTCCATCAGGCACCCCAGGTACTTCATAGTAGGAATGCATTAGGCTAATTTCTCTGCATGAGGTTCCCCAGACCTTGTGGGTAATGCAAGTACATTTTTTCTTGTTCACACTTTCACTGAGGTTGTAGGCCCTCAAAATCCCCAACTTTATGCAGTGGTTTCAGTTCCACTTTGGAGAGAACTCAAAGACTTGTCACTTGTCCCCTTTTATCCACTAAAATGGAAACCCCATCCCTATCCCACCTCCATCATCTTAAGCCTCTAGGGCAGCCCTTAACGTCAGATTTAGCTTATTCTCACTGTTTCCCAGCTTCCTTTGGCGCCCTTGCAAATTTCCTTTAATATCTTGAAAGCTCAGTTATGCATTTAGAGTATGTTTGTTACATTGTTTGCTGTTTCAGTGTCATCCTGATTAGCACTTCTAAAGGGTTTGAAAGATGTCCACACCACTATAATATTGCAATTTCTTGTATAATTGGTTCACTTGTATATCTTACACATTCATTTTTTCCCTTAAAAATAGTTTTGGGGAAAAAAACATATAAGTATTTTATGGTATAGCAGGATGTATTCTCAGTGTAATTGTCTAGTTGAATCAAAACTGTTAAGATCACTGCTATATGCTGTTAATGTGCTGTTGTATAATTGTAATAAATAGTAATAAAGATGTAATTAATATTTCAAGAAGAGAAATAATTAGAATATTTCTAATTAGAAGGACACCTATTTAAGGGTAGTCTGTCTCATTAATGTTATAAATAGCAAATGCTTTCTTAAAGTGTTTGTGTAAGTATCTTTAAAATCAAAGAGTAAAAAAAAAATAAATAAATAAAATCAAAGAGTAGATGAATATTTACAAAATCCTTTTAAAGTAATAAATATTACATGTGTGAAGATACCTAATGCAAAGTCTGATTATTTCTCAGATTGTTACAGCATAAATCTGTCTTAGCAATGGAGTAGGATTTCCTAATAATGTTTTCAAATATTTGTATTCCATGTGGATCTTATGATTCATAACCTGGATTATCATCAGTACTCTGTTTTGCATTCCTGGCACATGATGACCACTGATTGAAATGCTATTGTATTCCTTACTGGAATTGGCTCCTTTCTACAGTGGAGAAGCATCTGTTCCACAGACCCTTTTTCTATAAATCAACATATTTTTCTTCTGCTTTTCTTTTGTGAGGAATTACAGAGTATATATCAATGAAGTATAACTTTGGAAAAACATTTTAAATAACTTCTATTGAAAATGCTAAAAATACCAAATGAAATTTTAATACTCTAAAATATCAAGAATAATTTGAGTTAATCATTTTTAAAAGTAAAAAGTGTTAAAAAAAAAAAAGTAAAAAGTGTTACTGAAAGGTTTTTACCACCATCACCAAGTGTTCAAGTCTTCAAATTTCATATAAACCAGTTCTCATTCCATTTGTACTTTATTAATTACTGTTGGATTGCCACCCTTTGATTAGTGAATTGAGTCTTCTGGGTTTTTTTTTGCATTGCTATTTTTTTACTGCCAGTTTGTAAATTAGATTAGCATTCTTTAGGAAAGTGACTATATAAGTGAAAATAATATGCTGTAAAAGCAGTCCCTTCCAAACTTGGTTCCTGTTTTTATAATTTTATAGATTGTCTGAGCCAGTTGTGTTAATCCAGAGGCGCAACTCTCATTATCCCCTTGTAGATTCACCTCTAATATGGCATATAGGAGGACTAAAAGTATTATTTCATACCAACCAAATGGAATGTTTCTTAAGTTTGTCATAGCACTGAATCTTACAAGGATAAGAGAGAAATGACTCACACGTATAAAAATAGATTTAGTGTTTTGGGAATTACACTGGTTGCAACCATGATAAAATAAGATATTAAACTAGCAGTCAATTTTTTAAAAGAACTGGTAGAAAATCAACTTTTTGCCTTCTTCAGTAGGGTCTACTAGAAAGAGTAAATTCAAGTTTCTGGGGGTTTTTTTGTTTGTTTGTTTTTTTTTAACTTTTGGACCAAGTACAAATCTGTTGGTTTGTGTGTATGTCAGTTTCTTTCTCTTAACAAAAACATGCTCTGGCTAACTTGTAATACAAATTCAGCTAGACTTGAGAAATGCTGTAAATAATTTTAAAGCCTTATAAAATTAGAATTTAGATCTTGGGCTTTGGAATCAGAAAGACCTCATTAGAATCCTTACCCCTCTACTTATTGTATGACCTTAGACAAATTATTAAACTCATTTGAATTTCAGGTTCATCATTTGCACAATAGAGTTAATAATATCTTACATAATTGATAAGAGCATTAATGGAAATATTCTACAGAAAGTGCTTAGTATAGTACTTCTACATAATTGATAACTGTTTTCATGGTTATTAGAGAAACGATCAACTAATAATTCTAGTTAATAGCATTATTTTCCCTCTCAAAGTTTCTTCAATAGCCATTCTGTATTTTAAAACATTAAATTAGTTGAAATAAATTTCTACTCTAGAACTTACATAACACTGTCCTTAGTTCTATGCTTTGGCACTACTTCATAATAAGGGCTTTGACATTAGTTTAATAGATACGTGTAATAAGAACAAGCTTTGTTCTCAATACCAGGAATATAACTGTTAAGATTTAGTTATTGCACTTAGAGATTTTAGGATCTAATGGGAGATTTGGACAAGTCAAGTGTATAGATGACTATTACAGTATTGTGTAGTAAGCATATGAATGGCCTAAGTGTGAGGTGCTATGACAGTACAAAATATGACACTTAATTCAGTTTCAGAGTGTCTGAGCTGAGAAGGGATGTCTGAGTCTGGTTCTGTTAAAAAAAGAAGTAACATATCACTCAAATTTATGCATATATGTTACATATATAGTGTGTATCTTTTAAGACCTAATTTAAGGGCAGCCTCCTCTGTGAGGCTTTCTTCATTTGTTATAGGTAGAGTTAGAGGCTCTACTCTTGGTACTCCCATTGTACTTTGCCAACACTTTTCTCATAGTGCTTAGCAAATTGCCTTGGAATTTATTGTTCACATCAGTCAGTTTCTCTTAGACACTAACTCCTTAAACAAAATGGAGCAAAACTGTTTCGTATTTATCTTTGTATCTCCAATGCCTGGTCTACTCCTTGACATACTGTAAATTTATAATAAGTGCTTATTGAATGATTAATAAGTGAAAATATAAATAGAGCCATTCATTAAATAAATTTTTAATAAGTACCTATTAATGTGCCAATTGTATGAAGCATTGGGAATTCATCAGTAAAAAAAGAAGCTTCTGCCTTCAAACCTACATTCTAGTGGTAGAGAAAAGGCTTTGAAGCATACAGAAGGATAAAAGATTGATGGAGATTTTAATGTTAACTTGGTGGCAAAAAAAGTCTCACTAAGGTTGTAACATCCAAGCAGGGACTTGAGTTTAGTAAAGGATAAAGCTCTCTTGTGGAAGAGAGTTCCAGCTTGAGAGATCAGCCAATTTAAAAGCTCCAGGAGCAACATGCTTAGAATGCTAGAAGAAACAGCCAAGGAGGCCAGCATAGCTGGGACTTGGTGAGTGAGAAGGAATATGATAGGAGATAGGCTTGGCAGATATTACTGAGTCAAATGACATTTGGCCGAGAAAGATTTTGGATTTTATTCTAAGTGTGATAGGAGGCCAAATTCAGGGTTTCAAGCAGGAGAATAACATAATGTGATTGATTTATCTTTTGAAAAGACCAATCTGTTATTTGGGAGGCTGACGTGGGCAAATGTGAAAACTGTGCAGAAGCTGTTTTTTTAAATAGTTTTTTAACAATTTACATATATGTATATAGTTTACATATATAGTGTATAATTTTTAACAATTTTAATAGCTGTTTTTAATAATATAAATAAGAGAAGATGGTGGGTTTCACTAGGATGGACCAAATAATTTGTAGAAGACTCTTTGGGAATAGCAGCTGGTTATTAGACATAAGTTATTAAAATTGTAAAGCTGTACATATATCTTAAGCATTCAAGTAGATCAAAAAAAATTTTTTTAAGGTTTTATTTATTTATTCATGAGAGACACAGAAAGAGGCAGAGAGAGAACCTGCGGGGAACCTGATGTAGGACTCGATCCCGGGACTCCGGGATCACGACCTGAGCCAAAGGCAGATGCTCAACCACTGAGCCACCCAGGTGTCCCTAGATCAAAAATATTTTTTTAATTTATTTGAGAGAAAGGCAGAGACATAGAGGGAGAAGCAGGTTTCCTGCAGGGAGCCCAATACAGGACCTGATCCCAAGACCCCAGAATCACACCCTAAGCCGAAGGCAGACTCTCAACCACTGAGCCACCCAGGTGTCCCCAAGTAGATCAGAATTTAAATGGAAATATGGTACTTGCATTTAATAGAGCAGGGACTAAGAAATAATAGGAACTGCTTTCTTATTTCCATCTTTGCATTTAGACATTTGTCCTTGGGGGGGAAGTCTCTTACTTTCTATAAACCTCATTTTTTTCAGATATATAAAATGAGAGGTTGAATTATTACAGGTTCATGATTTTATAGTTCTGTGAAAAAGTAAATATATAATGAATGCTTACTGTATATGGAATACCAGATGAAACACTAAAGTAGATTCAGAGGTACTGTAAGGCATTCTCATCTATAAGATACTTACATTTATAAAAGATTTTACAAAACAGGTATTCACAGTATGAGATCATAAATTTAAATGCAGAAGCGTATGATGCAAATTATAAGTTCTATAGAAGTTTGGAAAAGGGGATAATTAATAGACTGAATTAGCCATGAAGGTAATAGATACTTGATCTGGGACTATATAACTTTTACTTAAAATAGATAGAGAGGAAAGAGCATTCTGGGTACAGAAGACATGAACAAAGAGGAAATCATAATGACATGGCATGGCATGGGTTTATAGCAGCTGGAGATTCAGTGAAGGTCAGCGTAACTAAATTAGAAGATATGTGAACAATGGGAAAATAGGATTAGCCAGCTAAAATAAGGTAACATAGAAGACATTTCAATCTAAGCAGAAATGTTTAGTTTTTACTTCAGGCAAGAGCTGTGGTCATTAGAGAGTAGGATATTATGATACAATAATATTCAAGAAAGTTTGGTGCAGTATATGGACTTTGAAGGAGTGTGAAACTACTTTGTTCCTAGTAACATGTAGGCATTTTGCATGTCTTTTTTCATAACTCCAATGAAAGGAGCTAAAGTCTAGAGAATTTAAATAGCTTGCCTAAAGGTCTTATGTCTGTTAAGTGATTTGAGCCAGGATTTGAACTAATATCTGTCTGATTCTAGAAAGTCAGGACGGGTGAGACTGTTTATCAGGGAACTTTTCTTTTACTTCCCAAGTATGAGGTAAGGAATTTACTCAGTAGCACTGGGATAGAAAAGAAGAGATGGAGCTGGGAGAGAGATTTCTGAAGAATTCGCTGACTGAATATGGGGAATCAAAGAGAGAGTAAATCTAAGAAGACCTGTTGACTTTTTTACTCTCAGGTAGCTAATGAAGATTACTGTGCTCTGTAGTGGTTGTTGTTGGGGATGTGATGGCAGCAGACAGGAGAGACTAAAGAGGTGGATGTTGGTAATGACTGCATTAATACTGTGAATGTACTTAATGCCATAGAACTGTACATTGAAAAATTATTAAAATGGCAAATTTTGTGTTATATATATTTATCATAATTTTAACAGAAAGAGTCAGTTGCATTGTACAAACTCATGTAAACGTTCTGGCTGTTAGAATAGTGCCAACATATTCTGCCATTAGTGTGCTGTCTTGTATTTGTTTTGTCACCATATTCTTTGCTTTGCATTTGTTGATAATTTACCTATCTTAATCCTTATTTTAGTCTTTATGTTTAAATTCAGTTAATTAACATGTAATGTATTATTGGTTTCAGAGGTAGAGGTCAGTGATCCATCAGTCTTTTTTTTTTCCATCAGTCTTATGTAACACCCAGTGCTCATTACATCACGTGTCTTCCTTAATGTCCATTACCCAGTTACCCCATTCTCCCACCCACCCCCACTCCAGTAATCCTCAATTCATTTCCTATGATTAAGAGTCTCTTATGGTTTGTCTCCCTTTCTGATTTTGTCTTGTTTTATTTTTCCCTCCCTTCCCCTCTGATACTCTGTTTTTTTTCTTAAATTCCACATGAGTGAGATCATATGATAATTGTCTCTCAGATTGAATTATTTTGCTTAGTATAATACCATCTAGTTTCATCCACGTTGTTGCAAATGGCAAGACTTCTTTTTTTGACAGCTAAGTAGTATTCTATTATATATATAATAATTATACACACACACACCCCACCATCTTCTTTATCCATTCATTTGTCAGTGGACATCTGGGCTCTTTCCATAGTTTGGCTATTGTGGATATTGCTGCTATAAACATTGGGGTGCAGGTACTCATTTGGATCACTGCATTTTTATTTTTAGGGTAAATACCTAGTAGTTTGATTCATGGGTCGTAGGATAGCTCCATTTTCAACTTTTTGAGGAACATCCATACTGTTTTCCAGAGTGGCTGCACCAACTTGCATTCCCACCAAGAGGGAACGCTTGTACGTTCCCCTATCTCCATATCCTTGCCAACATCTGTCATTTCCTGACTTGTTAATTTTAGCCATTCTGACTAGTGTAAGGTGGTATCTCATTGGGGTTTTGATTTATATTTCTCTGATGCCAAGTGATGTAGAGCATTTTTTCATGTGTCTTTTGGCCATTTGTATGTCTTCTTTGGAGAAATGTCTGTTTATGTCTTCTGCCCATTTCTTGATTGTTAATCCTTATTTTAAAAAACAACTAGCAACCTTCCATTTCATCAAACAATTTCTGTTGCTTGAACTTTAATTATTTAGAACCTTAGGTTATTTGGGATAACGTTGGCTCTTATGATAACACTTATGTGTGTGTCTTTATATTAATGTTAGTAGTTATAATAATATTTTTCATTATTAAAAGTAAAATGTTCTTAAATTATTATAAAACATTTATATAAATATTAGGAGGAGTATGGGCAAAAGGGTGAAAGGGAGTTGGAGCTATAGGTTTTCAGTTATGTAATAAATATTTCATGTAGGGTCACCTGGGTCGCTCAGTGGTTGAACATCTGCCTTTGGCTTAGGTCATGATCCCAGGATCCTGGGGTCAAGCCCTGCATTGGGCTCGCTGTGGGAAGCCTGCTTCTCCCTCTGCCTGTGTCCCTGCCTCTCTCCCCATGTGTCTCTCATGAATAAATAAATAAAATCTTTAAAAAAATAATAAATAAATAAGTCAGTCAGTCAGTCATGAAGATGAAAGATGTAGGATAGAGAATATAGACAATGGTATTTATAATAGTATTATATGATGACAGATGGTAGCTACATTTGTGGTAAGCATAGCATAATATAGAGAAATGTTGGATCACTATTTCACTTGAAACTAATGTAACATTGTATGTCAACTGTAAGTCAGTAAAAAAAGGATACTATACTTGTCATGTTGTTAAGGATTAAGAAATCCAGCTGCCTTAGAAAAGTCTTCCTTCATTGCAGTATTTGTGCTTGCAGGATGAAGATGAGCTGGATTCCCACACCATGGTGAAGACTAGCTCAGAGAGTGTGGGCACGATGAAGGCCACGAGCACGATGAGTGAAGGAGCCCAGACCATGATTGAACATAATAGCACAATGTTAGAGTCTGACCTGGGGACCATGGTTATAAACAGTGAAGATGAAGAAGAAGAAGATGGAACTATGAAAAGTATGTGGTTTTTCCCTTTGATTTTAAAAGCACACTTCTATCAAAACCAGGATAGTTCTTATATTTTACAGCCAGTTGTGTAAAATTTTGTTTTTGGGCATGATTTAACAGTAAAAAAAAGTATGGATAAATACATTTTAAAAAATGTAATACAGTACATCTTTAACTTAGGTTATGGAACTTTTTTCTGTTAAAAGATGCTAGCCCATAACTTAACTTAATTTGGAAATTATTTTAGAGATAAAGAGATAGCATTCCTAACATTTACTTTTCCAATAAGAAAGTGAACATGAAAATCTGTTTCAGTAAATACAACATAATATTATTTCATGTTGTCTAAATTATCATTTAAGCCACATTGGTAGGGGGTGCAAGCTAAGAGAAGAAATAGGGGATTGTTTTGGAAAAGAAGAAGCACTGGAAAGAAGGATCAAGAGACAGGGATACTCATGCAGAAAATTTGGTTCAGTGCATATTTACTACCGCCTGTCTTGTGTGTGGCGCAGTACCAGGTGTGCTGCAGGGGCTAGAATGATGATTAAGACGTTCTCTCTCATTTGTTGCTTACAGAATAATGAAGATAGAGATACTTTCACAGACTAGCATTCCTTTTTGTGTATATATAGCTTTTAAGATTGCACTTAATAAGGTAGGGCATTGTGATTTCACAGTTCTAGGCAAAAGCAAATTAATTATCTCCTGACACCTACTGCCCTACTTCTTCCCACTCCTACCATGATCACATGTGGTCAGTGTCAAAGTCTAAGCAGGAGGCTGTTTTCCACTACACAGAATTGCTTCTAAATGGCACAGAAGCAGTAATACATGATTTCTTGCATTATAAAGCCTAGAAAGTTATAAATATTCAGGGATTTGCTGCTATTATAAAATGGAAATAGGTAACAGTTTCCTCTGTGACATTTCTGTTTTCTTTTTGCTACTCCCCCACCATGAGGCTGCTTAGTAAGTCTCACATCATGGCTTCAATCCATTTGTTCACTGCTCTTGCTTTCTTTACATTTCCTAGTACATACAGCACATTATGGTTGTATACTTTGAAAGGGAGGGCTATGCAGCACAAAATGGGAGCAGATTGCCATATAGTTATTCCTAGGTAGGAACTGGGAAAGGGATATGAATTTGTTTTTAATCTCCCACAACTGCTGAGTCTCCTGAGCCTTTGCCCTGGAAAGCAACCTGAAACTTGTATTCCTACCTAGCTAGGCTTCTGACTACAGTAGGCATTCTGCATCTGTAATATGCTTACCCACCTGTATCAGATGATCTCGGAGCCTCCAAAAAACCATGTTAGGGTATAAGTTATGTGCCCTGTAAATTAAAAAGACTCTATAAGACAGTTTATAACATATTATCCATTAGCATGTAGCTTCACTTTTCTACAGCTGATAAAATTCTTTTAGTCAAACTGTATAATTCTTTTTTTTTCTTTTTTTTTTAATAAATTAATTTTATTGGTGTTCAATTTACCAACAAACTGTATAATTCTTAGCAGACCAGTTAGATGACCCTTGAGTGCTTTGTTTTATCTTCTAGAGAGCTACTGAGCTCCCTACAAAACTACATAAACAACTTTTTCTATGCAGTCACATAGTTGAACATTAAATACAAGCAGTGATTCTTAAAAACTAGTTTTTATGCAGTCTAATTCATGTTGGATTATATTTCAAGGAAGAGATATATGATGGTGATTTATCAGACATCATATTTTTAAATTACAGTGCAGATTTCCACATATTTTTTTTTTAATTTTTATTTATTTATGATAGTCACAGAGAGAGAGAGAGACAGAGACACAGGCAGAGGGAGAAGCAGGCTCCATGCACCGGGAGCCCGATGTGGGATTCGATCCCGGGTCTCCAGGATCGCGCCCTGGGCCAAAGGCAGGTGCCAAACCACTGCGCCACCCAGGGATCCCCTCCACATATTTTTTGTAGTGAGTTTTACTTTTGACAGCCACAGAAATCATTCAATATATGTTATAATTTTGTGTCCTAAGTATGATATTTTTTGGCCATAGAGATTTTACTGAAAGCTTTTTTTTTTAAACTATTTTATTTATTTATTCATGAGAGACACAGAGACATGGGTAGAAGGAGAAGCAGTCCTCCTCCTGATGCAGGATGCGATCCCAGAATCCCAGGATCATGGCCTGAGCCAAAGGCAGACGCTCAACCACTGAGCCACCCAGGCTCCCCTGAAAACTCATTTTTAAGTTGAGCAAATAGTGGCTTATATATTTGCAGTTGTTTATGTACTTTAGCAAATTTTAAGTCCCATGAGCCAACTCTACATGTATTTTAAGTATCTGCAATTTAGACATCATTGTATAATGTGGGACTTAATGTGTTCCCCAAAATCTAATCAAGTGTTGTTAGTGTAACCCACAGGATTTGTCATACTATAGTATAACAGTTTTTCATGATCTAAATCTTCTTTAATACTTCTTACATTAGTTGATATGAGTTCTCAGATTATGTCACACCAAGCCACATTTGCTAATGTGTTCTTGGCATTTTTGTTCCCCCCCAAATAATAGCAATATATTATTTTTAATTTTCTAAAATCTTTACAATATTGTATGCTAAAGATCCTGATTTCCATAACCTTTCCCATTGGAGTCTCAAATGAGTTATCATATTCTTGTCAGTTTAAATTATGTTTGCATGTTCTTTTATACCTTTATTCATGAAGCTAGAAATTATGGACCTGTTTTCCTTACTTCTGAAAAGTGTGGTGATATGACTCTAGGAAGCAAAATTACTAAAAAGACCTTTTGAAGGGAAGCAAAGAAAAGTAACAAAATACTTAAAGTTTGATCTTTTTTTTTTTTAAAGTGGGCATAAGGGTATGTCCCCAGAAGAACTCTCCAAACTTGTTTTCAGCAGTGATGGCACCCACTTGCATCCCCCTAGGGCTTCCTCAGAGCCCAGGGGATGTCCAGGCTTCTGCATGGCAAGCCAGGTCTTTCAGTCTGGCGCCAGCCAGTATTACAAATGAGTGTCTCCATTCTTATATATTGTGCTTTATCCAGTTGGAATTATGAATGTTCGACAGTAGGTATAAGCAGGTTGCTGATTCTTTGGCTAATTCATATTCATCTTCTTAGGCTTGGTTAAGGTTTTGCTTCCCATACTGACCCAGGTTGGGGATATTAGCCCCTCCCATAGACTGCCACCTGACTTCATGGTGTTACTCTGAATAGCAGTTGTCACACTATGTTGTCATTGCTTGTTACTGTGTGATGATTACCTCTCTGCTCCCCACCATATTCCCAATGCTCAGTGCAACATCCTGCACGCTAGAATAAGTTCACTAAATATTTCCTGACCAAATGATGTGGTGTAGTGAAAATGAAAACACCATGGGACTTAAAGTCAGACCACATTTAATTGTGTTCATCTTTTCTGAGCTTATATGATGTATATTTGTTTCTCTTTTGTGTGTGTGAGTGTGGATTAGTTTAGGTAAATACATAAAACACCTAGCAGAGTAGGTCATCAGTAAGGGATAATCTCCATCTGCTCAGCCTCTGAGTTTGGCCTTCCAGCAGCTTGGAAAGCTGGAGCATCTGGAGAGCCCATCCCTGCTTCTCACACAGTGAGGGAGGCCTGGTCTTCCTGGGACTGCACATAATCCAGCCAGTGTGCTCAGTGGCTCTGTCCTTTTCATTCTGAAGGCAAATTCTTGCCTCCTCCCAGACCTTGCTCCATTTCTAGTTATTCAGCAAGATAGCCAGAGGGGATTCTATAGAGAATAATGACCTCCAAAATGAACAGAGTAACACAGATATAAATGTGAATGATTTGAATGGCAAGATGAGGAAATGGTAATGGAGCACTCAGTTGACCTCGTATCTCCTAAGGAGGAGTGTGACCGATAATGTGTGTTGAGATAACTTGTAAGTGGGAGAACTATATTACACTGTTTGTGAAATTTGATGTCTTTTTGAGAAAAATGGGGAAAAGTATCACAGAAGCATGAAAGAGTAAATTTAAATTTTATTATTATTATTTTTTATTTTCAGAAAAGAAAAATGGGTGGATTTATCAAATTATAAGCTATCATTAGTGGAGGGTCTGGCATGGGCCAACACTGTGCTCAGGACTTTGCATACATGATCTCTTTGCCCTTCACAAGGACCTTGTAGAGTGGCATTGTTACTACCATTTGTTCCTAAGGAAACTGAGACTTGGCAGTGTGAATTGACTTGTCCAAGGTCTCATAGCAAGTAAGTGGTGGAACCAGTATACAGACCCAGGTGTGGCTCCCCAGTCATACCATTATTCATGGGCTGGTGAACTTGACATCCTTCTTGGGCAGGAGTCTAGAACATCTGTGAATCCTTTAGAAAAGGAGGCCTGGATCATTGTAACTCTGCATAGGTTGCTGGGAACAAATCATATCAGAATAATATAATTTCCTTTTTTAGAAAGGAAATTGCTAAACTTCTAGGCTAGAAGAAGCCCTGGGTTTGGATATTGTGTTTTAGGATTTTGGAAAAGTATCTGACAAGGTCTTTTTAAGATATCCTTGTAGTAGTATGAAGTGGCTGATAGTCTGTTATAAGGGCTGAATGGTTCTACCTGAATAGGCTTGTATCAGGGTTTATTGGAGGAAACAAACTGTTCCGGGTGTTTTAAACATAAAGAGATTTAAGTCAGAGATGTGAATATTAACAAAATCAGTGGAAAGATTGGAGGAGAGGGCTATGTAGACTAGGCTTCCTGGGATGACTCTGTATCACAGAAGTGACCCGGTATGGAACCTACTACTGCTGCTGTAGTCAGGAAGACAGTGAATCTGGAGGCAGCCCTGGCCTCTGGAGTTCAGTAGTACTGATTGAACTCAGTCCCTGTTGTTCTATAGGAATTCAAACATTATCAGTGCTACTGCACGTGGGAGGCTGGTAGCTGGATGCTGGCATGCTGCTATGAGACCCTCATATCTTCATAACCACACTGGCCAGAGACTCATGGCCTCTGCCTCACTTCTTGCTTTCCTACTCATGAAAAAGCATGTTTATTCAGGATAAGGTGCAGGGAGATTCTGGGAAATGCAGTGTTTGCTCTCCAGGGGTAATACAGTGGTTACTAAATTTCGGTCAACCATAGTGTTAAATCATAAATTGTCAACGAGAAGGTTTCTCATTGTATGCTATAGGGCTTAGACCTCAGCCCTGGCTATGCTCAACAACATTTTTTACAGAAACTTGGATGAAGCTATAGAATCAAAGTCTATTGAAATTTGCAAATGACACAAAGTGGAGCCAAATAAAAATCCATTCTAAGACACAATCAGGATCTTCAGAGATCTCCACAGGCTGGAGCAGTGGACTTGATTTACAAGATAAACCCTGATCCTGGGTCTGGGTAACTAACTTCACAAGTGTACATCAGAGCAGTATCCCCTCAGACATGTTGGTTCTGCAGGCCCGAGGAGGGCCTGGGCATCTCTAAAAAATAAATAAAAAAATCAAAACAATGAAACTATACAAATACTTCTGAAGTGTGGCTAGAACTGATAACCATTTTTTTAGAATAAAGAAATTAACAGCTTCACTCTGCTCTCAGGGCCTAGAATTTACCTGGGGTATTGGCACAGTAGAGCATATTGAGTAGAGAATGGGCCAGATGTAAAGTAAAGTGGAGGCCATGTTGTATTAAGAATGGGTGGAGGAGGGGCACCTGGGTGGCTCAGTTGGTTACGTGTCCAACTCTTGATCTCAGCTCAGTCCTTGATCTCAAGATGGTGAGTTTAAGCCCTACATTGGACTCCACGTTGGCTTTGGAGTGTACTTTAAAAAAAAAAAAAGGAACAGGTAGAGGAATAACTTGTCATGTTTAGGTTTTATATTGTTTATATTAACCTTTCATAACCTGTTTATCAATGATTAAATATAGGGTCAAGTAATTATAATTGAATACATATTTTTAAAATGCCATCTTCTCATATACCTGTAATACATAGTGATTTTTAAAATATATCCTAGTTTATTGTTTCATGTTGGACAATACATTTATGTAGTTGCACTTAATTACTAAGAGAAAAAAGATGAAGTTCTGCTTTAGATTTTTAGAAGTTTATCCTGGAAATAGATTCTAGGTTGATTTTAAAAGGATTTAGGAGAGATACCAAGGAGGAGAGACTGACCTTTGGATATTCCCTCTTCTTCATTCATGTAATGTCCCTGGACGAAGTTGTAAGTGAGAGATCATCTGCTCTAAGCAACTTCCATGTCCCATTCTTTGCTTAGTAACATCTCTCCAAGGTCTGGTTCAAATCCTTTTCTTCCTTCTTCCTCCCAAAACCTGTTTTAGGAAAGCATCAGATATGTAGTTATAAAGTGATTAATAATGTTTTATATTCGTGAGTTTTTTTTCCCCAAAAATTACAAAGCTTTGGGCCAAAGGAATAAATCACTGAGGATGGAATTTGATTGCCAGGAAACAATTAACCAGTGTAGCAGAGTGTGTAGGGGAAATCCTGTTGCCACATCAGAGATCTTACCATTCTTTCATGAAAAACTGCTGCATGCATCTTTAACTGATAAGATTGATCTTGCCCATGATGTAATAAAGGTGGCAACAGTAAACTACAGCTCCCAGTTGCAGCTGAGTGCAAATACCTATAGTAATACTGGGCAGTTAGCATCCCCTGGTTTTCCTTTACAGAGGTACAAACAATCTAGCTAATGTGTGACTACAGTGGTTTTGAGTTGCCTGTGGGTACTGAATATGTTCTGCTCTTATGTGTGCTCTTGGTCTGTGGAATTTTTAATAATGTGTGACCCAGCTTGGGCCTGTTGGTGCGGATATTTTGGTCATAGGATACCTCTTTTACTAGCAAAAGCACAGACAGGCATGTAAATAGAAGCATTCCTTGTACAAATGAAAATCCATCTTTCTTGTAAAGGCCTTTGAAGAAAGGGTTTCCATAGACACACAGTGGCCATTACAATGGTCATTACTCACACAGGAAATCATCCCTTTTATTTAACTAAAATTCTTGGGCTTCAATTTATCTGTTTCCCTTTATTCTGTCCTCATTGAAGATGGAAAACAGCTGGTCACTATTTTCTGTGGAAGAATCCTTCATATATACTTGGATACTTACTAAATTGTATCCTCAGACTTTTTCTGGCTGAACAGTTTCAGTCCCTTTAACCTTTGTGCAGGTATTATTTTCTAAGCTTTTAAACTTTATTATGAATAGCCTCTGGATCTTCTCCATGTTGTCTGTATCCTCTTTTGTTTTAAAATAGTCTGATGAAGTTAAGAAAGAGCTGATGTCAGTAGCTTCTGTATTAACATCCTGGTTTTTATATGTATTCACCATACTCTTGGCAACAAATTAAAGGACAGATTTCCAAGATCATTAATCAGGTGGAACACCCACATCTTAAAATATTTTTAGAACAAATTAGGTAATATTCATAAATCTCTTTGATCTCAAAATATCTTATGCTAAAGTTGTGATTAATTGTTTCATTCCCTAACTTCTGTCTTTGTTATGCTCATGTTGAGAAATTAAAAATTAAACAAATTACATTTTGTTCAAGTGTTTTGGAAATTCCTTTCTATGTTTAAATTTCCCTGAAGGCATTTTGCCTGTTTGGAAGACATGTGCAAATTATGAAAGTTAATAGCTAATTGTAGGTAGACTGGCATATTTGCTCAAGGTATTATATTCATACAATTTAGTTTCCTTGTGCATATTCTGGGGAATGTGTGAAGGAGAAGGAAAACAATTTTTTTCTTTAAAATTTCACATGCACAAAGGGATCAAGTGGTGATTTTTAAATTCTTTATTGCTAAGGAATTTTTAGTTCCACAGCAAGTAGTTGAAGGAATTGGGGCCAAATTTGAGGAACGAGGTCATTTGAGACATTAAATTTATTATAAAAATACAAATATATTGTTATAAGCGAGGGTCAGAATTCAGCTGTAACTGGAGAAATTGTTGTCAATTTAATGTGATTATTCTTTCTGGGTTTAAAAAAAGTATTTGCCATAGCAACCATAATCACATAAGACAGAGCTTGCAACCTCAAGACGTGCTGCTTCACTCTTTTTTATTTTATTTTACTTTATTTTATTTTATTTATGAGAGAGAGAGAGAGAGAGGCAGAGACACAGGCAGAGGGAGAAGCAGGCTCCATGCAGGGAGCCCAGTGTGGGACTCAATCCCGGGCCTCCAGGATCATGCCCTGGGTCGAAGGCGGCGCTAAACTGCTGAGCCACCCGGGCTGCCCTGCTTCACTCTTCTGTTGAAGGACCTACTATTTCTTTTTTCCTTTTTTAAAAAATAAATTGTCAGCCAGGAACATCATCTTGTCTGTCCCACACTTCTGTGAACATGCATCTCCTTGGAGACTCCACCGCACCCTGTGGGCATGTGTTTGGCATTCCTAAGTAGTTAAACATCACTAGGCAATTACAGCTGCCCCCCAACCCATTACTTTTTAAACAAACCTGACCTATTTTTGTCCTTAGAACTTTTTAAAAATTGTCCTTAAAATTTTCTTAACATATAACAAAGATATGTTCTAAATGTTAATACTGTTTAAACAATGGAAAACTATAAGCACATACATTTGAATAAAAAATATGTATCAGCATATCTTGTTATAAGTCATTCAAAAAGAAAAATCTAATGGAATAGTT
Organism: Vulpes lagopus; assembly: GCF_018345385.1. Classification (NCBI taxonomy): domain Eukaryota; kingdom Metazoa; phylum Chordata; class Mammalia; order Carnivora; family Canidae; genus Vulpes; species Vulpes lagopus. The sequence continues at coordinate 37,737,192 of NC_054832.1, forward strand.
GCCTTCTTTTATTTAAGTTGATTTTTAGACTTCTGTTAACTCTCTGTGAGAATGTTTATTTCTAACTTAGGAATGGGTCATTTTCCAAAATTTTGAGTGTGGAATCCAACAGGCATTTTACCATAGGTTTTTAAAAGACACTTAAAACTATGATGTATCTGAAATGCAGTGAAAATTAATCCACTGTGTAGAATAGTAGATTTCAAGTTTCAAATTGGGGTATTCCTATAGTAAAACTGAAGATTGCTGCTCCTACCACTTCCTGCATCCTCTACTTGGGAGTAGAAAAGTATCAGGGACTAAATTTGGTGATATGTAACAAAATGGGATTAATTTCTTTTCTCATTTAACAAGAAATCCAGAAACAAGAGTGTCCTGCATTGATAGAGTTATTTCATGCTGTCATTAGACATCCTTTCTGTTGATACCATTTTGAGGTCCTGCTGCTTGTCCTGCTGCTTACAGAATAACTGCTAGATCTTTAGCCATCAAGTCTGCATTCCAGGTGGGAGGAAAGAGCAAGAAGAAAAAGGGTGGAGTAGAACCTGTATCAAGAAAATAGAGCTTTCCTAGAAACCTTCATCTTTTGTGTCATTAGCCAGAATTGTGTTACCTGGCCATTCCTCTCCTTAAGGAAGGAAGGATCTGTAGATATTAGGTAGGCAGATTTTTCCCTTGGAAACACTGGGACACTATTATTGGCTCACATGACTTGGGATAAAGCTCCTGATTAAGATAGGGTTAGAACCAGCACAGGATCATTGGGATAGAAGTATAGTTATGAAGGTTTTTATAAAAGATTTAAGTTTTCCCCCACATTTTTCTCTGTATTGGAAAAACAACTTTGGAGATTTTATTTTTCTCCTCCCCTTGCCTGTGCATGTTGGTGCTCTTAAAATGTGAGCCATATTTGAATATGCACTCTATAAATATTAGTTTCCAAGATTAACCTTGTATTTACTCAGATACAAAGATCTGAATCAAGAGTCACTGATATATCAAGAAATCCCTGACTGTTTCAGTGCAGCACCAAGACATTGGTGAAAATTTTGAGATGAAGAGTATCATTGCTCCTGGTTGAGGAGAAAACAAGGAAGGCTAGCTAGAGTCTCTGTGCTGAAGCGAGTGCTGCCTCGAAAGGAAAGGACTAAGAGCAGCATGAGCCTGGCCTGGTTGTGGGAGCAGAGCAGGGAGGAGCAGAGGTCAGGGAGTATCCTTTTCCTCAGTGGACTAGTGGTGTCATAATATTTTTTTTTCTCAAAGCACCTACATATACAAGATGTATTTTTGAAAGTATGCTATCTAGAGGTTTGTTTCAATGAAACATTCTCTGTATTTGTCAAATGCAGTTAGTAATTGTGATATTCATGGATTTCTTACTTTCCCAGGAATTAGTTTCCAGTGAAATCATTTTTACTCACTCTGATTCTGGTTTTGCTATATAAACATTGATAACCTTCTCTTGCATCAAATGTCAGAGTTTTGAGATCTTTATGCATGTGACCCATCTTAAGACTCACTAGTTAAAATAAGAATTTAGAACACAAATAAATAATCCTGTTACAAAATTACTCTTAAAAGAAAAAAGAAAAGAGTATTGAGCAAAGAAAGGTTTCATTTGAGGGATTATTTTTCTCCCCCTCCATCATTTGATTTACTCAGTTATTTTATAGAAAATCTATTGAGCTACACTTGTAATATTTTATTTTTGTTCTCATAAAAGGGGCACAGGTGGAGAATAATTGGGATTAAATTCCTGGATTTATTTTGGATAAAAGGTTATATCATAGGAACCAAATTTCAATTCAGAAGACTGAGAAAGATGTCTTGTAATGATGAGGCCCAGAGATGAATGGAGAATTCGTAAAATCTGTTGAAAATGTTAATGGAATGTGTATGTCCCATCCAAATGTCAGTAACTTAGCCTTGTCAGATTAATTAACTTCCTTTTTTAACAGTAGGAGATTTTAGAGAAGAAAGTTGAATAAAATACTGTAAACACAAGATCTTTCTATTACATGTATTGATCATAAGCTATTATAACTTTTCTCCTATATTTTGTTCATTTTTAACCTACCACTGACATCTCTTCTGACAGGGAATCTCAAGGCAACTTTGGCTGTTACCATGATACACTGTCCCTAAGGAGTTCTTTTTTCATGAATTTTGTATTTGAGATATGAGAGTGTTCTAAGTCCTTAAAGTTTACTATGAATGTTGATGTTTTATCCTAATTTTGATGGACTGCCTCAGTATCTTTTCAGGGGGTACCATTTGGGTCCCAGATGTCTTGTCACACTTATTTTCAAGCCTTCTAAAGCCTGAGCAGCTCTAATTGGAGGATGAGTGTTTAGATAAACAGTTTTTTGTTTCTGTTTTTCCACTAACACATGCATGCTCTGAATATCAGATTCCTTCTGATATTACTGAGACAGATCATTCTAAGAACTGTAGTAGTCACAATAATTTCTCAAATTTATTATTGCCAATACACAGTTGCTAGTAATGCAATACTAGCAGCCTCTACTAATTCAAAAGTAATGATGTTGAAAAGCCACATACCATCCCATTAGCTCTTCCTCATGCCATTGATGTTGAACATCTGGGTGGATAATCAAAAACACTCACTGATGATCATAGTTATCTTATTAGTGAAATTATTTGGGTAAAGGATTTGTGTTTCCTGCATTAGGAAACTTACAATTTAATGAAAAGGTAAACTCAGAAACGTATATAAAAAGCATAATTCATAGGCTGAAAATAAAAAACATAAGCATTACTTCTACTAATAGTTATTCTTATTTGCTTACATTGTATCATAGTGACTCACTTGATCAGGGATTAAGTTCAACTGTCAAAACACTCATGAAAAAAAATGAAAAAGGCCTCTGCGTAGGTATTAAAAAATAAGATCACTTGTAAATAAAGATCTGCAGATGTATAAAGAAAAATTTGTTTAACTTAAAAGAATAGTTATCTTAAAAACATTTAATCAACAGGATCTTGAGCTATTTGTACAACCCATGTTCATTTTAGCATTATTCACAATAGTCAACAGATGGAAGCAAGTCAGGTGTTCATTGCCAGATGTATGGATAAACAAAATGTAACATATACATATAATGGAATATTGTTTAGCTTAAAAAGGAAGGGAATTTTAACACATGCTACAACATGGATGAACCTTAAGGACATTGAGCTTTAGAACTGAACTTTGGCTTTAGAACTTACAGGTTTGAGGGATCCCTGGGTGGCGCAGCGGTTTGGTGCCTGCCTTTGGCCCAGGGCGCGATCCTGGAGACCCGGGATCGAATCCCACGTCGGGCTCCCGGTGCATGGAGCCTGCTTCTCCCTCTGCCTGTGTCTCTGCCTCTCTCTCTGTGTGTGTGTGACTATCATAAAGAAAGAAAGAAAGAAAGAACTTACAGGTTTGAGGTAACACTAACTCACCTCAGGTAGAGTGATTCAATAGTAAGCAGCAGGAAAGTCAGAGATAGAACTTAGAAGAGAGCTTTAGAAATAAAAAAATTGGTTTTCTGACTTTAAATATGGCAGAACTTTAGAAATAGAACTTAGAAGCAAGGTATGGAAAAAAAAATTAAAAAAAAAAAAAAAAAAAGAAGCAAGGTATGGGCTGAAGTGAGAGTTAGGAGTCAGATATAAATATGGCAGGCAAAGCCATGGGAGTCCAGGATGAGGTGGAATCAGCTAGAGAGACTAGAAGGAAGTCGTCTAAGACAAACCTGGGTAAGTCCTTATAACTTCTTTAGCTTAGAGTGGTGCACAATGACAATAACAATACAAGCTTAAATGCTTAAAACTAAACACTTAGGTTTTAAAATTTTACTTCATTTGACAAATTTCAAATATAATTGTAATGATTTTTAATAAAATTATGATAGTCTTGCCAAAGTTCTTTTTTTTTTTTAGCTTTTATTTATTTATCCATGAGAGACACAGGGAGAGATAGGCAGAGACATAAGCTGAGGGAGAAGTAGGCTCCCTGCAGGGAACTGGATGTGAGACTGTATCCCAGGACTCCCGGATCACACCCTGAGCCAAAGGCAGATAGATGCTCAACCACTGAGCCACCCAGGCATCCCATCTTGCCAAAATTCTTAAAGATTTCTACAATCTAAGAATATTGTGGATCTCTGCATAATTAATCATTAGTTGAATTTTTATGTGGCCTGGATATTTTTGCTTTTTCACTATCTTGTTTTACTTTGTTCTTCATTAAATTGAAGAACCAGTGTTAGCCTTGAATATGACCAGTGCAAATGTATTATATTGCTGAATTAAAAAAAAAAAAGTGGGGGATCCCTGGGTGGTGCAGCAGTTTGGCACCTGCCTTTGGCCCAGGGCGCGATCCTGGAGACCCGGGATCAAATCCCACGTCGGGCTCCCGGTGCATGGAGCCTGCTTCTTCCTCTGCCTGTGTCTCTGTCTCTCTCTCTCTCTGTGTGACTATCATAAATAAATTTAAAAAAAATTAAAAAATATATTTAAAAAAAGTACCTCAATAAAAGCTTCTTTAAATTTAAGAATTTATACCGTCCCTGTGTTCTTTGTTTACCTAAGGAAATGCAACTTCACCACAAGTACAAAGACCATCTTTCATGGACTACTTCGATAAACAGGACTTCAAGAATAAGAGTCATGAAAACTGTAATCAGAACATGCATGAACCCTTCCCTATGTCCAAAAATGTTTTTCCTGATAACTGGAAAGTTCCTCAAGATGGAGACTTTGACTTTGTAAGTACATTTTAATTCTTCCACTTGTGTTTTATTATCCTTTTTCATTTTACCATCACATTGAGCAGCATCGTTTGTATGTTTGTATTAAATTTAGACTGCATATTAATATTCAACATGTAGCTATATATGTGGATATGGGAATGATAAGACCATAGTTTACTTGTAGATAGGCACTTGCAGAAAAATGTAAATAATTGCTTATATCAGAGCCTAAATTTAGAGGAAATGTCTAGGACCCTTTAAAATGACAACCATGTCAAAAAATGTTTTTAATAATGCAAATATGAGATACTTCTGACAGTTAATTCAGTTTCCAAAATAAGTGATGCAAAGCTATTTGTGACATAGACTGAGAAATTGACCTCAACTTTGAAAGTTAATTGAGTTAGTTTCTACTTAAGTGTTAATGCCACTTGGTTTGTCAGAAATAATAGTCCTATTGAATATCTAGTTAGCATATAAATTTCAATATAAAACTATGCCTTATTGCTTCTTTGTTATATTTTCTCTTTATTTCTTCTGCTCTGCTCCTTGTTACTCATTTATTTTAAAGAATGTGTATAATACAGGTAAACTGTTTTAAAGCAACTATTTCCACATCTCAAGGGAGTAAATTCTCAAATGAGTTCTTTAATGGAGTAAAAGTTTTTATGAAGTAAATTTTTGCTATAGCATGTTTTAAATAATGTTACTTTTACATATTGTTTTATAAGATTATTTTCTGCATAAAATAACTACAATCCTTTATAGCTATATATTAATAAGTACATTTATGTATGAGTAAATAGAATTTTAGATATATGTATATCTTTAAATTTTTTAAGTAATATTAAGCCATTTTGCTTAATCAACAGGCCTCAAATTTTAGTTTTGGGATTATAAATATTTTTTATTAAGTATTTTTCTCCTAAATATTGTGATTATTTGTATTTTTAAATAATCAGATACTAAAGTTTCAAAATCTGTCCCCAGTATAGTTAGTACAAATTGCTAGCAAATATTAGCGATGGCACAAGTTTGCCTGAAAACATTAATTATAATATCTACTTATTTTTGTTTTTTTATATTTTAAAGTTAGACATTAGTAAATAAAACCTGTATTTCTGTAGTTCTGATAAGTATCATTTTAAGCTGTCTACTTTTTAAAAAATCAGAAACTATTTAGAATGCTAACATTCAAGCTTTAAATCATTCATGAACATGAAGAATTATGTAGAGTGTTTAGCATCAAAGAATTCTGTCTTGTCTTAGAATTCTGTCTTGTCTTAGTTGGAATAAGTCTTAGCCTCTGGGAAATAGTTTGAAATGAGCTGCAAAGTAATGAATAAGTTACCTTGGTGAAGAAATAGCAAATAAAAGGATTTAATTCTGTTTTAGTTAGTCTTTGCCACCACCTCCAAAACTCAGTGGCTTAAAATAGCAACTATTTGTTCACAATTTTGTGGGTAAGCATTTTGACTAAGTTCAACTGAGTGGTTCTTCTGCTGGTCTCACCTCCAGTCTCTCAAGTGGCTGTAATTATCTGGCAGCTTGACTGGATCTGAATGATCTTTCTAAAATTCTCAGTCTTGTGTCCCTGGCAGTGGTGCCCACACTAGGCTAGACCATATGATGCTATCAGGCAAGACTGGCATTTTTATCTGGCAGTAGCAGCCTACCAAGAGGATGGCAGCAGATGTTGTAAGGCCTCTTCAGACCTATACCTGGAACCTGCACAGTGTCCATTAATAATAGCATCAAAAAAGAATGAATACTTAGGAATAATCTTAACCAAGCAGATGAAATACTTATACACTGAAAACTACAAAACATTGCTGAAAGAAATTAAAGATACCAGTACATGGAAAGATATTTCATGCTCATGGATTACAAGATTTAATATTGTTAAGGTGTCAGTGTTGTCGAAAGCAATCTACAGATTCAGTGTAATCTCTGTCAAAATCCCAGTGACATTTTTTTTTCAGAAATAGAAAAATCCATTCTAAAGTTAATGTGGTATTTCAAGGACTCAGATAGTCAATACAGTCTTGAAAAAGAGAAATGAAGTTAGAAGTCTCATACTTAACTGATTTCAAAAGTTACTACAAAGCTACAGTAATGAAAACAAGAGAGACATATAGTCCAATGGAGTAGAATAGAGAGCCCAGAAATAAACTGTTCCGTATATGGTCAAATGATTTTTGATGAGGGTACCAAGACCATTCAATGGAGAAAGAACAATCTTGTCAACTTAGGATGCCGAGAAAACTGAATAGTCACATGCAGAAGAGGGAGGTTGGGCCCTTACCTTACATCATGTACACAAATTAACTCAAAATAAATCAAAGATCCAAACATAAGAACTAAAACTATAAAACTTAGAAGAAAAATAGAGAATCTTTATGACATTGGATTTGGTGGTGATTTCTTGGATATAACCCCAAAAGCACAGGAAACAACACCACCAACAAAGATAAATTAAGCTGTATTAAAATGTTTGTGTACCTAGGAACACTATCAACAGAGTGAAAAAGCAATCCATGAAATAGGAGAAAGCATTTGCAAATCACATATGTGATAAAGGGGTTAACATTCAGGGTATATAAAGACTCCTACAACTCAACAGTAAAAAAAAACAAAAAACAAAAAACAACCAAGTTAAATGAGCAAAGGACTCAAATATTTTTCCAAAGAAAATACACAAGTGGCTGACAAATAAAAAGACACGCTATCACTAGTCATTAGGGAAATGCAAATCAAAACCATAATAAGATACCACTTCACACTCAGCAAGATGAATATTATATAAACATATATAGAAAGAGAGAGCAAAAAAGTGTTGGTGAGAATATGGAGAAAGTGGAATCCTTCCTTATGTACTGCAGAGGGGAATGTAAAATGGTTCACCTGCTGTAGAAAATAAAATGGCTTTCCTCAGAAAAATTCAACATGGAATTATCATGTGATCCAGCCATTTCACTTCTGAATATATAACCCAAAGAAGTGAAAGCAGGAACTTGAACAGAGATTTGTGCATTCATGTCCATAGCAACATTATTCATAATAGTCAAAAGGTGGAAACAAACCAAGTGTCCTTTGATGGATGAATAGATAAACAAAATGTGCTATATACATATAATAGGATATTATTCTGCCTGAAAAGGAAGGAAATTCTGACTAATGTTGTAACATTGAAGATACTATGCTAAAATAGTCACAAAAAGACAAATACTGTGTGATTTCACTTATATGAGGTACCTGGAGTAGTCAAATTCATAGAAACAGAGAGTTGGAATGGTGGTTGCCAGGGGCTGGGAGTGAGGGAAAGTAGGGGGTTACTGTGTTTAACAGAGTTTCAGTTTTGCAAAGTGAAAGAAGTTCTGGGGATGGACAGTGGTGATGTTTGCACAACAGTATGAGTGTACCTAATGCCACTGAACTATACACTTAAAAATGGTCAGAATGGTGAATTTTAAGGTATACATATTTCACCACACTAAAATAAATAAGGGAAGGGGAGAATTCTCATAGTGTCATTTTTACCATATTCTGTTAAGTTAAAATATGTCACAAGGCCATCCAGATTCAAGAGATTTGGAAATAGATTTTACCTCACAATGGGAAGAACAGCAGAGTCACATTGTAGAGAGCTCTGTGGAATGAAAGGATTTGTTGTAATCATCTTTGCAAACATCCTACTAGAAATTGTCATAATTAAAATGCAACAGAAATTAGAATATTGAATTTGGAACTGGAGGCCATTTGTGATTCTGGTAAGGACCATTTCAGTTACCTTGCTTTTTAATTTTCACGCACAGCTTTCAACTGCCTCTCTTAGGCTCATTCTAGTTTTGTGAATTAGAACATTGATTTTTCCAGTGGCCCATTCCTATAAGTAAACTTTTGGTAACATCATCAGCTATCATAGATTTTAGAGTCTTTCTATCTGAAAATTCCAAAATTTGTTAGAAAACATTAACCAAAATTAACAAATGTCCTACTCTTTGCTTTGAATTGTGCTGGGCACTATAGGTAAATAAATTTATGAAGTTAAGTTCTTTGGAATGATATGATAAATAAAGTGGAAAGGTAGGTCTGGCTCAGATGATTGAAGCCTTATATGGAAGATTTTAAAGTCTAAATTTTTTATTTCCTGGATAATAAAAAAACACTGAAGATTTTTAAGTTGGAGAGTGACATGATGAACATATTCTATAATGTTAATTTCGATGGTAGCATGCAGGATTGATTGATAGGAAAAGACTAGAGGTGAGGGAAATAAGACATTAGAAAGGATTAAAAAACAGAAATAGCTGACTTACTAGATTAAAGAATACAATTTTGGTTAAGTGAGAACTGGATATAGAAGGTGAAAATTAGAGAGAGAGAGAGAGAGAGAGAAAATGTCCTTAGAGTAGGAAAGAGACTTCAAGAGGCATGACCAGATCCAGTTTTTGCAGAATTACTTCTTTTCTGATATATACAGGGCATACATATAGCCTTAAAAGAGAAGTGGGAGGGGGCAGGCAATGACAGAGTTACTAGAGCAGTTCTTTCTTCTCCAGCATTTCCTCATCTGTCAGCTGGAACTGCTCGACCTTCTCATCACTTTGAGGAAAGTGGAAAATACTGTCATAGCTACTGATGGGAATGTAAATGGGAATAAAAAGGAGATGAGTAAAAGAAGGATGACCAGGGGATGAACAAAGAATTGCCAAGAGTCTGGTGAGTGTGGTAAAAGACAAAGAAGAGCGTACAGAGGCTAAAGGAGTAGGAAGGCAGCACAGGCGGGACAAAGTGGAAGGGGTCGGATGGGATGCTTTGCTTACAAAGTAGGGAAATGGACTGGAAGCAAAGACAGATTTCCACTGACAACACCAGCTGGTAATGATAAGGGAAATCTGGTCTTATTCATCCCATCATACATTAGATATAGAATGTTAAAAATGTGACTCATCAAAATATAAAGTGTGCTAAGGTTTATGTGTTTATCTTCCCTCTTTATGATGTGTCTCAAGGCTACCTTCCAAAAGAACTGGACTTTTATATGATTCCTCTGTCTATTAAGCAGAAGTTGCGTAAAACAACCCAAGGTTGTTTTGACCATATTTCCAGCACATAGAAGGCTTAGCTCCTTTTGCATTGAGGAAAATAGGTTTCGGAAAGAAAAATCAAAGAGAACACTCCATTGTCTTTTGTGGTATTCAGGACAGATTCCTAAAGGACAAAACTTATTCAGAGAGGTACTTGCTAGACAGATATGCAGAATAGGTAGGAAGCATTATTTATCTTAAAACCTCTATGCAATGTAATTTGTATATTTTATTTAAGCATTTGTCCTTTGGATTTTCCTGTGAACTGTTGTTTCATGTTAATGTTCTGGATGTAATGAGGTGATAGTATTAATTTATGATTTAACCAATTTGGAGGTAATATAAAGAGAGGACAAAATATATTCAGGCTAATTAAACCAGTTATTTTAATTCTCCTAAAAAAAATTCTGTTTATAAAGAGTGTGCCTATGAAGATTCCTAAAACAAATGTAAAAGGCAAATCTGTTTATTATAGCACTAGTCTGATGTTTCAGTTTTTGTTAGAATTATTTCCAAACAGCCTTAGCATCCAGATTGTTTAGTGTTAAATAGAGAGCCTGTAGATCAAGTTTTGCAGAAATTACAGTATCATACTTAAATAGATATATTTTGAGTAACATAAAGATCTTGGAATAAGAACAAAAACTTTAAAAACCATCTGTTAACCTACTATATTGGTTCCAATCTTTAAAAAAAGAAAAAAATTGGATTGACAATAATTACTAGTGTAAGAGGGATTAGGTAAATCAGCCATTTTTTGGTCTTTAACTCAGATTGAAATGTAAGTTAACCTTTCTTGATTGCTATGATTCTTAAATATTTATTCAACTTGTGTTGCTCTTTTGAGCTATCATCCAGAGCAACTAGAGAAAAAGTCTCAATAATAGCAGCAGAGGAGGGGATCCCTGGGTGGCTCAGCAGTTTGGTGCCTGCCTTTGGCCCAGGGCACGATCCTGGAGTCCCGGGATCGAGTCCTGCGTCGGGCTCTTGGCATGGAACCCGCTTCTCCCTCCTCCTGTGTCTCTGCCTCTCTCTCAATCTCTGTGTCTATCATGAATAAATAAATAAATAAATCTTTTAAAAAAAAAGTAGCAGAGGAGAAAATCCAAGTATAAATTTGCTTTAGACTTTCCTATGTGTTTTTACACTGATCCCTTAATTGGCAAGTCTGTATGGTTCCAGGGAAGCAAATAAGCAAACAAACACCTCACTGCTGCAAAACATAGAAAACAGCAAACCCATAGAAAGTGCTCCTGGAGTCACCATGTGCATTTTAGGAATCGTCCTTTGTTCTGGAGAAATATTCTTTCTCAGGATCTTTTCACCTTCCTACAGCAGTCGGCCTTAATCCAGGGTAATCAAGTGGAGACAGTGGTGGAATACAAAATCCGTGTAGACACTTGTAGCAACACCAGCCCTTTGGAAAGTCATCAGCGACCCAGGCCCTGTTAAAGGTCTGGAGGTGAAAACTGAAGCCAGCGGCATCACCAGTTTTGACCAAAGTAGTAGTCTTGTCATCTGCTTTATCTTTTCAAAGAGATGTTGGCTAGAAGTTTCCCTTGTAGTATACCCCTTAGTCAAAGAACTTCTTGTTCTCTTCAGTCCCTAGTTATGTGGACTGAGGAAACCACTTCAGTTGAATGAGGTATTTAAGCATATTGTCATCGATTAGCTTTGCATTAATTAAGTGATTATTGTCAAGTATTTCCAGATGTTTGCAAGAGTATTAACAAAGTATGAAAAGATAACTGTAGATACTGCAGATTTATTTCTTCTGGGGCAAAGAAGAAATAAACACAGACTTTCAAGTGTTTTAGTGAATAGCCCTGGATAAGAGTTTATGATTACAGGTGTACATGTGGCACTGAACTTGAGTATATGTGGCACATTGTGCTTTCACTATGCACTCCTTCCTTGTAGAGCCAACAGGAAATTAAAATTAATGAGAAGCCTGTACTTTGAAATACTTGCAGAATTCTTGACTATTTCAGTCCTTTGCCAGCTCACGAAATCTGTGCTGGCAGTCATATCCAACAGATGGTGTGGCGTGTGCACAGTTATAGCATGTGATTTTCTAGGTCCATGTAGAGTTTTTGTAAGATTTTGACCATCAGTATACTGAGGCATTTAAGATAGTCATAACCTTTTTTTTTTTTGGAAGGAGAGTAGCCTTCTTGAAAGATATGTGTTTTATATACAGGTAGGAAGAAAATAGTAATAGTTAATCACTGGGCAAATAAACTGAATTTAATTGATTCTATAGTAGCTAAAGTCAACAAAAACTTAATGTCTCTGAACTGCTACATTGGTTCTTCAATATAACTTAATGCATTTGGCCACCTTAGGTAAAATGGGCATTTTGCTTCCTTATTCCCAAATATGCTGTTTAAAACTTCCATAATTTCAGAAAATGTTATTTAGTGATTGTATCCGGGCAAGGTCTACTGGAACATGAAGCTAATTCTGCTTATTTAGATAATTAATACCTTAAGTTAAAACCGACTATATCATCATTTCCTTTACAAATTAAAGTGAGCAGGCCTGTACTTATTGGATTAATTAAGATAGAAAGCACAGGTGCACCATGTGGTTTCTTGTCATCATGTTGGAATTTATTAAGATGTTTAAAGCACATGGCAAAAAGAGAAATGGCTTACCAAGAAGAGTTCTAACAAGCATACACTTTCCTCATAGTAATTTGTTCTTTTAAAAATGTCATTTACTTAGAGGATTGTGTTGAAAAATTGGCTACTTTACATTTTAAAACAAAGATACAATACTCCAAGCACATGTTATAGCTAATGCTAATGTCTGAGGAAGTTAATTTGACTATGTGGGCTTTTTGTTCATAACCCCATTTTGAATGTTTGGTCAATAAGCAGTGGGGACTGTTGGGATCATTACATCAAAAGAGATGTTAAGAACCAATCATGGCATTTAGGATCAAAGAGCAAACAATATAATTTATCACCTTTTAGCTTAAAACTGAAGCCCCATAGTGTTTACTTCTTAAAGAAACCATTAGATTTCAAATAAGTTGTTAGGACTAACTGAGGTTACGAGATATATATATGCGTGTGTGTGTGTGTGTGTATAAATAATGTGTTAATAATAGAAGACTTGCTTTTTCCTTTGACTGTCATAAATGAAAGTTCTTTAAATCTAAAATTATGTTTGTACTTTCGTACTTAATTCTGATATTCAGAATATACATGGTAGGTTAGTGGCAGAACTCTTTTTTTACATAAGTAGCTTTCATCATAATTTCCAGCATATATCTTTCACAGAAGTATACTGTTCTTTTTGAGCTTATTAGATTTGTTGGCATGGTTAAACTAATACTGACACCATTCTCTCCCTTCCTAACATTAGTTTGGCGACTTTTTCCCATAGTACGTCTCACTCATTCAAATAGAAAAATTTCATTAGGTTAGATTCATTACGATGGAAGGCTTTCCAGTAAATTAAATTTTTTGTTTTGTTTTTAATTCAAAGCCTAGTTGTCTTGATTCAAAACCAATCTACTTTTGGTTCATACATTTGCCTAGCAATAGCAGAAAAATCTTCTTCCTATAAATATAGACAAATCTTAAGGAGATGAAAGAGGGTATCAAACTAATATATAGTAGCAGATAAAAGAATTTTGGAAAACATCTTAATTTCATTAATTTATTTTGAAGAGACATTTTTCATGGTTCTTAATAAAGGAACTATTTTTTCTTTATGAATTAAGTAATAGTGCATGTTTAATTTGATATACAGTGTATGGTATAATTAGAGCTGTTGTTAATTACTAAGGTCTTACAAAAAGGCTCAGTAACCTGGGTGGGGTTATCAAATTATAATTTTATAGGCCTTCAGTTTAGTTTTTTACTGTCTATATTAATGTGAGAATGCAGTGAAGCTACATAATAGTCAAAGTTACAAATGTATAAATATATAAAAAGCTAATAATCAGCCTTGCTCTTTTAGTAACTGGCCAAATGAAATGTGAATTATTGTTGCTAATGGAAGAAAGATCTAAAACAGCTAATCGTTTTAGTGATTATACTCTTTGATGAAAATAAATTTTCTGTCTTATCTCATTAAAACTTCAGTGATGGTACAAAATTCCTGAAATTGCCTTACTTTTTAATTTTAAACATTTAATCATTCTTGTCTGACTCTAAACACTGAAAGCTTTCCCTTAGGTTAACCATATAAGGCATGATAGAAATCAGATACAGGAAAGTGCCACCCTTGAGTAGCAGAGATCAGTTAATTACAGCTAATATCTTTAAGCAAATTCTATTTTTCCATTTTACTTTATTATAGTATTATAGATATTGTCTTATGGAAAAAATTCTTAATATAACTGAGTTAAGGAAATTAAGTCATTTCACAACCCTTAACAGTCAGCATTTAATAGCAGCTCTTTTAGATATGGTAGAAATTCACCATTTTTGTTATTTTTTAAAGTTTTTATTTAAATTCTAGTTAATAAAAAAATAAATAAATTTTAGTTAATAAGCAGTGAAATACTAGTTTCAGGTATACAATATAGTGATCCAGTACTTCTGTACAGTACCCATTGTTCATCATAACTAGTGCCCTCCTTAATCCCCATCACCTGTTTCACCCATCCCACCACCACCTCCCTTCTTGTGACCATCAGTTTGTTCTCTAAGGTTAAGAGTCTGTTTCTTAGTTTGCCTCTGTCTCTTTTTCCTCTTTGCCTACTCATTTTGTTTCTTAAATTCCACATGTGAGTGAAATCATATGATATTTGTCTCTCTCTTGGACTGACTTATTTTCACTTAGCATTATACTCTCCAGCTCCATCCATGTTGTTATAGATGGCAAGATTTCATTCTTTTTGATGGATGAGTAATATTCCACATCTGCTTTATCCATTTATCAGTTGATAAATACATTCTCACTAACACATGTTGTTTCTTGTGTTGTTGATTTTAGCCATTCTGAGATGTGTGAGGTGATATCTCATTGTAGTTTTGATTTGTATTTAGTTTTTAGGTGTTAAATTTCATAAGTTCTTTATATATTGTAGATATGAACTCTTTATTAGATATGTCATTTGCAAATATTTTCTCCCATTCTGTAGGTTGCCTTTTAGTTTTGTTGATGGTTTCCTTTGCTGTGCAGAAGCCTTTTATTTTGATGAAGTTCCAGTAGTTTATTTTTGCTTTTGTTTCCCTTGCCTCAGGAGACATACCTGGAAAGAAGTTGCTATGGCCAATGTCAGAGAAGTTACTGTCTGTCTTCTCTTCTAGGATTTTTATGATTTCAGGTCTCATTTTAGGTATTTTATCCATTTTAAGTTTATTTTTGTGTATGGTGTAAGAAAGTGGTCCAGTTTCATTCTTTTGCATGTGGCTATCCAGTTTTCCCAGTACCATTTGTTGAAGAGACTGTCTTTTTCTTTCCTGCAATGTCAAAGATTAGTTGACGATATAGTTGTGGGTTTATTCTGGATTTTCTTTTCTGGTCTATTAATCTATTTGTCTATTTTTGTGCCAGTACCATACTGTTTTGTAATATAACTTTGTAATATAACTTGAAGTCCAGAATTATGATACCACTAGCTTTGCTTTTCTTTTTCAAGGTCACTTTGGTTATTGGGTCTTGTAATTTCATACAGATTTTAGGATTGTTCGTTCTAGCTCTGTGGAAAACACTGTTGGTATTTTGATAGAGATTGCATTAAATGTGTAGATTGCTTTGGGTAACATAGCCATTTTAATGGGATTTATTCTTCCAATCCATGAGTATGGAATGTCTTTCTGTTTCCTTGTGTCATCTTAGGTTTCTTTCACAGGAGTATTTATAGTTTTCAGGGTATAGGTCTTTTATCTCTTTGGTTAGGTTTATTACTAAGTATCTTATTGTTTTTGGTGCAGTTGTAAATGGGATTGATTGCTTAATTTTTCTTTCTGCTATTTCATTGTTGGTGTATTGAAATGTAACAGGTTCTTTTAGATTGATTTTGTATTGTGTGACTTTACTTATTTTGTGTATCAGTTCTAGCAATTTTTTGGTGGAACCTTTCAGGTTTTTTATATATATAGTGTTATGTCATCTGCAGATAGTGAAATTTTTACTTCTTCCTTGATAATTAGATGCCTTTTATTTCTTTTTGTAGTCTGATTGCTGTGTTTAGCCTTTCAGTGTAATATTAAATAACAGTGGTGAGAGTGGATATCCCTGTCTTTTCTAGAACTTAGTCAACCTATGAGCTTCCTTCTGTATTTTATAAGCTGCTCTCATCTGCGAGAATTTCTTCCTTATTTAGAATCGTTTATACTTTTTTTCTCTTGATTCCACATTAAAACTATCAAGCTTTCATTCATTTGGATACAGTCCCATTTTGCTGTAATTCCTGATACGAAGCTGCGTTAACTTTAAAACTTCAGCATCTAACATTGTTTTTCTAACTACTAGTTCTTTAAATTCAAAGTGTTATGCAGTTTGTTTGCATGTATAATTCTAGTGCTCAGAATGTTTTTGTCCTTTTGCTTTTAGCTAATAAACTAAGTATTAATAAAAATAATAGCCAATATATATTGAGGGCTTGCTATGTGTTGAATATATTTCAAAGTACTTTCTTGACAGTGACCCTTTGCAGAAGGTATTGTTATCTCCCACACACACAACTTTTTTTTTTTTTAAGTTGAGGAAACTAAAGGACAAATTAGTTCAGTGGCCAAAGTCACATAGCTTCTAAGTGGCAGAGCCAAAATTTGAACCCACGAACTATGACTTTAGAGTATAGCTCAGTACTGCTCAACAATCACAGTGTTATTAAGCCTTTGTGAAGAGGTTAGCTTAAGTCCTAAGATTAAGTCATTAATCAAAGAAAGAAGAGGATAGTTGAATCATGACACAAAACCAAACTGGGTAGAAGCACAACTAAAGACCATTAGAATAAAGTAGGTATTTGGACATGGGGTGGGCAGAGTGCAGGGTTCAGAATGAGCTGGCTTTGCCAGCAAAACAGAAAGATTTCTATACACTTTAACTGGGCCAGAGAACAGGTTGTAATGGAGATAATGCCCACTGAACAGAGTAATACTGAATATGATGCAGGAATGACCTAGGTTATAAAGACCTTAACAGCAAATTGAGACTGCTTCTAGCATGTATTTAACCTTAATCCTGTGAGCAGTGGATAGCCAGCACAGAATTGTTATCAGGAAAGTAACTCTTATCAAATTTGTTTTTTATGATTCCATACAAATTTGAATAGCCAAAGCAATCTTGAGAACAAAAAAAGCTGGAGGTATCACAATTCTAGATTTCAAGATACACTACAAAACTCTAGTAACCAAAACAGTATGATACTAGCACAGTACATAGACACATAGATCAGTGAGACAGAACAGAAAGCCCAGAAATAAACCCCTGCTTATATGGTTAATCTATGACAAAGAAGGCAAGAATATACAATGGGAAAAAGACAATCTCTTCAATAAGTGGGGCAGGGAAGGCTGGACACTCACATGCACAACAGTGAAACTGGGCCACTTTCTTATAACCATACAAAAACTCAAAACCTAAATGTGACACCCAAAGCCATAAAACTAGAAAAAATTGTTGGCAATAATTTACTTGACATTGGTTATAGAAACATTTTTCTAGATATGTTTCCCCTGGTAAGGGAAACAAAAGCAAAATTAAACTATTGGGACTACACCAAAATAAGAAGTGTTTTCATACAAAGGAAGCCATCAACAAATCAGTAAGGCAGCCTACTGAAGAGGGGAAGATATTTGCAAATGATATGTCTGGTAACGGCTTAATATCCAAAATATATAGAACTTATACAAAAGACTAAAAATACATTTGGTCAGTGGCTCTCTTTAAGATAGGGTGTACTTGTGCCCCATCTTCCTCTTTGCTATGAGCATTAGTCTCCAGGGACAGCCAAAAAGTCTCACTCAGCATTCTTTTATAAGAATAAATATTATTGACTTGATAAATACATTTAAGAGCACTTCATGTTTCTGTCTCTACAGAAATATTTTAGTTTTTTCCTTCATTCATCATTTATGCATTTAACATTTTTTGGTCCTACCACATGCCAAACTCTGCATACTTATAATTTAAACAAGTTCCTGCCCTGGAGAAGCCCCTAGGTCACTGATAGGAATAGACATATAAGCACTTAATTTCACCCATAGGTAAGTTGGCCCTACCCACTAATCTGAAAAATGGTGTGGTGGAATCAGTAAGCTCAAAAATTTATAAGGTGAAAATGTGAAATTTTAATTGAGACTAACTTTTGACTCAACAATAATGTTTGACTGACATTCAGAATTCATGCATTACAGAAATTCTGTTGGCCTTGGATACATAAGACCTTGCAATCACATGGACCAGACTGATAATTCTTATAGATTATAAATATAAATATTGGTACAACTATAGATAATAAATATTTAGCTTTAAGTTTATTTCAGAGTGATTTTTTTTCTTCTTCTTTTTTTTCTTTTTTCAGAGTGATTTAAATAAGATAATAGATAATGTCTGTTTTACCTACTTTCTGATAAGGAATTTTTAGCTTCAAGGTGCCTGGGTGGCCGAGTCGATTGGGTATCTGACTCTTAATCTCAGCTCAGGTCTTGGTCTCAGGGTCATGAGTTCAAGCCCTATGTTGGGCTCCATGCTGGGTGTGGAGCCTACTTAAAAAAAATTTTTTTTAGGTTCATGCTAATATTAAGTGGGTACTGCACATATGTGACCAATATTTATGTATCTGTTTAGTTCTGGTTCCTGCCATCTAGAATTCTATAATAAAGAGACTTCAAAAATTATATTCATTTTATATCTCTAAGATAATACCTTATAATTTGTCTATTTACTCTATAAACATTGAGTCTGAAGGTTTAAATATAAACAGAATTTTTTTATTGTGCAAAGGAGCTTAGAAAAATTCAGGCCAAACATCATCATCTCTTTATGGTTATTATTTGGATAAAAAAATCATCCATTTGAAAAGCTAAAGCTTATTTTTAAATGTGATACGTACAGAGTTTTTCATCCCAGTTTCTGTTCCATAGCTAAAACATTAAAAAACACTATGATGTATATCAGTTTTGCTGTTGGTAACTTAATGCATATTCTCTAAGTTAAATGAATATACCTCTAATGTCACCTTTATTTTATAATTTAGGAAAAACTTGTTTTGTATTAATACTTGAGATAAATATGAAAAAATGAAACCAACCTCTAATGGCTAGGAAAGTACTTCTAAAACATTGGAATTTTTCTACTCAGGCCTTGTGTTCTGCGTTCAGATACATAATAGATTTCCAGCTAAAAGGGGATTATATTTATGTGCCCATACATTTCTCGGATCATTGTTAGGAAGCTATTATTTAAATTCATGATAAATTCTAAAAAGAAATGATAACAGTATAAGAGAAGGCATTCAAGAAACATACCAGTTCATACTTTTACTCAATTTCATATTAATGTACTTAACAGTATATTTGGCTTCTTGTAATTAGGGTAGCATCAGTTAGGTTTTCCTTTTTTTTTTTTTTTTTTTTAATTTTCATTTATTTATGATAGTCACAGAGAGAGAGAGAGAGAGAGAGAGAGAGAGAGAGAGAGGCAGAGACACAGGCAGAGGGAGAAGCAGGCTCCATGCACCGGGAGCCCGACGTGGGATTCGATCCCGGGTCTCCAGGATCGCGCCCTGGGCCAAAGGCAGGCGCTAAACCGCTGCGCCACCCAGGGATCCCCAGTTAGGTTTTCCTTAAGGGAAAATGTTCTAAAATTCCTAAGCATGACTATGTATTCTCTTTCTGATTCTTAGAATGGAAAGAAATTTAATTTATTTTCATCTCTAGTGAATAAAAATAATCCCGGGCATTTATATACAGGTATATATCACAGGTAGCTACTTAATATTTTTAAAATTAAGTATCTTGTTATATTTTAAAATTTTTACATGCATAAATATTAAGTTACTAGATATTGCATTTGAAGTGATTCAAATTCAACACATATGAATAAGCACTGATTTCACTAGTCTTTATTCATTTATTGAATAGAAACCAATTTTTTTTAAATTGGTATTTCCAGACCATGGAAAAATATTAATAAGGTAGTTAATATTGAGGTTAGAACATGTAGTTCTTTATATTTTTTGAGACTTACTTGGGATTACTTTTTTTTTTTTTAAGATTCTATTTGTTTATTCATCAAAGACACAGAGAGAAAGGCAGAGGCATAGGGAAGGAGAAGCACTCTCCCAACTGGGAGCCCAACATGGGACTCAATCCCAGGACCCCAGGATCACAAACTGAGCCAAAGGCAGGCACTAAACAACTGAGCCACCCGGGTGCCCCGGGATTACTTGTTTTAAATATTAGTTAATATATAAGGTTCTACTTTTAGTTATTATTTTTAGAGTAACATATCAACAATTAAACCTCCTTTTTAGTTTTTAATATTTATTCAGCAAAAGTTTACTGTAAGTATCCTCTCTGTGCTTTTCTTTTTCCCCTTTAAAAATTAACTCAGTCAAGGGAATCACTTGCAAAAGATCCCCTATACTGTGATCTGCTCTTCCTACTTTGCTCAGAATAAAAAGCATCCTACTTTATCTGTATGTAGCTGTTAGACTTTAGATCCTAAACCCTAGTCAAATCAGATGCTTCCAAATTAAAGCAAACAACCGCCAGTGACTTTATTAAACTTAACAAAGAATTAGTTACTAGTAAAACTAACAGTACATCTTTAAATTCACCTTCAGTCTGTTTGGTGCTTGCTTATTTGTACAAATGTGATTTCTGGCTGTAAAAAAGAAAACTAGATTTAAATATCTTATATAAATTATTAATAGTTCAGAAGGATACTAGTTCATAATATTGAGAACATCTATGAATAAATCTTCTAACTAGTTAGGATTTATTTACAGTTTTAAAGTCCTCTGATGTTACGGGGACTAAAAAAAGAAGGAAATTCTGTGGATGGGGGAAGGGAACATGCAGCCAGTAGCCTGGTGAAAAATCTGTAGTTATTTGCAAAACTAATTAAGAAATTGCAAGGAGAACAATAGCATACATAACCATCTTTTGACATAGACAAAAATGTACCTAGTATATTTGTGATGTGGCTCTGGATTAGGCATTAAATTGAATTTGACTGTTAAATAATATTTAGTAACATCATAAGAAAATCGCATCTGGTGTCCCTGATAATCCTTTCTTCATTATGGAAATTTATTATGTATTAGAATGATAAGTTTCAAAATTGTTCTTTCATTATGCCAATTTCTGCTCTGATTTGCTCTTTACGTTTGTGTGGACCTGAATGCCAATATTGACAGGATCCATTCTAAAGCTAGTGCTTTTGGGCAGCCCCGGTGGCTCAGCGGTTTAGCGCCGCCTTCAGCTTAGGGCGTGATCCTGGAGATCTGGGATCGAGTCCCACGTCGGGCTCCCTGCATGCAGCCTGCTTCTCCCCCTGGCTGTGTCTCTGCCTCTCTCTCTCTGTGTGTGTCTCTCATGAATAAATAAATAAAATCTTTTAAAAAAATTAAAAAATAAAGCTAGTGCTTTTGTTTTTTAAACCTTTCTTTTGAATTTATTCTAGGTTACTGTTTAATAAAATACTTTGATATTAAGCCCTATAAAATTTCAAAGTAAAGACCTTTTATAAAATAAGAAGTGAGTTTAGTAAATGTTAATGAGGAATAGATATATTTCAAATAAAGGCTTAGCAAGTATTAGAAAAGTATTAATTATTTTTTGGATTAACTTTTATTGTTGAGTTCTATTATTCTATAAAAACTTCTGTGAGTAGAAAAAGAATTTTTGATAGAATATGGAATACTAATTTTAATATGTAGATAAATTATTTAATATTGATAAGTTTTAGGTTTACTTATAGTCTTGTTAAAAGATGGTTTGTTAGAATATTATTGTATTCTCATATTTGTTTTATTCCCCAGTATGTATTTTGATTTATGGTCATTTGAAAGTTTGAAAGTCATCTTAATCTATGACAAACTCTAGGCTTAGGTTTGGCAAGAGTAATCAAATCCAATCAAAATTTAAAGTCTGTCAAAGTAATTTTCCTTACTAAAATAATTCCATTGAGATGTTTTCATTAGGGATGCCTGGGTGGCTCAATCAGTTAAGCATCTGCCTTTGGCAGTTTATGATCCCAGGGTCCTGGGATCGAGCCCCAAGCTGGGTTCCCTTCTCAGTGGGAAGCCTGCTTCTCCCTCTCCTTCTGCCCCTCACCACTGCTTATGTTCTCTCTCTCTCAAATAAATAAATAAAATCTTTACTAAAAAAAAGATGTTTTCATTAAATTCACCAACCTATTAATAATCTGCATGATTGTCATCTAACTCAACACAAGGTTCACAAGGTAGTTTATATAAAACAGTCTAAGGATTTTAATGCTATGAATCTAGATTTTTTAAACAAAAATATATTTTGCGCACATACACATATACAAACACCACTCTACCAAAATTGTTTTGAGCATGAATTACATGTGCAATTTTTAAGAAGTTTAAAACACAATTTATATTGATGGGCCAGCCATAAGAGTGTTTAAAAAAACCTTAGAGAACCGCCTAAGAAATTGCTGTTTAATCCTGTCTAAACATATTTTGTCTAAGTGAAGAGAGGGAAAGGTATTTTGTTCCTATAATTATTTTACTTTCTGCAAGTGCCCTTTCATCATGTGCAGAATCTCTATCAGGTTAGATCATTAGACAGACTTCTTAGATTAAAAAAGTCGAAAGTAGATAATTAGGAGAAGGCTTGATTGGGCAGATTTGGAATGAGTTTTGGAAGACTTTTTATTTTTTTAGACCAGTTTCCCTGGGCTTTTGTTTACTCATTTTATAAAGCATGTGAGAATACATCATTAGTTTTTAACTTGACCTTTCTTAATTCTTTTGCATCTTAAAAGAGATCAAGGCCATATGTTTAAAATATTTACTGGAAAGCTTTTGGAACATGTGCACCAATAAATAATTTTGCTTTAATTAATTTCTGTCAACTTGTGATAGTAATTCTTAGTCCTCAGTTATTAAGAACTTTATTTTAAATTAATTTTCCCATAGTATTTTCATAAATTATGTCTTTTTAATTAATCTAAAACATTATCGGCCATAACTATTTTAAAAAATTTTTATAACAAGTTTATTGAGATGTAATTCACATGTCATATAATTCTTACTTTTAAGGTATACAATTCAGCATTGTTTTTGTTTTAGTGCAGCTTTGTTTTTGTTTGGTGCAGCTATCATCACAATCAATTGTAGAATATTTTTATCACCCCTCAAAGAAACCCTCCACCCATTAGCAGTAACTCCTTATTTCCCACTGACATCCCATTCCCCCCAGCCCTAGGCAACCATAATCTTTGTCTCCATGGTTTTGCCTTTCTTGACATTTCACATAAATAGAATCATACAGTATGAGCCATGACTATTTTTTCTACCTCTCTGCTAGGTAGGGGATTATAATAGCAGGACGGAGTATCTTTTTTTGACTTAGGAATTTGCCAATTATTGGAATAATAATAGATAATACAAAGTATTTCTTAAGGCAGCATAGATGTACTTGAAGTCTGAAATAAAATACTTTTTACTCTCTCAGGACTCTCAGGACCTTAAATACTAGGGTACTTAACTTTTCTATATATTAAAAATCAGTTGTAATACATATATAGTTATGCCCCAAGAGCCTAGCTCATCCTGCGTGGGAGTCTTGATATTCACACTGTTTTTCTCCTTGGGTTCAGCTCAGGATAACTTCCCTGTGTAGTCTCTATTAAACTTGCCTAACAGCAGAACCACCCTGATCTCTTTGTAGCCTTCTGCTGTGACCACACAGCTTGGTTTTTCCTGGAGAGTTTCTAATTTCATCTATTCCATTCCAGTGTCAAGCCACATGTTGTGATTTTTTTATTTCAAAAATTTGATAACTGTATACATTGTTGGGAAATTTGCTGCACCCATCTTGCCCTAGTTAAACTTAATTCATAGGTAATAAATTCAGTGATTTTTAAAATAAATATTCCCTCAGAATATTCAGTGAACTTATGGTGGGTAATCTTTCAGTTAGCTTTATTCTTATAATAGTTTCCCAAGCTTTCTGTTTTTCAGAACGATATGTAGTCCCTGGATATAAGGTGATTTATAGACTTACCAACCATCTTCTTGGGGACAGTGATAGTAATCAGTGATGTAGGAAAATGTACTTAATTATTCTCAGAAGATGTGTGCTGAAGTATTTAGGTGCAAAATGCCAAGATGTTCTGCATATAATTTCCAGTGGTTCAAAATAAAAAGTAAGTGTGTGTGTGTGTGTGTGTGTGTGTGAGAGAGAGAGAGAGAGAGAGAGGAAAGCAGGCAAACAGATATAGTAAAATGTTAACAATTGTTGAACCAAAGCAGAGGATATATAGGTGTGTTCATTGTACTGTTGGTTTAACTTTTCTAGGGATATCTGAAATTTATCACAATGGGTTAGGGAACAATATATACATTCCTTTTCCCTTTTTGTAACTTATGCTCCTTTTGTCACGGTATATAGCATTTAAAAATATTTGACTCAAGACAACAACATAAATTTCTAAAGTTGCTTTTATTTGTATTTGTTTCTACCTTTACCTTTTTATAATTCTTGCACTTGTATTTATATCCTTAAATTTTATGAAACAAATATTGTATTTACAGTTTAAAGAATAATACACACATGCCCAAATACCTACCACCTGGGTCAAGCAATATCCATTCCAGTTCCATGAAAGTCCCCTGTGTGTCCTCCTCCCCTCCCCGTAGAAATATCCACTGTCCTTGCTTTATGGTAATTATTTCTGTTCTTTTTAGTTTTGCCAACCAGTATAGATTCTTAAATATATATATATATTTAATAATTTTATAATTTATATATATATAAAATGACAATTTGAGCACACAAAAAAGATACACACACAGTTTTTTTAGTTGTTTAGTGACTTAACACAAATTTATTCTTACATTTCTTGTAAGTTGAAGTCCAAATGAATTTCACTGTAGTGGAGTCAAACTATTGACTGCAACACAGCACCTGGTAAAGTGGTAGGTATGTTTTTGAGGATGCATGAAACTCTAGTTCATACATTTTCAATGTTATATAGTATTCCATTAAATGATTATTCCATAGTTTTGTGTATCCATTCTCTATGAACTAATATTTGAGTGATTTCTCATTCTTTTTACCATCACAAACAGTACTGCTATGAAAATTTCTGTACATGTTTCCCATTGCTCTGTACTCTCTAACTCCTATTGCTAGAGTTTTGAATTTTTACCAATATGGCAGCTGTCAAATTATTCTTCTGTTACAGGTCATTGGTGATCTTGATGAGTAATTTGGGTTCATAGACTCTTGAAATACAAAAGATCCTCCTGAGGGCTCCAGATAATGATAAGAATTATATAGTAACATGAAATAATGATATATTTTGTGATATATCTCTTGAAGGGCAGGGCCATGCCATGCTTTTGTGGCACCTACCACAGTGGGGGTTCTTACCCCTTCTGTTTTGTCACTTACAGCTGAGAGACCCAGGTTGCTCCAGAATGGAACACAGAGACTGGTTTCTGGGATCTTCTCTCCTTAGCAGCATTTTTTTTTAAGATTTTTTATTTATTTATTCAGGAGACACACACACACACACAGAGAGAGAGAGAGAGAGAGAGAGAGAGAGAGGCAGAGACACAGGCAGAGGGAGAAGCAGGCTCCATGCAGGGAGCCTGATGTGGGGAGCCTGATGTGGGACTCAATCCCGGGATTCCAGGATCACACCCTGGGCTGAAGGCAGGTGCTAAACCACTGAGCCACCCAGGGATCCCCTCCTTAGCAGTTTTTTAAGAGTTCTCTCTCCTTTGTCCCAGCCCCACTGGAAGAACTTGATAATAAACATTTTTCTCTACTCCTGAGTCAGTCCACACCTTCACATGGAGATTTAAAAACAGAAAGATTTGGGGGATTTTTATTCATATATTCAAAAAATTCCATTCTCAGCCACAGCTCTCCCTACCTGTATATTTCCCATCTTTTGCATATTTCTAGGCTCATTCATATGTGATTTCTCTTAGTTTCCCAGCTCTCATTTTACTGGATCCACATCTAATTTTTCATTTCACCAGGCTGAAACCCCTTTCATGACAGCCTATGACCTTCTCTTACTCAACAACTGTTTCTCTTGGGTTGCTGCTACCATTTTCTGTATGAGATTTCTAATACTCTGTTATGATTTTTTTTAATCTTCTAGTTTTGCCTAATTGCTTTTTAAGAAAAATTTACTTTGGAATTTGAACTACGGCTTCTTTAGCTAGGTTATTTATTACCACTGCACTAGCCAAAAGTTCTTTGCTGAGAGGGACAGCGTTTATATGTCTGCGTTGTAATGTATCTAAAATGTAAATAAATTGCTTATATTGCCAGTAGTTTTCCTGTCAGGAATCAGGAAACAGTTTAGGTGTGAAGACATGGCTTTAGTAATTTGCAGCCTTGTACTTTCTCATCATTGTTTGCTGCTTTCCCAGAAACATACTTCAGTCATTTAATATTGTAAGCACTGTGTATGTGTATAATAGCTTTTTTGAGGTATAATTTACAATTCACTCATTTAAAGTATGTTATAGTTCAGTGAACTATCACTATATTAGCATATTCACAGAGTTGGGCATCCATCACCACAATCAATTTTAGAACATTTTCATTACCCTCAGAGTTAAGCCACACCTCCAACCAGCATCCCCAACCTCCTCCCCCCACCCAAACCTCTAGGCAATCACTAATTTACTTTCTGTCTCCTCATTCTATATATTTGCCTATTCTAGACGTTACATCCAAACGTAATCATGTAGTATGAGGCTTTTTGTGTCTGGTTTCTTTCATATAGCATGTTTTCAAGATTCACCCATATTACGGCATATATCAGCCCTTCATTCCTATTTATGGCTGAATAATACTCCATTGTAGCAGTGTAACCACATTTTGTTTATTCATTTACAAACTGATGGACATTTAGATTCTCTTCACTCTTTAGTTATTACAAATAATGCTGCTCTGAATAATATTGCACAAGTTTTTGTGTGGACATTTGTATGGACTTCTCATTTCTCTTGGATATAGACCTAGAAATGGAATTCCAAATCATATGATAGTGCTACTAGGTTTTAACCTTTTGAGGACCTGCCAGACTGTTTTCTAGGCTGTGCCATTTTCTATTCCCATGAGCAGTTTATGTGGGTTCCAGTTTTTTCACATCCTCACCAACACTTGCTATTATCTATATTTTGATTATGGCCATTCTGGTGGGTATGAAGTGGTATTTTATTGCAGTTTTGATTTGTATTTCCTTAATGGCTAAAGATGTTATTATCTTTTCATATGTTTATTTCTCATTTATGTATCTTCAAGTCCTTTGCCCATTTTTTTTATCGGGTTATTAATATTTTTGTTACTAAGTTATGAGTTCTTTATATATTCCACATCAAATTGCTTATTAGATACATGATTTGCAGGCATTTTCTCCCATTCTGTGGGTTGTCTTTTTTTTTTTTTAATTTTTTATTTATTTATGATAGTCACAGATTGAGAGAGAGGCAGAGACACAGGCAGAGGGAGAAGCAGGCTCCATGCACCGGGAGCCTGATGTGGGATTCGATCCCGGGTCTCCAGGATCACGCCCTGGGCCAAAGGCAGGCGCTAAACCACTGCGCCACCCAGGGATCCCTGTGGGTTGTCTTTTTACTGTCTTAATGGAGTCCCTTGAAGCACAAGTTTTTAATTTTGGTGAAGTCCAGTTTGTCTTTGCTTGTGCTTTGGTGTCATTTCTAAGAAAGTTTTGCCTAATCCAGGGTCATAAATATTAAGATGATTTATGTTTTCTCCTAAGAGTCTTATACTTTCAGCTCTTACATTTAAGTGTCTGGTCCATTTTGAGATCATTTTTGTATATGATGTGAGATAGGAGTGCAAATTCATTCTGTTGCTTGTTGCTATCCAGCTGTCCCAGTACCATTTGTTGAAAAGACTATTATTCCCCCCATTGAATTATCTTGGCACTCTTACAGAAAAGCAATTGACCATAAATGTGAGGATTTATTTTTGGACTCTCAATTCTATTCCATTGCTCTATATGCCTGTCCTCCTGCCAGGACCACACTATCTTGATCTTTGTAGCTCCATAATCAGAAATCAGGAAGTGAGTGTCTTCCCACATTGTTGTTCTTTTCAAAGATTGTTTTGGCTCATTTTTAAAATATCTTTTTTATTTTGATTTTAAAAAATAACAAAATTTACCATCTCAACCATTTTTTAAAGATTTTATTTCTTTATATGGGAGAGAGAGCATGAGTGAGGGGAGGGGCAGATGGAGAGGGAGTAGTAGATTCTTAGCCAAGCAGGGAGCCCTGCAGACACTTAGTAGACTGAGCCATCTAGGAGCCCCCATCTCAACCATTTTTAATTATACAGTTCAGTATTGTTAAGTACATTCATATTGTTGTGCGACTCATCTCCAGTATTCTTTTCATCTTGCAGAAGTGAAACTATATCCATTTAAATATCTCCCTGTTTCCCCCTCCCCCCAGCTCCTGGTAACCATTATTCTACTTTGTGTTTCTATGAATTTGATTATTTTAGATACCTTATATAAGTGGACTCATACAGTATTTGTCTTTTAGTAACTGGCTGATTTCACTAGCATAATGTCCTCAAGGTTCATCCCTGTTGTAGCATGGTAGGATTTCCTTTCTAAGACTGAATGGTATTCCATTCATGCTTTGGCTATTATTTTTAATTCCTTTAATTTTATATGAATTTTAGGTTTAGCTTGTCAGTCTCTACACAGAAGTCAGCTGAGATTTGGGAGGTACTGCTTTGAATCTCTCAGTTCTGTAGATCATCTTTGGGACTGTTTCCCTCTGAACAATCTTCTAGCCTGCGAACATGGGATGTCTTTTCATTTACTGGGCTCTTCAATAATAATGTTTTGTAGTTTTCATAGTGTAAGTGTTACACTTCTTTTGTTAAATTTGTTCCCAAATACTTAGACTTTTTGATGGAATCGCTTTTTTCTTAATATCATTTTTGGTTTGCTCATTGCTATTGTATAGGTATACAATTGATTTTTGTATGTTGATCTTGTATCCTGCAACTTTGCAGAACTCATTTGTGATTTCTAGTAGTTTTTTGATGGATTCCTTAAGATTTTCTGTATACATGATCATGTCATCCACACATTGAGATAGTTTTATAGTATTGTGTTAAAATACATTAATTCAGCAAACATGTATTGAGAACTTGCTGTAGCATTAGGCATCATGTCCCATGTTGTAAATACAGAGATAAAAGGCATAAACTCTGCTTTCGTGAAGTTGGCGATCTAGTCAGGAAACAGATCTTTAAACCAGGAATTGCAATTCATTATTGTAAACACCATGGTTGAGAGATACATAGGTGCTATAGGAGCATAGAAGAGCAGAGCTACTACACTGGGGGTGTCAGGGAAAATTCTACAAATGAGTTCATAGAGTTCTGGAACATCTCTCAAATAAGTAGCCATGGTTATAATAACTTACCATTTCAAGGCCAAAATGACCTTGAATATGTAAGAAATGTGTAGTACTTCAGCTTTAAGATTTTTTTGCTTTAGGTCAATCAAAATTTAAGCAGATTTGCATTAATAGTGAGACAACACATCGAGATTTCAAAGTATATACAGATGTTTGATTATGTAGTAAATCTGTTGCTATAAAAGTGTATGATCACATTTGGAAAATTGCTGTTGCATGTCTTGGCAGTTTATTAAAAACTGAAAACTTTTACAACTAACTGGTGTTTTGATAAATTAAGTTCAAGGCCACCTTTTGTTTAAATGATGTTTTGTTTTCTGTAATTAGACCATGCTAGGTGAATTAAGTACATAATTAAAAACAGAGGTTTGGCTAATTCAGAGTAAATGAGTACAAAATACAAGGTCATTATCCATCTCTAGTGAGACTCCAGATGAACAGTGCACATGGAACTATTTATAAAACATTTTGCATGGTCCTCTAGGTTGCTATCCATGGCTTTTAAATTAAAGTGTTCACAGACTTTCCAAAAAAAAGTACCTGTATTAGAGAAGTATGATCCCATTTACTGTGCTCATCTGAATGGAAAACCAAAAGATTAGAATCTCATGTTCTATCCCAAATAAAAAGTAAAGTATACTCTTCCTGTTTCAAAAGTGAATATGTAATATATTGTTTGCCACACCAAGTTAGTTCATGGTTAGAGGTCCAATCACTTCTGAGAGTTCTGAGTCTCAGTTGTTTTCATTTTCACAGACGCTGGAGATGTGCAAGCAAAACATCTCCAGTCTAATCTGTTTCCTCAGTGCTTAGTCACAGTGGGTGCCGTGGGATGGGACGTCTGTGAAGAATTTTATTTGGAGTATTTTTTCTTCTCATAGTTTAGGAAAGTATCCTTTTAGAAAACAGGTGTTTAATTTAGTGTGGTTTGATTCATGGAGAAGTAAGAATCAGTTACTAGAAGCACAAAGCTTAAACTTCTCTTAGAAATCCCTTCACAATTCAGCTGCAGGTGCCTCTTGGCTTTTTCCTTGCTGTTCTCCACTCTGCAGTATCTGTGTTTTAGTTTTCTTGGACTTCTCGAGCATCACCAACTCCTGTTTTATCTTGCTTGTCTTTTGCCTGTCTTTCTAGGCACTGTTTAAAATTGATTCACTCAGAAGAAAGTATGGGTTAGGTCTCCCAATAAATGTTTCTGTAGTCTCTTGTCAAGCTCTCATTATATACATTTGGGATTACTTTTTAAGTATCTGTCATCTCCTTCCTTGAAGGTAGAGATCTTGATTGTCATGTTCAGCACTGTATCCTAATACCAAGAATGGTCTCTGGCTAATAACAGTTTTTCAGACAGTGTTTGTTCAGTGAAATACTCATTGGGTAGATGCTACAGATCTTTACTACTCTGTGCTAGATCCTATACTAGACAATGGTAAAACAAAAATAATAGGAGGTGGTCGCTTATCCCACCTATCCCATCTCTAGTTAACTAGAGATTAACTCAAATAGCTTAAAATTAATTAAAAGATCTTTCTGGACATTTGGTGTTATAAAACTTTTTAAGTTAAGGGAATAGAAAAAAAAAGAAAAAAAAAGTTAAGGGAATAGTTTGATAACCACTGTTCTGGGATAAGAGATCTATTTTAATATCCTAATGTAAGCCAGTGAAATGTTTAAGATGCCCATGCAAGCAGTTATAATGCAGTAAAGTAATTGTTTAATGGAAGAATCTTCAGAATTACAGTTGAGAATGTATAAAAGGGCACCAAAGTCTACCTGATAGAGAAAAATGCTGCTGTTAAGGAAATAAGCATTTAAATAGATATCTAAAAATAAATAAGGATATACTTGCAAGACAAGTGGGAAAACGGTGTTACAGCATGTACAGAAGAATTAGACACAGAAGACATGTTCATTGTTGCTGGAGCATAAAGTTGTGCTGGGAAGTGGTGGGAATGAGGAAGTAGAGTAGACAGGTACATTTATCTAGACAAAGTTGAGAATTTAGCTTGTAGATAACTGAGAGCCACTGAAAAACTAGAACCCAGTTTCCTCTAGAAACTGAGTTACATGGATTGAGATTAGAGATAGAAAAATCACTAAGGAGACTGTTGCAGTACGACATGGTCCAAATGAGAAATGAACAAAGGCAATGCAATAAATGCAAAGAAACAGTTTTGAAAGAATCTCTAGTCCTTAGTGATTCACTCTGGGAAGTAAGGAAGAGGGAAGAATCTCAGGTGATTCCCAGGGTGTGTGATGGCTCCATTCACTAAGGTAAGAAATAATGAGTGACTTTTTTAAGGAGAGACATGATGAATCAGTTTTGGACATGTAAGTATTGTCAAACATTTGGAATCAGAGCTCCACAGAAATATCTGTCTAGGCTAGAGATTCAGAATTGTGGATAATTTTTGAACTGGCATCATTGAAGTCATAACTGGGAGGGAGAATTCCACTGAATGATGTGATGTGTTAGGTACTGAGGGAGGAGATCTTTTCCAGAAAGAGGAGGTGAATGTGTAAAAAGCTTAAGCAGGATTAATTTATATGAGGACTAAAAACTAGAGATTAGATTTGCCACCGAGATCAGTGTTGTTTTTTAAATTGAACAGCCACAGGGAGATGATGAGGCCCTAAAGCAGGGTTGCTTCAGGGTGAGGAGTGAATTAGGAAGAAGTAGACTTCTTTCCAGGAGTGGCTTGTGAAAAGAGAGATCAGATGATACTTAAAGGGAACATAAGGTTAAAGAAACTTTTTCTTTTCTTTTGGTTTGAGTTTAGATATGAAAAGCTTGAGGATTTGTATGTGCTGAAAGGAAAGAGCTATGGCAGGAGTTTGAGGATTGACTGAAGAAAATCAAAGGAATGAAGTCCCTAAGGAAAGAGGGGAAGAGACCCAGGAAGAGAAACCAGGTTTGATGAGAAGAGAGAGGTGTTATTCTGAGTCAGAGCAATTAGGGAAAGAGGGTTGGGCCCTGGCTTGGAGATGAGGAGGGGAGTAGCAGTTGGAGATGTCACCTAATCATTAATCTCCTTTCCAGTGATCAATTCTCCTATGAAATATCTAGTTATTTCAAACTTGAACTACCATTGTAAGTTTCCCTGATTTCCCGACCCACAAAATCCATTTAATTCCTGCCTGAAAAGCAAAACACTATTTTTAGGGTCACTTCTTTTAACTGCCAACCACCACAGTGAATGTTGTTCCCTTTCTCAAAACTATTTCCTCTGAAAATTATTCTTCTCA
Source organism: Vulpes lagopus (assembly GCF_018345385.1). Classification (NCBI taxonomy): domain Eukaryota; kingdom Metazoa; phylum Chordata; class Mammalia; order Carnivora; family Canidae; genus Vulpes; species Vulpes lagopus. The sequence goes on from NC_054832.1 coordinate 37,769,876, forward strand.
ACATATTGATACTAGATTTTTTTTAGGTCTTTCCTCAGTTTCACGCCTTTTCTAGATAAATTTGGTTCCCCACTGTGTTCTCTCCCATTCCAGCTTAACAATCAAATACACTTCTAACAAACTCCTGACAGTCAGGAAGACATCGGTTTCTTTAAATCCTCCTCTTAGAGAAGGATCCTTGTAGAATGAACCAGAAATTGCAGGTTAGCTTACTTTTGAGAGAGGAAGATCTCTAACTTACTTTGGTTGTTGCTTTTATTTTTACTTTTCTCTCTCTCCTTCTCTGCCACTCCCACGCTATCTTCTCATTATCAGTATTGGTGAACTTAGGAAAATTCATTTGCACTGTTTTAATACTCATTAGGGTGTTTCATTGAGCTTCTTAAAGAAGAAACTTCATGAAAATTTAGTAATAGGGATCCCTGGGTGGCGCAGCGGTTTGGCGCCTGCCTTTGGCCCAGGGCACGATCCTGGAGACCCGGGATCGAATCCCACATCAGGCTCCCGGTGCATGGAGCCTGCTTCTCCCTCCGCCTGTATCTCTGCCTCTCTCTCTCTCTCTGTGACTATCATAAATAAATAAAAAATTAAAAAAAAAAAAAAAAGAAAATTTAGTAATAACAAATGAATTATGTAGTGACTTCATCAAGTCATGACTTAGTCTTTTAGAATATGATCTTTTTGTCTTAGCCAGTAATTTCTATTCTTTCCTCCTATTAGTAGTTCTGTTTTAGAAAATTTAATTTCAGACATACACTTAAGTGTTACCATTTGTGTTCTGTTAAAGCATATTAAGTGGAGGTCAGTTGAGGCTTAATTTTTACTTGCACATTAAAAATAGCCTTTGTCTACACAAAGAGTAATAATGAAGTATAAGTAACATCTATGATAGGATTTCTTTTTTGTGGTTTTTAATTATTTTATTATCTGTGTAGAAAGAAAGCTTTATGTGCCATTTTTTGCCTTCCGATATTAATACTATTCTCATGGTTTTAAGATGCTATTTTGATTTATGAACCCATGTTGTTTTGTATATTAACTTTAGTTTTAATTTTTAAACTTTCTAGCTGAGTTTCTAAAATTTTCTGTACTTGCTAACAGATTAAAAAGGGAAAAAATTAAAATGAAATTAAAATGTTTTCATACTCATTGCTAGTTTTAGGTCTGTAGTAGGTTGAGAAAACATTATGTGTTTTCATTTTACTAATAAGTATGCCAAATGATCTTGAGACCATTCATTGTTAGATATTTGCAATAACATATTTTAAATATACTATACCAAATTACAAAGTAATGGGTTTACTATTATTTTGTTTGGTTAAAACAGGGCAGCCCCGGTGGCGCAGCGGTTTAGCGCCACCTACAGCCCGGGGTGTGATCCTGGAGACCGAGGATCGAGTCCCACATCGGGCTTCCTGCATGGAGCCTGCTTCTCCCTCTGCCTGTGTCTCTGCCTCTCTCTTCGCTCTCTCTGAATGAATAAATAAATCTTTAAAAGAAAAGAAAAGAAAAGAAAAGAAAAGAAAAGAAAAGAAAAGAAAACTACACACATACATACATACACATAAACACTTTTGTGTTTATCTTGTGTAAGCAAGGAAAAAGGTGTGGAAGGATACCACTAACAGATATTATAAATTGTTACTTCAAGGATGGAGAGATGGAAGATTATCTTTTTGTATGTCTTGCTCTCTTCACTTTTGTGTATTAAAAATATAAAATGCAGAGAGCATAAGGGAAAAAAAACCAATCTGATCCCTTCTATAAATTACCATCTAAGTAATTTCCAATCTTGCCTCCATATGGATCTAGAAAGATTTGTTAAAAATTAGATCACTGACTCTGAAACAGAATCTCCAAGAATGATAAAAGTATTACAGTATTGCTTCTTAAACCTGGTAGATCATAAGAACAGCCTAAGAAGCTTTTAAAACAGCTAGGTTTCCTCCATATGAACAGAGAATTTGTAGTCTGTAAATGGTTTATGGAACTTGCAATTTTTTAAAAAGCTCCCATGGGGTCACCTCAGTTGGAGTTGGTTAAACATCTGTCTTCCACTCAGGTCATTGATCTCTCAGTCTTGGGAATCTAGGGAACAGGGAGTCTGCTTCTCCCTTTACCTCTGCCGCTCTCCCCACTGTTCCTGTGTGTATGTGCGCATGCATGTACTTGCTCTCTCTCTCTCTCTCAAAAAACAAAACAAAACAAAACAAAAAACCTTAAAATAAAGCTCCCATGTGATTCCAGTGATCCACCAGGTTTGAGAACCGCTAATCTATTGATTTGTTTTCTCTGTGCAAGACACTGTGCTGTGTGCTGCAGTTATTTTAAAGATTACTAAAACACGGTTTTGCCTTCAAGGAGTTTACAGTATAGTTGGGGGTTGGGAAAGACCGATACATAACAACTGTGTAAAGTTCTCTAAAGAGCAAAGTGCCCAATGATGTAAAGTTAGAGGGGAGAAAAAGGTAAGAGTGTCAGCTCTTACCATTATTTAACTCTACTATTTAATATCGTTTTAAAAATTCTAATACAGTAAGACAAGAAAATGAAGTATATTGTAAAGGAAGCGAGAAATACTATCTTAGGCAGTGTAAAATATTATTGACTAACTAGAAAACGCAAGATAATCAGCCAACATTTATACACATTATTAAAAGGTGTGAACTAAGCAGTAAGAAGATCAGTTACAAAGTAAATTTTAAAATTATTTCCTCTATACTAGCACAGATAAATGTTTTTGAAGATTCTACTTATAAATAGAGAAAGAAGGTCTATAACCATACTTATAAGTTTATAAAATGAAGTAAACTATAGAACTTAAGGAAACTGTAGAACTAACTCTTCACTTTTACTAACTCTTCACTTTAAACTAAGGGACATAAGAACAATTTAATAAGTGGAGAAACATTCCATATTTGTGAATGAGAAGAGTTAATGTTTTAAAGTTATGTGTTCTCCCTCCCACTCTAAATCTGTCTCCATCACTCAAAACAATTCCAATTAAAATTTCAGGGGTTTTTTTGTGTGTGTGTGTTTGTTTTTGTTTGCTTGTTTTGCAAAACCTGACAGTGTATTTCTAACATTTACCTGGAAGAATAAACCAAACAGACTTTTGCCAAAAAAAAAAAAAGAAGAAGAAGAAGAAAGAAAAAAGGAAAAAAACGATGTTACTTGAGTAAACAACAGTTAAAATAGTATTAAGTTTAAAAAGATAATAGAAAATACAGTAAAATAGAAGAGAATAAAAGTGGAATTTTTAATTATTAGGAAGAGATACACACTACTATCTGTTATTGAGTGTGTTGAATGTAGTGTTGGTACAATCTGCTAAATGTGTGAAGAAAGTAAATTCCATATGGATTAAAGACTCAAAGTAAAAGATTAATAGGAAAATGTAGATGAATATGTATTTGGTTGTGGCTCAGTGGTTGGGCATCTGCCTTCGGCCCAGGGCATGATCCTGGAGTCCCCAGATCGAGTCCTGCATCGGGCTCCCTGTGTTGAGCCTGCTTCTCCCTCTGCTTGTGTCTTTGCCTCTCTCTCTCTCATGAATAAGTAAATCTTTAAAAAAAAAAAAAAGAAAAAGAATATGTATGTGGTCTTGTTGTGGGGAAGGCTTTTTAAATGTATGGGAATGAAGGGGCATTTAGGTGGCTCAGGCAGTTAAGCGTCCAACTCTTGATCTCAGCTCAGGTCTTGATCTTAAGCACTTGAGTTCAAGTGCTGTTGGGCTCCACACAGGGCATGGAGCCTACTTTAAAAAAAAAAAAAAAGGTATGATAGTAAAAGCAAGAACCACTTTTTTTAAAGGGATTTATTGTTTAAAGATTTAAAATTTCTGCACAGTAACAAGATAACCAACTAAATGAAAGCTAAATAAGAAAGAAGCATTTGTAATAGGGTGCCCATCCCTTTAGTATGAAAAGAGCTCTTAACAATTAATCATAAAAAGACTAACTAAGGGGTGCCTGGGTGGCTCAGTTGGTTAAGCGTCTGCCTTCAGCTCAGGTCATGATCCTGGGGTCACGGGATCGAGCCCTTCATCAGGCTCCCTGCTCTATGGGGAGGCTGCTTCTCCCTCTCCCTCTGCCTCTTCCCCTGCTTGTGCTCCCTCTTTCTCTGTCAAATAAAATCTTAAAAAAAAAAAAAGATTAACTTAGTATTGGGCCAGGAAGGTGAGAAACACATGTAAATTTAAACTTTCAGAAGAGAAAAGAAAAGAAAAAGAAAAAAAAAAACTTTCAGAAGAGCAGTTTGGCTATATGTATGAAAAACTTGAGAATGTTTTTTATCCTTTTACCCAATTCCAGAAATATAATCTAATAAAATAGAGATGTCAGAAGTTATCACCACTTGCCATTTCTTGGGATCTGCTCTCATTTTCTTAGTCAAATGTGGAGGCATCTCCATTCCAGGCAGCAGGATGGGGAGAGAAGGATAGAAAGGGCATGCCCCCTCCACCTTTTGAGGAAGTTGCCCAGAAACTGCCATATAATGCTGGCCACTACTTAGTCTTATGGCTACACCTAGCTGCAAGAGAGACTGGAAAATGTTGCCTTTATGGTCGTGGGGCCAGCTAAAAAATGTTACTCTGCAGAAGAAAGGTAAAACATATTAAGGGATAGCTCCCTCTCCTCTGCATTTTCATCTTCCATTTCGTAGGTTAGCCTTCTTTTAAGGGCACTGACTCATTCTGCCTCTGTTTCCACAAACCATGTGTCCGATTTGTAGATCATGTAGGTGAGTCCTTGACTACTTTCTCATACCTGGGAGCTATGTATCTATCTTTAGGGGCTGTCACTAAATTCCCTGTCAGTATGTCATTTTTTGAGACTTGATACATTCTTCGTACCCAAATACAGGAAATTTGTTGCAGTGCTTAGCAGATGAGGTTGTTGCTACTAAACATTACCAGCTGGTTTGTAACATTTGAAAGTAGGAAAAGAAGCAACTCCAAATCTTCTGTTCTTCCTTTCCACTCCCTCCCCACCCTAGTTAATTAAGTAAGAAGCACAGTCAGCTTTGCACAGCATTGTTTAGAACTTATGAACCACAGAGGGAGCAATCCTTGTACCATTTTCAGTCCTTAAATACATTGGAGACACTGTATCAGTTTGTATCTGAATGCTACCCTTGATTGAAGATCTTTCTAATTTAAAAAGGAAAGAAGCATATTTGTGCTTTATATGATAGGAAAATATTTTTCAGTATTTTATCTTAATAAAACTTCTACACTTTTGCCAGCAGCTCTCTCTGCATACATCCTATGGTGAAGCCATGATAGTTTCCTAGCTTTTCTTCAATATTTCAGAGCTGTCACTTGTTAACTGGCCTGTGCCAGAGAGGAGAGAAATGGGAGACTGGAGGAGAGGGAGAGAACAGGAGAGATTGGGGAGCACTGCCATAGTTTTTCAGTTTTGTAACTTTTCTCAAGTGATTCTGTGCTAGCTTAACGTATATAGAGAAACTCTAATATTCTTAGTTGCACCAAAAGTTGAACCAGTTCTCCATCATGGATGGCTATTAGCTGTTACATTTTGTGGGAGGCGTGAAGGATAATAGACATCCCATTTTTTACATGAGGACACAGATTATATAAATTAAGTAAACTTGCTCATGATCACACACCGACTAGATGTGGAAGCTGGATTCCATATCCATATCTTCCTAATTCAATGCCTGTTCCCCAATCACAGTGATATCTGATTCTGTAATAATAGAACCACAAGCACGGTCTTCAAGTATGTGAGCAATGGTCATATGGCCGTGGGATGTTCTGTGTAGCTTCAGAGGGGGTCACTGGTTAGAAATGAAGGTAGATTTTAACTACATGTTAGAGGAGGCATTTTACAACAAATTGGATTTAATGCAGAAATGGAATGGGGGTACATTTTGAAATAAGGATTGTCCATCACAGAATCTTTAGACAAGGATTTGAAGAAGACAGAGTAAAGTAGTAGAAAGTACTGAACTTGCAGCCTGGAGATATCTGCTTATGATGTGCTTGAATTGTCTGTTTGGGTCTCTGAACTTTCATTTCCTAGTGAATTCAGGAAAGGAGCTGGACTAAATCACCTCACAGCGTCACTGCCTTTTAGGTGAGTGACTTGCATGTTATGTATACTCATTAAATATGTATCAGGTGAATATCACAGCTAGTCTCCTGTCCTACTGCCAGTGCCACATCCTGATCTTCTCAGCTGAAAGTACTCTCTCCCTCCTTTATGCTGGGGTTTTACTTATCTGTACCACTCATTAAATTGATCACTTTCTACTTTATAGTAAATTTATTTATGAGACTCTGGGTGACAAGATCTGAATCATACCCACTCCTTTATCCTCCCACTGTGTCAGGAGTAGGCATTCAGTAAATATTTACCAAGCAAATGAGATAAAATTACCTGAGATATGAAAGAATTAAGGACAACATCTTTGCAACCATATTTTTCTCTTACTTTCTGAGGACAAGTTATTTGGGCTCTTAGTAGACAAATGGACGCGGTCTAAACAAAAGTCTTTATATTTGTTGCCTGAAGTTAGGTTAAAACTTGTTCAGATAGGGCACTGACAACTGATGGCCACCTCAACTCAGCTTCACGTACTGAAAAAAAATCTACTAAACTGCCACCTGGAACTCGTTAGATTTTTTTCATTTGAGTTTTGCTGCCTTGACATTGTAGCACACTGGGAATCTAAATATTGTTTGGCTTTCTTTCAAGTACTGTTTCCTGAGAAGATATTTGCCTAAGATTCATTCCTATTCCTCTAATCTTTCTGCCTTTTCCCTTCCTCCTCTAGCTTCACCTTTATTTCTACTACTTTCTCCTGACTTGCCTTTTACCCTCTAAAATTCAAATGGCACAGTGTCCTAGGGGTTTGCCCCATAATGTATATGGTGAAGTTGAAAACCAAGCCATAAAATGGAGGACCTAGTCATTCAAGGGAAGAAGAAAACACCTCCAACTTGTGATTAGCTTGCTTCAGATGTCACCTCTGTGAGAACTTCCTTATCAATTCACCATCTTTACCCAGTCTTCAATGCCTTTAGATTGTCTCTCTCCTTTGTGTTTATATATGTTTCCCCAGCCAGATAAGAGCTGCATTTTATTCCTCTTTGTTATTATATGGTGTTGAAAAAGTAACTGGATGTGATTTATTATATGGTGTTGAAAAAGTAACTGGATGTGATTTATCTAGACAACTTCCTGTGTTTTTCTGATAATTTTTTTTCCACACATGCAGGTACATTATTTCTATTTTATAGATGAGGAAGTTATCACTTAAGAGCCAAACTTGCCCAATGCCAGAAAACAAGCATTTAGAGAAGCCTAAATTCAAATCTGGGACCAAGTTCTTTACCTTTTTCATTTTGCCTCCAAAAGGTGTCTTTCACTCTATTCCTTTCATCCCATTTCCGCTGCTACTGTCCTTAGCTGTTCATCACCTCTTCCTTAGAGCTTGTTATGATTCCCTAGGCTGTCTCCCCATTTGTGTCTTCTTTCCCATTCCTATTCACATAGCATTATTTTGAACATATCATTTCCTTTGAGGTATCTATGATGGCTTCTATAGAATAAAGGCTGAACTTTTTGATAAGCAGCTACTGTGCTCCATGAGCATCCCCCATTACCTCACTAGCCTTATTTCCCACTGCTGCTTTCTCCGTGCCCCTTAGCTCTAGCCTCGCCTGCCATGTCCCTGTCCTCTACCATGCACATGGCAACATCCAACTTCTTTGTCTTTACCTGTGCCTTTCTTACGATTTGGAAGTATCCTTCATCCTTGTCTTGCCAGTTGAAATTCCACTCAGCTGACACGTGAGCCTTCCATTAAACATTATCCAGCTCCCCGAGTTAGAATTAATCTCTTTCTGTGTGTGCTGTTTTTATATTATACTGATTTGAGATTATGTATGTCCCTGATAATGCATTGGAAGCCCTTGGAGAGTAGGGACTATAACTTAAGCTGACTATATTTCAGAGCTTCATGTAATAATTTGCATAAAAACATACTCCATAAAATTTTGGATGGCTAAAATGAATTGACTTCTAGGGCAACAGTAATGGTTCTATGTTAAATTCAAATGGACTAGTTGATTATGGGTTGTTTCTTGGCCTGTTTCTAAAAGCACTGGATTTATAAACAAAATTCTTGCACCCATCAAATGACTAGGTTTGCTTTTGTCAAGAATGCAAAAAAAAAAAAACCCTATTTATTTTATCCTTCAGTATTTAGTATGCTATAATGTGCAGTTTGTGTATATGTGTATACATTCATTAGTATATATTATACATATATATAAAAGAGGATCTTAAATTTTTAAAGCTTATATTTTCCATTATATAAAGTATTTCTTTAAATGAATCATTATTAGTTACACTATTGAAAATCTAGTTTCACTTATTTTCTTTATATTTACTTTGGAAAAAAAATATGGTGAAATAGTTCATTAACATGGAAGTACATATATTGGTATAAAAACCTCATGAACTGAGCATTTTCATATTTAAATTTAATGTAGACTGTTCACTTCTTTACCTAGCTTCTCTTTAAGACTAATCTTAGGTGTACCTCCTCTAAAAAAGCCCACCTTCCCCAATTTATATTAGTAGCACCTGCAATTGCTTTTTTTCCTCTCTGGCAATTATCATGCCCAGCCTAGCACTGTACCTGAACAGCATTTGTAACATGGTGGACGTCCAGTAAAGGTTTGTAGAATGAATGAATGAACAATTGGAAGAACTTTGCAATTAAGTGTGTGTGTGTATGTCTCTGTGTGTGTATATCTCTGCCTCCACTAAAAGCAAGTGGTAGATTCGTATATACAGATATAGAAGATTGTTCATGATATACTCTCTGGTGCAATAAAAAGTTGTAAGACAAAAAAAGTGATTCTGTTTTTGTAAAAATATTCATGTGTGTACGTTAGGGAAAAGTGTGGAATTTATACAAGAAATCACAGTTTTCTTTAGTGAGTTAAGTGGCTGGGAATGGAGAGTCAGAAGTGGACTTTCACTAGTAGATTTTCGTATTGATATGGTTTGAATGTTTTCATTAAATGTGTATTGCTTTCGTAATTTTTAAGTGAACAGAAAAATAAAATGTTAGTGCATCTGCTCATAGTATTGAATGGTATCAAACTGAACTATTCTTAAAGACAAAAGTTGGCATCCCCCTCTACCGCCCCAGTTTTTATAGAAGGGAATTCTTTTCTTTGTTGAGAGAGAGAAAGATGGGAGTGTGCAGAGGGAGGAGGAGAGAAAGAATCTTAATTAGGCTCCACGCCCAGCACAGAGCCTAACATGTGGCTCAATCTCATGACCCCGAGATCATGACCTGAACTGAAATCAAGAGTTGGACATTTAACCAACTGAGTCACCCAAGCGCCCAGAAAGGAATTATTTTCTTTGTGTAAATATTTTCTGGTCCTTTTGAAAACTTGTGGGACTTAGGGTAAAGTGGGCTGCGTTAAGTATTTAAGCCATAGTGGCACTTGTGTTGGGAAACGAACTGTTCCCATTCAGTCTTACTACCAGATTGGTAGAGGCAGCTTTTTTTTTTTTTTTTTTTTTTTAAATTTTTTATTTATTTATGATAGTCACAGAGAGAGAGAGAGAGGCAGAGACACAGGCGGAGGGAGAAGCAGGCTCCATGCACCGGGAGCCTGATGTGGGATTCGATCCCGGGTCTCCAGGATCGCGCCCTGGGCCAAAGGCAGGCGCCAAACCGCTGCGCCACCCAGGGATCCCTAGAGGCAGCTTTTAAAAGGTATTAAGAAATTAATATTCACTGAACAGAAATGGCAATCTTCGTTTTTTTGGAACTTACCCTCTGTTTTCAAACACACTGCTGTGTTCTTTTGGATAACTTAATTTTCATGCCACCAAGCAGCTGCTCTTCATGGCAATGGTAAACCTTTCTTCTGAGCCCAGGCCCAAATTGAAAGTACCAATTAAAAATACCCAAGAGAATTCACCACACCCTATATTAAATTGGTTATTGCACACCTTCCTTATCTTTTTTATGAATCAGGAAAATGGTCTTACTAAAATGAGTTTTGTTGAGGCTTCAGAAGCTTGGTTATTTTAAGGTCGTTCCTAAAATTTTTTCACATGGTCCAGCTGCCAGACAGATTGTACATCAATTTCCTACAACATTTGGCAGGCCTATGCATTCACCGCCTTAAAAACAATTTGAATTTATTGATTTTGAAATTTGTGATTGCTTTCTAAAGTTTCTCCCCCATCTAAATTTACTTTGGAAAAAAATATCCACAACAGAACACATTGGCCCATTTTTGTGCCAAGACTTTCAGGGAAATATTTCATATGATTAATATTGTGTGGCTAATCTGGTGTAAAAAATCAATTTTATCCATTTTAACTTATGAGAGCATGACCATCCTGTGTGAACTATTTAAAGAGCCTGTGACTAATCCAAATTTAAGTATTTGTTACTGCCTTCATTTATATGTATTCTATTAATCAACTGTCTATTAATATTGGGCCATATTTCTTTTAAGAGTTGAAGCATATTTTGCTACCAGATCCATGTCTTTTCTTTCTAGAGCAATACCCTGACCTTGCCTGGGGCAAGCTGGAATTAGTGGACTGTGGTCTTGGCTCAATGAAATACATAGTTCATAGTACCAGGCTATTTTAATAGGTCTGGATTCAGTTAGAAACCTTCCATTCCTCCTTATCTGTCTGTTCCTTTAAACCCATTTGTCCCAAATGGTGTACTCTCTTTTATTAATAGTCAGGAGAAAAACAACATTATAAAATCTGTTTGATGATTTCATTCCATCAAACTCAAACTTTTTTTTATGAAACATGGGACCATTTGTTACTTGGTGAGTGCATTATTCTGAAAGCTTTAATGTAAACACTTCAGGGAATCAAGAATAGCTATTTGTAAAACTTGTACAACAGTGTCTTATCCTTAGGGTTACAGCACCTCACAAATAACGTAACTTCCACCCAAGGAATAATTGACTCACCATGGAGGTCTGGCTCCCTTGTCTCGTTAAATTTTCTCAAATTGCTGAGAGGTAGCTAGCAATTATTCGTCTCTGTTTGACATGTGTGCAGAGTTAGGCACTAAGCAGCTAGAGGTCATGCACAGAGTATCAAAGGAGGTGCTATTTGAGTGTTGGTCCTTGAATCACTGCTGAGCAAATGTTGAGACTTAACAACTCCTGAGGACCATCTTATAAGGAGATGCAGTGACCTACCCATTCTAGGCATTGCCAATCCCTGCCCTCATTTACAAATTGTTATATTTTATTATATATTTCATTTTGATCTTTATATAATTTTCTCACAGGATTTATAAAAACATCTGAGCTGTCTCTCATATGTCATTCTTATTTAAAATTTAACTGAAGAACATTTTAAAAGAGCAATATAAAATTATTTTGAGAACATTAAGATTTGACCTTAATTGCTATTAGGATTCAGAACTCTCTGATTTATTTCTATTCAGGGAGAAATAATGTTTTAGGAGTACATAACTGATCGGAAGGAATGCTGTATTTTTTTATCTGCAAGATTTGCATGTCAAATCCACCTGCAGGGTGTTGTCTTTTAGAGCTCCTTGGGAAGCTGAATGCTATAGATGAAGCAACCTGAGGATATGTTTGCATTTACTTTTAAGTGTTGAGATGGGGCAGGCAGGAATTCAAAAACCTTGAATTTGAATTCCTTCATGACCTTTTAAGTTAATCTTTGATGCTAGCTCGAGGAAAGTATGAGAAATTTGTGAAACCAGTTTCAGTTGAATAAATATTACACTTCAATGACTTTTTTTTTAGTATGGGAGGACTAGCTGACAAATACAAGGGAAACCTGATTTTCAAAACTTCATTCCATTATTTAAAAAATGTCAAGTGTATTCACACGAATAGTTCTTCCAGATGAAGTTCCCTTCCTTACTCAAACCAACAGACAGGTACTTGAGCCTTAGTAATTGATAAGTATATAATATTTACTCCCATCTCTTATTTATTTTCCTGCCTTTGAAGGAGGGGAGTAGTAAAAAGTTCTTTATGTATTTTCCACTCATAGTGGTTATATTTGGCAACAGTCAGTTGATATCCTGATTTTTCTTTTTTTTTTTTTAATTTTTATTTATTTATGATAGTCACACAGAGAGAGAGAGAGAGGCAGAGACACAGGCAGAGGGAGAAGCAGGCTCCATGCACCGGGAGCCCGACGCGGGACTTGATCCCGGGTCTCCAGGATCGCGCCCTGGGTCAAAGGCAGGCGCCAAACCGCTGCGCCACCCAGGGGTCCCCATCCCTTTCTTTAATAAAATACACACACACACACACACACACACACACACACACATATGGAGGAAAGACAGGGGAAGGTATTTGAAATAAAGTTCTTCCAGCTAATTTTCCTTCAACATTTTTTCATTGTGGAACTTTTTTAAAGCTGAAAAATAGTACAGTGATTACACACTAATCACCTAGAATCAACAAATACTAGCACTTTTCCAAATTTGCTTTATATGTGTGTATGTATATGTGTGTGTGTGTGTTTTCCCCAGCCAGTTGTGATGCAAGAGCATAGCCTGAATCTTTCCCCCAAATAGAGAATTTCTGACTCTGTTGAATTTCACTGTGGAGGTGGGGAGATAGTAGTGTAAAGCATACTAAAGTTGAGTTTGTCTGGGTGGCCTCTGCAGTAATTAGGATGTCAAGATTGTTATAGAGAGACACTGCATCTAGATTTTCTGATATGGTTTGAATTCAATGCCATAGTACATTTGAAGAGGCTTTTTGTTTGCTCTTGGTGAATGTTCCTTTTCTTTAAAAAAAAAAAAAGTATATTGTATCAGCAAGGCAGGTGATACAGTTTTTTTTCCAAATATTGGTATAGTCGCTCCAGTCTTCTTGTGTTTCCTGTCTGCATGCTTTCTTTTTATGTCCATTTACTTTAACCTATCTATGCCTTTATATTTAAAGTGAAGTATATTTTCCCCCTGAACATTTAAAATGTTCCACTTGTCCTCTGGTCTCCATATTTTTTAAAGAGAAGTCTATGATGATATAAATTGTTATATACAAGGGATTAATATATCACATATACTTGTCATTTTTCTCTGTCTACTTTCAAGATCTTTTTTCTTTATTTTTGTTTTTCAGCAAATTTAGGAATAAGTATTTGTGATCAATGCTTTTAATCCTCTTTACAGTTTGTGAGCTTCTTAAATCTGTAAATTTACATGTTACTAAAACTGGGAATGTATTCAGTTATTATTTCTTTTCTTAAAAAGATAGATTAACTAACTTAATTAATTAATTAATTATTTGAAAGACAGAGTAGGGGAAGGGGCAGAGGGAAAGAATCTCAAGACTTCCCATTGAGTGCGGAGCCCAGTGCAACGCTGGATCCCATGACCCTGAGATCATGACCTAAGCCAAAATCAAGAGTCAGACACTTAACTGAATGAGCCACCCAGGGACTCCTTCAGTTATTACTTCTTTAGATTTTTTTTTCTTTTGCCCCATTCCCTGACTCTCTAACTTATGGGAGTCTGGTGTACCTGTTAAATCATTTGATATTGTCCCCAAAGTCCCGAAAACTCTTTTTTCTTTTTCATTCATTTCTCTCTGTTCAGATTGGATAATTTCTATTAATCTTTTTCCAGCAGATCTTTTGTCATCTCCATTCTGCCATTAAGCATATCCAGTAAACTCTTATTTTAGATATTCAGTTTTTCAGTTCTAAAATTTCCATTGGGTATTTTTGTTATGTTTCCTCTTTCTCTGCTGAGATTTCCCATTTTTTCATTCATCAAAAGCATATTTTCCCTTCCTGACTTTAATTATAGCTGCTTTGAAGTCCTGTCAATTTCTCTCTGTGGATCATATCAAGGTAGGTCTATTTTGATTGTCTCCTTTGAGAGTGGATCACATTTTCCTGATTCTTGAAATGTCAAGTAATTTTTCATTATATCCCAGACATTGTGAATGTTTTGTTGTAGAAGGAACAAGTGTTTCTGCTGACTCTTCAGAGCCTAGAGTAGTTGCTTTTTATATTTTGTCCACAGTTAAAGGCTGTTATCTGTGAAAGAGTCTATTAGGAGCTTACTCTAATGTACCAAAAGCTGAATTCTTGCATGCGTTTTGACCCTTTACCTGCCTACTAACCTATGTGCCTGTACTAACACACAGACAAAAATTTCTTTATATCTTTACCTGGGTAGAATCAGTCAGAGTGGCCAAGGGTCAAATAGTCACAAAGGTGAAGTTTGTCACTCTCACAACTGGCATCCTTGTTTCTGTGTCCTCCTCACTGTCACCCTGATGTGCACTCTTGTCTCCGGAGATGAAAGAACTTTGATGTATTAGCAACAGGTACCCCTGCCACCTCATCAGGAATGTGCAGAGAGGAAGATCTCAGAACAAGGTGCTAACAGAAGCTGGGAAGTAGAGTATGTAAGAGTGGATGGAGGGAAGCTCTGTTAGTGCAGGCCAGTGGGGGTGTCAGCCTGTGTGCATGAGCTGAAAGGGAAAGAGTTTAGAAAGGAGGAGAGACAGGAGAGAAAGGAGCCAGCCATGCCCACCTTTGTGTTTGGCCTTTGCCATGTGGTTTTATGTAATCTCCAGAACCACCCTGTGAAGTGAGGTCTAGTATTTACATTTTATTTGAGGGCTCAGAAAGTAAAAAGAACTCAGATAATTTTCTTCAAACCACATAACTTAATAAATGATTAGGCAGAAAATAAAATGTCATTTTGCTTTCCTCAGGTTGGTTTTACTCATCTGAAGTCCCTTTGAAAACACTGGGGAATGGAAGAGTCTTTCTTGGTTCTGCCAGCTTCCTCAGTGAGAAGCCCAGGTATCAGGCCTGGAAAAGTCAGCTAAGAAGCTTCATTATGACCCTCTTCTATGTTTTAGGTTTTTACTCTCTGCTGAGAAGGCAAACTTGATTTGCCTTAAGCATGGTTGTGCTATGGTAAGCCCTCCCCTTCTTAGCTCCCCTTCCTTTCTCTGCCCTCCCCACCCCATCTCAGTCTACTTCTTGATGGGCTTTATAAGCTAGATCCTTAAGAAAAAAAGTTTGAGTACTCTTATGAAGATACATGTGGGGATCACCCAGTCAGTGAGGGGCAGATTATTTGAGGTTAGGATTCTTCCTTACAGATTTCTCTCACTTCTCTGACCTCTAGTGCCCTTATCCTTATGCTCACTCTAAAATTTCTATTACATTGAGTATTGTTCAGAGGGAGAGAAGCATATTCCAAGAGGCATTAACTTCTTCTACACATAGCTAACAGGTCTGAAATCAGGTCCCGCTTTTGAATTTTTTTCCTACACCTCTCTCTGTCCAAGACACTCAGAGAATTCCACTGGTTTTCAACCAGGCCTCCAAAACCTCTCACTCCAGACCCATTTGGTGATGTTTGGAGATATTTTTGGCTCTTACAGCTAGGGGAAATGCTAGTGGCATCTAATTAGTAGAAGCCAGGGTTGCTGCCAAGTCATTTACAGTGCACAGGACAGCCCTCCATAACAAAGAGCTGTCCAACCTAATATATCAATATAGCCAAGGTTGAAAAACCCTGGAACAGACTCCTAGAGCTTTCTTTCTGTGTCCTTTCCTTTCCCTGTCCCTTGCCTTCCTTTGTTAGGGCCATTCCTCCGAGTCTTAATACTGTGCTAGGCCAGTAGTAGAACTTTATACCCCAGAATTATAGCTGTCCTGGGCCTGTCCAGCTGTCAAAGCTTCAGTGGTGGCCCTTTCTGGAAAAGAACATCTAGTAGGATGGGCAGTAACTGAATGAAATGCTAATGGACTCTTGAGAGGGAACCCATGCGTGGGATTTGTAGAGAAGAGGAGGATAGGAACCATCAGTCCTCAGCCATGGCCATGGCAGATGTACCTTGACTGCTATGGCGCTGAGTTAAGACATGTCTTTTAATGAATGTGTATTTGGTGCTATGTTGAAGAAATCAACAATGATATAATTTATGAATCTTAGGGAACTTAGGAAATTTGGGGGTTGACTATAAAAATAATTTTGGCTGTGGTTATTTTTGAAATGAAATCATTATGAATAATTATCACTTGCTCAGTATCCTTTATGTCATTAAAAATACCACGTTGATTTTTTTTGTAAGATTTGTCTTATTGCAACTCTAAAATCTGTTCCTGCATTTGCCTTTTTTGTTTGTCAATAACATGACTGTCAGTTCTCAACTTCAAAAAAAGAGAGAGGGGCAACATTGTTCCCACCTGGAATCAATTTTTCCCCCTTTTCTATTGGAATGGATATCCTAGTTACAAGAGGCTCATACACCCGAACATTTACCCATAGCCATTTAAGACTAATGATAAATATAAAGTATAACTCTATTCCTACGACCTCATGTCAGTGCCCTTTGCAATTCTGAGTAGTCCTGATAATTACCTTGGACTTTTCAGTATGATCCCAAGTTTGCTTATGTTAGAGTTTGTGGGACAGTAAAGCTCTGGGCACTGCACTAGCGGTGCTCCCAAGTCTTCACATCTGCAAGAAAATCACTGCATGATTCTCACCTTCCCTCCATACCTTTGGTTTTGGCAAATTACCTTGAAAAAACAGAGGACATTATAACGTTGCATACACATGGAACATGAAACTTTTCTCTCCCAATAGTTTAATGAAAACTTTTAACTATATTAAGTACATTGGATTAAATGTCACATGTCAGATTTTGATGTTTTCTTTGCCCAATATGCCTTGAGATGTATCTAAGGTGTAGATAGTGCAGTGCTAGATAGTTCACTTTATTTTTTTTATTTTTATTTTTATACATTTATTTTTTATTGGTGTTCAATTTGCCAACATATAGAATAACACCCAGTGCTGATCCCATCAAGTGCCCCCCTCAGTGCCCGTCACCCAGTCACCCCCACCCCCCGCCCATCTCCCTTTCTACCACCCCTAGTTCATTTCCCAGAGTTAGGAGTCTATGTTCTTTCTGATATTTCCCACTCATTTTTTCTCCTTTCCCCTTTATTCCCTTTTGCTATTTTTTATATTAGTTCACTTTAAAACAAACTAGAACATCATGCTTCTCTGTCTGCCATATTTAATCATGACCAATATGTCATGATTACCTGTCATGATTAAATAACAATTCAATCAGCCATTTATATGATGCCACTTGGGGGTAAACTAAGAAAGGTCATTGACACATAGAACAAGAAATTTTAGGGGAGCAGTTCAGAGTTTGGGGGAGGGGATTATTATTGTTAAATCTGCTATTTACAAGATTCTCAGAGCTTTAGCCTTCAGGAGCATGGTGGCAGTGTTTTGTTTTCATTTCTTTAAGCTTGATGCTTAGTATTATTGTAGTATAGCTATCAGATGATGCTTTAAACAACCTGAAGAGATCTGTTCATTTTTATTTTAAAATATTTCAAATACACACTTTTTTTCTGCTCAGACCTAATTTTTATAATACTACATGGAATGTTTTCTTCAGTGAATAGTATTTAATCTTATAATGGATTAATGTTTCTGATACTGTGATTTTTTTTTTAACTTTCCAAAACATAGCAGCCTTCAGAACAATCTACTAAAAAAACTATTGCAGTCAACTCTAAAACTGTTTTCATTGTGCTTGAGTAATGAAGGCTTTGGAGATAAGCAAACATAGGCCATCTCTGCTATGACAGTCTTTCCCCCCATTATTTATTGTGCACATGAATTCTACCTTGTGCACTTCTGGCCACTGTTCTTGATGTGTCTAACCAAGCTTATAATTCCATCGTAAGCAGAAGCCTTTCAGACACATGAACCTGGGAGTCCACTAGCCTCTGGCTTCTACCCAACATTGAGATTAAGATGTCAACAGTTTGAATTGAGGTTCCTTATTTGAGAATTATGCTAATACATTGATTAAGACATTTTAGTTCATTGATTATGGATATACAGGAAATTTCATCACAGTAGCATTTTTAATGATTGAATGTTCTGAATTTCTGTAAATGTACCCTAGTGATAATAAACACTGATAAATTGATAAACGGAATCTTCCATAGTAGTTTTTGAAGTGTAAAATGGCTCTTATTATTAATGTATTATTGATGGTCATGGACTGGGTGATGATGAGTCATCCCTTGTTAATACCTACTATTAAGGGATATTCCTAAAATAGTAATATCTACTCTTTTGTCTGTGATTGCCAGCTCTTTAGAAGAATTGTACACTGATTAAGAACTCAAGCTTTTCAGTATCTAGCCAAGGCAAAATTCCACCTCAAAAATTAAACAGAATCAAGATGAACTACAGACCTTGAAAAGATATTTTACAAGGCTGGAAGAGCTTTGACTGATGGGGATATGTTTATGCTTAGTAGTGTCTACTAGCTTATTTAACAAGCCTTTGTTGGGCACCTACTAACTGCTAGGACCTGAAGGAAATGAGGGAGGGGGTGGACAACAGGGTAAAGTGGAACTTTTGGGGGTGGGACTTAAACAAAATAAAAACTATAAAAAGAATCATTTGACTTTAGTGACCCAAGGAGCAGGTTGGAGAGCATGACAGAGTCAGAAGCCAGTGTAGGGAGAGTTCAAGTGTGATTACCAGTTTAGAAAGTAGACACTTTTCTCCACACCTTTGAGAAGTTTGAATTTCAAGAGGAGAAAAGAGAAGAAAATTGTGGCAACTGTAGATGGGTGGTGTGCTTTGTTGAAGACAGGGTATGTTTGGAAAGTATTTCAGTTTTGATGCTTAAAGAGTTTGATGGCACACATGAGAAAAGAACCATATAGTTAGTTTCTAAGACTACCCCAGGACAGCCTGGTCTTGGATCAGAGGGAGGTACACGTCTTCCCTTAAAACAGAACATATGGAAGATGGGTAGGCGGTCATGTTTCTCAACTACAACACTTTATATTCAGAAAGAATTTGGGACTTTGTCTTGTAGTGCGAATCACAAGTCATTTTCTTTTAATCAAAAGTAATAGCTTGCTTTTATAGTACTTTTGAAATGTTCTTTATCTGCCATGTAAAAGCTATTATGCCTCTGAATGATCTCTCAGGGGTTATAAAAAAAAGTAACAAATTTTTGAAGATACTTTATAAAGGGCTGTGTATGATTATTAATCTTACCTTCATAATTTGGGGGCCATTTTGCTCCCAACTTAGTAGGGATTTTATGATCCATAGCTTTTTACTTTCTGATTTTCATTTCCTTCTTCTTGTTCAGCAATAGTAATTACTATTGAATTGCTAATTATAGAAATAAAGTAGAAATAATGTGAACCCAAATATTCTGGCATTAGTAAAATATCTTTTGGTTTCTCATGGAAATTCTCATTTTTGTTTTGCATGTAACAGAAGATAAAGATTATAGACTTAGCCTAACTCCTTGTACATTCAATCATTTGAGACATCTGGAATTTTGAGGAAATTGTGTTACTTAAGGATGTCACTTAGTCATTCTAAACCTCATTAATCTTACCTATAAAGTAAGAATAATGCCCATTTCCAGACTGTCCCATTTCACAGAATTATTATGAGGTCCATCTGATATATCTACAAATATGGGTTGTAAGTTGTAAAATATCTCAAAATATATTATCGTCTGAAAAATATTAGATTACAAGCTCTCCTGGCCAATTAGAAGCTCCCCCTTCGACCCTGAAGCATACTTGAAGAAATGTTCTAGGAAATGAACACAGCTGGCATAGGGATTTCATTTATCATTTAAGCATCATTGGCTGGCAAGTCTCTATGCTATTCTCTAGCTAATTTAAACATCTCTAAGAAACGGTCTCTTTTTGAAAAAACAGGCCAGCGCCTGTTTCATCCTGCTGGGTGAGTAGAAGAGATGTGCCTGGTGGTGACCACAAAACTGGGGTGGGCCTGCCTGACAATTACAAGATCATGCACTTTGGTTAAAAGAACTATAGCAGAAAGAGGTTCATTTACATGGTTGTTCCTAACTAAAAACTATATATAATAAATATATAAATATAATAAACATATAAACTAATATATTAAATATAAATAAAAACAAATATAATAAATATATAAACTAATATATTTCGCAATAGTGTAATGTTTAAAAGTTCCAGCTAA
The DNA here is from genome assembly GCF_018345385.1 of Vulpes lagopus. Taxonomy (NCBI): domain Eukaryota; kingdom Metazoa; phylum Chordata; class Mammalia; order Carnivora; family Canidae; genus Vulpes; species Vulpes lagopus. Next base: position 37,789,967 of record NC_054832.1, read on the forward strand.
GACATTGGGCTGCCTTGGCCACGCCTTTTAGTAGCTAAATATCTGGGATAAGTTTAAACTCTTAGTGCCTCTCAAAATATTAACTCAGAAAAACAGTGGTATCAGTAGTACTATTTTGCAGAGCAGTTACCTGTTAAAGGAGATAACAACATAGTGTCTGCCAGGGCTAAGCACTTCATAGATGTTAGCTATTTTTTTTTTAAGATTTTATTTATTTATTCATGAGAAACAGAGACACAGGCAGAGGAAGAAGCAGGCTTCTCGCAGGGAACTCGATATGGACTTAATCCTGGGACTCCAGAATCACGACCTGAGCCGAAGGCAGACCCTCAACTGCTGAGCCGGGACCCAGGCATCCCTGGATGTTAGCTATTATGCATGTAAAATTTACAGTAATATGAATCCATATAGAAAATAGTGTTTCTTATAAAATAAGTACCTTCAGGGATTTAAATTTTAAATAAGTACTGACCAGATCTTCTCATTTGAGTAGCTTCACCCAGGGGATTTTAAACACCTTCGGAGGAACATTGAATCTCTTTTGAGTGATTATAATAGCTTGCTTTGTGGGGTGCCAAATTTGCACCCGGTAAGCAGTTTCCCACCTACCTGTAGCCCAGTAGTGATGTTAATGATTCTTTATTTAACCGAGAAAGATTTCAAAATACTGTATACTGTTCTAGATAGATAGATAGATTAGATAGATAGATAGAAAGAAAGAAGAAAGAAAGAAAGAAGAAAGAAAGAAAGAAAGAAAAAGAAAGAGAAAAAAGAAAGAATATATATATATATATATTCTAAAAAGGCAAAAATCTTGTGGTGCCGAATTTGGCCACTAGAGGGTACCGGATAGCCAGCGACATAGCCCTTCAGAGGCTAAGATGGTGCCCTTGTGAGAGTGGTTAAGGAGCTGCCACTAATCACATCTGTGGAACTCAGTGGTGTCATGTTTTCTCAGTTCCAATCACCATTGATCCGAGAGTGGCCCATTTTCCTTTAGAGGACCAGGAATTGATCTGGAAACCTATTCCCCTCCTTTGTCAAACTGTTAACCCTGAGCCAGCCAAGCTTTCATGTCCTGCCTCTTTCAGGAAATGTTTGCTCATTTGGAAATCCCTTTGGTTACAATTCAGTGGATTTAGGAGAATTTAATTGTATTCCATCCTATTGCTTTCATTTTTGCTGCTCTCCGGTGTTCTAGACATTAATTTCTCATGGGATTTAAGAGATTTTACAAAATAGTTACCACTTATTCAATACTTGGTCACCCTGCAAAGTTAAAAACCCACTACTTAAGAATCAATAAACACTGCCTTCTCTTTTATACTCAGAGCAGAAATTTGACAGGGAATGGGGAAACTTCCTCTGCTGTTGACCTAGCAAAACTACCAATGGGAAATCTGCCTTCTTTATCGTTAATTGGTATAATTCAGGATGACACTCATTAAAAGCCAATAAAAAACAAAATTTCTGGTGATTGAAAAACTTAAGAAAACTAGGAGATAGCTAATAACATCTACAACTGCCTCAGTATTTTACAGAAAGTATCCTCTCTCTTGGACAGCATTGTCCAGTACATTCAGCTATTCTGACTGGCAGGTGAGCTGAGAGAGTGAGTATGGTCTACTTAGAAAACTCTAGAGTGAGTAGGATGAGAGGAGGCTTTGAGCATATCTCTGAGAAGGGGCCAGTGCCTGTTTCATCCTGCTGGTGAGTAGAAGAGATGTGCCTGGTGGTGACCACAAGACGGGAGTGGGCCTGCCTGACAATTACAAGATCATGCACTTTGGTTAACTATAGCAGAAAGAGGTTCATTTACAAGGTTGTTCCTAACTAAAAATAGGCTGGATGTCATGGGAAGCTGGAAATGGACAGTTTGTGTGGACCAGATTGCAGTGCTTACTGCAAATCAGTGGGAAGGTAATTTCTTTGCATGCAGTGTTTTTCAAAATTACTTCATTTTTTCCGGTATTATACCTCCACTCTGAATCTAATAAGGCAAAGGAAATTTTACTCACAATATTGTTGTATAAGAATGCTTTGCAGGGAGGGGGTGCTTCAGAGAATTCTGGCATCTCTTGGTACCAGGTACTCATCATTAAGTCTGTTAGGTCATTTATTAAGGATTGGGAGTTACCTGATATTGTATGTTAACACAAAATAATTTCAGGGGCCTGAGTGGCTCAGTTGGTTAAGCGTCTGACTTTGGCTCAGGTTATGATCCTGGGGTTCTGGGATGGAGCCCCAAGTCAAGCTTCCCTCTTCAGTGGGAAGTCTGCTTTTCCCTCTCCCTCTGCCCCTCCTCCCTCTCATGCTCTCTCAAATAAATAAATAAAATCTTTTTAAAAAATAATAATTTTAGAAAAAATATCCTGTGGATTATTACTCTTTGAATAGCCAGTCACTTGCTAACAACAAGTTCCTCAAGAGCACATTGAATTTAATAGCCATATACTTTTTTGTTACTTTTCCACAGGAGGTAAACCAACAGTATATCTTTCATTTGATCAGTAATTAAAGATGTATTTTTCCTTTTATCCTTATTAAAATTGGACTTTTTAAGGCTGAGCTGAAATTTCATCCTGAAAAATAAAATGCTAAGATTTACTAGCAGAACTACCTCATGTAAATGTATATTATTCAAGCCAGAGCTCACATTCTGATCCCCAAGTTTCCACTAGTGACCACAATCTCCTGGCTCCCCAGGAGATGCAAAGTGAGATCAGCCAGTCTCTGTGAAGTCTCTGCCTCTGCTTTCATGTCCACATTAGTGGTGAGTGCACTCAGCAAGCAGGTGTTTGGCTCAAGGGAAGATCTCGCCAAAAGTCTTGCTGCCTCTGAGAGGTGATAGCTTGTTCCAAGTCAGTGCTGGAAAGTTCTGAGAACATTTAGGAATGCACTCATTTTACAAGGTGGTATTACAAATACCAGTTTGATGCCATTTTCCCTATTAAATTAGTTGATAACCAAAAACAATTTTTAAAAATCTAATTTGGTGCCTTTCTCAGACCAAAAAAAAAAAAAAAAAAGTTTTCATGAGAAATTCATTTTACTGTAGTCTCTAAGCATAAAAATTTTAGTTTGCAATAATTTTTTACTCTTAAGCTATTTAGTTTGCAAATGTCACTGGCATATGACTTTGTCATCTTAATTTTAAGTGATTTATGCATATTAGTTGTCAGTCTAAGATGATGACATACCCCATAAAGGCTATTGTCCTCTTCCTAACTGAGAAAGTTTGAAACATTTACATTTGAAAGTTGATGCCTCCCTCATAAGACATACTTAAGTTAATAATTTGCCAGTTCTATGTTTACTTTGTCTCATTTTCTATTTTCTTTTAGATTGGTAACATTTATGAATATATTTAAAACAATTGTTAATGAAAGGACAAGGGCGGAAGCTGTCAACTTCAGTTTTATTCATTTAGTGGTTTTGCTTGTAAATTTGCATAAGACTTATTAAAGTAGGCAAGGATTTTTTGTTAACATTTTCTAAGAGCCCTCCTATGCTTTTTTATTTTTAGTTTAGTTTAGGGAATCCCTGGGTGGCTCAGCGGTTTGGCGCCTGCCTTTGGCCCAGGGCGCGATCCTGGAGTCCCGGGATCGAGTCCCACGTCGGGCTCCCAGCATGGAGCCTGCTTCTCTCTCCTCCTGTGTCTCTGCCTCTCTCTCTCTCTCTCTGTCTATCATAAATAAATAAATAAATCTTTAAAAAATAAAAAAATAAAAATAAAAAAATAAAAAATTATCGCGGCCGTTCAGGTGGCAGTTCCATGCAGAGGGGGCTGCGCAGCCCCGAGAGCAGCTGGGGCAGCGGCGCAGGCCCTGGAGCCCAGGGCACCAGGGGACACAGACCAGGATCCAGCACTCCCCTTGGGACAGGCAGAGGCCGGGAGGACACAAGACACTGAGGACGCTCCTGCCGCCTGGGGTCCTGAGCTGTGCAGATCAGCACCCCCCGCCCCCAGAGCATCCAGGTCCCTGCAGACTGGGAGACTATGGTAGTTACTGCGGGAACTGACTCCAGGACTGGAGAGCTGGCCTCCGCCACCGTTGTTGTTTCTCCTGGTGTCACCTTGTGCCTGGGATGGAGCAGGACTGCCAGGGAGCAGAGGCCTCACAGGATAAACAGCTCCCACTGAGCTGTGCACCTGGCAGGGGGTGGGGCAGCTGCCCCAGGTACACACCTGAGAGCACAGCAGGCCCTACTCCAGAAGACCAGGTGGAAGAGAGGGGAAGAGCAAGTTCTTCACTGAGCAGTGCTGGAACACTCCAGGGGAAGTGGAGGGATTTACAGTATATAGAATCAGAGGATACCCTCCTTGTTTTTTTGTTTTTTGTTTGTTTGTTTTCCTCCCTTTTTTCTCTCTCTCTTTTTCCTTCCTTTTTCCAGTACAACTTGTTTTTAACCACTCTGCACTGCACAAAATGACTAGATGGAAGAACTCACCACAAAAGGAAGAATCAGAAACAGTACTCTCTCCCACAGAGTTACAGAATTTGGATTACAATTTGATGTCAGAAAGCCAATACAGAAGCACAATTATAAAGCTACTGGTGGCTCTGGAAAAAAGCATAAAGGATTCAAGAGACTTCATGACTGCAGAATTTAGATCTAATAAGGCCGAAATTAAAAATCAATTGAGATGCAATCCAACCTGGAGGTCCTAACGACGAGGGTTACTGAGGTAGAAGGATGAGTGAGTAACATAGAAGACAAGTTGATGGTAAGGAAGGAAGCAGAGGAAAAAAGAGAAAAACAATTAAAAGATCATGAGGAAAGGTTAAGGGAAATAAATGACAGCCTCAGAAGGAAAAATCTACGTTTAATTGGGGTTCCAGAGGGGGCCAAAAGGGACAGAGGACCAGAAAGTATTTGAATAAATCATAGCTGAGAACTTCCCTAACTTGGGGAGGGAAACAGGCATTCAGATCCAGGAGATAGAGAGATTCCCACCCCCCTAAAATCAATAAAAACCATTCAACATCCCAAGATTTCATGGTGAAACTTGCAAATTCCAAAGATAAAGAGAAGATCCTTAAAGCAGCAAGAGACAAGAAATCCCTAACCTTTATGGGGAGAAGTATTAGGTTCACAGCAGACCTCTCCACAGAGATCTGGCAGGCCAGAAAGGGCTGGCAAGATATATTCAGGGTCCTAAATGAGAATATGCAGCCAAGAATACTCTATCCAGCAAGGCTCTTATTCAGAATAGAAGGAGAGATAAAGAGCTTCCAAGATAGGCAGAGACTGAAAGAATAGGTGACCACCAAACCAGCTCTGCAAGAAATATTGAGGGGGACTCTGTAAAAGAAAGAGGAAGTCCAAGGAAACAATACACAAAAACAGGGACTGAATAGGTATTATGAGGACCCTAAATTCGTATCTGTCAATAGTAACTCTGAACATGAATGGGCTTAATGACCCCATCAAAAGGCGCAGGGTTTCAGACTGGATAAAAAAGCAAGACCCATCTATTTTCTGTCTACAAGAGACTCATTTTAGACCTAAGGAGACTTCCAGCCTGAAAATAAAAGGTTGGAGAACCATTTACCATTCAAACAGTCCTCAAAAGAAAGCAGGGGTAGCCATCCTCATATCAGATAAATTAAAGTTTATCCCAAAGACTGTAGTAAGAGATGAAGAGGGACACTATATCATACTTAAAGGATCTATCCAACAAGAGGATCTAACAATCATGAATATTTATGCCCCTAATGTGGGAGCTGCCAAGTATATCAATTAATAACCAAAATTAAGACATACTTAGATAATAATACACTTACACTTGGAGACTTGAATACACTGCTTTCTGCAATTGATAGATATTCTAAGCACATCTACAAAGAAACAAAAGTTTTAAATGATACACTGGACCAGATGGATTTCACAGATATTTACAGAACTGTACATACAAACGCAACTGAATACACATTCTTCTCAAGTGCACATGGAACTTTCTCCAGAATAGACCGCATACTGGGTCACAAATCAGGTCTTAACCGATACCAAAAGATTGGGATTGTCCCCTGCATATTTTCAGACCATAATGCTTTGAAACTAGAACTCAGTCACAAGAAGAAATTTGGAAGGATTTCAAACACATGGAGGTTAAGGACCATCCTGCTAAAAGATGAAAGGGTCAACCAGGAAATTAGAGAAGAATTTAAAAGATTCATGGAAACTAATGAGAATGAAGATACAACCATTCAAAATCTTTGGGATACAGAGGGGATCCCTGGGTGGCGCAGCAGTTTGGCGCCTGCCTTTGGCCCAGGGCGCAATCCTGGAGATCCAGGATTGAATCCCACATTGGGCTCCCGGTGCATGGAGCCTGCTGCTTCTCCCTCTGCCTATGTCTCTGCCTCTCTCTCTCTCTCTCTCTCTCTCTCTCTCTGTGTGTGTGTTTGTGACTATCATAAATAAATGAAAATAAAAAAAATTAAAAAAAAAAATCTTTGGGATACAGAAAAAGCAGTGCTGAGGGGGAAATATATTGCAATACAAACATCCATCCAAAACCTGGAAAGAACTCAAATACAAAAGCTAACCTTACACATAAAGGAGCTAGAGAAAAAACAGCAGACAGATCCTACACCCAGCAGAAGAAGACAGTTAATTAAGATTCGAGCAGAACTCAACAAAATCGAGACCAGAAGAACCGTGGAACAGATCAACAAAACCAGGAGTTGGTTCTTTGAAAGAATTAACAAGATAGATAAACCATTAGCCAGCCTTATTAAAAAGAAGAGAGAGAAGACTCAATAAAATCATGAATGAGAAAGGAGAGATCACCACCAACACCAAGGAAATACAAATGATTTTAAAAACATATTATGAACAGCTATACGCCAATAAATTAGGCAATCTAGAAGAAATGGACGCATTCCTGGAAAGCCACAAACTACCAAAACTGGAACAGGAAGAAATAGAAAACCTGAACAGGCCAATAACCAGGGAGGAAATTGAAGCAGTCATCAAAAACCTCCCAAGACACAAGAGTCCAGGGCCAGATGGCTTCCCAGGGGAATTCTATCAAACATTTAAAGAAGAAACCATACCTATTCTACTAAAGCTGTTCGGAAAGATAGAAAGAGATGGAATACTCCCAAACTGTATGAGTTCTATGAGGCAAGCATCACCTTAATTCCAAAACCAAAGACCCCACCAAAAAGGAGAATTACAGACCAATATCCCTGATGAACATGGATGCAAAAATTCTCAACAAGATACTAGCCAATAGGATCCAACAGTACATTAAGAAAATTATTCACCATGACCAAGTAGGATTTATCCCTGGGACACAAGGCTGGTTCAACACTCGTAAAACAATCAATGTGATTCATCATATCAGCAAGAGAAAAACCAAGAACCATATGATCCTCTCATTAGATGCAGAGAAAGCATTTGACAAAATACAGCATCCATTCCTGATCAAAACTCTTCAGAGTGTAGGGATAGAGGGAACTTTCCTCGACATCTTAAAAGCCATCTACAAAAAGCCCTCAGCAAATATCATTCTCAATGGGGAAGCACTGGGAGCCTTTCCCCTAAGGTCAGGAACAAGACAGGGATGTCCACTCTCACCACTGCTATTCAGCATAGTACTGGAAGTCCTAGCCTCCGCAATCAGACAACAAAAAGACATTAAAGGCATTTAAATTGGCAAAGAAGTGGTCAAACTCTCCCTTTTCGCTGATGACATGATACTCTACATAGAAAACCCAAAAGCCTCCACCCCAAGATTGCTAGAACTCATACAGCAATTTGGTAGCGTGGCAGGATACAAAATCAATGCCCAGAAATCAATGGCATTTCTATACACTAACAATGAGACTGAAGAAAGAGAAATTAAGGAGTCAATCCCATTTACAATTGCACCCAAAAGCATAAGATACCTAGGAATAAACCTAACCAAAGAGGTAAAAGATCTATACCCTAAAAACTATAGAACACTTCTGAAAGAAATTGAGGAAGACACAAAGAGATGGAAAAATATTCCATGCTCATGGATTGGCAGAATTAATATTGTAAAAATGTCAATGTTACCCAGGGCAATTTACACGTTTAATGCAATCCCTATCAAAATACCATGGACTTTCTTCAGAGAGTTAGAACAAATTATTTTAAGATTTGTGTGGAATCAGAAAAGACCCTGAATAGCCAGGGGAATTTTAAAAAAGAAAACCAGAGCTGGGGGCATCACAATGCCAGATTTCAGGTTGTACTACAAAGCTGTGGTCATCAAGACAGTGTGGTACTGGCACAAAAACAGACACATAGATCAATGGAACAGAGTAGAGAACCCAGAAGTGGACCCTGAAATGTATGGTCATCTAATATTCAATAAAGGAGGAAAGACTATCCACTGGAAGAAAGACAGTCTCTGCAATAAATGGTGCTGGGAAAATTGGACATCCACATGCAGAAGAATGAAACTGGACCACTCTCTTTCACCATACACAAAGATAAACTCAAAATGGATGAGAGATCTAAATGTGAGACAAGAGTCCATCAAAATCATAGAAGAGAACACAGGCAACACCCTCTTTGAACTCGGCCACAGTAACTTTTTGCAAGATACATCCACAAAGGCAAAAGAAACAAAAGCAAAAATGAACTATTGGGACTTCATCAAGATAAGAAGCTTTTGCACAGCAAAGGATACAGTCAACAAAACTGAAAGACAACCTACAGAATGGGAGAAGATATTTGCAAATGACATATCAAATAAAGGGCTAGTTTCCAAAATCTATAAAGAACTTATTAAACAACACCAAAGAAACAAACAATCCAATCATGAAATGGGCAAAAGACATGAAGAGAAATCTCACAGAGGAAGACATGGACATGGCCAACATGCACATGAGAAAATGCTCTGCATCACTTGCCATCAGGGAAATACAAATCAAAACCACAATGAGATACCACCTCACACCAGTGAGAATGGGGAAAATTAACAAGGCAGGAAACAACAAATGTTGGAGAGGATGCGGAGAAAAGGGAACCCTCTTACACTGTTGGTGGGAATGTGAACTGGTGCAGCCACTCTGGAAAACTGTGTGGAGGTTCCTCAAAGAGTTAAAAATAGACCTGCCCTACGACCCAGCAATTGCACTGTTGGGGATTTACCCCAAAGATTCAGATGCAATGAAACGTCGGGACACCTGCACCCTGATGTTTCTATCAGCAATGGCCACAATTGCCAAACTGTGGAAGGAGCTTCGGTGTCCATCGAAAGATGAATGGATAAAGAAGATGTGGTTTATGTATACAATGGAATATTACTCAGCAATTAGAAACGACAAATACCCACCATTTGCTTCAACGTGGATGGAACTGGAGGGTATTATGCTGAGTGAAATAAGTCAATCGGAGAAGGACAAACAGTGTATGTTCTCATTCATTTGGGGAATATGAATAATAGTGAAAGGGAATATAAAGGAAGGGAAAATAAATGTTGGGAAATATCAGGAAGGGAGACAGAACATAAAGACTCCTAACTCGGGGAAACGAACTAGGGGTGGTGGAAGGGGAGGAGGGCGGGTGTTGGAGGGGAATGGGTTTCGGGCACTGAGGTGGACACTTGACGGGATGAGCACTGGGTGTTTTTCTGTATGTTGGTAAATTGAACACCAATAAAAATTAATTTTAAGAAAAAAGAAACAATATATATAAAGTTAATCACTTCATTTGTTAATCTCATTTATAGCTTAATCAATGTCTTAAAATATTCCAAGTATTTATCAGAATCACTGAGAGAAGGGTCATCTGCCCCTTAACAGATCTAGAAAGATTTAATTAGTAGTTTGGTTTTGATATGCTCAGATTTTGTTGTGTTGAGCCTAGAATTTTAGAGCTGCTTACAATATAGCAGAGCTATGCATGAATTAACTTTTTCCTGATATTTTTAGCAGGCAAAACTACTACTAGAAACTGAAAAGCATATAAGGAATGCTTATATTCCTCAACTGCTATTGAGGAATGCAACTAAAATTTCATCTTTTTTTTTTTTCCGTATGGATGGCTCAGATCTCTCCAGGTCAGGATAACTGTAGTAGTGCTCATCAGCTCATACCTCATTGCTAGATCCAAGCTGAACACAACACCAAAGCAATGATGGGGCAGTCTGAGTAGGGCACAAGCAAAGTCCTGCTTCTGTGTCAAGGGGACACATCTTGTTGATTTGTCATGGCGTATCTGTTATTGAAAAAATTATGGCATTTATCCCACATCACTATGTAGAAATGTGTTTATTTTGCTAGAGAGCTGATTGAATTAAATGCTTAAACCTACATGCATTTATTTTGTAAGGCCAATTATAGCTAAAATACATTAATGACATAAAATATTCTGGCAGGAAAGGCAGTATTTTTAAAAGTGTTTCCCTATTTTTTTTTTAATTTATAAATAATCTGTTAGGAACTGTTTCATATGATATCTGGATTTTGAAGTGCTTGTGGTTCTTGGGAGACCTAAGAAACAGCTCTTAGTAGGCTTCAATCCCAAATTATATTAGGGGGTTTGATGTAGTCTGTGAGTGAACATGAACATTCCCAGCTGTGTGACTTCAGGTGGATCACTTGGTCTTTCTGGGTGTCCTGACCTATAAAATAGGGTTGGTAATATCTACCCCATAAGGTAATTGCTAGGATTAAATGACTTAATGCCCAGGACCTAGCACAGTGTCTCACTTTTTTGTAAATGATCAGTAGTTGGTACTTCTCTCTTCTCCACTGATACCCACAAGACATGGTTTTCCCCCTTTTCTTTGGGAATACAAATAAAATCTAAATGTCTTAAATTTACTCTAGATGCTCTGAGATTAAACAGATGCTTCATGGCATTTTCTAGTTAGAGTCCCAAAATATTAATAGTCATTCAATCAGCAGAAGATGGGGGCCACTCAGCTCGAACATTACATATAATCCTCCCTCCAGGTAGGTAAATAGCACCTATTTTGGGGAGAAGGCTCTGCCAGTAGATTAATATTAATGCAGCTTTTAAGGGCATGCTTTACAAGGGATTTATAGTGAAGAATTCCAGTTTTATTCTCTGGTATGTCAATTGTCTGAAATTGTCACAATCTTCATTATTTTTGTAAATGTGTATTTTAAATGTATATGTATGGTTTTCTTTAGCAGGCTTCATAGTATTTGGATTGATTTGAGAGCTCTTTTATTTTATTCTATTCTTCTTGGCGCAGAAATTAAATCAGGAATGCCTTACTTTATTGATATTTTAAGTGTTTTTAAGTGTCATGCCCATTGTCCCTGTTGTTCAGTTCTTTGGAAGAAGGTCCCTTACCCGTTTAAATATATCTAAACTAATCAGTGGCCTTGACTGGATTTTTTGCTAGTACTTGCTTTGGTGTATTTCCTACTTTCGTTGTTAACAAAATAAGTGTGGCATTTGTAAAACCAAACCAGATTCTGTTCAACACAGTAAAAATTTGAGCTAAAATGAAATATTAGGGGGGAAAGGAGTATGTTGCTCTAGGCCATAAACAACTCAAAACAGTCTGAGGCATGCACTGGTAAATCTTAAAAAATGCTATAGGCAATTCAGCATCAAAATTGCCATAGAAAATTATTGTTGTTAGCCATTCTGTGGATAGTTCATATTGTTAGAATTGCTAGCAGATGGGAAAATAGATGAGTCAGGATACAGTATTAACAATCCATATTTTTTTAATCACAAGCCACTAATAAGGTGTGTAGCATCTGTGAAATTTATTTAAACAGTTGCTAGGAAGAGTTTGTTTGCCCAGTAAACACAGCAAACCTTGTACAGGATTTTCTTGATTGACTATTTGACTAAATGTGTTAACATTAATATATAAGACTGTTTGCTTCATTATGATGGTGTCTTGTTTACTTTGACAGACTGATTATACCAGCAACTTGTAGATCCATTAAGTCTTGAATGTTACCACATTTATGAATTTAAAAACTTTATAATCTTGTTTCTGCTACTTTTTGAGAGTTTTTTTTAAAACTCTCATGTAATTAGGACTATTTTTGACAAAACAAAATAATATAAAAAAAATCTAAGTGTTTTCCTCCGAGAGCTCCTAAGACGATATTATTTTGGAAAGTAATTCAGTCTTGTCACTTGAATGTGATATCCTAGGTCTTTATATTAGATTGGATATATAAACTTGCAGAAAGTTCTAATGTTAGTGACAACTCTTCCTGACCAGTAACTAGCAGTTTTTCAATGCTTCTCATAGTGTTTAGAAATCATCTTAATGACTAAAAGTATAAACTATCAAAATTATCAGTTTATAAGACTTAATCTTATTTTCTATCTTCTCATGTCATTGGGTTGTTTATGTTGCTGTTTCATGCAAGAGCTAAGTAATTTGCACATCTTTTATTTGGATTTTGTTTCTTTTTTTAAGGGATACTGTTAAATATAATTTTTTTTGGATATTGACCTGTAATCTTTTACTCCCAGATGAAATGTGATAATCCAGGACAATTATTAACAAAACGGTCTGCACATTCAAGCTGTCACTTATGTACCAAACTGTACCAATTTTCAGACAAATGTTGACTTCTATTGAAAAGTAGTTTTGACTTTTTTTCATTTAACTTATAAACAACCTATAAACTACTCATCATTAAATTATTGTTTAGAAGTTGGGATTTTTATTTAGAGTCTGACTTGTTTTAAACAAGAGCTGGGGGATCCCTGAGTGGCGCAGCGGTTTGGCGCCTGCCTTTGGCCCAGGGCGCGATCCTGGAGACCCAGGATCGAATCCCACGTCGGGCTCCCGGTGCATGGAGCCTGGCTTCTCCCTCTGCCTGTGTCTCTGCCTCTCTCTCTCTCTCTCTCTCTGTGTGTGTGTTTGTGACTATCATAAATAAATGAAAATAAAAAAAATTAAAAAAAAAATCTTTGGGATACAGAAAAAGCAGTGCTGAGGGGGAAATATATTGCAATACAAACATCCATCCAAAACCTGGAAAGAACTCAAATACAAAAGCTAACCTTACACATAAAGGAGCTAGAGAAAAAACAGCAGACAGATCCTACACCCAGCAGAAGAAGACAGTTAATTAAGATTCGAGCAGAACTCAACAAAATCGAGACCAGAAGAACCGTGGAACAGATCAACAAAACCAGGAGTTGGTTCTTTGAAAGAATTAACAAGATAGATAAACCATTAGCCAGCCTTATTAAAAAGAAGAGAGAGAAGACTCAATAAAATCATGAATGAGAAAGGAGAGATCACCACCAACACCAAGGAAATACAAATGATTTTAAAAACATATTATGAACAGCTATACGCCAATAAATTAGGCAATCTAGAAGAAATGGACGCATTCCTGGAAAGCCACAAACTACCAAAACTGGAACAGGAAGAAATAGAAAACCTGAACAGGCCAATAACCAGGGAGGAAATTGAAGCAGTCATCAAAAACCTCCCAAGACACAAGAGTCCAGGGCCAGATGGCTTCCCAGGGGAATTCTATCAAACATTTAAAGAAGAAACCATACCTATTCTACTAAAGCTGTTCGGAAAGATAGAAAGAGATGGAATACTCCCAAACTGTATGAGTTCTATGAGGCAAGCATCACCTTAATTCCAAAACCAAAGACCCCACCAAAAAGGAGAATTACAGACCAATATCCCTGATGAACATGGATGCAAAAGTTGTCAACAAGATACTAGGCAATAGGATCCAACAGGACATTAAGAAAATTTTTCACCATGACCAAGTAGGATTTATCCCTGGGACACAAGGGTGGTTCAACACTCGTAAAACAATTAATGTGATTCATCATATCAGCAAGAGAAAAACCAAGAACCATATGATCCTCTCATTAGATGCAGAGAAAGCATTTGACAAAATACAGCATCCATTCCTGATCAAAACTCTTCAGAGTGTAGGGATAGAGGGAACTTTCCTCGACATCTTAAAAGCCATCTACAAAAAGCCCTCAGCAAATATCATTCTCAATGGGGAAGCACTGGGAGCCTTTCCCCTAAGGTCAGGAACAAGACAGGGATGTCCACTCTCACCACTGCTATTCAGCATAGTACTGGAAGTCCTAGCCTCCGCAATCAGACAACAAAAAGACATTAAAGGCATTTAAATTGGCAAAGAAGTGGTCAAACTCTCCCTTTTCGCTGATGACATGATACTCTACATAGAAAACCCAAAAGCCTCCACCCCAAGATTGCTAGAACTCATACAGCAATTTGGTAGCGTGGCAGGATACAAAATCAATGCCCAGAAATCAATGGCATTTCTATACACTAACAATGAGACTGAAGAAAGAGAAATTAAGGAGTCAATCCCATTTACAATTGCACCCAAAAGCATAAGATACCTAGGAATAAACCTAACCAAAGAGGTAAAAGATCTATACCCTAAAAACTATAGAACACTTCTGAAAGAAATTGAGGAAGACACAAAGAGATGGAAAAATATTCCATGCTCATGGATTGGCAGAATTAATATTGTAAAAATGTCAATGTTACCCAGGGCAATTTACACGTTTAATGCAATCCCTATCAAAATACCATGGACTTTCTTCAGAGAGTTAGAACAAATTATTTTAAGATTTGTGTGGAATCAGAAAAGACCCTGAATAGCCAGGGGAATTTTAAAAAAGAAAACCAGAGCTGGGGGCATCACAATGCCAGATTTCAGGTTGTACTACAAAGCTGTGGTCATCAAGACAGTGTGGTACTGGCACAAAAACAGACACATAGATCAATGGAACAGAGTAGAGAACCCAGAAGTGGACCCTGAAATGTATGGTCATCTAATATTCAATAAAGGAGGAAAGACTATCCACTGGAAGAAAGACAGTCTCTGCAATAAATGGTGCTGGGAAAATTGGACATCCACATGCAGAAGAATGAAACTGGACCACTCTCTTTCACCATACACAAAGATAAACTCAAAATGGATGAGAGATCTAAATGTGAGACAAGAGTCCATCAAAATCATAGAAGAGAACACAGGCAACACCCTCTTTGAACTCGGCCACAGTAACTTTTTGCAAGATACATCCACAAAGGCAAAAGAAACAAAAGCAAAAATGAACTATTGGGACTTCATCAAGATAAGAAGCTTTTGCACAGCAAAGGATACAGTCAACAAAACTGAAAGACAACCTACAGAATGGGAGAAGATATTTGCAAATGACATATCAAATAAAGGGCTAGTTTCCAAAATCTATAAAGAACTTATTAAACAACACCAAAGAAACAAACAATCCAATCATGAAATGGGCAAAAGACATGAAGAGAAATCTCACAGAGGAAGACATGGACATGGCCAACATGCACATGAGAAAATGCTCTGCATCACTTGCCATCAGGGAAATACAAATCAAAACCACAATGAGATACCACCTCACACCAGTGAGAATGGGGAAAATTAACAAGGCAGGAAACAACAAATGTTGGAGAGGATGCGGAGAAAAGGGAACCCTCTTACACTGTTGGTGGGAATGTGAACTGGTGCAGCCACTCTGGAAAACTGTGTGGAGGTTCCTCAAAGAGTTAAAAATAGACCTGCCCTACGACCCAGCAATTGCACTGTTGGGGATTTACCCCAAAGATTCAGATGCAATGAAACGTCGGGACACCTGCACCCTGATGTTTCTATCAGCAATGGCCACAATTGCCAAACTGTGGAAGGAGCTTCGGTGTCCATCGAAAGATGAATGGATAAAGAAGATGTGGTTTATGTATACAATGGAATATTACTCAGCAATTAGAAACGACAAATACCCACCATTTGCTTCAACGTGGATGGAACTGGAGGGTATTATGCTGAGTGAAATAAGTCAATCGGAGAAGGACAAACAGTGTATGTTCTCATTCATTTGGGGAATATGAATAATAGTGAAAGGGAATATAAAGGAAGGGAAAATAAATGTTGGGAAATATCAGGAAGGGAGACAGAACATAAAGACTCCTAACTCGGGGAAACGAACTAGGGGTGGTGGAAGGGGAGGAGGGCGGGTGTTGGAGGGGAATGGGTTTCGGGCACTGAGGTGGACACTTGACGGGATGAGCACTGGGTGTTTTTCTGTATGTTGGTAAATTGAACACCAATAAAAATTAATTTTAAGAAAAAAGAAACAATATATATAAAGTTAATCACTTCATTTGTTAATCTCATTTATAGCTTAATCAATGTCTTAAAATATTCCAAGTATTTATCAGAATCACTGAGAGAAGGGTCATCTGCCCCTTAACAGATCTAGAAAGATTTAATTAGTAGTTTGGTTTTGATATGCTCAGATTTTGTTGTGTTGAGCCTAGAATTTTAGAGCTGCTTACAATATAGCAGAGCTATGCATGAATTAACTTTTTCCTGATATTTTTAGCAGGCAAAACTACTACTAGAAACTGAAAAGCATATAAGGAATGCTTATATTCCTCAACTGCTATTGAGGAATGCAACTAAAATTTCATCTTTTTTTTTTTTCCGTATGGATGGCTCAGATCTCTCCAGGTCAGGATAACTGTAGTAGTGCTCATCAGCTCATACCTCATTGCTAGATCCAAGCTGAACACAACACCAAAGCAATGATGGGGCAGTCTGAGTAGGGCACAAGCAAAGTCCTGCTTCTGTGTCAAGGGGACACATCTTGTTGATTTGTCATGGCGTATCTGTTATTGAAAAAATTATGGCATTTATCCCACATCACTATGTAGAAATGTGTTTATTTTGCTAGAGAGCTGATTGAATTAAATGCTTAAACCTACATGCATTTATTTTGTAAGGCCAATTATAGCTAAAATACATTAATGACATAAAATATTCTGGCAGGAAAGGCAGTATTTTTAAAAGTGTTTCCCTATTTTTTTTTTAATTTATAAATAATCTGTTAGGAACTGTTTCATATGATATCTGGATTTTGAAGTGCTTGTGGTTCTTGGGAGACCTAAGAAACAGCTCTTAGTAGGCTTCAATCCCAAATTATATTAGGGGGTTTGATGTAGTCTGTGAGTGAACATGAACATTCCCAGCTGTGTGACTTCAGGTGGATCACTTGGTCTTTCTGGGTGTCCTGACCTATAAAATAGGGTTGGTAATATCTACCCCATAAGGTAATTGCTAGGATTAAATGACTTAATGCCCAGGACCTAGCACAGTGTCTCACTTTTTTGTAAATGATCAGTAGTTGGTACTTCTCTCTTCTCCACTGATACCCACAAGACATGGTTTTCCCCCTTTTCTTTGGGAATACAAATAAAATCTAAATGTCTTAAATTTACTCTAGATGCTCTGAGATTAAACAGATGCTTCATGGCATTTTCTAGTTAGAGTCCCAAAATATTAATAGTCATTCAATCAGCAGAAGATGGGGGCCACTCAGCTCGAACATTACATATAATCCTCCCTCCAGGTAGGTAAATAGCACCTATTTTGGGGAGAAGGCTCTGCCAGTAGATTAATATTAATGCAGCTTTTAAGGGCATGCTTTACAAGGGATTTATAGTGAAGAATTCCAGTTTTATTCTCTGGTATGTCAATTGTCTGAAATTGTCACAATCTTCATTATTTTTGTAAATGTGTATTTTAAATGTATATGTATGGTTTTCTTTAGCAGGCTTCATAGTATTTGGATTGATTTGAGAGCTCTTTTATTTTATTCTATTCTTCTTGGCGCAGAAATTAAATCAGGAATGCCTTACTTTATTGATATTTTAAGTGTTTTTAAGTGTCATGCCCATTGTCCCTGTTGTTCAGTTCTTTGGAAGAAGGTCCCTTACCCGTTTAAATATATCTAAACTAATCAGTGGCCTTGACTGGATTTTTTGCTAGTACTTGCTTTGGTGTATTTCCTACTTTCGTTGTTAACAAAATAAGTGTGGCATTTGTAAAACCAAACCAGATTCTGTTCAACACAGTAAAAATTTGAGCTAAAATGAAATATTAGGGGGGAAAGGAGTATGTTGCTCTAGGCCATAAACAACTCAAAACAGTCTGAGGCATGCACTGGTAAATCTTAAAAAATGCTATAGGCAATTCAGCATCAAAATTGCCATAGAAAATTATTGTTGTTAGCCATTCTGTGGATAGTTCATATTGTTAGAATTGCTAGCAGATGGGAAAATAGATGAGTCAGGATACAGTATTAACAATCCATATTTTTTTAATCACAAGCCACTAATAAGGTGTGTAGCATCTGTGAAATTTATTTAAACAGTTGCTAGGAAGAGTTTGTTTGCCCAGTAAACACAGCAAACCTTGTACAGGATTTTCTTGATTGACTATTTGACTAAATGTGTTAACATTAATATATAAGACTGTTTGCTTCATTATGATGGTGTCTTGTTTACTTTGACAGACTGATTATACCAGCAACTTGTAGATCCATTAAGTCTTGAATGTTACCACATTTATGAATTTAAAAACTTTATAATCTTGTTTCTGCTACTTTTTGAGAGTTTTTTTTAAAACTCTCATGTAATTAGGACTATTTTTGACAAAACAAAATAATATAAAAAAAATCTAAGTGTTTTCCTCCGAGAGCTCCTAAGACGATATTATTTTGGAAAGTAATTCAGTCTTGTCACTTGAATGTGATATCCTAGGTCTTTATATTAGATTGGATATATAAACTTGCAGAAAGTTCTAATGTTAGTGACAACTCTTCCTGACCAGTAACTAGCAGTTTTTCAATGCTTCTCATAGTGTTTAGAAATCATCTTAATGACTAAAAGTATAAACTATCAAAATTATCAGTTTATAAGACTTAATCTTATTTTCTATCTTCTCATGTCATTGGGTTGTTTATGTTGCTGTTTCATGCAAGAGCTAAGTAATTTGCACATCTTTTATTTGGATTTTGTTTCTTTTTTTAAGGGATACTGTTAAATATAATTTTTTTTGGATATTGACCTGTAATCTTTTTACTCCCAGATGAAATGTGATAATCCAGGACAATTATTAACAAAACGGTCTGCACATTCAAGCTGTCACTTATGTACCAAACTGTACCAATTTTCAGACAAATGTTGACTTCTATTGAAAAGTAGTTTTGACTTTTTTTCATTTAACTTATAAACAACCTATAAACTACTCATCATTAAATTATTGTTTAGAAGTTGGGATTTTTATTTAGAGTCTGACTTGTTTTAAACAAGAGCTGGGGGATCCCTGAGTGGCGCAGCGGTTTGGCGCCTGCCTTTGGCCCAGGGCGCGATCCTGGAGACCCAGGATCGAATCCCACGTCGGGCTCCCGGTGCATGGAGCCTGCTTCTCCCTCTGCCTGTGTCTCTGCCTCTCTCTCTCTCTCTCTCTCTGTGACTATCATAAATAAATAAAAATTAAAAAAAAAAAAATTTAAACAAGAGCTGGGAAATCCTAGTCTACCAACTATCCTGAAACTTAAAGACGATGGTAATTCTACCTTTTGCTAAATTTCTGCAGTTTATTTCATTCTAAAAAACTGCTCTATAAAAATGTCATCTGCAAGGTTTTCTCTTCACTGTGGACTTCATAGCTGATCACTTACAAACCATTTTCCCTTTCAGCTCAGGTTGAAGACCCCAGCAATTTCTTAGCAGCACACACACCCCCACCCCCATTCATGATGACTCAAACACTTTGAACACTCTGGCAGTGCTAGATTAAAAACATCAAACTTGGTATATAAGAAATAGTGAAAGGGATTATAAGGGACAGGAGGGGAACTGAGTGGGAAAAATCAGAGAGGGAGACAAACTATGAGAGACTACTAACTCAGGGAAATGAACAAAGTGTTGCAGAAGGGGAAGTAGGTGGGGGATGGGGTGATTAGGTGATGGGCACTGAGGAGGGCACGTGATGGGATTAGCACTAGGTGTTATAGTATATGTTGCAAATTGAACATCAATAAAAACAAATTTTAAAAAATATCAAACGTGGTATAATGAAAAAAAAAATACATTGATCTCCATCGAGGTCAGGTCCTATCTCTATCATCATCCAGGACTGTAACTTTGAACAACCTCGCTCCCATTTTCTCACCCAAAACGAGGAAGCTAAAGTAGGTCATCTCTGAGGTTTACTTTTGCAGTAAGATTCTGCAAGGTTTAACTCACAACCCAACCTTATAGTTTATACTCATGTTAAACAATGCTTTGTTCATATGTTGCAGTGGTGTTTAATAGTCCCAGATTCCAGTGTGTTTCTCAGAGGTCCATATGATTCAATTTACCTGACCTCAGTTTAAACTCTTTTTATAGAAATTGATTTTATACTGTGCCCTTAATATGTCTTGCCCCCTGATATTTGTCGTTTCAAATGTCCAAGAAAAGCAAAACTTCTTGTGAATAGAAAAACATTGCCTGAGGTAATAAAACCATATTGTTCTGAAAACTCCTCTCCATTTCTCTGTGTATTTGAAGAAGTTCTGTCTTTGCTTTCAGGCCCTTTCTCTTACTGCATGTCAGCTCATTTAGTCACTTAATCAAGTTCTATAATGTTTATAATGATTGTCAAACTACAGTATTCTTTCAGAATGGTAAGACCTGAAAATTTAAGACTCATGGTTAGTTGCACAAGTTCTGTGTTATCATTAAATTCAAAACCAAATTTTATTAAATAGAATTAGCCTAGAACATATAAAGGCCATTTCTGGATGAATTACTCATTTTTGTACATTTGTTCACTAAAAACCACAATGTATGCATATCTTGAAATTCTCTTTACTGACTTCACTTACGGAACTTTAAACTGAGGGGATCCCTGGGTGGTGCAGCGGTTTGGCGCCTCCCTTTGGCCCGGGGGGCGATCCTGGAGACCCAGGATCGAATCCCACGTCGGGCTCCCGGTGCATGGAGCCTGCTTCTCCCTCTGCCTGTGTCTCTGCCTCTCTCTCTCTCTCTCTCTCTCTCTCTCTCTCTCTCTCTGTGACTATCATAAATAAATAAAAAATTTAAAAAAGGAACTTTAAACTGAAAAATGTAGACCAAGATGTGATACTCCAACTCTGGTTTACTCTGAATTTATTTTGAACTTAGTCATCTGACAGATGGCTATGGTAGTTACAGCTGCTTTGAATTCCTTGTATTGTAGAAAGATGGTTCATAAGTAACATTTCTTTGCTATATTTAAAAAAATATAAATTCAAGTTAATTTACCACAAACTCTGTTGACCCACAAACATAACAATTCTAAAGTGATTTCCTTCGTTTTTTGTGAAGATTTTCAAGAAACCTAATTTTGGTGAATGAAACTTTTGTCACAATAATATTGATAATTCAGGAAGTTCAACTTTTCCTTCTAATATTATCCTCATTAGCTCCCAAAATTGTTTTAATTTGGATTAGTATTCTAAAAGGGTGATAGTGATTGTTTAATATTATAGGACCATTTTTATCATTATGAGTGTCCATAAAATTTTATCTGGTTTGTGACCCTATTTACTACTAAGCCATCAAGCAGTACTGCTCTCCAAGAGATTGGAAAGCTGCTTCTGTCGTATTTTCCTCCCCAAAACATTTTCATGCCTGTGGGAGGTTCAGTAGCTACAGAAATACAGAGTGCTAAATATATGTTATTAGGGCTTAATCATAAGTCAAAACCCAGCCAGAAGTTCATGTCTATAAATCATACCCACTCTATAAAAAGTAAAAAGGTCTATCAGTTAACTTCACTTTTTTTTTTTTTTTTTTTTTTTTTTTGGTCTAGGTGACACCATAATCTAGTTATTTAGAATCTACTGGTATTTTCCTTCTCTTAACAAAATGAGAAGAGCCTCTGATAACAAATGCTGAAGTTTGGGGATGATTTTCTGTTGTTGGATACCATAGTCAAATTGTAAGATCAAGGAGAAAACTTCATTCTGGATAATCCTGTCGTCATCAAGGGCTTCCATTATAGCCTCAATGCTGATGATTCCTTACATCTGTAGCTTTCATCTCTCCCTGAGCTCCAAACCTCCAAATTATACTCCATATCTAACATCCCCACCTCAGTGCTTTGTTCGTCTGCCAAACTCAACGAGACTAAAACTCAATTTTATTTACTCCCCTACCTCATTAATGGTGACAATCCCGTCACCCTAGCTTGAAGGCAGAGTTACCCTAGTCCTGATCTTTCATAGTCACTCCACAAAGAAAGCCTTACCAGTTCTGCTTCCCAGTCTCCCAGCTCCCTCCCTTCTCAGTCTCTACTTCCTTTCTCCTAGTCCAAGCCTCATCCTCTCTGTTGCAGTCTAGAGACCTATCACAGGCCTTCCTATACCTCCATCTTCCCCCATGCCTATCCATTTTCTATACCTGCTGTTTGATATATTTTTCTATCTCATACGTGATTCTGTCACCAATTATATTCAAAATTATCTAGCATTTCTTTCTTGGCTACAGAAAGTTTGTATCAGCATGCTTACGGACATTAGCTCTCCTCCCTGTTTCCTCTCCTGACTCCTGTCCTCCCATGAGTCTGCCCCACATCCCAGTGGCCAGCTGCCATCTCCAAGGATGCCAGGCATTTGTGCACCTTACATGTTTCTTCTCATGCTCCTTCCATTCTCCCCTCTTGTTTCCTATCTTCTCAGTGTCCCCATCCTTCAGAGAATTAGCTATGTATAGACCTGTCTTGCCAGCTAGATTTTAAGTTTTTTGTGGAGGTAGAGTATTTTATTCATCTCTGTACACACAGTGCTTGGTCCATAGAAAATATCAATAAATATTTTAATTAATGAGTACTCAGGATTTCTCTGACAGCATACCTGAAAATACAACTATTTATGTTTCATACATAGGTGTCTGATTTCCTGTAACCTTGACCTATAGCCACAAATCTGAAATCAGATTAAAAGAAAAACACTAGAAACAGGTGTTAACAAAGTTCAGCACTAAAGCCATGCTCTGTCTTTCCTAAAACAGTCTCAGGCTTTCTTTAATATATTATTCTTATTTAGTGTAATGCCTTAGAGGATTAATTGCTTTTCTGGTTCCCAACAGATAAATAAGCTTGAAGTAAAGAGAGAATGATATATGTCTAATGAAGGCCATGAAAAGGAGCTGGCAACTTTCTCTCAAATGAAGATAAATAAGCCAAAAAGGGGAGAGAAAATTAACATACAGCACAGATTAGTAATAGAAATTAATGATGGTGATTCATCATCAAGGGAAAGTTGCTTTAGGTCCTGTACTCTCTGGTTTAGAAGGCAACATATTCTGTAAAGTATTTATAAAGATTTTCTCTTCAAAATGGTTAAAGCAAAGTTTTTACCACTTAAAAAACTAAGATTTAGATATTTCATGAATTTACTTATATGGAACACCTAATTCACTAACAATACTACTAATGGTTCTCCAACATCACAGATCTGTTTGTCACAAATTTTACATATTGAAAATATTACAGTTGATTACAGGAGTAAAACTTGTCTTCTATCTCTGAATTCAGTCCACTACTATAATATAATATTTATATACTGTTGATAATTTGCCCCAGTTAGGTAGCATAAGATATCTACAGGAATATCTTAATGCAAAACTGTTTGCTTTGTTTGATGTTCTTTCTCCTAATTACTGAGTAACCCATTCCTTTGAGTGTTTTTTTCTGTATTTCTGCTTACCTGTCTTTATGCCATGATATGTAGCAGTACAGTTTTATAGTTTCTAAGTGTGTGTACAGTCTCTAAAGTTTAAATAATTTTTGGAATGTCTAGCATGGAGACATGAAACTCATGCATAAAAATGAATTATGAAATAATAAATGACTAGAATCAAATACTAAATTATATTGTTTAAATTATTAATGTTATGTAGAAATTCAGAGATGGGAAGATTAACATGGGCTGAAAAAGAGACAAAGTGAAATTGGATCTTATGTAGATAGCACCCAAGTGTGTCTTTCCTGGGAAAATATAGCTGTGTGTGGTCTGTATTGGCCCTTCATCTCACCATCACCTGTACATACAGTTTAGAAAGTCCTGAGATCCCCTGTTGGCTTATTCTTTATCCCCCCAGAGACTTGAACATCCTTGACCATCTAACAGATGCATGATTAATATTTGGCTTAAAAATTAATGAAGAAGGAATATAATATGCAGTACAATGCATTGTATATAAATGCATATGATGGTATGATACAGTAAGCTAGCTTCTTTTCATGATAAGGCATATTTTATATGTATACCAGAATAGGGCATATTTTGTATATATGCCAGAACTTTTCATATACCAAGGCAAGTGGTGCTCACCTTCAGAGTTCTCATCCTGGGAGCCCATTTACATTTTCCCGTAACACTGTCATGCCTATATTTTTGGAAATCCTCTTTTGAATTTCCTTCAGAGCCTGTGACTCATTCTTATCAGTATCCTCAGTGGCAACAAATCTTTTTCAGTTGTGAATAAATTTGATTTTTAGAACCAAGAGTAACTTAGGGCCAGATAAGGTGAGTAAATTGGAGGATCAAGCTGAAAAATAACTTTTTTTGTTAAAATTGACATGTTGACTATAAAGTAATGAGAGCATTTAGTGACTTGACTCATAAAATAACAAAAACAGTTCTCTTAGTGAAAAAAAATTTTTTAGCATATTAAAACCAAGTCTGAATTACTCTCATAGAATCTTCTGCTCTAGAGCAGATCGTGACTCCCTGAAGTCCAAACCCTGCTTTGCCTGGCTTGGGACCCCACCAGCACCAAGTTCTGCAGTGACCTTAGTCCTTCTTCACAATGGCGAGGCTTCCTCCTTGGGCCTTGCTCATTGCTCTGAGACACCGCCCTTTCAAGGACCAACACAGTCCCTGCTCCCTAAAGGCAATCTGCTCTCCATTGAATTTATAATGAAGCTTCTCTTTTTTGGGGGGGAATCTATTTAAAACACACACACACACACACACACACACAAAGAATAATAGATACTCTCCCCAGGAAAATGTACGCATGAACATGCAGAATTTTGCACCTGTGAAGCTTATTTGTGGGCCTGAGAACCTCTCACTGTAATCTGTCCTACATCCAGTAAGGTCTTGTGTCAGGTCCTAAGTGTTTCTAGTTCCTGATCTTTACCCTTCTGACGAATTTGTAAGTTTCTTAAGGCAAGGAAGTAGTTTAGTGCTTCTTTGCTTTCCTTAGAGTATACCTACCAAAATGCTGAGTATGTAGTAGCATTCTGTAAATCACTATCGTCTAACAGACCTTTTAAAACCACCTACCTGCCACCATTGCTTTTTAATAGCCCGTTTCTGAAGGAGACAAGAATTTTAGGGGTTTTTTTTAAGGTTAATAAGATAAAAGCCCAAGTGTTAGGTTATATATTTCAGGATATCTTAAAATATGTTTCTCAAGAGATAATCCATATCTTGCTGTTGTGACATACAAATAATTACACTAAAGTTCAGGATGCCACCAATCCCATTATGTGGAATGGATCTCATCCTGCATATATATGAGGCTTCTTTCCTGCTGTTACACAGAAAACCAGTAAAGGATGTGCTGGTCTTGTCTCCAGAAGGCAGTATAATTTAACTAAATCATTATGGTCGAACTATACCATTTAGTCAAATCTTACCATTGTTATCAAACTAGAATATACATAGTGAAAAATTGATAGGCACTATATCTTCAGATTAGCCAAGCTTATGTCAGAATGTACACAGCATTGTTTACATCAGGCTCAGGATTTTGATTCATAAATTAAAAACCTTATTATATCAAAATGTTTGGGACAAAAGTATTCTAGATAATTTAATTTTCTGATTAACCAGGTAGTTAAAATTTAAACACTTGGTGAAATGCAAGATAGAATGCTTAATTTAACCTGTATTCAATCTTGTCACATTTTGGGTGATCTCTGCAAGTACTCACAATTATGGTGGTGCTCCAGAGCTGGAAAGGATAGGAGAGATTGGAGTAGATATATTCGGAACATATCCTGAATGTCTGTGTGTTGGCACTGGTGGATTTGTCTTTCTGCCTTTTTTTAAAAAACAAATACTTTTCACCAGCTTATTTTTCTCTCTGCTTTTTCCTAAAAGAGTTTTTTATTGCTTTTGTTGCAAAATTACTTAAGGTTCTTACAAGGTGTGGTATCTTGGTTCTTCAGAGAAGGTATTCCAATTTTAATTGTTGAACTACATTTCAAAGATGATGTAAAGACTTTGCTGAAATATTCATGCTAAAGCCCATTAGATTTTATCCTATTGTAGATAATTTTGTGTTAATATCTTCTTCTTTTTTTTTTTTCTGTTTCTAGTTAAAAAATCTCAGTTTAGAAGAACTGCAGATGCGGTTAAAAGCGCTGGACCCCATGATGGAACGAGAAATAGAAGAGCTTCGTCAAAGATACACTGCAAAAAGACAACCCATTCTGGATGCGATGGATGCAAAGAAAAGAAGGCAGCAAAACTTTTAGTCTCATTTCTCATTTTTTTTCTGTTTGTTTAACTATTCTGGAGACCAAGAAACCACTAAGAATTGAAGGAATATTCTTACTGTCTTTTTTTTTAAATCCCTAAGATTTGTGCTCTACAATTAGGCAGCAGTCCAGAACCGTTGATGGTACATACCTAGTAAATTCCCAAAAGGCAGAATTTACAACTGTAGCCTCTAGGTTTTCATTCTTTAAATAGTGAAAACAACAGAAATGTCTTCCTCTCTAGATCTGTCAGGTGCTCATCAGCGCTAAAACTGTTCTACAACCAATGCTGTGTTTAGAGACCTTGAAAATCTGAAGCTATTGTTTAATTGTACAGCACTGAAGAGCTTTGTGTTACAATCTTCTTTATTCTTATTTCTAGTAGCTTATTTATTGTATCCCCAGGTAAGCTTATTTATTTATGCTGTTTCACTTTGTTTTGTTTTTAAGGACAAGATTAGGATAGCTTTAGTGAAGGGAGGGGCGTATTAATAGATGATAATATACAACCAAATTATACTTTCAGCAGGTAGTGATGGGATACATTCCTTGATTTCCAGGATAGTTTTCCAATAGAAGCAAAGCAATAATAGCAGTAGTACCCAGATGGGCCCCGACACTTTTTTATACTGAAGCAATAATTCCATTTTTACCTTCTGAAATTTTGTTTAATGTTTTTATTCTCGATGTTTGGTACAAATAGAACTATATATATTTAGGACACACAGGGCTATAATGTTTAAAACCAAAGAAGTCAGTGGAACCCTTGCACAAAGAAGTATGGTAAATATTTTAGAAGAAATAAATCTTTAAGACAAATGTAATTTGTTAATAATGTTTCATGTTTCACTTATAGATCTGTTAGCTGAACTATCAAACTGTCATCAAATCTATTTCTGTAAAATTTGTGCTCAATCATCACAGGACTTTTTTGTTGATTTCATTCATTTCCTGGGAATTGATAAACATCATGTGCCTGGCAATAACAAAATAGCAAAAACATTTGTACTGAACTGTGCAAGCCTTGGGGACTATAAAAAAAAATGTTAAAAAGAAACTCATTTTTAAGCTGAATGAACAGTTGTGTGATTGAACTGGGACCAGTCAGTTCCTAAGCTACATATGGCCATCTTGACAGTGTTTGTTCTTTTGTGTGTTTAATTACTATGTGTAAATCATAAAGAAAAATAAATTTTACTGTGCCACCCGGCACATATCATCTCTATGTCTTTTAAAAACTCACCACCTGGATTCTCTCTTTTCCTGGTACGAGGGTCTGTTCATGAGGACAGCCTGGCTGATGTAGCCATAACAACTGGGAGCCTCAGGGGCTCAGTGTGGATTCCTCACTGGTGCTCCATGCCCATCCCACATTGGCAAGACACCCTGCTTCTGTCACTCACCCCCAGGACCTCCACCATCTGCAACACTGGTGGTCACGACAGCAAGGGGAGGAGTGCTGACATTGTGATACATGTCAGGGTGGCCACAACCAGTATTCAGAACTAGTCACGTGGCCACTAACTCCCTAATTTCAAGGGAGTGAGGAAAGGCAACCTTACCTGTGTGCCGGAGGGGAGAGAAGGGAGATGCCAGTGGGTTCGTTAATGACTGCCACAGCGGGTAGAGCATCTCTGGAAGCTTCAGTTCTATCTTAAAATGGCAGTTGCACCCCAGGCCATGCCTTGGAGTAATATATATCCCTGCCCTGCTGAGTTCTTATGAATCGTGAATTGTGTGGCTGGATATGAATTATAAGATTGTTAAAGTATAGTGGTGAGTATTGAAAAGTCTCTAAAGGTCATTAACAATGAAGACTGTACAGCATAGGCTTGTGCTACATCCTTATGGAGTCTGCTTGGGTCAGCATACTGAGTCAGCCAACTCAAGCACTCTACCCTTTCCTTCCCCTTTGTAAAGTGTTCGTCTTTTCGGTAACCTAATACCTTGCCTAATTTGATGAAATCCAATGACTGACTTGATATCACCCAAGTAAAACCACCTACATGAAATGTCAAGAAATCAAGATGATTTCTCTCCAGTTTGCTAAATTAGAGAATTTATGCAAAATAATTCAGTGAGGCCTGTTAACCATTCTTACTAATTCAGTCTCAACAAGAATCCTCCTTTTAATAGTAAACATTGACTGTTCCAATCACATTGTAATTTGTATATAAATACATTTTAAACTCTTGTTATTTTTATTCTTTATACACAAACACATGTATATTTAAGGGAATTAAGAACAGTGAGCATATTTTTATTTTAGAGCCTCAGGAAACTCCAGAATATTTTAGGATAATCTGTTGCAAAACTCTTCCACTCTTTTCTGTCTCTGCCCCCTACCAATAAAAAAAAAAAAAAAAAAAAAGAACTCCTGGCAAGTTTTGAAGAACCAAAAGCCATGAAAGAATCCTTCGAGTCTAGGTAAGCCTTGATTAGTCATGATGCTAAGGAAAGAGTTTTCTAGTTATTTTAATGAGTTTAAGAAGAAGCCTCTTATTATCTTAACCTTGGATTCTGAGAACATTCCAAAAATAGGTAAGTGTACTTTCTGCACACCCCCGTCCTTTCATAAATGCAGAATTGTAAATGTAATTGTAGCTAATGAGTGAGGATTTTGTCTTGCTGAAAAGCCAGCATCATTGTATGTAGTCTGTAGATGAGAAGGTTTTTTCTTTGATTTAGATGACTCATTTCTACAGACTTACAATACACTTAGCTTATTTTAGCAGAAATACTTTAATGTTAAAAATATGAGCTAATTTAGCCAATAGAAATTGGAGAAGAAAATGTTTTTATTTAAATGGATTTCAAAATAATGTCTACTATGTGGGACACTTATTATTTGTCAGACACTATGCTAAACATCTTACATACATTACGTGCTTTTGTATTTCTTTCCTCTGCTTATTTATGGAATCACATCCCCAAGGTTTAAAAATCACTCTACTCACTGAAGGATATCTAGCTTCTCTAGCAGAAATTATATAATACATTAATAAGATGTTTTTAACTTAATCACAGGAAATCTTTTCAAATTACTGACACATTAGCATTCAATAGGAGTGCTATCTTTGTTTCCTATCCTGTATGTTAAAGATTAATTATTAAAACAAATCCTGAAAATACTAATGATATAACACTCTAAATAGAACATCATTTTTTAAAAAAATAATTGGCCCAGCATGGATCCTGCTTCTCCCTCCTCCTGTGTCTCTGCCTCTCTCTCTCTCTCTCTCTCTATCACAAATAATAAATAAATAAATCTTTAAAAAAAATAAAAATAAATATTTGGAGTTACATTGCACTACTAAATTATTATCAGGCATAGGCATTAGGTGTTTCATCAAAATGCTATTGGAGTATGAGATACTTTTTTTGGTCCCAACAAAGCCCAAGAATTGGGGATCTAAAGAGAGAACTATTTTTCTTTGCTTTTTGAGCAATTTGATGAGATGTGGTCTCAAGGATATATATCTTAGTCGGGTAGTCTGGTGCCACTAAATGGTGGCTTATCCTTCAGGGAGTCTTGTCAGCTTCTCCCTGTTCCATGTCCACACAAAATACTTGAACCTCGACCAACCATTTCCCTGAGGTGTGGAAAAACCCCTAGCGAGAAAGCAAATAACTGGCTGGATTCTTCCACCAATCTTGGAAAACCAACTTCAAGCCCACGTTCTTCTCACACTGGATCTTATCAGTAGCCAGACTCCATGCCAAACATTTTTTTTTCACTTGATTAAGCTCTTAAAATTCTGATTTTAGGGGTTGTTCCTCTACCTGCAGAACTTTGCCTACCAAGTTATGAATGAACTCCGCCTCCTGGCAGTCAAGACCTGCCCCAACTCATGTTATTGCTTTATTTGAACCCATTCTTCCACCAAACCAGACTTCTTTCAAACTGTATTATAATTACGTGATTTATTATTGGATTATAATGTTTCTGGGAGCAGAGACTTGGTGTTTATCGTCTTGTTTCCCTACATGCCTTCCGGGATGTTAGATGAAATTAGTAGTAAATAAAGTTTCATTGAATACTATAAGCTCAAACAACAAAATTGTCATCATTAGCCATAAAGGCTAATCTTTCTCATTATATCCAGGTAATCATGGTAACAACAATAATACTAGTATCAATTACTTTTTGAGCATCTACTAAGCCACTTTTGATACATTATCTCAAACCTTCATAATAAGATGCGGTCTTTTTCTCAGAAAGAAAGGATAGGAGAGATTAAATGAGGTCACAAAGCTAATCAATGCCAGCATCTGTCTCCAAAACCTTTGCTTTTTCCACTGGACTATATTGCCTAATAAACACAGGCGGTCTGACTTTAGAACGTTGGATGGGGTTGCTAAGCCTGCTTGCTGATCTTTTCACTTAAAACTTAGAAGACCATTGTTAAGCTTTTCACTTAAAACTTAGAAGACCATTGTTAGCTGATGTTTCTCCATTTCATGGGACCTATATTTTCTGAAATGGCATCCTTTTTATCTGTAGAGTGAAAAAAAGCAGAGTGCATTAAGTTTCCAAGATGAGTTGTACAAAGATTTGTTTTCCCTCATTATTATATTTGGAGTTCTTGTGCCTTGAAAATCGACATTTCTTATAAACTGAGACATATTCTAGTCTGGCTTGGATAATGCATGAGTCCTTTGGAGAAACATTAATCAGCATAGTGGAAGGTACATAGCCTCAGAAACTCAATTACCTGGGTTCAAACCCCAACTCTTCCTTTATACTTTTGTTGTCCTGGGCAAGAATAACCATGCAACTAATCCGTGTTTCAATGTCTTCATCTGTAATAACACAGCAGTTGTGAAGATCAAATGTTCTAGTACACGTAAAATATTTAACAAAGTTCTTGGCATATGGCACATAGACATTAGCTTAAAAAATACTTTTAATCCTTTCTGGTTTAGTGCGTTCCTTTTACAAGAATGAAGAAAATTTATTGTGACTTCTGAAGTGCATTAGAGTCTCCTAGAGCCTGGATGTGTGTTCCTTTATGGGCCTGGCCTACTCTCAGGTAGTGATTTGCACTGAAGAGAATAATATTCAATTGTTAAAAATACTTCATTTCTACCTAAAACAAATTAAGTCATCAGCTAAACATTTCCCTTGCCCCTTTAACACTTTTTCTATTTTAGAGATATTGTTAGGGGCAACATCTATGGCCACATTTTTGAAGACCCATCTGGAAATTTTAGATTTATGCCCTTAATGTTTTGTTTCACAAAAGTTTTAGCATTCTTGGTCCTTCCAAATAGGAGTCATGCAACTGATGGTTTCCCAACATGCTTTGGTCCCAGGAAGCTCAAAATCAAATTGACAGTTAATAGCCTTATGGGATTCTATGATCTGCATACTTCCATTTCCACGATCCTATATTTATAAAAACTGAAAAGATTTTTAAGAAGAAAAAGAAGAGATGCCTGGGTGGCTCAGCGGTTGAGCATCTGCCTTTGGCTCAGGGAGTGATCCTGGTCCAGGGATCAAGTCCCCTCTCAGGCTCCCTACAGGGAGCCAGCTTCTCCCTCTGCCTATGTCTCTGCCTCTCTCTGTGTGTCTCTCATGAATAAATGGATGGGATCTTTAAAAAAAAAAATCTATGGAGGTTTTCATCCTTCCACCATATGTAGAAGGATCTGGTTCCCATAATTTTTATATCTTCTCATAGTAGTCTTTTGGGTGTCTAATATGGTACTGGGTTGTCAAAGGGGTTTGTTTTTGAGGTCCTGCACCTAGAACTCTGCTGGAATCTTCCACATATGGGTATTACCACCTGGGGAAAGCAAAGGATCCCTAGGGTTTGAGATTCCTGGAGACTGAATCCCTGTCCTTCCTCTTTGGGAAGGAGACAAGCTAGAGAACACCATAATGCCCTTGGCCCTGCACGTCCTGCCCTCAGCAACCTGTACAAGTCACATTTACACAAAAACTGCTTTAGGGGATCCCTGGGTGGCGCAGCGGTTTGGCGCCTGCCTTTGGCCCAGGGCGCGATCCTGGAGACCCGGGATCGAGTCCCACGTCGGGCTCCCGGTGCATGGAGCCTGCTTCTTCCTCTGCCTGTGTCTCTGCCTCTCTCTCTCTCTCTCTCTCTCTCTCTGTGACTATCATAAATAAATAAAAAATAAAAAAAAAACTGCTTTAGGATGACCACGCAAGCACCATTCCTTCCAGCCCTGGGTCAGCCCATGGATCAGAATTTCTAAAGAAACTTACCTACCTCTCAGTACTTTTCCATTTTTATTCTTCTATTCATAAGCCACTTCGTATTCAAAAAGAAAAGAGAAGGATATGAACAAAAAAAAAAGAGAGAGAGAGCAAAGGGAAATAGATTTCACCTGTTAAAAATGACAGCTGTAACCAAAAATTACAGTGTCATATCCCACATTTCAGGAATCCCTAGGTGGCGCAGCAGTTTGGCGCCTGCCTTTGGCCCAGGGCGCGATCTTGGAAACCTGGGATCGAATCCCACATCGGGCTCCCAGTGCATGGAGCCTGCTTCTCTCTCTCTGTGACTATCATAAATAAATAAGAATAAATAAATAAATATGAGAAAACACTCAAAGCTAACACATTCTTAAGTTTTTCTAGAAGAAAATTCAGTGCCTGTCCACGTTTAAACCAAGCAACTAGTTGTCTTTAACATTCGTATAGAATTTTCCAAGGGGAACTGTAATTAGTTGAGTGGAAGCTAAATAACACCTGATACTAAAGCTCTCAGTTTTTCAATATTCTCTTCCTAATGTTCCAGTGTGTACAGAGCGTGTGGGAGGGGGTGGTCCTGCAGCTGTGCACTTCTTCAGCTTCTCCATTTACTCCACGACAGCTTTCCTTCCTATTTAAAAAGAAAATATTCTGAGCAAAAATATTCAAATGAGAAGACATAATAGCAGTTGGAACTAAAGTCTCTGATGTTAAAAACAAGATACACTGAGAAATCTGACAATGTAGAACCATTCCATTATTAATGAATCCACATGCAAATTCATGAATTCATTTTCTGTTGACTTTCATGAAATATATAGAAGGTTTCTTTGTTTTTTTAAAGCATACCAGCAGATGACTATAAATCAGTTTAAATGCTTAGAATGCAGACTTTGGAAATGATACCTGATATTAATAGACTAATGAATCTGGCCCTTAACACGTTTCAGCGAGGATTTTCAATTTATAGAGTAAATTAATTGCTTTAATGCGAAGTAGTGATTTGGGGTGTGATTCAGAATCTTGAGTGTGGCAGGCAATCACAGAAGCCCAAACACGATGTTCTTAAAGTCCTTAATGTAAAAATTTCACACAAGTTGAATGGATTGCTAGTTTTTTTAGTTCAATGACTCTTGTTGTCTTGCCCAGTCCCCTGACATGTATCCAAAGCAACACAGCAAACATATATAATGTATACAAATATGTACAATATGGGCAGCCCCAGTGGCTCAGTGGTTTAGTGCTGCCTTCAGCCCAGGGCCTGATCCTGAAGACCCGGGATCGAGTCCCACGCCAGGCTCCCTGCATGGAGCCTGCTTCTCCCTCTGCCTGTGTCTCTGCCCCTCTCTCTCTCTCTCTCTCTCTCTCTCTCTCTCTGTGTCTCTCATGAATAAATAAAATCTTTAACAAACAAACAAATATATACAATATTTGTCTATAGTAACCGTTTCAAACTTGCCTGAAAGGAAGAAATAGCCTCTTCTGGGAGAAAAGGCCTATCCCTGCTCTAATGTGAAGAAAACTCAGTGCTTCAGTATGTGAGACCGTTACAAAAAGACACAAAACTTCTCTCTTTTACAGACTGGTACTCCTCAAAGGTAGGTATCTTTGAAGCTCTGCCACTAGCGTGCTACATGACCTTAGGTGAGTTATTTGAGCTTGCCTAAGTCCCACCCTCTTTATCAAGGAACAACTTCAGGGTGGTGAAAAGTGGGTGAGAAACATGTAAAGCACGCAGCCCAGCAGCTAGTGAGCTCTAGCTACTTGCGTTTTCTTTACTCACAAACACCCTTTGAGCACCACACCAACACAAGCTAAATGTGGAAACACAAAAATGAAAGCAACATGGTTCCTAGGCAAGAGCTGGTGTATTGCCTGGTGCAGGGCACAGGTACATGAGTGTGGTGAGCACAATAAGAAGGGTGCCAACAAAGCCCTGTGGCAACAGGAATTGAGGAAGCCTTCACTTCAGGGATATTTGAACTGGGCCTAAAAGTTTGGGAAGGCAAGAGAGGGAGAGGGGAGCAATAGGGAGGTCAGAACATGTGGGAAGGTAGAGAGATGAGAAAGGACATAAGGTATACCTTTCAGTGGCTTAGAAATTTCATTACATGAAAGCATGTGATGGGAATGCATCAAGGATCCTCTGTCTTGCTTGCTTTCTCTATCCTGCAATTTAGGAGGTCCAGAATCACGTGGTCTGTTTGGTTTTTATTTTTTGTTTTACTAAGTCATTGAATATTTTCTAGATAAGTTAATTCCAAGTAATATCTGGCCTGTTTCCTGGTGCCTCTATCTACCAGTCACACTCAGCTACATCCATTTCTATTATTTGGTATTATCCAGAAGAAGTTTTATCTATGGTGGCTTGCTGAGGTTGACTGTTAGGCCAAAGGGACCAGAGAAAGGTGGGTAGAGGGGTTAGCAGCTGCATCTAAAGGGACAGGCTTGTACTCAGTTCCTCAAATCAGTTCGCTAGCTGTTTGCCTCAACTGAAGCATCTATCTTCTTTTTGTCATTGGTTCTCTTCTCAAGACCTTCAGTAGTTTCCACCTTCAATTAAAGCAATTACAAAGGAGGGGTCATAAAGTATAACAAAGTAGCATAAATAAAAAATTTTTAAAGATAAAATAAAGAAAAAACAAAAGTAGACCAGCAATCTGGAGCCATGAATCGTATTAAGAGAAAATATGTTTACATTGCATTTGGTTCAATGCTTCCTAGATGCAAAAGTGAAGAAAAGTGAAGAAAACCAGACAGTTTACACCATCTATGCTATTCAATGTGGTAGCCACTAGTGCTTGAAATGAAGCTAGTCCACATTGAGATGAGTCCTGACTATAAAATACACATTGTATTTCAAAGACTTTGTATAAAACAAAATGTGGAATACCTCATTCATGATTTTTAATGTTTATTACATACTGAAATGATAATATTTTAGATATACTGGGTTAAAATATCCTATTAAAATTAATTTTACCTGTTCCTCTTTACTTTTTAAAAATACAACTACTAGAAAATTTAACATTACATCAGCTATGGGCTCACATTTGTGGTTCTCATTGTAAATCTATTGGACAGTGTTGGACTATAAAGTGTGGTATATCCATGCCAGGGCAGATGATTCAACAATAAAAAGGAAAGAAATAATGGGTATAAGGTTTCTTTTAGGGGTTACAGCAATGTTCTAAATTTGATTATGGTAATGATTGCATAGCTGTATGAATATATTACAAACCACTAAACTGTAAACTTTAAAAAATGAATACATTATATTTAACTATGTTATAATAAAGAAATAAAAAAGTTTAACCTTTGGGGGTGGAAAAAGATAAAAGCATACTCAGTTGCTCAGAAGAAACCTAACCATTCTTAGTACCTAGGTGAGAAGTATCTCTCTAACAGCACCCATTGGAAAACATCAATATTCATTACCAATACTCTCAGAGTAAACACAGGGATGACTTTTGCTGGTCTGTCTTGTATGGTGTTTCTAGTATTTGTCAGTGGCATCACACTCTGTTCAGTAAATACCCATATGCTAAAGGCTCCTGAATTCCTGCCTTCAGCCCAAGGCTGCCTCTTCAAACTCCAGACCCAGGCGTTCCTGATGTCACACACGTACGTCAAGTTCAGCATTACCAAAAACTATTCCCCTGTATTTTCTATCCAATTGGCGCTACCATCTATCGTCCAAACATCAATGCTAGAAACCTGGGATTCCTTGAATTTTCATGGTCTTTCAACCCACACCATCCCTCTGCCAATTGAGACTTCCAAATAGTTCTTGAATCTGTGTCTTCATTTCCATCCTCTACCCACTGCCGCTCAGCATTCATCATCTCCTGCCTGGATGATTGCAGCATCCCTTTAACAGGTCTTTGACCCAGGTTTAGCCCCTCAGATCACTCCCCCCATCCCATTTGCTGGCACCATCAATCCAGAATGCAATGGATTCCCATCACTTGCAGAATAAAGTTCATTAGAGGTGCCTGGGTGACTCAGTGGTTGAGCATCTGCCTTCGGCTCAGGCTGTGATCTTGGGGTCCTGGAATGGAGTCCCCCTTCGTGCTCCCCACAGGGAGCCTGCTTCTCCCTCTGCCTATGTCTCTGCCTCTCTCTCTGTGTCTCTCATGAATAAATAAGTAAATAAATAAATAATCTTAAAAAAAAAGTTCATCGGGGATGTGTCCTCTGAACGCCCAGACATAGATCCCCATCATTGCACTTTCCATATAGTATCATTATCATATCTACTTATCCCTCCATCCTACCACCTAAGCTGCCTAAGAGCCAGCACTGGGCCCATGTTTTCATAATCTCTGTAGCACCAGCATAGGCCCTGACGTAGCAATGTTTAATAAATGCTTGTGGAATAATGAATGAACCACAAGTATAAGAAATACAATTAAATTTTGTATCTAGGCAAATGGCTAAGAAATCTTAGAAATCCAACGTTTACATATTAAATACCTTTATTTCTCTCCGTGAGGACATGGATCCTTTTTTTTTTTTTAAGATTTATTTATTTATTCATGAGAGACACAGACTGAGAAAGAGAGAGGCAGAGACACAGGCAGAGGGACAAGCAGGCTCCATGCAGGGAGCCTGATGAGGGACTCGATCCTGAACCCTGGGATCACAACCTGAGCCGAAGGCAGGCACCCAACCGTTGAGCCACCCAGGTGTCCCGAGGACACGGATCCTATCTACTTTGCTCACCACTGCATCTCCAATGACATTCAGTATTTGCTGGATGGCTGCGTAGGAAGATAAATGGATAAATGAACAAAGATACAGGCAGAGAAATGAGCTGAAAACAAATGGCTTTCGTGAGAAAGGCCTGACATTCACAACACTGTATCTGTGTCATCTCCCAAACCAAGATTACTCAGTACCCAAGACTTTGGAGCCTAAGGAAGCATTTACTTTGCCCCTGAGCAATATAATTATTCTACTGAATGTGAAAATTCATGTGACAAATACTACTGTATTCCCTGTATCCAACTATATTATAAGGCCTCAATGAATTTTCCCCAGTTTCTAAAAGGGGAGACATGAACTGCTTTATTGTTATTACACAGTAAAAATGGTCATATGTCTGGAGTTCCAGACCCTTTGATTCATACAAAACAGACTGCTGCATCACATATATGCCACATAAATATGAGAAAAGGAACAATCTTTTTTTATTCAGCTCTGAGACAGTGTAATTTTTGTTACTCTAATTCTGTTGTCAATGGTACAAAAAACTGTACGAAGAATAAAGGATATTTATGTTTCTCAGAACACTCTCAGGCTTACCACATCATGAGGAAACAACCATAATACTAAAAAGTGCTTTATAAAATGAAACATTCAACTGAATGTTGAATGGTAAGATGATGTGGTAAGAAAATAAAAATGTACCTGCTTGCAGTAAAGTCAGAGCAATACTATGTATTTTGCTACCAGTTCTATTTCATATTTTATAAATTTGCT
The DNA here is from genome assembly GCF_018345385.1 of Vulpes lagopus. Lineage (NCBI taxonomy): Eukaryota > Metazoa > Chordata > Mammalia > Carnivora > Canidae > Vulpes > Vulpes lagopus. The sequence continues at coordinate 37,828,016 of NC_054832.1, forward strand.
ATATGTGTGATTAACATATACAATCCAAGGATTGATGACAGACCAGCAATCAGCTAATAAGAATCCTCAGTCAGTTCAATGACACATTCAAGCATTCAGCTGGAAATCTTGCTTTGTCTTTATTCTCACAACTTCCCCCAAACCAGCACATTAGTGGTTTGATCTAGTGTTACTGGTAATGTCATTGGTGCTGACAGTTCCTTCAGCAAATATTCAGGCAACTAAATGAGTTGTAGACACATACCAGAGATTTCAGATGATTGGAACGTGACCCATGCCTCAACTAGAAATATACCTGTAATCACAGAGCTGAGTGGAGGGCTAACAGAACAGGTCGTGTGTTTTGGAGGCCTGGGAGAACTGGGAAGGAAGACATTTCTGTGCTAATCCAGGGAAAGAGGATGAGGGCTTGAATGCTGATGGGACTGGTGATGAGGAGGAGAGGGCAAATCCAAGAACTATTTGGGAGGTTGAACCAGTGGAACAAGTTAGCTAAATGGATTTGGAGAGTTAAAGAACAGTGAAGAGTCAGAGATGGCCCTGAGAACCCCAACTTGGGCCACCCCAAAACAGTGATACAGTTCAGTAGGAGTGGATTTGAGGGATAGGATCATGAGTTCAGTTTTAGACATGTTGAATTTTATATGCCTATGAGATATCCCCTGCAGGCATCCTGGAGGCAGTTGGAAATATAAATCTGGAGTGCTTCCCATAAAATTCTTTTTTTTTTTTTAAAGTAGGCTCCATGCTCAGCATGGAGCCCAGCACAGGGCTCGAACTCACAACTCTGGGATTGAGACCTGAACTGAGATCAAGAGTCAAACACTTAAAACAACTGAGCTACCACACATGGGTACTTTTTTAAAATACAAAAATTTTAAATACATTTAAAAATGATCTACCCACCAGTGTTGTAGCGAAGACTTAAATGAGTCAATGACTATAAAATGCATTTCCTGGCATAAAGAAGCTCTTGTTACACAAGTGTACACAGACTACAGACACTGTACCTGGTCAGGACTCCTGGAAAAGGAAGCAATAAATGATATTTCTGAGCACTGACTCTGTGCCTGGCACTTTCTCTCCATGACCTATTCTATAAGGTAAAGGTTTTGCACAGCCTTGGGCCGCTTAGTTAACCACTCCCTGCTTTAGTATCCTCATCTACAAAGTGAGAATAATTATAGAACCTGTTTTATAGGATGTTGGGACAATTAAATGCAGGAATACATATCAAGCTCTCCAAATAGCCCTTTATAGTGTTATCTATTAACATCCTCATCCTCATCCTTATATTTTAGCTGAGAAGACAGATGTTCAAAAGATGAGGTTACTTAACCAAGTCCCCATAGCTAGGAAAAGTCTGGCCTCAAGTGTTAACACAGATCTGTGCAAGTGTTTTTCCACTGTACTGTGTGGGAACTCCCTTCTCCACTCTACCTGCATGTATAAACAAACAAAACAAACACAGAACTCACTAGGGGCCAGGGCCTGGGGAGAGGAGAGGAATGGAGAGTTATTGTTTAAGGGGTGGGAGTCTTAGTGTCGCAAGATGAAAAAGTTCTGGAGATGGATGGTGGTGATGGTTACAGAACAATGTGAATGTACTCAACACCACTGAACTACACACTTAAAATGGTAACTTTTTGATATGTATATTTGGGGGCACAATTTAAATAAATAAAGCTAAATATGGAATAAATTTGCCTTAAGCCTGCCAGCCTAGCTTGGGGCTCTCAGAGCCTCTGGCCATGGCCTTCCCCACAGCTGATCTGAATTCCTCCCAGTTCCCCACCAAGACTCCTACATAGACCTCGGGCAGCTTCCCACCTGTCTGCTCAGCCCTCTTGGGTCTGTCCCCATCCAACAGAGTAGGCTGTATGCTCACCACAGCTGTACCTCCGAGGTCCTGCCCCCAGGAACCTGGCACCTGCTCTTCTCTCTGACACCCCTCCTCACAGTAAGGCCCAGAACAGGTGTCCCCTGTCTCCTGAAGGCCACAAAGGTGCTGTGTCATGCCCAACACTTCAGCCAGTGTATGTGACACGTTCACCGTGGCACATGCCTCACCAGCTCCGTCAGTGTCCGAGTTGGTGAACTGCAGAGCCCACTCAGTACACACTCTGCATTTTGCTTAGCTAGCCACAAAGAAGAAATATCTAAGTAAAGGGCTCAGTTTCAGAGTTCTGGTTTTTTGTTGGAGGATCAGTCATGAAACAGTCATGTTAAGACTGCCCCTCCAACCAGTACAAAATGATACCTGCCATCCCAACAGCTGGCACATCCAGTGCCCTCCACTCCAAAGCCTGACAATGTGGATGATCTCTACTGGACCTGCCCCAGAGGAATGGGGTGCTTATGCATTGATCCCTGCACACAGGCTTATGCATTAGTCGTTACCCAGTGGGAATGTCTTGGCAGCCCCTCTTCAGTCCCGGAGCTCATTCATAAATGTGCATCCACTCTTACTGGTAGCACTGCCTGACCCACATGTCACAGGTCTGCAGCCTGGGGGGCTTTGCTAAGGATGTCCACTCAATGAAAGCCCATTATGAGGCCTCCCGACCCCACTTCAGTTAGGTGGCAAGTCAGATCTACTGCCCAGCAACCTGCAATTTCTCTAGCATCACTCCCAATGAGAGGACTTGAACTCCACACTTTAGGCTGGCCCCTCAGCCCTTGGTTTACTTCTTGTTTGTTAGCATTTGCTCTGTGCTGGGTACTATACTGAGCACTGGAGATAAACATTCCGGGGATCTTCCAGTTACTGGGGATGACAGGCATCACCCAATGAACAAAAATGATAAATTGCAATAAGAGCTGAGAAGAAAAAAATACTGGCTGCTGTAAGACATAAAGCAGAGGCACTAGTTGCAGAAAAATGTAATTTAAATTGGGCGGAATGCAGGCAAAGCCTATGAAAATAATGTCTCTGGGAGTCCTGGAGAGCAGCTGCACCCACCTCCTTTTCACCCTCCACATTCACAAACACACAGGGGCGCAAGCACACCCATAGACAGACACACAGACACACAGATTCACACAGAGACCCACAGACACACATGGATACATGCACATGTGCATGTGCACATCCCTCTGTGACATTTCAAAGCTGCTCTTGAAAGGCCATCCAAGGTGACCTTTCACCTGATGGTGCCCATATGAAAATATTAGGGGCGGAGGGCACGTGAAGAAGATGTTGCCATCGCCCTCAGCACAGCACTTGGCAAACGGCTTTGCACCCAGCTAGATGATGGCTGTTGGTTGATTTAACTCAGCCTCTCAGTTCCTCTCTTGGCATCATTTGCTGAGGCCAGCACTCCAGTCTCTCTGAATATGTGACATCTGCACATTCCAGTTTCCAGGCATCAGCTCATCCCTGAAATACCAGCTCAAATGAGTCCATTAGCATCAAGACTCTGAGCATCTGCTAGTTCTGAAGCTTTGACACACATTTACATACATATTCCCATGGTAGGCGAAGGGGAGTTCAGGTAAATGCGAAGGCCAGTGAGATATTTTGATTTGACTGCAATTTTTAGTTTGTTTTTTTTTTAACATGAGAGGGCTTTTTTAATTTTTTTTTAATTTTATTTATTTATGATAGTCACAGAGAGAGAGAGAGGCAGAGACACAGGCAGAGGGAGAAGCAGGCTCCATGCACCGGGAGCCCGATATGGGATTCGATCCCAGGTCTCCAGGATCGCACCCTGGGCCAAAGACAGGCGCTAAACCGCTGCGCCACCCAGGGATCCCGAGAGGGCTTTTTAAAAAAAAAAAATGAGACTACTGAATAATCAGTGATCTCATGTTTTAAAATTGGCAGATTACATAGTAATATATTTAAATGCCTCCCATCGTTGGTTTCCCAGTTCCATGGCAGAGGGAAGGGCAGAGTGGAAGCCAGTGACTTCACCTGCCATGAGAAGGAACCCACAATTACCTCCGGGCCCCCTCAGCTCTACCAGCACCTCATCTGAAAGCAATACTCAAATCTGAGAGAGGCATAAAGAAAGCTGTCTGGCTTCTCTCTTAGCAAGCGGGGGAAGCCTAGGGACATCCTAAGTTCTGTGTGTTGCAGTTTCCCTCTGCTCCTCCCGCATATTCCACAAAGAGAAATGCAGGATACAACCCTGTGACGGTGGCCCTTGTAAGAATGGACCCTGAACACAGTGGGTTACAATTCAGTGGCTCCTGCTACAGCCAGCCCTGGCAGACCCACAAAGTTTGCCAGAAAAAACAATACAAAGCTGACAGATCGAAAGTGAGTCATGCCAACTTGCCTCTTAGGAAATGATTAGATTGGTGTCTGACTGATAACACCTCAGTTCTTTTCATAGTAGGTCTGAAAATAGCTCAGAATTCTTTAAATGTTTGGAGATGTAAGAGACGGAAAGAGTTTTGAGTGGAAAAACCTCCTGGAGAACCCCAATTCCGTTTCTAGCATATTCCCCCAGTCTGCCTACCTCATGCCATAATCCCTGGGTGTCCAGGGACGACTCAGTGCTTGACAGACTCACACGCCTCTTTGGGAGACCGTGAGTCTAGGACTCTGGTTTGGTCATGCTGGACAGGTAGTGAGTTCGGTCACCCAACATTCAAGCCCTTTGTACCACCAACTCTCATGTTCGATCTTACAAATCTCTATGTCCCCATCACCTGCCCCTCATTGCTTCATTGAAAGGCAACTCCCTCCTGGAGGAGTACTTTTCTTTGTCCATGCAGATTTTTCACTTCCTCAGCTGTGACTCTTCATGTCAGTGGTGCTTATGTCTTCAATAGTCACCAGTAAGTCTAAGATACAGGAAGGGAAAGATGAGCCTGGGTTGCAGGGAAGGATGGCTTGGTGGTGAGAGCCTGGAGATGAGTCTGTTGGAAATGAGCAACGCATGAGCTAAGGAGCAATGAAGCGGGGTGGAAGTCTTTAGAGTGGATATGAAGGGACCAATGTGCAAAATGCAGTGAAGAAAGGAGTGAGAAGACCTGGTGCCCACTAGGCCCGGGCATGAGGGGGAGGGGGAGAACTGTCAGGGGACTCCCTGAGTCACTGTTTCTCCGGAGGGGTCTGAACACCACTTGCCTCAAAATCACACAGGAGCATTTTAAGATTACAAATTCCTGGGGACCCATCCTCAAGAGTCTGATTTTGTAGATGGAGTGATGCCCAGAAATCTACTTTGTTGAAAGCTCCCCAGATGATTTCAATGCACAATAAAGTACCTCTAAAGTCTATACTGCTTAAGAGCTATAAGCAATACCCTTAACATTTCCTTCCCTTACATCTAATATGGTGCTCAGCAATTAGGTGTCAAGAAATGATTGCTATGGTGAGAAAATGTCTAAGTAAGTGAAGAAGATCCAAGGATGACTAAAATTCCAACCTGGGTGGCTGAGAGCACTGTGTCTCCATTGCCAGAAGTGAGGGAGAAGGTGGGAGGAAGAGAAGCTTGTGTGACCCTAAGAAGTCCAGTTTCAGACATGGTGATACCCAAATGCATAGGCGATGTGCTGGGGGCTCAGAAGTGATGTGGGGTCAGGCAAGGACACATGCAAGGCATGTGCACACTGGTCAAGCCTGCTGCCTGGCTGATGTGCACTGCGGGCTGCTAAGGACAGAACCTCAGGGGAAATGAGTGGTTAAGAGGGTCAGAAGGAGGACAAAGCCCCTGGTGGGGATGTGAGAAGGAGAAGCAGAGCCCTTGAGAGAAGCAGCACTGTGCACTGTCCAAAAAGCAACAGAGGAGGGAGTGCAGAGAAGGTGAAGGTTGGCCCATGGGGTAGAATGCGGGTGGAGGAGCCTGAGAACTGAGGAAAGGCCAGTGATTTTGACTATCAGCAGAGCACTGGTGAGCTTTCAAAAAGCAGTTTGGAGAGAGTGGGAGGAACAGGCACCGATGGCAGAGATCAAACAAGGAAATGGACGAAGAGGACAGCTGAGGCTGGTGGCAGAGATCAGCCCCCCGGAGGGTCTCAGGGGTAAGAGGGAACCAGGCCTGCAGCTCCAGGCGGCAGGCAGAGGAGAGCCAGGGTGGGGGCCTCACTTGCCCCAACACCCCTTCTGGCGCAGGGACCTTCCTTTCTTCTGTTCTTCTCCTGAACCTTCCTGGGCTGTCCCACCCAGGGCCTCCAACTCCACCTCTCAGCTGGGGAGTCCAGGGCCAGACTCCCCTGGGCACCCCCACACATACCTCCATCCCTTCCGGTCATCCCCGGGCCCTCAGGCCACAGGGCTCAACCTCAGGGACAGATCCAAGGGCTCCTGTCTCTCCTGGGGGCACCACCATCGACCCCGCCACCCATCACGCCGGAAGCCCAGCTGGCCCATGTGCAGTCACTGACCCAGGCCGAGGCCCAGAGCCCACCTCGGGGGCACCCACTCAGCCCCTTCCCACGCAGCCCCCCGCCTTCACATCTGCCCTCAGCCGGGTCCCGGGCCCTGCATGCGGAGAGTCGCGCTCTCGGGGCACCAATTCGCTCCATGTCCCATCCGGTGACCAAGGAGTGCAGCTCTGTCCCCCACTGACGTGCTCGCCCCCGGCCCCCCGCCAGCACGCGGGGGCCTCCTGGTCTGGGCTGGGGGTCCCTGCGTCTGGAGGCCGCTCAGACTCCCACAGGAAACATCACTGCTCGGTTCCCCGTGGTCTCACACCCCTTTTCACCCAAAACGCTTTCTGGAGCTTCCACGTCTCCATTCTACCAGACCGTGCACCTCTTAGGTGGAGGTGCCAGGTGCACCCGGGGGGAGATGGGGGTGCAGCCCAGCCCGCCTCACCTCCCAGGAAGCCACTGGTAGGCTGAGAGCAGGCCACTCCGACAGGAAGTCAAATGAATTCAAGAGAAGGCCTGCAGTAATTCATTCACACCTAGCCTCTCCTCTCCTCCCTAATTCTCTGCTCTGTCTCCTCAGTTTTCTCTGCCTTATCTTTCTTCACTCTCTCTGTCTGTACCCTCTTGTGTTTTCCCTCTTTCTTTCTGGCTTCTTTCTATCTCTTCTTCCTTCTGTAGGAGCTTGCACTACCTCCTACAGAAGGAAGAAGGCATGACTTCTCACATGCCTCCTAGGCATGACTGTCCCCTTTCTTCTGTTGAGGACCTTTCTCCTGAGCCACATCTCTGAGGCCTCATTTGTCTCCATGTTCTTCTAAAAAGCATCAGCTTGTCACCTGCAGATACAATCACTTGCTTTGGAGAATTCAGCCAGGAAGATAAGATTGACAAATGAGGTCACCGAGGGAAGGAAACTGCAGATTTTCAAGACCTATTGTATCAGTTGGATGTAACACCCAGACAAGGTCCACAGGTAGAAGTGCTAGTTAAAAGGAGATAAATAAGAGGAGATAATAAGCCATGTGAGCGTGTATTTAAGTTATTCCCTCAAGAAGAGGTGTTTGTTTTTCCTTTTAAGATGCAAGGCATCCTGGCCCCAGAATATCCCCAAACATCCATTTCTACATGCCTGTCGGAGGGGAAACATGCACTCTGCCCCATGTGGTGGGATGTAAGGACCCCGGTGGCTTCAAGAGCCTTCCCAGGGCTGCATGTGAGTCCCTCAGCACCTTTCCTGAACCCCCAGGAGACCGGAGACAGGTTCACATGGCCTGCTGCACACCGTTCTGCAGGTCTTGCAGAAGAGAACCCCCGCACACACTACCCACACAATGGCAAAGAGCCCTGAGGCCAAATGGGATCAATGTGATTTTCCTCTGTGTCCAATGTTTTTTTTTTTTTTTTTGATAGCAGGAATTTGGATTAGATATATAAATAGTTTAAAGCCCAAAGGAGACACTTGTTCTTTATGTTAAACTCTATTCACCTGGCATGGACACCAGTCCAAAGATTTCCCTGGTATTGTTGTTCCTGAAACTGTCAGCTCTCGTGGCTGAGGACTAAAGAGAGAAATGAAAGCACATAGGTTTGTGAGCAGTCCCTCTTCTCTGCTTAAGGACATCAGGACCCGCTCACTGCTGTAATATGGAGTGGAGAGGCCTACAGAAATTCTGGGTTTTACATTGAGATGGAGAACTGGCCAGGGCTTTAGGGATGATCTAATCCAACCATCTCACTTGGTAGCAGTGGGATATGAGCCTCAGAAAGGCCAGATGATGTACGTGAGATCATAGAATTGAAAGCAAAACTGGGAGTAGAACTCAGTGACCTTCCTATAGTATAGTGTGGCCTTTGCAATAGCTCATGGTCTAATAGCTTAACTTGGCCCCACCAAGTTAAGTAGGTGCTGAGGGCTGGTTCTTTGCATCCCCAATATTCACACCACAGGGCACTTAGCTTATCCAGGACCCACGTCACCATTGGGGAGGTGCTACAGCAGCAGGGACAATGCAGCTGATAGGGGTGGGAGTGGTGCTGGCAGGCCCCTCAGTGCTACCAAGCAAGGCAGTATGGAAGGGGAAAATCCTAAGGCTGTCTATTTTCACCAGGGTTCCAAGAATAAATGACCATCCCTTCCACAAAGCAGGCCGGAGGTTCTAGGTCCTGGTGAATAGAGTGCCACCTCCATGTGCCCACAAAAAAATAAATAACAGCTCTTCTTTCCCAACAAATGCTCAAAAAGCCCAGCCTCTCCCAGGAACTCTGGTCTTCAGTGCTGAACACCCTTGTTGCGTTTACCACTCCATATGTAATTGAAGTGCCTTAAGGAAGCATAAATAATCTTTTTCTATCCAGTCTTCAGGGCTGGGGTCCTGAGTGTGTCAGCGTTCCTCCTCATTCCTGAGTCGAGGCACGGAGACTAATGTTCAGCCACCAGACATAATGGTTCAGCAGGGCCCATCTTAATGCTTGCACAGTAGTGTGTTAATGAGTGTTAAAACTGACATCGCAAATACAGCGTTTTCAATTTTGAAAATTACAACTCTGTAACAAGTCATGCTGTTAAAACATACAAGAAATACCAGTTAAGCCTTCAAGTAGATAACACAGAGCCAGTACAGATTGCTGCTCTCCCAAAGTGCAGAACAAATCATTTCTTTGAAATGAGGCAAGAATTAGTAGGTAGTTCAATTATTTGAGTACTAAGAGAAGTAGAAATAACAAATCCAAATGTTAAATACCAGTTAGTACCTTAGGAACTACAAATCAGCTCGGCATTACAACACACCTCTCCTCAGGAACAAACCCAGGAAATGAGGGTGTTTGGCAGCAAACAAAAATCTATAACCATTATCCATGCAATAGAGACACAGTGTCACTTCCAACTGGCAATTTTGAAATGCTCATCATATATGTTGTCAGAAGACCCTGGTCCATACATTTGTCTCAATGGCATTGAAAATAACAACATTCAAATGCTGAGAGTTGAAGTTGCTCTTAAGCCACAGCTGGAAATAAGTGATCTGAAGCTTCTATTGTGTCCCCCTAAAGGAGGCTTATGGGTCATTCTGACAGCCTGGTGGCCAATGATGTCACCTCATAATTGTATTCTTAACTCCAGAGACAAAGCATAAAATTCACCTGATCCTCCCTGTTTAGTTTCAGAGACCAGAAGAAACAGCTACTTAAGATGTTACACAGAGCCCAACTGAGAGCACTTGTGAACTCCATACCTTGGTGGTACTTTGAAGGAAAGGAAGGTTATTTCTCCCTACGCCACATTCAGGCACCACCCTTTGTGGGAATTAACTCCAGGGTTCAAGCCAGCTGGGTTGTTCTCTCTCCCTCTAATCTGAAACCACAGCTTGGAGAAGTCGATGCCATCAAGACATTCTCACTCTCAGAAGTGACTAAAGTTCCAGGATGGACACAGCAATATTTTATACAAGTGCATAAATATGTACAATAGATGTTAAAAAAAAACAGTCTCTAAAGCACTTTGGGATTCCCCCAGTGAAAGGCACCAAATAAATGCAAGTCATTACTAAAACGGAAAGTCCAGTTTTTTAGCTTTCGCATCTGTCAAGAGTAACCACTAGCGGTCTCTTTTTTGGTGGTAAGACCTGCCTGTTGAAAAAATACTCATGAGAGTGACTGAGTTATTCTGCCTCCTTCCTTGTTTCAGCTTTTCACAGGCTTTATGGTCAGTGACCATGGACACCATGCTCAGTGCCCCGAGAACTATGATCCTTGACAAACTGAACAGTGCTCACAAATTTGTACCATCACCTGCCTTCCGTGCAGCTGGGGTAATTTTGTAAATTCTCTGCCATCTAGTGCTGGAAACATGAGCCAAATCTGATGGTCCATGTACACCATGTGCAAACTCTAAAAAACAAACCTGCTCTTCTGACTGGGAAGCCAGTCGCCCCCAAGTCATCTCACCTTTTCTGATGCTTTTGACAAAGAGACGTGGATGGTAGACCACCAGGCACGAGGAGGTGGCCACCTCTATGCCCCCTGTGAGGCTCCAGTCTCATGGGAGGATTTGAATCGGAGACTCAAGGGTGTGAGGGACTAGTGCATTCATCCAACCAACTGCCCACTCTGTAGAAGCTACAGCAACTATAAGTAACAAAGCCTTCTGACAGAATCCTGAGGTATGTATCTTCTTCAACCAGCTAAGATTAAAAATGGACGTCTTTAGAGAAGCCCCAAACCTTAGATAGAAAGCCTGCCTAACTCCTCACTTACACCCCTGGATTCAGTAGCCTTTCCAAAGACCAAACAGTAATGGAAGCCAACTGAAGAACCACCTGATTACCTAGAGAATTATGTTACAAAGCTGCCCTAGGTTCCCTTCACCATGTTGTGTGCTAGTTTGACTGAAGAAGAGGCAGGAGGGCATTGTGGAGAAGGAAAGCGTTCTCAACTTTCAACACAAGTTTAAAAATTGAAAGGTCTTTTAAGTACCAGTAAGCTTTTCAAGAAGTTTGCAGTTATCTATGACATTTTATGAAGTAACGATATTTTATTTTACAACTCTTTCTTTGCTCCTGGCCTCTACCCACCTTCTCCCAACAAAAGGTCATTGAAATGAAAGTAAGCACTACAGTATTTCTGTCCTGGGTTAGCCACACAGACTTCATTCATGCATGTCTGTATTTTGAGTACACTCTTCCACACTGCCGGGTTTCCCTGTCATACCAGGAACTGCAGGGCAATTAGAGCATCATATCTAACATACTGTATCCTAGAAGCAAAATGATCTAGGTAAATTCTGCTCTGATATAAAGGGGCTCTCATTTTATGAGCTTCCAGAGGAGGCAACAAAGTTCCCAAGCTACAGCCCTCGCTAGCGATCTAATAGTGTTTGCCTCAGGGAGCTAAAACGACAGTACACCTCTTTTTAGTTGAGAAAGACAAGAAGACCTTATTTCTAAACATCTTAAAAAATAAATATTTCAAGAAACATGCTTATATCTAAGACACAGCAAATTTTCATCAAATGGCTTAAAGCAGGAACCTCAGCCAGAAATAAATGTCTCTATGGCCACTCTTGGAAAGATGAAGGCCTGACTTTGAAAGGTCTTCAGATATCCCACGATTTGGCCTATTTAGCTGAAGCCCTGTCCCTAATGCTTCTCTTCTTGGAAAACAAAACAAAACAAAACAAAAAGAAAGCTTCAATCATCACTACATGTCTAACTGAGTCACATTCTCTAAAGGCGACATTTACAAGATGAACATCAGTGTACATCATCCTAAAGGTGACCCGTGTGCCCATGCAAGCCACAGAGCTACAGATTATTTGTAAAAACAACACACGGACTTGCATCGGTCATGTGTGCTTAACTTCACATTCTTAGTTTTGGTAACAAAACTAAATGAAAGCGGTGGCTAAAGGACTGAGATTTTGTTTTCACCTGACTGAGCAAAAATCCCATCACATTCTTGCTGAACCCACAGATGTGTTTTCACTGGATGGACTTGTGGGAGCATTTTGTACAAAACCCACATCATGACAACCTCAGAGACAAGAGCACAAACAACTCACAGACAGTACTGGACCACGAGCACTAGAGTAGAGCACACAACAAACAGAAAAATTAGCATTCTGGGTGGTACTCCTCTGGCAGAAAGGTGAACATTTTATGCCCACGAAGCAAAGACCAGTGAGTGTCATTTCATTGAAGGGTGCAAGGGCATGGTGTCTGACACAACACCCTCTAAAAATGATTCTAAATACTTGTAAAAGCAACCTGGGGTGCATATCCCATGCATCTCTCCCCTTTAGGGTTGGGTGTACTTCTTACACCATAACCACAAGGTGCCTGAACTGTGCCAGAGGCACGAGAGGCAACTCAGCAGTGTGGGTTTGAAGATGACAAGTCCTCTCAGCTAATGTGGGGAATCATTTAAACTTAGTTCACTTGGTGAGCTCCTGCTCATATTTGTCAGGCTTGCCATGAGGGATTTAACTTTATGGGCATAGTAGTCCCTTAAATTGATGGAAGGGACCTCCTTCATTCCATCTCCGAAGTCACAGCTGCGCATGGCACTCTCAAGTTGCTTTTGGCGCCGATAAAAGTGGGAGAACTTATTGAAGATCAAGGTGATGGGCAGCACCACCACCAGGATACCTGCCAGGATGCAGGCAGAGGCGGTCAGCTTCCCGGCCGTAGTTCCAGGGACCACATCCCCATATCCCACAGTGGTCATACTGACGGTGGCCCACCACCAGCAGGCGGGGATGGTGGTGAGGCCCTCATTCTCCTCCTTTTCAATGGTGTAGGCCACAACGGAGAAGATAGAAATCCCCACGGAGAGATAGAGCAACAGCAGCCCTACTTCTTTGTAGCTGTATTTCAGGGTGGCCCCCAGGGAGCGGAGGCCAGTGGAGTGTCTAGCCAGCTTCAAGATGCGAAAAATCCTCATCAGCCTCAGGACCTGGGCCACCCTGCCCAAGTTGGCCAAGGTCGGCGTACTCTCCACCACCAGATTCACTACCAGAGTGATGTAAAAGGGGACGATGGACATGAGGTCAATGAGGTTTAGGGCGTTCTTGAAGAACTTGAGGAAGTCAGGGGCCACAGCAAACCTGGCCACCAGCTCAAACGTGAACCAGGCAATGCCAAAATGCTCCACAATTTCGAACCTGGGGTCCTCTGCGGGGTTGCCCTGGCTGTCAGCTATCTGGAAGTCCGGCAGGCTGTTCAGGCACATGGTGATGATGGACCCCAGCACCACCAGGATGGACAGGACGCTGAAGATCCTGCTCAAGAGCGAGTAGCCGGGGTTGTCCAGAGCCAGCCACAGCCGCCTGCGGAGGCTGCCCAGCGGCTGCCCGTCAAACTTGGAGGCGTCGCTGTAGAAAGCCAGGATCTCGTCGAAGGAGGACGTGGTGCTGTCCTGGTCGCTCTGCTCGTCCCACTTCTCCTGCTCCGGCTCCACTTTGCGGCCGTGGTAGCTGTAGCTGCAGCAGGAGTCGATGAAGAACTCGTTGATGCCCCAGTACTCGATCTCCTGGCTGAAGGAGAAGACGCACAGCTCCGCCATGACGTGGAGCTTGCCGGTGCGGTAGAAGTGCAGCACGTAGGGGAGCAGCTCGGGGTTGCGGTCGAAGTAGAACTCACGCTGGGCCTCGTCGTAGTCGTCGCAGAGCTCCAGGGCGGCCTCGCGCGAGCGGCAGCGCAGCAGGCGGCCCAGGCGCGTCTCGGGGAAGCGCAGCAGCGTGTGCGAGCGCAGCCGCCGCCGGGAGCCTCCCACGTTGATGCGGACCTCGCCGTCCTCCACGCCGGCCTCGGCGCCCCGCGGGCTCCGGCGGGTCATGCTGGAGACTCCGCCGCGCGTGCCGCGGGGGCGCTACACCTGCGGGCGGAGGACACCGGGCCCCGTGAGCCGCGCCCTCGGGCACCCGGACCCTCCCCGGCGGGCGTCGGGCACCCGGACCCTCCCCGGCGGGCATCGGGCACTGGGGCCTGCGGCCGCTGGGACGGGGACAGGCTCGGGGGTTTGGCCCCTTCCCGGAAGGGCTGCGGAGGAGCGGGGCCGCGCCCCCACCCTCGCCCCGGGGTCCTGTGGAGGGCGCGGGGGCGGGAAGCCGACCTGGCCCGCAGGCGCGCCGAGGAGCCGCCCCCGCCCGCCCGCCGCAGGCAGACGGGACTGGACCCGGGATCCTGGGATGCCCTGGGGCAGGGCTGGGCCGAGGCGGGGGCGCGCGGCCCGTGTCCGTCAGCCCAGGCTGCGGGTGGGGGACCGGCCTGGCGTCCCCTTGTCCAGCCCTCGAGACCGCAGCCCCTCACTCCGCGCCCGCCCGGCGCCGCCCTGCCCGGGGGGCTGCCAGGGCTCACCCTGCGCGTTCTGGAAGCGCTTACCTGCGAGCACGGGGGCCCGCGGCCGAGGCCGGCGGGAAACTTCCCCGACCTGCGTGTTGGCATCGCCGCGGCCGGCTGTGCGTGTGCGCGCGGGAGCGCCCGGGTGTGCGCCGGGGTGTGCGCCGGGGTGTGCGCCCGCGGGCCGGCGGGCGGGGTCCGCCGAGCGTCTCCCGCGGTCTCCGGCCCGAGATGCCGCCGCCGCTCGCGGCCGCGGGAGGCTCCCAGGTGGCTGCGTGGCCCCGCAGCTCGCAGAGCCCTTCTCCCGGCCCGCGCGCCCCTCGGCCCCGAGAGAGAAGCAGCCCGCGCCGCAGGCGCCCGCGGGAGCCGGTGCTGAACGGACAGCTCCACGCGCCCCGGCCCCGGGCCCGCCGCCCCGGCCCCGGAGCCGCAGCCGCCGCCGCCCCGGCTTCTCGGCGCTCACCCCGAGCGTCCCTGCGCCCCCTCTGCGCTCCTGCGGCGAGGCAGGGCCGGCACCTTCCCTGTCTCGGTGACAGCTGTTCACTCCCAGGGCGCAGGCAGGGGACTGCCTACGGCGACCTTTCCCCTCTGGGCGCCGGTGAGAGCCCAGCCGGGGAAGGGGGGGGGGGGGGTGGCTTGCTGAGCCTGCGGAAGGGCAGGGCTCCAGGAACCCCGGGCTTCCCCTTTTAGGGGTCTGATGAAAAGTTTCCTGAAGCTGGGGGTGGGCGTTGGGGAAAGGCAGTGGGAGGGAAGAAAGGGGCAGGGAAGCCCGAGGTCAGCTCATTTTAGCTTGCCCGGGCCGGGATCCACCTCCTGGGAAGCAAAGAGTCCTTTCGGGGAATTCTGTGTGGACGCCCTGTGTATAGTGTACAGGCCGGTGCGGTGTGCGGGCTTTAAAGGACAGTGGGAGCTGTGTGTGTGTAAGTCTGAGGACTGTAGGATTTTTCAATGTCTGCGTGTGCAGTGCTGATAAAAATGGAAACCGTGAAGGGTGAGGAGGTGTGTACAGTATGTCAGAACAGGAGATATAGGGCATGTCAGTGTAGTGCATCACAATGGGTGACTATGTGTGCTGTATAGTGTAGCATTCAGTGGGACTGACAGGGTCTGTGTAAAACACAATGAGAACTGTGTGCCTGTAGACACCATGGGAACCATCCAGGTATGGGCCAGTGTAGAGGAGCTCAGCATCTGTGTCCCCATTCCCCAGGAGACTTGTGGCCCAAATCTGAGCTCTTGGTCCCCAAAGATTGTTCCTTAAGTCACGGCCTGTTGGGCTTGAGCTTGAGTTGAGAAATGGACCTACAGCTCTGGGAACCCTCCCCCCTTGGTCGTTCAGCCCTTTTCATAGACCCCATTTGCAAAGACTGGTGCATGATGTGAGCTTGGCAGGGAGCTAGTGGGCTACAAGTCTCAGTCAGAAGTACTGGGGAAAACCTTTGTGGTGTGGCTGTGGACCCACGGGGCAGCCAGCACAGAAACATCCTTTCTTTCTGGGGGCCTGGCACTGAGGACCCACCTATACAAGTGCTTTGTGAAGCGCCAATGCTTTGGGATTCCCTGGAGAGTGGGGGAAGACCTTTGATCTGGCCTTTTGTGGGGGTTCCTGAATCTAAGCCTGGCCTCACTTATAGGGGACTGTCCCTGTGCCAGCTACTTGCCTCTGGATATGTGTGTGTGGGGGGGGGTGCAGATGTGTTGCCTGCTGAGAGGGCTCCACAGCCATATCCCTGCAGGATCTGCAAGTGCAGGGAACTCCAGGAAGGCAGGCAGATATGGGAGGGGAGAATAGGGTGATGAGGGCCACATGAGCTTCCTTTCTCTTGTGTTTGATGCCTTTAGAGGTGTGTGTGTGTGTGTGTGTGTGTGTGTGTGTGTGTGTATGACAGAGAGGGAGAGAGAGAGAGAATCTGGTATCTGTTGTCTTTGTCTCCATCTCTGTTTCTGTCCAGGTTGGCCTTTGGAGTCTGCACACCTCATCCCCTATTCAGGTCTGTTGGATCTATCATTTGAAGTCCGTGGCTCCCTCCACATTTGGCTGGTTTACAGTCTGGAGGCCTCTGGGTCTCCTTTATCCCCATGGGAAAGCTGCTGAGAGTGTGCCAGCCCTTGCTGAGTCTGTGTGTGTGTGTGTGTGTGTGTGTGTGTGTGTGTGTTTTAGAACATGCGTGATTGCTGCATTGCTGCCTCTTTGTTTCTTTTCCACCCCCTCCCACACCTTGGGGGCAGTAGCGACTGGGAGATTTCCCTGCTGCAGGTGTCCTTCACAGCAGCACCTGCTGGGCTGGCCTTCTGTGCCCGGTAGCTCCCTCTGACCTTCTTCTCCCATCCTCATTGCGTGCTGCTGGCTTCTGGCCACCCTAAAGCTCACAGGCCCCCTTCTGCTTCACCACCACATGTCTGTGCGGTTTCTGCAGCACAGCCACCATTCCCAACCACTCCCATTCCCTTGGCCTCACTACTGACTCCCCCTGGTTTAGCTCAGTGTAAACATCATCTTCTGCCCAATTAGGAGCCCCCCCTCCTGCCGCGGAGAGGAAATGCTTTGGTAACTCTGGGGTTCTCCTCCCTCCCCTGCTTTATTTACCTGCCTGCCTCCTTCTATTCCTGTCTGGTTTTGTTCTTGCTCATTCCTTCCTCTTTTATGGCCGTGAGAGATCTTGCTCCATGGGCCCATGAAGAGGGAGCCCCTCTGCCTTTTGCTTCTCTTTGTTTCTTCCACACCTGTGACCACTCTACCTGTGCTCTTCCCAGGCCCCCTGGGCTTTCACTCATTGTGGCTCTACACCCCGCCTGCCCCCCCTCCCCCGCTTCCTCCTTTCCATTCCCCTTCACTTCCTCCCTCTCCGCCAAGCCACTCTCTTGTCCACTCCCATGGCCCACAGACCCCTGCCAGACTGCCCCGTCACCCCCCCCCCCCCAGCTACCGGGGAGCTTAGATTTCACACCTGCCCCTTGTTAGCTTTGCCTGGGGTCAAGGGCAAGCCCCCATGCCCGCCCTACCTTGAAGGAAAAAATGAACTTAAAGGCTGCGAAGAGGAGCCCAAGTTTGGGGCATCTCAGTTATTTCTTGGAAAGGCTGAGGCAGGAGCTCTGTGTGTCTGACAGATGTCTTTGCAGAGGGTTAAGTATATGTGACAGGCAGAGCCACTTGTTTATTTCCCAGCCACTGTGCTGAAGAGAAATAGAACCGTCTCTCTCCTGTACCAAGGAAGCTGGCTGTGTTTATGGTTTATTTAGAGGTCTGAGCCCTGATCTTAAAATATAGCCACCTGCTCCAGGCACATATCAAGGCCTGCCCCTGGGCTGGCCTGCAGGCCAGGGAGATCCTGGAGGGGTGGAGGGGTGGAGAGAGAGACACCCTGAGAAGGGGGACAAAGGGACCCCCAGACAGTGGCCCAGATCCTTGCACCTGGGTGACTATTATCTCTGCATCCCCTGTCAGCACTGATCTCAGTTGAGCCCACACATCTCAGTCGGCTTTTTTCTCTGACAGGCGAGGGGGCTGCTCTGGCAGCTTGGCTGAGGAAGCTGGGCTGCCTGACCTACATTCCCCACTGCAGAGGAGCTGAGCGCTCATCCTCTCCCTGGGGTGCCTGCCATCCCACTGGAACAGACTAGTCACCCGTGTCCATCCTGCTCCCTACCAGCCACCCTTCCCATCACAGCCAGCGTCTCTTAAAGACACGAACCAGGTCATGTCTTTCCTTCCTGAAAACCTTCCGGGGGTTTTCTATCAAACTGAAAACAAAGCCACTTCCTTACCCTAATTACAAGACCCTTCATGGTGCACCCCTGCCCAGCTCATTGTATCCCATTGGTCTGGTATCAACCAATTATACTCTAGCCACATGCCCCTTTGCTCCATCCACAGGGCCTTTGTACCTACTATTTCTCTCTGCTTGTCATGGCAGCTTGACACAGCAGGTTTCTTGCCACTCATGTCTTGCATTAAATGTCACCTCCTTAGAGAGGCCCAACTGCCCAATTTAAACTGGGCTGGATCCTGCAGTCAGTTTCTATCGTTTCTTACACGGAACTTATATTAAATAGTTATTGAATATGTGATTGAATGATGAATGAATGAGGCTCCAACTCCTATGTTAATGTTGTGCTGTGCTAGCCTGAGTCTTGGCCCCATCTCCTCTTCCTCTGATGGACCAAGAAGGCAGTTGGCAAAGGAGAAGTTGCTGTGCCTGGGGCTATGGCTTGGGGACCCCAGACTCTGGGATGCTCTCCCAAGTACTTGGTTAGACTAATGGGTGTCATCCCTGGCTGCACATTAGAATCACTCAGGAGCTTTTAAAATAGCCCCTAGATGCCTTGGGTCTCACCCCAGACCAATTAAATCAGAATCCCTGGTGTAGGGCCAGGGAATCAATGTTTTCTTAAAGCCCCTTAAGCAATCACAATGTGGAGCCAAGGTTGAGAGCTTGAGCAGCATGTCGTTGGGGGCATGCACGCACAACTCTGTGCGTAAGTGCAGCTCAAGGGTCAGCACCAAAGGCAAGGGTCTGTGTCTTACTCAGCTTTGTAAACACCCACACCTACCCCAACTGTAAAGTTAGTGCCTACCCAGAGTGGGGCACCATAAATGCTGGTATATGTGTGCCTTTCTGAATCACTTAAAGATAATCTGTGAGTAGGAAATAGTCAAGATTTCTTCTGCACCTTGGAAGGACCTCCATTCCTGAGCCTTTATTATGCTAACTGCGGTCATGAGGACTGGGATTGCAGGAGCCAGCAGGCCTGTCTGAGTGGATTTACAGTGGAAAACGCAGGAGAAGCCAGACACTAGCTAGAGGCAGAGGCCGACTGAATAGATGAGGGGAGCAGGAGGGGGGCCTGTCCTGAGCTGGGCAGTTGGCTTGAGCCTCAAGTGGAGCTTCAGTAAGAAGGGCATGGGGGAGAGGAGGACTGAGACTGATGTGGGAGATTAAGAGAAAAATTGAGGAACAAAGGGTTTTAAGTTTTGCTGCATTACGAATGCGATTCCTCATTAAGTATTTTCTCAAGAGGCAGTGGTAAGTATTTATATTGCTTTTGCATTGTTTCTGATTGCAGGACTGAATATATTATATGTGAGTCTTTGCCTAAGCCCTTTGGCTTTATATCCCCAGAAGCCACCCTCCTCTCTTCCTGCAGCTCCCTAACCCTTGCCCCCTGGAAGTCAACAAGGGAGGGAAGTTTCTGAAGGTCTTCTCTCTGAGTCCCTTAGTAAAAAGAGATGCCCAGATGTCCCATGGCTGCAGGTACAGTTGTTGGGGCCTGGATGTCTTGCCTCTTGCATCTCTGCTCTGAGTGCCTTCTCCTTGGGAGCCCTCCTGGGTTCCCCATCATGGGGGCCCTTACCTGATTTCCCAGAGTATCCTGGGAAGAGGCTGGAATAATTAAGATAAACTTGACTTAAATTTAGACTTAAGGTCCCCACAAGGAAAATCACTTTGAAGACAACATGGCACCCAGATAGGGGCCCTTCCAGTCTCATCTTCTCCTGCCCCTTGGGCTCTGGTGGGCTCTCCTCTACCCTAGGCCCTCCTGAAAGCCCACAGTGTGGAATTTGAGCCCCAGAGACCCAGGAGCTCCTCTTCTTCTGCTTCAAATATGTCATTTCTGTCGTCCCTCCTTTCCTGACCCTTCCCAGGGTGAACGGAAGCCCACACTTCTTGCCCTGGTCCTAATCTCTGGGCTTATGGAGACACAGGATCAGGACAATTCACCTTGAGGCCCTCACTTGTGTTCGAGGAGTGGCTGGTGTCTCAGCCCAGCAGGTGGCTGATGAAGATGAAGGTGGTGGAGAAAATGAGGCAGAGTGTGCTGACAGTGAGGGCAGTAGCAGAAGGAAATCCAATGGCTGAGTCCGTGGCCATGAGAGACCCTAACTCACAAGATTATTGTGAGAATAAAAGAAGCATTAAAGAGCTGTAGCAAGGCCTGGCACATAGCAAGTGCTTCAAATGTTAACCATGACTAGTACCAATGACTGAGTGCTTATGATGTGATCCACTCTGGGCTAGGCTCTCTGCTTGTCTTCTGCCCTCACTTGGGTACTCTTATTAACCTCATTTTACTAGTGCCCAGTCAGTGGGGTGTTTCAACTCAAACATGGCTCTTTGGTTCCCAAATCTCACCTTTTAACCATCTCAAGAAGGTGCAGAATTAATTAGGGTAGCCTAATTGCTATAAGGAATAATTCCCAAGTCCTTAATATGATAAAAGGATCATTTCTCACTCCTACTATGTAGTCCAATTGGGTATTTGGGAGCAGCCTTCCACATTATGATTCCAGAACCCAGGCTTCTTCTACCTAGAGCTTTGCCAGCTTCCAGGGCTTTGGAACCCTTCATTGGGATCCCTTGCATCAAGATGGCAAATGAAGAAAGAGAATGTGGAGGATGGCATGAGGTGTTTTCAGGGCCAGGTCTGGAAGGGGCAGACTTCATTTCTGCCCACATTCCTTTGCTAGAACTTAATCACATGGCCCTATGAAACTAGAGAAGCAGAGATGGTTGCATGAAGAAGAGAAATTGGGGGCACCAACATTCTCTGTTGCCAATGAGTGTTTAGAAGCTGGTAGACATCCTGTGTCTCCCTAGGAGTCCTGAGCTGGCACTGAGAAATAGTTTTTGCCTCAGAAAAGACTTTTTTCCCTTTCTTCTGGAATTTTTCCACACCCTACATTTGAAGAAGGATGTGGGTCTTGGTTCTTGGTTAGAAGCAGCAGACAACTAAGCAGAAGTGTGTAATAAAGGATACTAGGGAGGTCACAAACTCTGCAGGCAAGAAACCGGATGTGGAAGCTGCAGGGGCTAAAAGCCCCACTCCCTTTCTCTTCCTTTGATCTCACTCCTTCCCTAGGCTGGGAACTTGGGAGAAATTTCTCAGAGAAAGATTTCCTTTCTGCCCTGGCCTGCTTGCCCTTTATCATGCCCAACTACCTACCCTGGGACACATTCCCTGCTCCCCAAACTTCCTTCATCTCAGAGGTGCCCACAGCTGCTGCTACCAGGCTTTCCTTCTGTGAAAGTGACACCCACCCAACTACCCATCTATCGATTGATCCATCCATCCACCCACTTACCCATCCCACACCCTGGATGCCTCTGTGGGCTCCTGTTACTATGGTTACTCCAGGGCCTGAGTTTGCTTTGGTTTACTGAAAGAATCTTCATTCTAGGCTGTTCCCAAAACAGCGTTACTGCTGGACTCAAATCCTGGATGGCTTGTGGGGTCCCACACTTCTTACAGGTCTCCCTACCTGCAGATCACACACTGTTCTCACATTGGTCCATCAAAGTGATCAGCTTCCTGGATTTAAAATAAAAACTTTCTAGCATTTGAACAGAGAGGTGTTCTAGAAGTACAATATCTAGGAGGCTGTCACAGGAAGCCAAGTGGAATAAAAAATAATAATAATTTTTAATAATAATAAAAGCTAACATTTACTGAGCACTGGCTATAAGCCAGGCATTGTCCTAAGGATTTCATGTCCATGAACTAGGTTAATCCTTAAGACAACCCACTGGGGGTACATTTTATGATTATCTGAGAGGGAACAGACACAGAAATATTGAGTAACATGTTCAAGGTTACAGAGCTAAGCAGCAATAGAGCTGGGATTTACAGAAAAACAGTCTGACTGTAGAGATTTGTTCTTACACACTGTATTCAAGACCTCTCGACAGCCATTCCTTCCCACTCAGGGATTCTGGAAGCTTCCCTAATTCATTTTTTTTCAAGATAGGAAGTAGGTTTCTGAACACCTCCCCGGCATTCAGCTCTGCACTGGAGGTGACAAATGGCTGTATGTGCAACCCCCCCTTTCCACTCTAGACCCACTTGACAGCAGCTCTCAGTTGCTCAGAAACCTGGGTGGGCCACAGCTGTTCTCAGAGGGAGTTCTCTGACCCTTATCACCTTGAACTGGTCTGTCTGTGGGCTCTAGGGGTTTTCTCAGGTCATAGCCAAGCTGCAGCTTGTCCTCAGAGGCCTTCAGGAGGATGGGAAGAAGCAATCCCATCAGAGAAACCGAGCTGAGGGAAGACACAAGATGTTCCCCACGAGTGACAAAAAACCAATTCACACTCTGTCCTGCAGCCAAAAAATTAAGCTAATTTTTCACTTCTCTGCTTACGTGCAACTCAACTAAACATAGGCATCTAAGAATGCAAACAATGACTAGATTTTTCTTAATTTAGGACAGTTTTAATTAAATCTTGCTAAGATGACAGAGGGTCTGAATATTTTTATCATGGTAGGAAGCAATGTGATTGGGAATAGGTGGGGAACACAATGCTAGAAATGCCTCCTCCTTTGCCCATTTCCTATCTGGGACTGACCTCCCAGGCCTGCCCCATTAAGCACATCTGAGGAAAGATGCAGTCTTCTTGGGATTCTAGTTTTCTTTGCTCTTGTTTTTATTAACGGAAGCTAGTTTCCTTACACTGCACTCTTTCTAACTAACTGGAGTTGAAGAATCCAAGTGACTTAGCAAGAAAAAAAAAAGGTTTAAATTACAGAATTATTTCTGAGAAAAAATTTGGACTTTTTCAAAATTCATAGCATAAATATTAAGAAACCAAAAATCAAAAGTTTCAAAGGTACAGTCTTCTGGTACATAGTGCTCACCCACACCCACACTGGGCATAAGGAAGGATGACATTTCCCCAACCTCTCCAAGTATGAGGGAATCATGTGACTTGTTCTGGCCAATGAGCTGTGTTTGGAGGTAATATGTCATATGTGGGCCGGAGCATTTGATGGCCAGTGTGAGAGGCTGCAGCGATTTCTTCCCTTGCTAGGAGAGTACATATTGCAATGATGGTCCCACAGGATCAAAACAGCCTGGATCCTTGAGCAACCTAGTGGAGCACAGCTGCCCTGGATGCTCCTGAATCTGAAGCAGACTTTGTGTGCTTAAGAGATACATTTTAGTTGGACTATATCACTGAGCTTTAAGGAGAGCTGGTTGTCTCCCACAGTGAAGTCTCTTCTATCCTGATTAATACAACAAATAGTGCTTTTCTAATAATCATTGTACAATAGCACCACATTATTTCAATTTATGTTAGATTATTTTGGAACTTCAAAATCATCAGTCTTGTTTAGTCCAGAACAGGCTGAAGTTTACTTTGTTGGATTGGAATAAGATTGCTGGTGAACATATTTAGCTTATTGAAGCAAAAGTTTCGTGTCAAAAGGAAGCTTCTAAGTTTACTGAAATTCCAGGGTAAGGTTGAAAGCAACTCCTCAAAATAAAAGTAGTCAGAATGAGTAGACTCATTTCTCAGAGAATTATGGGTGTGGGCAGGTCCATAATGAAAACATTGACTTACCAAAGAAGACAGTAAGTGAGTGCTTAGGAAATAGGTGAGAAGATGTCTGAAGAATTTTAAGGGATGCCTGGGTGGTTCAGGGGTTGGGCACCTGCCTTCGGCTCACATTGTGATCCCAGTGTCCAGGATCGAGTCCTGAATTGGGCTCCCTGCAGAGAGCCTGTTTCTCCCTCTGCCTATGTCTCTGCCTCTGTGTGTGTGTGTGTCTCATGAATAAATGAATAATTTTTTTTTAAAAAAAGGAAGAATTTAAGAAGATTTTTCAGTGTGATATGCTGCCCCACCAAGAAAACCCCTGTTAAAATGTATAAGTTAAGGTAATGCTAACCAGTATAATAAATGTATGTATTATGTCTCAAATATAGTAGAAGTTTACTTCTTATCCACATAAATGTCAAAATATTCATTCTATTGGTGGGCAGTTCTCCTCCAAGTGTTGATTCGGGGAATTGGCCTCCTTCCCATAGTCAACACAACCTTCCTATGTTGTAGGGCTACCTTCATTCAGCCAGGTGAAGGTAAAGCAGTGGGGGGGGGGGGTGTGAAGATGGATCTGAGATGTTCCTAAAGCTTGGACCTAGGGGCGGCATTTCATTGGCAGAACACAGTCACGTGCACTCCCAATTACAAGGGAGGCTGGGGAATGTTAACTAGCTGTGACACCAGGTGGCAGAGGAATCGGGCCTGTGAGGACCTGACCAGTTTATGTCACAAAAGGACTTCCTTCTTTCAAAGTCAGATTTGAGTATGCTTTTAGATTGTAACTCCATGTAGAAAGAGCCATAAGTGGACCAAACTCTGTGCAGGTTACACTTGGAAAGCCTGAGTGGCCCATAAGGCATGGTTTTCTGCTTTTTATAGTAAAATGATAATCATAGACCTGAGTCACAGATATACCTTCTGGGATCACCAAATTGTTGGAATTATAGTACAAGCAAGTGTAGATGAATCAGTTACAAATACTGATAGCACAGGAAAGTCTGAGACACATGGTGGAACGCACTCTGACATTAAAATCACAATTTTAGAGAAGAGGTTGTGCCCCACAGAGAATTAAATAAATGCAAGGCCCTGTGAGTTGGTTAAATGGAGGATGCCTTCAAGAACTCTCTTTTGAGATTGCAAACTGGATGTTAGCATTTAATCTAATCCTCGTAGACACCCAACCTTTGTAAGACATAAGAGACTCTTACGCAAGGAGTGAGGAAGTTAATGGTAAACACAGTTGGACTAGTTCAGAGTTGCCCTGCTCCAGATGGGGCCAGCTCCCCTGCAGCTCGGCTGCTACTGTGAGGCTTGCAATCAAGTTGGCTTTGAATTGTTTATACAAGCTGACTGGTACTAGAAACATAAGAAGTTCTATGCAAGGAACCAGAGAAAAGGACTTTGAGACGTGTTAGTGGTTCTTGGATTCAAGGATGGCAAGCCCTGAAGGCAAAGCCCTTGTTAGATGAAGTACCACAGAGATTGTGTGCAGCTCTCAAGCCACCAGGCATCTGACTTAGTGGCCAGCCACTTCACTGCCCTCACGCAAGTAAAGGGTAGAGTGGAGAGAAGCCAGGATTGATATACTGGGTTCATAATTAGGACTCTACCACCAGCACAAATGTTTTCCAATGCTGCAGTAGGAGGAACTGCTATAGCAAGTCATCCCCGAGGGAGCCATAGAAGCTGGCTTGGATAATGAGAGGCACTTGGATCAATCCTTGTGGGAGAAAGATCAGCAACTTTTAGCAAAAAGTGGCTGAGCAATTCGAGATCTGATCTTAAACTTGGTGAGACTTCCTGAATTCCTTCTGTTAATATGCCTAATTGAACCTGAAGGAACAAAGAAAGGCAATATGGCATTTTCTGGAAGCCAGAGGGGATAATGGAATTCAAACCAGGGCAGTCAGAATAATTTGGGAGACCAGTGTGCCTCAACTTGAGAGGCAAGATGGATGGGAGAGCAGCTTCCCTAGTCCTATTCAAGAGATACCCAGATTCTAGCCCAGGACTTAGGTTGAAGACAGTACCCCTGAATTTGCTCCCAGAAGGGTAATGTTGGTCACATAGAAGCCATTTCTCAGGCTTTACCATGAGTGAGACAGTGTCACCCTGAGGCTATCATGATCATTGGATTAAGTGACATGTGTGTTTTATTTGTGGCAAGAAACATCTCAACTTGTAACTGAGGATGTATGGTCTGTGGGGATTGCCAAGGGGCAGAGACTCTGGTGGATGAGGCTGGGTGGGCGGTCTCAGATGTGAATGATGCAATAAGTAGTGGTGGAAGCATATTGCATGCTACTTTGCATGCCCAACATCTTAAATCCCATGTCTCCAAACTGTCAGGAAATAGAAGGGAGAATCTAAGGTGAGCAAGAGGGTAAGTTGAAAGTGGAGAGAGGATTCATTGGTCACAAGGTCATATGACATTTTGACTGTGTACTTCTGAAAGGGAGTTATGCAGTTGATTTGTTGGCTCTGGAAACATTTAAAGATTTTATTGCACTGCTTTCAGACAGAGTAGAGCATTGGTTGGTTGCTTCTCATAAGTATTGCTGCTAGAATCATGCAAAATCCTTGTGTCACCTCATTTAGAAAATCTGTCCGAGTCTACATTATTCCTTTCAAAGATTTAGGAGTTGAATGCTTATTTCTTTTGACTGTAAATGACCAGAAAGGGCCATGAGGGCACTCAAATTTGTGTGGGTTACGCTTAAAAGGATGCATAAAAATGGATGAAGCTGATTGAAAATAAGCCTCATCTAAGTATTAAAACCAATTGGCCAAACTTTCGGAGAAGGTGGTGATGGATACTTTGTTAGTATGTGATTCATTGTAATAACGAAATCCCATCGTAAAGACTATACTGCTGAAAATTATGTTCTCCATTGTAGGAGAAGCATGTCAAATCTGTTCCCCATCATTTTTCTTCATCCTACTGCCTGTACCATTTGCAAATGGCTTTGTCTTAGTGAACACATGAATATGTGTGTGTCCATGGAGAAGGAACTGAAAGTAAGGTAAGACGTGAGATTATGGTAGAAAAGAACACAGTAGGATTCATATCATGGACACATTTAATATTACTGTTTAAATTATACATTGTCAGCAAAGAGAGAAGTTAATATAAATGGTACAGGTGTTTTTTTTATCAATCATATCATTGAATGAGCAACAATTTGATTGCTTATTTATTTATTTGTCTATGCATCCACTCATTCACACCTGTACATCTAATTCTAGAAAAAGAAAGAAAGAAAGAAAGAAGAAAGAAAGAAAGAAAGAAAGAAAGAAAGAGAAAAGCATTTGAGATAGCCTAAATGTGTCGTATCTCTGATCTCTCCTTCATTTATTTGACAAATACTTATTAAGTAAGGCTTCTGAACAATATAGACGAGTAAAGGGGTAAAGAACAATAAGGCCACATAGTAAATGAGGTCCACATGTTAGAGATGCCTGGAGGATCCCCGATCCAAAAGGTAATCCTTATCTCTCTACTCATTATTTGTAGAGCAATGTGGAGATGAGAGAACAGGGCTCACATGTCTCCACATGTGTTTTCACGAGAAGGAGGCAGATCCTCAGCATTTCAGCCATTCCTTGGCCTGTGCACACTCCTAGCTATGACTTGTACAGAGCTTGAGTCAGAGACAGCCTTCTAAGACCTTCCAAAGCCCTCTTAGCCAGCCGGTTTTTAATGTAATAACCACCAAGATATTCCATTATTCTCCAGATCAGTGTTTTTTAATTTTTCCCCTTTTCTAACAGCCCAGATTAGAAATAATGTGGAAATACTTAGGAAACTCAAGTGCAGAGAAAATGTGACTGATTCAAAGGCCTTCTGTCCCAACAAAATCTGATTGCTGGGCCTCTGACTTGGGTCAGTTCTTTCCTTCTGGATGTGTGGCCCTCTTTGGCTTAGGAAGGGACTGATGAAGGGGTTTGAGAGACACAGACTTACCCTCCATAACCAAGCCTGGCCTAGAAGGCATTTGGCAGAGAAGGTGTGGGGCATTGTTCTGAGCTTGAAGACAGCTGCAGATGAGTCAGAAGGGACTTCAGGCCGCCAGTACAAGGCCCCAAAGCCATGCTGACCATATTTTTTTAAGCCTTAAAATTGAAACACATGGTTTGACACATGAGTTACAATAGGACAGAAAATCTGGAATTAGAAAATTCACATCATAGGATGGTATGGTGGAGTCCGAAGCAAGATGGGGAGGTTTGCCGTTGGTTGACCTGATGGTCCATATGTCAGACTTTGAGCACCCGTTTACATGAAGTGACATGCACAGGGCCCTTGTTGGCTGGAGAGCATGGCAGGAAGGGTGGCTGTTGCCCTGGGAAGGAATGGAGAGAGATTGAAGGATGCAGGGAATGGCAGAGTGTCATGGGCCACTCCCCATGCAGACAGGGGGCTTGGAAAGATAGCCAAAGGGGTTGTTTTCATGAGGAGATTGAGGACAGTCTGGACACAAGCCAAACTGCTCTGGGGCTCACCCACAAAACATGAGAGATGCTGTTTTTCTCACTTGTGTGGGGCCCAGCACTGCTCTTACATCTCGTGGGATGGTGACTCTAGATGTTCCAAGAGATGATGCCTCCCTCTCACCCAAAATAATATTCTCCCAGGGTACCATTAGCAGTGGATTTCCAGAAAGCTTCAGCTAAGTAAATGAGAACATGGGGCTTAATAGACAATTTAGGGATGAGAGGTCCTGAGTGAGAAAACAAGGCAGGTAGAGGAATACTAGGTCACTGATGTTTATGAAGCTTAAAGAAGGCCAGCCACATTATAGAAAAAAAGTAGACCGCATAACAGGGGACATTATCTTCCAAACTCAAAATTGGGTCATATAGTAGGAGACATATTTGGATAATAGTGTAAAGGATCTGAATTTTAGGACTGGTCTGGAAAAATTGCCAAAGCAGTATAAGATTGACTTGATTGAAAGTTTCATTTGATTGCATCCCTAAACTCTGGTTACATGCACTTATTTATACAGACTATTGTCTCAGCAGAAAGGGAACCCACGGTCGACTTTATAAAACCAGAAGAAGCATTGCCAGCTAGCCCCTGGCTTTCGATTTTGTGTGCGTGTGATCTAACATTTGAAAGAGACTGTGTCAGTGAGACCTATTTAGAATACAAATGATTGCTTAAACCCTCTTAAAGGCTTTAAGAATATATTTTAATCATTGAATCTTCCCCTAAGCTTGGCAGAGTTATTCATGAATAAATTGTTGTGCCTTTGAGTCAACAGGAATTGGTCAGGCTTACTGAATTAATGGACCTTTCTCCTCTTCTGGTCCTTTTCTTGGCTATGGCAATATGCATTCCCACTAGCTTTGTGAAATGCAGATGGAGTATAATTTTCCCTAAATTGATCTGTTCTACACCATTGAATTTCAGCTATTTGCATTTTTATGCCAGAATCAAATTTAGCTTATTATTATTGTTGTGGAAAATAATTATAATCCTTTGATTGTCACGGCACTTGACAATTTAAAAAAATATTCACAAATACTATTTCATTCCATCCTCACTATAACACAGAGGACTAAGCAAAGTAAGAATTATCAAATGTACTTCCAACTCCAAACTGCTTCTTTTTTCCAGATGGTAAATTGAAGTCCTTAAAAGTAGTAATTGTCCACAGCCACAAAGATATAAACTGTGGAAGCAAGACTAGAACCCAGGGTGAGTGGCTTGGTCAGTCCTGAGTCCTGGGCTCACTGAGCCCTGTCCTCAAAGTCCATCAGGCGGGTTTGATCATTGTTGCCTTGCGGGCTCCCTGTGGGTGATAAAGGCGTAGGTGTCAGCACAGCACCTGACATATGGTGAGGGCGTTGTTGTCTCCTTTTTCCTTCAGTCTCCAGAGGATTACAGGTGCCATTTAGAGGTCCTGCACCCACCAGAACTGAAAAGTGAGGGCATAAAGTTTTCCCCTCAACCAGTCTGGAGGCTAAAGGGCCACCAGTCATACCACACACGCATGCACACACACACATACACGTGCACAAATGTGGCCTCCTCTTGCATGCTGGTCTCCAGAGCTGGAACTGACCTTTGCCATCATTGGTCCAAACCCCTTCTTTTTCAGACTTGGGAGTTCCAAACCGAATTCTGGATTCAAGCTACCCAAGGAAGGTGTTTTCTTTCATGTGGCAGGACAACTATATATACCATGTCTTATTTACCTCTTCAGGAGTCAGAAGTCCTCCCACCTGGTTCAGGGAGGAATCACATTCAAGTGCAAGTAACAGAAGACTCAGTTGGAGCCATTTTCACAAATAACCTGCAGACAGCTGTCTGGAGGCCCCAGTTCACTGTTCTACGGAGCTGGCTTCTCAGAGATGGTCTCGGGCTTTTTCCTCAAGCTGTGACCTGAGGGTCTCAAGAGGTTGCTGTACCTCCCAGGGTGTGTCTGCATATCTATCAGGAAGAAGAAGGGGAGAATGGGACATGCTAACAAACTTCTCCTTAATCTCATTGGCCTAGGCTGTGAGTCGGCCGAAGGGTTTCTCTGGCAGCAGGAGCCTGCTCACCTGTGCTCAGAGCAGGCCGGCCCTGACCCTCTCCCCAGGGGCAGCTATCAACCAGTCACTAACCAACCAGGAACTGATGGATCAGTACCCCAGCTCTTTTGCCCCTGTGGGGGTGGTGATTCCAAAACACTTGTTCTGCGCTGTGTCCGAGAGTGCCGGGTGGGACGAAGCTTCACTTCAGCCCACTTGCTTCACATCGCATCTGTCACTGGCCCCATTCCCTCCTTGAGCTGGCCTGCTGATGCTTTCTGGTGCTTCCCACTTGCACTAGAATCATCCTCTCAGGGTCTTTTTTTGCAGGGGAAACCAAACTAAGGTGACGGGGAGGCCCACGATCAGAGAAGTGAAGCAAATTGTGCGCAGTTGCCAGTTAATAAGTAGGCACCCAGGATTCAAATCTGGAGCTTATGATTCATAGGCTGACTTCTCAAGGCCTACCCTGGATTGTGAGTGTCTGACGCCCCTGGCTTCGAAGGGGAACTGCAACAAGATGGGGACCCCCTCCAAGTGGAGGCCTGTGAGTGTGTGGGAGGGGCGGGGAAGAGTTTGGCTGTCCTTTGCCCCCATAAAGTGAGGGCAGCCAGGGGAACAGCTGGGGGACAGGCTGATTGCTCAGTTTTGAATTCTTCTTCACAATTAGCTCAAGGCCATGAAAGCTGTTCAAAGAAAGGTCAGGATCTCCCTGGAGGCTCTCCTCCTCTTCTGGGGCTATGTGCTCTGTGCTAGCAGCAGCATGAGGTCTCCTCCTTCAGCGGCCCACCCAGGGTCCCTCTAGAGGGGAAAAAGCAGATGCTGGTCTCCTGGGGCACTGCTTGGAAAATGTGCTCATCAGGGAAGGTTTACAGAGAATGTGCTGCATGTTCCTTCTCTGGGAAGAGCAAATCCCACCTGGCAGCATCTCTTCTAGGACTGAAGGAGCAGGCACAAACTGCCTGCAGACATGTCCTCTTCACCCAGCTGGCCCTACACAGATGCAGCCCTCATGAGTCAGGACACACAGTCCCAGGGTGGGGGACGCAGATGACACGTGCTGAACCCAGTGGAGACCGTCCCCAGGCTCAGCAGAGCAGGGCTCTCTTGGTCCAGCAGACACAGAGGCAGAGGGGGACTCCGGGGGCTCCCCTCTGGCTCTGCCCTGCCCCTCCCATCAGGCACGGACCTTTTCCCCTTCTCAGAGACTCAGCCCCAACAGGCACAGGACCCAGACCCCAAGGAGCTCTGAACCCATTAGCCTTCTGAAAGAGGGAACAGGGGTTGGTCAGGGCGCTAGATCTGGCTTGAGTTATGCAGGGCCAGGATAGCGCCTCCACAGTGGTAGGTAAGTTGGGAAAGGGATTTGAAAGCCTATGATTCAGTGGAAAGAGCAAGGCTTTAGGGTTAGGTGGGCCTGGGCTCACATCCCAGCTCTCATCCCTTAGGAAAAAGCAGATAATGGTAAGGAGCCTGCACTTCAGGGTGTGGTAAAGATTGGATAATGTCACATTTATGCAACTGCAAAGCACAGACCAGGTGCTGAATAAATGGTCAAGCTATTATGAATACTGATAATGTCTGGGGAAAACAGAACCAGAAGGATAGTGTGATCCAATTTGTGTAAAGTTGTGTTATACTGATAGGAGGTTTGTCAAAAAATTAATAGTAATTGTTTCCGGGTAAGGGGATTTTTACTTTTTTTTTTTTTACTTTCCTTTAGCTGTGTGTTCTTCAAATATTTTTACAATGCATGTTCATATAAAAAGAATTGCCTATCTATAACCTCAATGGGTTCCAGTAAAGGTTGGATTCTTGATGCACTTGAATATAAAAGTTTTCAATTGGGAGAGTGAGGAGAACTGAAATATTCTTCATAGCAGAAGAAGGATTTGGGCTCCTAGAACAACCCTCACCTAAGGGTCTGGTGAGAGTAGAAGAGGTAGGGTGGGGAAGGGAGAGGCAGCTAGTTGACAGAAGTTCATGTGGTCAACAGCATGTATCTATATTTTCCATGAAGTCTGCTCACTCAGATCCTTGGTAAGAGTGATTTTCATTGTAGGCACTGAAACCGGTACCCAACTTCACATAAGAGTTAATGTGGGGTAGGGGTGCCTGGGTGGCTCAGTTGATTGAGCCTCTGACTCTTGACTTCACCTCAGGTCATGGTCTCATGGGTTGTGAGATTGAGCTCCATATCAGGCTCAGTGCAGCAGGGAGTCTGCACAATTACTATTAATGTTTTGACAAACCTCCTATCAGTATAACACAACTTTACACAAATGGAATCACACTATCCTTCTGGTTCTGTTTTCCCCAGACATCATCGGTATTAATAATAGTTTGACCATTTATTCAGCACCTGGTCTGTGCTTTGCAGTTGCATAAAGATTCTCTCCCTTTTGCCCTTCCTCCCACTTGCATGCTAGCTGTCTCTCTCAAATAAATAAATAGATCTTTAAAAAAAAAAAGAGAGAGAGAGAATTAATGTGGGATAGGACAGAGGCAGTGTCTGAGGACACTTGACTCACAATGAACAACTCATCTGGTTCCTCCAGAATCAGCAGAAATCTTGGGAAGCCTCTTGAGTGACCTAGAGCATAGAATTGCTCAAGCTCTGGCCACATTGTCCTGGTTCTCTATTACTGCATAACAAACCATCACACACTTAATAGTGTAAAGCAACGACAATCATTATCTTCTTTCATAGTTCTGGGGGTTGAGCAGGCTCAGCAGGGTGGTTCTTGCTCAGGGTCCTTCCTGTGGTTGCGTTCAGATGGTGTTGCTGAGGGAACCATGCCAAAGCTTTCCCCACACAGGCAAATGGCGCCTGGGCTAGAAATGCTCATGCAGCTGGGGCTGGAGCAGGTGGGGCTCCTCAAGGATTTCTCTCTGTCTCCATGTGGTCTCTCCACATGGCATCTCCAGTTGGTCATCTTGAGGGGGCCTGAACTTCTTACATGGCCCTTCTGGCTCTGAAGGCTTGTGTATGAAGAGAGGGGAAACCAGGTAGAAGCTATATTGCCTATTGACCCAGCTTTGGGAGTCACACAGTCACTTCTACTACATTCTATTAGTCAAAGTATTCAAAAGGCCCACCCAGACTCCAGGGGGGATGACACAGGGTCCATTTTTTGATGGAGGAATGGAAAGTTTCTGGAATGGAGCATGTGAGATTGAAAATATTGTCATGGCCATTTTGGCCAGATACAATCTGCCACAAGACATTTGATAGATTTTGAAGGGCATGGTGGTCCCCAGCTGATATCTGAGTTACAATCAGGAAAAAAACAAAACTACTTTCTTTTTTAAAGGCAAAATATTAACAGAGTAGACTTCCACTCAAATCTAAGATTATTTAGAAGAACATGGATGATGGATAGGGACTTTTAGTGTAGCAGATTTACTGGAATTGGCTGTGAAAATCATAATGAAAATGAATGAGCCAGAAAGAAAAATGTTACTCTCTTGTTCAAAACTCTTGGATGGAGCTAAGCATCCATCCATCCATCCAAGTGTTGGAAATGGAGTAGGAAAATCCTGAAAGAGGGCCCGAGGGTCAGAAGGGTCAGACCTTGGCTGTTGGCAGGGATTTCCTGGATGAGCATGAGAGATGGCTGAGATGAAATGTTCAGGACAGAGACTGGGATGGGTACGTGGAGAAGGGAGTTGAGGGACACCAAAATGAGCACAGTAGGCACATAGGTCCCCTTGGGGGGGATGCCTGGGGGGCCTTAGCCGTGGGGGCCCAGAAGCTCCTGCTCCACTCTGGATTCCCACAAGTGAGTCAAGGATGTACTCAGGCTCTGTTCATTGCTGGTATTTGCAGGATCCCACCTCAGTGAACATCTCCTGCAAGTGGGGGCCCTTCATGGCAGGGGAAATCACTTCCAGTCTCTTGCTCTGCTTCTCACCAAATCTGCATTCTGAGTCCTCATAGCAGACTCAGAATATCTCATCTTGGTCCTAGAGGAGCCTCAGGGTCATTTGGGTTGGAAAGCAGCTCTCTTTCACCTTCAGATCTGATGGGTGAGCATTGGCTTTTGTGTTAAGAAGGATTCTAAGGTTGCCTTTGCACTCAGAGGGAAAGAGGGCCAACATTAATTGGCAGTGCAAGGTGTTCTGAAGACAGCTCCTGATTGTTTTAGCATTGGGCAGCAACAGACCTCTCAAAGCTGTTGGCTATCTAACTTTTCTTCCAGATTTTCAGGGCTAGCAGTCTATAGCCTCCTGTACACATCCCTATTCTCTGCACCCTATTCTCTGCTGGCCTCAGTTGATGACACTTTGGTCTGGTTCCTCTTTAAACAAGTTTTCCCTCTGATCTTCTTCATAGACCTTGAGAAGCTTTGCAAAGGCCTTGGAGATCATCTAATGCTCTGCCCTTCTTTTACAAGTGAGGTGACTACCTGTCTCCCCACCAGCATCTCAGGCAAAGCTTGCTTGCTTGGGGCATGGTGCAAGCTTGGGGCGTGGTGCAAGCCTCCTTCCCCACTGCCGATATCCCCCTCCAGCCCCTTCCTTGCCGTGGCCAGGCAATGCTGGAGACCATGCCAAACAGTGTCAACCAGGAACGTGTCTTCTTTCTTGAAATATGTCGTGGATCAGCAGGCAGGCCCCTCAAGACCCCAGAAATACAACTTGCTCAGCCCAGCACACAGTAACCCAGAAACATATGTGGTGAGCAATAACAGTCATAAATTTTATGAGCTTATGTGTTCCTAATGTGAGATTTCAGGCTGATCTGTTTGTTGAGCTATGCCAAGCTTCAGCATGATTCAATCAAGTCGTGCTTAATCTTCTCTTATTTACTCTGGGTGAGGGTGAGTCATGGAGTATGTCTCTAGTCCAGTCTGCTGAACTAATTTACCCCAAGGATTTTGATGGACTGGTGATTTGTTTTCTCTGAATGTCCAGAGTTTATTTACTTATATCATTAGATGAGGTCTGGATTATATACAGTGAATATCTGTAACCATGCTGAGGACCAAGACCTCTCTCCAGAGAGTGGATTCTCCAGAATCCACTAGGGATGGAGAACGCCTTGGAAGTGGTCATGGTTTCTTGTCAGTGCTGGCCAAATTGTGCCAAATGTTTTGTCACCTATACATTAACTCACAGGATATTCAACTCTGTGGTCTCTTTATCATAGAGAAAGTTATTTTGGCCAATTTCCCATGCATCTGATCCTGAGCCATGTGGATCTGGAGTCGAGAGGGAATATTGCCATCTCATCCAAAGATGTAAAAGCCTAGAAAATTTGCCCGAGGCTGGGAGTGACTCCAGCCACCAAGCATCTCCATCTCCCAGTGTCCAATTTTTTTCAGCCTCTGGGGATATGGGAACATGCAGATGGAATTTGGGGTCTGTGTCCTTAATGCCTTTTTCTCTGTGCTCCAAGAGGATACCATGTGCCCCTGTATGGAGAGCAGTGAAGACCAATCTATAGCCTGATGGTGACAATTTGGGGAGCTCTTGACTTCCACGGATCAGGAGAAATGTGGGGTTTGGGCCTTCCTGGTTTGAGGCTACAATGGTGAGAATTTCCTTGATTTCTTCTTTGATCAGGGTCCCAACTGTCAGATTTGCTGGGGACTGAGGGTGTTTTCCAGGATGTGGGACTTTCAGTACTGAAACCAGGAAAGTTCTGGGCAAACCAGGACAAGTTGGTCACCCTAACTTTGATGTCTTTGACTTTGGAAGACAGGCCTTAAGATCAAGATAGATCTTTGGTTGGGATGGGAGGAAACTTTCCTTTGCAAGCAGCTACTTCAGGGCCTCAGGCTCTGGAAAGATAGATTCTGCGTTGCCCCCATCGCTGTAAGAGTAAAAGTGGAAAGCTGAGTCCTGGCCTAATTTCCATATATCTAATGCCCTTTTCCCTCTGCTGAGAGAAGGCAGCTGGTTTTCCTGCTGGCTATGGGGCACTGACAATCTCTGAACCTACCCTAAAAGGTAGAAAAATCTGCAATTTGCATGGGGAGGCAGATGACCAGAAGTGGCTGTCACTGGGAAAATGCTGTGACCCTGTTGAGGAGGCAGATTCTGAGGTTGGATGTCACCATTCCTGAAACCCTGATGGTCTGAAGCAGCTTCAACGGTGGCAGCAGGTTTTGGATTTATCTCTTGGGGGGGAAAATATGTGTGTTTGTTTTTTCTTTTTAGGGCTAAATCAGAACACTATGGTGAACTCTCTAGTTATGAGGGTAACACTCAAATTCTACAGCACAATTATTAACAGTGTGGACTCTGGAGCCACACTGCTGGGTCCTGGCTGCCATTTAATTTGACCTTTTGGGTAAGTTCGTATAACCTCTCTGGACCTCAGTTTTCTAATCTATAGCATGAGCACACTGATATAGTGGGTGTGAAGAATTAATTAATACATAAAAGACTTTAGAATAGGGCCTAGCACAAAGTTAACTCCAAAAAATATTATCTGTGGCCCTGGAATGACATGGCTGAGTCAAACACACTCAGTCACCATGTATGGCAGTGTACAGAGCTGTCCTGATCGTGGTCAGAATCACACACCAGTGGGAAGCTCTGCACTAGGAACCGCTGTGGCTTTTCACCTCTTCTAGCTCTTCTCACGGCATCCTCCATTCTCTCTTACTGCCTGGTCACCACCGCCCAGGCGAGTATGGACAGACTGCACTTCCCGCTTTGAATGCAGACCTAAATTGAGACTGTGGAGCTTGACAAACTTTTCCTGAGGGTCTGTGCAGAGAGGATCACTGACCACTGGGCCAGCACACATGAAAATTCTAAGGTGTCAATGGCAAAGGTCTTTTCAGAGTGATCCCTCCTGGTCAGTCCCCTGCCTACCAGGCTGCAAGGCAGGCTGGCCTGCTTTCAGAGGATGACTGTGACCTATCTTCTTGCGCAGAGTGCAGACCTAAGCAACTTTCTCCAGGCTTCTGCAGGAGACCTGCATGCTTTCACCCCAGCTCCTACCCAGCCTATGCCATGACCATCTGCAGACACACAGCATTCTCTGGATGCTTCTTAGGGCAGTATGTTGAATTTCACCTTCAGTTTCAGTTTGGTGTAACACTAACTTTACCTAAAATGTCTTGCCAAATTCGCCCTGAGCAAATAAATGTAATAGTGGATGTTTTTGAAAGCCTGCCTTTGGCTTGAATGCCACAATCTTTGTCTTTATTAATACACTATTTTCTAAACAAGAATTGCTTAGAGTATCTAATTGAATTTTTAGTTCCATATGACATAAACTTAACCTTCTCATCCTGCATTTGACAATGTTTCAAATTTATGTTGGTAAATGTGTTTTTAATACACAAATCTATACAAATGTTTTTTGGCTTCAGTGAAACATTGTGTATTGAATGTAGATAGTGGATGGAATAAAAAAAATTCAGTGGTGTCAGAAGAGATTTCTGCTGCACCATTCCCTGCCAAGATTAAAATATCCAGTCAAGGAAGAGAAAATGCCATAGAATCATTTCTTTGAATCATCTGTTTCAATCTGTTGTGTTTTCCATGAATATTTGCAGCATCGTGATAGCCATGGCCCCTCAAATTATTTTATTCTTGATTGTTTTTGTAGTTACTCTACTAACACTGTTTATAATCCTTTTCCAGTTGTGTCATCTCCTGGAAAAAATTAAACATGTTTACATTTAGAAATATTTGCATTTTGGGAATCCACAGTCTAACAAACATTGTTATCTATACTATATTCATTAGAGGTTGTGTCTCAAATACAACAACATCAAAGTTTGTAGTCAAAATAATGAGTAATAGTTAGCTCTTCTTACCTTATTCAGACTGATTTTACTCATTGCATCTACTACAATTTTAATTATTTAGTTTTATATTTCATCCCCTAAATAGGTGTGATATTATTTGGTGTAAATATTTATATTATGCATAAACGCTCTGCCATAATATTATCAAATTTTGCTCTGACTTCTGCCAAATGGATAAAATTCCCATTATCATGTTCATGCTCATAAAGTTTCTTGGATGCTCCCCTGCACACTGGACCTTGCTTGCCAAAAGTTAAACCGTGTATAATCTGTATTTAACAACAGCACAAATTTTTTTTTTCATTTTTGTAATTTATTTGTGGCATTGATAATTTTTATTTTAATCAGATTTTTAAAATTTCAGCTTTTCAATACTATTAGTCAGACTAGGTGAGAGAATGCTTTAGGGACAAGCAACGCTGAGACTTCATAGCTTGACAGACCAATGTTGATTTCACATTTGTGCAATACTCACTGCAGGACTGAGTGCCTTCTAGGGCAGGTGCCTCCCTACAGGGTAACTCAATGACCCAGGCAAACAGAGATGCCACCATCCTGCAGCTTTACCACCAGCACACGTGGCCTCCTCAATCAGTGTGGCAGGTGAGGATGGTGGAGGATCTGAGACCAACAATCAAATGCTTCAGTTTAGAAAAGACAGGGTCACTAATGTTCACCACCCCTTGACCCACCTGATCACGAGGCCTCTTCTGACTGCCAGGGGAGCAGAGATGTGAAATCCTCACACTTGCCTGGAAGGAGAAGAGAACCAAATAGGAGTAAGCCTCAGACTTCTGTGCCACAATATCTTAATGTTTGTTCTTGTATACTTTATTTTATTCATTTTTACAAAGAATATGTGTTAAATGCTGCCAGCCTTTGCATCCATTTCTCATTTTTGGTTTTTAACTATCCCCAAAGAATTGGCATTATAGAGAAAAATACAGAATACTTTGAGGAAGAATAAAGTAACCATGAGTAGTAACTTTTGGAAGAATTCATGCACAATAAGCTTATGAAAACTTCCTATTTCTAATGTCCTTTGGGAAGTTAAAATTCTTATTTGAGGTTTTAAAAAAGTTCAACAAGTGTATCCTCATATGTAATATTCAAATCATTTGCTCTCCCTGGCTCTAACTACATTCATTCTGTAAGTCCTTTAGCCCCTTCATATTTCTCCTAAGTATTTCTGGGAATCCCTGGATATAGTTTTAAGGGTATTTCTCTGGCTAATACTGTGGACTCCTGCTTATTCCATTTTCTTCCTTCTCTGGTTACTGCCATCACTGCTAAATGCTAAAACCACAGCAACGTCCCCAAATACTCAGCCTGCACTGCTACCAACCACTATACCCATCCTTTCCTGTCTCAGTCTATTGGCTGACTGGTATCATTAAAGCCTTGTGCTCCCAATAGCCTAAGAAATGGTAAAGAAACACTTATTTTAGGGCTCAGCCTCTGCAGTGGTTAGCTAAGTACTATACAATAAACTACCCCCAAATACAGTGGCCTATAAAACAACAACCATTTCTTTTGCTTGTGATTCTATGGGTTAACACTTAAGGCTGGAATTAAGTGGTCTTAATGGTCTCTTGTGTCTGTGGGTCAGCTTTGCCAATCTTGACTGGACTCTTTCACATGTCCAGGGTCTCAGTTGGGATAACTGGGCTAGCTCTGGGTCACATGGCCTCTTATTCTCTAGTGGCCTAGTTCACATGGATGGGGAGGAGTCCCAAGAGAAAGGCTAGTGTGTAAGCCCTCTTAAAGCCTGGGCTCAGAACTGGAAAATGCCTCTTATACTAAGATTCTATTGGCCAAAGAAAGTTACAGGATCAGCCCAGAATCAAGGAAATGAGAAAGACTCCACCTCTTGAGGGGAGAGCTAGAAAGTTGCGTTGCAAAGGGTATGGCTGGATATAGGGGAAAGTAAAGGGCTACTATCATATTGGTAACACTTAACAGCCTCCCCTTAGAATTGAGATGAGAGTCCATGGGGATTGGGCTAGAAGATATTTGATGACAGGTCCAGATTCACTCAGAATCACTCCTGCCCCTACTATTGATCTTCTGACTTTGACCATGTTCACACATGCCAATACCATGGTAGTAGGCACAGCCTAAGTTCAAGCTCAACCCAAAGAATGCGAAAGGAGCCTGACTATGGCTTCTAAAGCTCACCAAGAACTGGGAGAAGGGACTGTTTAAGAAGTCTCCTGAGTGGGATCCCTGGGTGGCGCAGCAGTTTGGCGCCTGCCTTTGGCCCAGGGTGCGATCCTGGAGACCTGGGATCGAGTCCCACATCGGGCTCCCGGTGCATGGAGCCTGCTTCTCCTTCTGCCTGTGTCTCTGCCTCTCTCTCTCTCTTTGTGTGACTATCATAAATAAATAAAAATTAAAAAAAAAAAAAAGAAGTCTCCTGAGTAACTCTCTCTTTTTTAGCCTCCTACTTGTTGGTGTTGTTTTCCTAGGACTGCCAAAGGCGGCAAGTCACTCTTGGGTGGATGCCTTCTAAGAGGAAGGTGGCTGCAATCTGTGCCCCCTCTGAGTGTGACTGAGGGAGGGAGAGAAAGAAGAAGAAAGGCTAATTCAGATCCCAGCTTTAGGCTGGTCTCTCTATGATCAAGGCCACATTCTGACCCTCCTTTTGAGCTAAAAATGGAAGCCCCAGGATGTAGATGAGGAACAAGAATGAGTTGCGACCATCATCCTTCACATATGCCAGGAGGTCAATTTCTTTGTCTCATCTCTAGTGCCAACCTAGGAAGGGTTCATGGACAGGAACAGGAGTGGAAAATTCATTGGGTAGACCAGTCTATCCTATTCAGGGGTGAGTTCCTATTCTAAGTCAGATTGGAAGGGGTAGAAACTTTTATTATGCTCCCTCAAGTGGCATCAAACGTTCAGCATCTTTAGGGGGTCCCTGAGTCCCCAGGGGATAATTAAACCAATCATGAGATGGTCTTAGAAAAGAGGGCTTGGTGGGGAAAGTTCTAGCCTTGGAGTTCCTGGAGTGTGGGGGTCCTAGAGGATACCCAGAACTCTCTAGAGTGGTTTCCAAACTGCTTTTAGCCTCGCTGCAACATTCAACAGAACACAAAAATTTAAAACAGTTCATCATTGTTGAGTAGGAGGGGTACCCAAAGAATTTTCAAGTCAGCCTGTTTTGGCTGGATACCAGCTTCCTCTTCTGTAGAGGAGGCTCATGCTACCTTTTCTTCTTCACTCATCTGGGATACTTTTTAGGATAAAATATGGAAACAAGTGTGAAAGCAGCCTTGGAAATATGAAGCATTCCATAAATATAAAATTTTTTTCATTTATTTGTCATTCATAGCTTCACTGCTTTCAAACAGAATTGAGGTAGCTCACAAGATTAATATGGTGAAAATAAGTCCCCAAACTACTATCACAGAACTACAAGAAAAGCCAAGTAATAAAAAGAATAGGAATGAGGAAAATTATATCCAAACACCAGACCAAGAAAGGTTTCTTCAAGTGAGCATAAAATTTAGCTCCTGAGGGATAACAGGATAGACAGATAAATATAGAGATCACTAATGTTTACTAGGCACCTCCTGTGTGCCAGACACTGCAGTTCAGTTGCATGAGCCAAATTATCTTTTTCTGAGCTTTTCAGTAACCAGGGTAAAAGAAAGGAATTAAGAATGGAAGAAAAGAAATCTAAACAAATTTATCACTAGCTTTTTTCTGAGCTTGAGTTCTGAGATGAGTCTTTATATAAGGCACATCAAGGAACATATTGAAGAATATCTTCTAAATTAGATACTTCTAAATTAGTATATTGTGTTCAAGTTCCAGGTAAGATGCAGTAAACACACTCCACCTTATCTCTCTTAGGGCAATGCAGTTCTAAAACCTGGAAAGAATTCTTGGGACACTGAGGACTCAAAAGCAAATAGTAGTAGGCAAATTGGGAAAGAAAACCAGAATTTGATGTAGCACCGAACTAGCA
Source organism: Vulpes lagopus (assembly GCF_018345385.1). Lineage (NCBI taxonomy): Eukaryota > Metazoa > Chordata > Mammalia > Carnivora > Canidae > Vulpes > Vulpes lagopus. Next base: position 37,869,765 of record NC_054832.1, read on the forward strand.
AAAACTTCACCACTTTTTCCTTCTGATCCCTTTACAGCTTAGACTTAAAAGTGAATGCAGATGTGGAAGGTATATTACAGGGTGGGGTAAGCAAAGCCCCAGATTTCTGACTAGGGAAGTGAAAAGAAGAACCCCAGAGAGTTGGAAAGTACCAGAGAAAGTGACCACATAAAGGTGTTTGTGAGCTGCAGGGCTCATGCTAAGCTGTACATGTGTGGATCTGATCCCAAATAAGAGACCAAACACACTGATCAACCACTACTTATATCTCAGACTAGCTAGTGGAGAAGACATATACATGGACAGATATGAATGACACTACAAAGAACTTGAAAACTGAACTGACATTGGAATCACGCCCATAGAAGACAGGTTGGAACTTAAGGCCTGAACTTAATCAGATCCATTACCTCTTATGACAAAAATAACAACATTCCTCACAGGATTTAACAAGACTGAAAGTCTCATAACATAATTATCAAAATGTCCAGGATACAATTCAAAGTCACATGTTACATTAAAAACCAGACAAATGTCAATTTGCATGGGGAAAGATAAGTGATAGATGCCAATGCTTAGATGACACAGATATTGGAATTATCTAACAAGGAATTTAGAGCACCTATTATATAAATGATCCAAAAGTAAGGACAAATTCTCTCTCCCTCTCTTTGTCTCTCATCCCCTCCCTCTCTTCTTTGTTTTCCTCTCTCTTCTGGTCTTGCTATAATAATAATATTTTATTTTATATTTAGTTATAATTTTATTTATTATTTTTAATAAAAAATTATTAGCATCAGCCTAAAAAAATGAAGGTTCATGTTTAATGAATAATCAAGTACTGACTTTCCATTTCTCAAGAAAGTTGATGGTGAACATATCATATACACAAAATTGTTTTTGACGTGGGGGCTTTGTTGGTTCACTGACTTGCAGGAAACCGGAAGACATATCTGCTAAAGAAGCATCAGCTTTTGTTGGTTATCAATTTCTTGCCTCTCAGCTCCAAACTCACTCTTTTTTCCTGTTCTGCAATAATGGATATGAGATATAAATATTTTTTCTTTTGTTAGCTGGCATGATGTTAAGCTTTTAAATAGAGGGGCAAATTCTCTTGATAGAAATGGAAAACTAGAAAGTCTCAGCAAGGAAATAGAAGATATGAAGGAGAACAAGATGGAAATTTCAAAATTGAAAACTATAATATTAACTGAAATAAAAACTCACTTGGGCTCACCGGCAGAATGAAGGTGTCAGAGGAAAGAATGAGTGAACTTAAAGATAGATTAATGAAATTAATAATAATGAAATTATTTAATCTGAATGACAGAAATAAAAAATGTTGGAAAAGTGGACAGAGAATAGGGACCTGTCAGACAATATCAAAAAGTACAATATTTATGTGTCAGAGTTCCAGAAGGAGAGAGGAAATATTGCAGTGCTGAAAAAAAGACTCAAAAAAAAAAAAAAAAAGATGTCTGAAAACTTCCAAGACTTGATGAGATATATAAACCTACAGATTTAAGAAGCTGAGTGACCCATGAACAAGATAAATCCAAAGAACTCTATGCTCAGCCACTTCATAACCAAACTACTAAAAACTAAAGACAAGAGAGGCTTGAATTCAGAGAAAAACAACACAATATGGAACTATAGTTCAAATGATGGAGGACTTCTTATCAGAAATATGGTAGGCCAGAAGGAGGTGGTGGCATGACATTTTCGAAGAGGTGAAAGACAAGAAGTGTCATCCCATAATTCTAGTGAAAATATGTTTCAGGAATGAAAGTGAAATAAAGACATTCTCAGAGTAAGCAGAGCTAAAAGAATTTGTTACCAGTGGACTTGCTCAAAAAGAATTGCTAATAAAGTTCTCCAGACAAATGAAAAATGATACCAGATGAGAAACTCAGAACATCAAGAGTGAAGAGAAAGCAAAAGAAATGGTAAATGGCTAGAAACAGTGTTATTGAAAATGCAGAGATATTCTGGTTTTGCCTATTTCTGATATCTGGTTTTACCCCCCTAAGGGTACTCCAAGACATGCATTAAACTGCAGTTCTAAAAATCAGTGCTGTGGGAGGACATGGGGAGCAGGAAGAGTATAAGATCATGTCAAATCATGTCACTCCTCAATTCAGTGGTGCCTCAGCTCACCCAGAATAAGTGCCAGTCTTGACTCTAACACATAAGGCCCCATATGACCTGGCCCTTTATTACCTCTTTGATGTCTTCTACTATTCTCCCCTCTCATGCTCCTCTGCAGATAAACTGGCTCCAGTGCCTCAGGGCCTTTGTACTTGTTGCCTCCTTGTCTGGATCTTTTTTTTCCTCAGTTGTCTATATGGCTGACTCTCCCATCTCTTCCAGGTCTTTGCTCAAATGTTACCTTCTCATTGAGAATTCCCCTGACTGTTCTATTCAAAACTGAAAATTCCTCTATTTACCCTGCCACTGTCTTTCCTTGTTTTCTATTTTGTCTTTTTCCATAGCATTTATCAACTTATCATACCATCTAATTTCTTATTTGTTTATTTGTTGTCTCTCATGTCCCACTTCATGAAAACAGAGGTTTTTGTCTTTTTGTTTACTGCACAGTGCCTGGCACATGGTAAGTAGATTCAATGTCAATTCTCTTTGAATTAATAAAAAATTACAATCCATAGGAGAAGGTACTTAAATATCTCTTAGTAAAATAGCATAACCATTGTCTCAGGTGGCTCACAGAGTGAACATATTATTAACTTATATGGTGGAAACTTCATGGTTTATATATTCAGCTCCTCTCTTTCGTTCTGGTGGCAGTTGGCTCATTTTTGGGGCAACTGTTCCTCTATCTCTAGCATATATTCCAATAAGAGTTCAACTCACTCCCTGGCTCTGGGGATGGGTATAGACCAAGCCAGACCAAGAGAGTACTTTTCCAGGACTCTTGAATCAGAATTAGGCAGGGAGATGTGAGGTAGGAAGCTGTGTCCCTGTCACACGGAAAAGACTGTGCAGTAATAGAGAATGAGATATCATGCATCCTGCACATCCAGCCCATAGTAACAGTCATCCTTCAGGCTGACACCCCCCGCCCATGACCTTCCTGTAATTTGGCTATATTGAGTTGGGTTTCTGTCACTACAAAAAAACATTTCTGAATAACACAGTTTATTTGAAGCTGCAACTATCACCATCAGCAAATACATTATTGTATGTAAATATTGTGCTAGGATCTGTGGTACAGGGAAGAATGGATAAATGAGACAGAGTCCATATTGTCAAGAGTCCTTCTGTTTACTTATTTTTTTTAGTCCTTCTGTTTAGATCAGAAGGCAGTTATACCTCAAAATACCATTTCAAAGAGCCAAGTGAACATTATAGATAATATATATGGGCCACCAGGAGGGAAAAATCACTGTGGATTAATGTGATTAGAAAAGGTTTTATGGAAGAGGTGAAACTTGGCCTGGAGGTAGTAGGAAAGGTGAAACACCCATAAGCATGCAAGATAGAGGAAAATACTCTGGGTAGGGGGAAAAATTACATGAACAAAGGCAACGACTCTGGTATACCTGAAGGAATCATGTGGGTTAGTTATGGAAGACGTTTTATATGATTTATAAAGTGCTCTCACATTCATTGTCTCATATTTTCATAAGAATTTAGTAAGGTGGTTCTGAGCCATTCAATGACTTCTTTAAAGGATATATAGCCTAGTAAGTAGCACATGTAGAACTTAAACCAAATCTTTTTATTCAAGTGTAAGGCACTGCGTACTAGGTTAGAGTGAATTTTTATCATAATGGCATAAGATATCAGCTAACATTTAACAATTTCCTATACTGTTAAATAATAAATTTTCTCAACTGTCTTTTCAAAATCTTTTGATGTGTTTGAGTCAAGATCCAAACAAGGTTCACAAATTGAATTTAGTGAATAGGCCTTGTAGGTCTCTTTGAAAACTTACAGGTTCCCTTCCCACTTTTTTTCCTTGCAATTTATTTGTAAGATTCTAGATTTAGCAGACTTCATCCCACTCGTGTCAATTAATATGTTCCTTTGTCCCTTTTATGCCCTGGAAACTGTGGTTAGATCTTGAAGCTTGATTAGAGTTCAGTTTGGGTTTTTTTGAGGAATAATAATAATATATGAGGAATAATCAGTGGTAGTGTGTGCTTCCAAATGCATCACATCAGGTGGCATGCAATGTTTGGTCATTTCTCTTTTTTTGTCATATTCAGATTGATCATTGGGTTCTGGTATTATCAGTGTAAACCATTCTTTATGAAGACTCCCCTCAGTTTTTCAGTAATGGTTTTAGCAGCCACTGATAGAGATAACATATTAGTGTAGCAGCCATTGATATTGCCTAGTCCCATTGTAACATTGGTAGCTACAAATGCTATGGTGATATCCTGATTCTATAATTCCTTCTTCAGTTGTAGGCTAGAATTCTTCTATAAAGATCTTTTCTACATCAACTATTTGACTACCTAAAGAAGTAGAATATTTAATTCATTTTCAGAATAATGAGTTAGTTCCCTAGCATATTCCTAGGTGACCAATTAGTTTATTATTATTATTATGAACTCGTGGATTTTAATATTCTTGGTATGTTAAATCATTGCAATTACTATTCATTTTGATGCTTAGAAATTTCCATCTTTGGTCAGCAGGAGCCCCTTCAACTTGGCTCTTGGGTTCTTTTTGTATCATCTCAACAATCTTTAATATCTTCCTTGCTTTCTATGCTCATCTTGTACATTTATTGGTCCAGAACTGAAATCAGCCATTTCATAGAAAGTGGGAAATTGTATTTAGAGAAAAGGATCTGTGCCCTAGGGGTGTTCGTTATTCCTAGGTAGGTCACTGTACCTACATTTTTTCAGCAGACAGAGAAGGAATAGAGGGAAAGAAGTAGGGTTTTCTTTTTGTTTGTTTTTTTAAGGATTTTATTTATTTATTCATGAGACACACAGAGAGAGAGAGAGAGACAGAGAGAGAGAGGGAAAGAGGCTGAGACACAGGCAGAGGGAGAAGCAGGCCCCACACAGGGAGCCCGATGGGGGACTCGATCCCAGGTCTCCAGGATCAGGCCCTGGGCTGAAGGTGGCGCTAAACTGCTGAGCCACCCGGGCTGCCCTGTTTTGTTTTTAAAGAGAAAATATATCTTGGATTCATGCTGAGATTTACAATTCAAATTTAAAACCACATGTTTTTTACTTAATTTTGTATTTATATCTCTTTTCTCTTATTCTGAAAATCTTGAATCATAAAATGAATTACTTATTTGCTTTATCCTGTTTTATGTATGTTTCAGCATAGCAGTAGAAGTATTATTAACAATCTAACTACTCAAAAATAGTTCAATCTTTCTACTTAAAGTTTGGTGTTTTTTTTAATCCTTAGGCTATATCCCATTAGAGGTATTATTCAAATTACTGTGTTTCAAAGTCATTTGAGGGGCACCTGAGTGGCTCAGTCAGTTGAGTGTCCTTTTGATTTTGGCTCAGGTCATGATCTCATTGTTGTGAGATTGAGCCCCACATTGGGCTCTGTGCTGGGCATGGATCCTGCTTAAGATTCTCTCTCTCCCTCTCCCTTCACCTCTCCTCACTCTACTCATGAGCACTCTCTCTTTCTCAAAAAATTTTAAAAATTTGAAAATTAAAGTCATTTGAAGTAATTCTTCCCTATCTGATTAAGCCCCCGAACTTGATACACAGACTTAACTGTTTTATTTACTTTCATTTCTTAAGTATTGCATTTTTCTATTTGATTAATTTTGCTTTATAATTATGTAAAGCATTTTCATTGTTCCAAAGTAAAAATTTATAAAACTTTTAATTGTAAAATTATATATAATTGTAATTTTTAATTGTAAATTTTTAATTAAAAATTATTATAAAATAAGGTATATTCAGGGAAGTCTTGCTTTAGTCCTGTCTTCTCCATCTTATTTCCTCTCTTACTTATAGAAACCATTATTGGGCAGCCTGGGTGGCTCAAAGGTTTAGCCTGCCTGCCCTCAGCCCAGGGCGTGATCCTGGAGTCCCAGGATCGAATCTCACGTCAGGCTCCCTGCATGGAGTCTGCTTCTCCCTCGGCCTGTGTCTCTGTCTCTGTCTCTGTGTGTGTGTGTGTGTATGTGTGTTTCTCATGAATAAATAAATAAAATATTTTTAAAAAAGAAACCATTAGGGATCCCTGGGTGGCGCAGCGGTTTGGCGCCTGCCTTTGGCCCAGGGCGCGATCTTGGAGACCCGGGATCGAATCCCACGTCGGGCTCCCGGTGCATGGAGCCTGCTTCTCCCTCTGCCTGTGTCTCTGCCTCTCTCTCTATCTCTCTGTGACTATCATAAATAAATAAAAAATTTAAAAAAATAAAATAAAATAAAATAAAATAAAATAAGAAACCATTATTAATTTTTCCTCTTACATTTTAAAAATATGTAAGGGATAAGTATATATAATCAAATGATCTCCCCTTTCTCAAGTAAAATGGGACATACTATATACATTATTCGATACCTTTTTTCCCTATTTAATAATATGCTTTGGAGATCATGCCACAGTACAATATAGAAATATTTCTCATTCCTTTTCATAGCTGCTTGGTCATCTATTGTGTGTTTTAATAATAATAAATTATGTCATTTACTTAAGCAGTCCCTTATTGGTGGGCATTTGGGCTGCTTCCAGTTCTTTGTTAATATAAATAGTATTACAATTAATAGTCTTGTGCAAACATCCTTTCCTACTTTTGTCAATGTATCTTTGGTATAAATTCTTACAAGTGGGATAGATTGTTCAAAGGGCAAACGCATATGTAATTTTGCTAGATATTGCCAAATTCCCTTCCATAAGATTGTACCATTTTGCATTTCCTCTTTTTTTAAAGATTTTATTTATTTGACAGAGTGAAATTGAGAGAGAGAGAGAGAGAGAGAGAGAGAGAGAGAGAAGCAGGCAGAGCAGCAAGCAGAGGGAGAAGGAGAGGCTCAATCCCAGGACCCTGGGATCATGACCTGAGCCAAAGGCAGACACACAACCCAAGCCACCTAGCCACCACTCATTTTGCATTTCTAATTGCAAGGTTCCAGTGCTTGCTTCTTCACACCTTCCCTAACAGTATGTTATCAAACTTCTTGTTTGAAAAATGGCATCTTGGTTTAATCGTATTTTACATCTTTCTTATTACACTCCTTTTAAGGTTTCTGATTCCCTAACACCGCTCCTAGCTCATTGTAGCTTCTCAATAATTATTCTTTGAATCCATAAAGTATAAAGTGGTATTTTAGGAAAATTAATCTAGCTGCAGAATACAGAATAGTTTAGAATGTGGAGAGAACAGAGACAAGGAGCACTCATGAATTTTAGGACACAGAATCAAGTCACAAGAAATACAACTTTATTTTTCTACAATTCCCATATTACATTTCCTCTTCTCAGAGGTGGGAGTATTGATTTTAATAATCTCTGTCAATTCAGATTTTGCCCTACTCCCCATCCTCAAGATTATGTCTGAATTCCAGGGTCCTGAGTCAGGTTCTTGGCCACCACTTGCCCATCTGACCACCGAGCCAAGGAGGTTGCAGCTGTGTATGACTTCCTGCACTTTCACCCAGAGGGCTTTTTTTTAAATTGGCACTTAGCTTTTTCATTTTTCTTTTGAGGACCTAAGGAAATCTGAATTTTCTCCCACAGGTCTTGAGGTTCACAGGAGACTGGGAGGACAACTGAGTTTTATCTTCCAGAGACCCTTGTCCTCAGCACCTCTAGTCCAGGTCCTCTAGTCCTCAGCCACACAGAGAGTCACTGTGAGAACTGGGTTCCAACTTGGGCCTCCTAAACCCATTTTGCCTCCTCTGAAATGTCTCTTGAATCTATCTAGGGCTCAGTTTGGGTGTGGAATAAAGGCACAGTTTCTTCTCAGAAACCACCCCGTTTCTCCCCTTCCATACCCTCCTCAAGGCCCAGCATAGGAGTATTTATCTCCTGGGCTTCCAGGGTGTGATAGGGAACTTCCCCTGACTGAACCCCTGGTCCTCAGGACTGATCACTGGCTTTTGATATTCCAAAGCCAAGAGCCTGACTGTTCCATTTTAAGTTGTAACCGTGCTTTCTCGAGCAATGGGTAGATGCCTCACAGTCTAACTTGAATGGGAGAGGGCCACAGGGGAGAAAAAGGAATGTTGTGGGGGGATGTGAGGCAGGGAGGAATTAATATCTCCAAAGATTATCCCAGTTACATCTGTTAAAAGCATATAGCAATGGCCAGGTATGAGGTGGTGAGAGGTGGAATGAGATATTGGCTGAGGTTTGGGGGTTGATTGATGAAGGAGGGAAGGAGAATGATTCAAGAATGAGATGGGGATTTGGAGCTGTCCATGCAGAAGAGTGAGAGTGCAAGGGACTGAAATGAGGCCAGCTGGAGGGTGGGCTTGCTGATTCTGGGAGAAAGATAGTGAACCTGGCTCAAGGCTTGGGTGAGATACAGAGGTGACAGTCAAATCCAGTGGAGGGGTTGAGATCCCTGCTTTCTGGAGGATGAGACAGAGAGAGAGTATGCCACTGAGGCTCTAGGACTGCTTCCATAGGTGAGGGAGGAGAACAAAGAGGACAGCTCCTAGAGGCCCAGTCTTTGCGGGGCCAAGCATCATGTAAGCATGTCTTTCGTCCCAGGACATGGTCTCACCATGGACACTTGAGAGGAGGATTCAGTTTAGCACATCTCATACATATACCAGCCTGGTCTGTATGTGCATCTGACTGTCCATCTGCTGTCCCAGCAGGCAACACTGGAACCATGTCATTTGCAGTTATACATCGGAGAGAATATATAAAATTGTACCTTTTTCCCCCTGCAGATACAATTGCCCCAGAAGTTGAGCTGGTTTACTTTCTATTTAATGTAACAAACATTGGCTATGCAGCTCTCTTGCACAGAGCACAGTATCGTACAATAGCATGGAACAGAAGTTTCAGATTGCTAGTGCACAAGCTCTGTCTAACCCAAAGACTTCTTTCATTTAGCCTGCATAACGCTGTTGTTTGTTTTGCTTTTTATATTTGACTAGCTGCCAAAATATAGAAATCAAGACATTTCACCTAAAAATGTGAATTTCAAGCTCTTCGAAAGATCTGTTTGACCACTGTGGGCCTGTGTTCCCACATGGCAAAATCAGCCAGAGCAGTCAAGTGCCTGCTGTCTCAAACAGGCATGCCCCTCCTACTCACAATAGATCCACCTGTTCTTTATCTCTCAAAAAATTTAGACTTCTGGCTTAACTCCTGTGGTCTTTGGTGTCTAAAACTCCTGGCTTGTTGCTTCAACCCACTGGCTTTGGTAATAAACAGACATAGGCTCTACTTTTGACTCAGCCACCTACCAGTAACCCTGGGCAAGTTACCTTATTCTCTAAAGTCTCAGGCTCCCCTTCTTCAGGATGGTAATGATAATAGTGCCTAGGAGCACCTGGGGGGCTCAGCGGTTGAACCTCTGGCTCAGGGCGTGACCCCAGGGTCCCGGGATCGAGTTCCATGTCAGGCTCCCTACATGGAGCCTGCTTCTCCCTCTGCCCATGTCTCTGCCTCTCTCTCTCTCTCTCTCTCTCTCTCTGTGTCTCATGAACAAATAAATAAAATCTTAAAAAAAAAAGAAAGAAAGAAAGAAAGAAGAAAGAAAGAAAGAAAGAAAGAAGGAAGGAAGGAAGGAAGGAAGGAAGGAAGGAAGGAAGGAAGGAGAAAGAAAGAAAGAAAGAAAGAAAGAAAGAAAGAAAGAAAGAAAGAAAGAAAGAAAGAAAGAAAGAAAGAAAGAAAGAAAGAAATAGTGCCTACTTCCCACGCTGGAGCAAGTAGGACAGTACGTCCGCAGAAGTTGCTTGGTAAGTGGCAGCTGTCCCTGTTGGGACGGCCGAGACCAGTTCTCCGCTGACCAGATCCTGCCCCGTGATCCAGGCACAATGTGGCCTTAACGAGGGGGGTCAGTGCAAGGGAGGTCGGGAGCCGGCCAAGCCCCGCAGGCTGCGGGAGAGGGAAGGCTTCCTGGGTGCGGAGGAGGCTTAGGGCCTGGCTTTCTCTGTGTTCTGTGGGAGGCGGCAGCCCAGCTGGGGCCTGCATGGATTTTGAAACCCCGCCATTCAGGACAGGGCCCAGGCTCTGAGAAGCGCCCCCCCCGCCCCCCCCCTCGGGCCACCTCGGGGCTATGATTCCAGGAAGCCGGTCCTATCAGTTGGGCCCAGTTTCAGGAGTGGTTTCTTGCCATTTCCCCTCAGTCATGTGGCTGCTGGAGTGGACAAAGTGGGAGGGAATGTGATTAGCTCTCAGGCTGCTTTACGGGCGGGGGAGTGGGAATGTGTCACACATTGGAGAATGGTTAGAATGTGGATGGGGAATGTGGCAGCCCTGGGGGAACCAGGCAGACCCCACCTCAGGAGTCAGCCACCTGGGCACGTCTCTCAGGTCAGAATGCTGAAAGGGGCCTCCCCGCAGGTCCCCACCCAGACCCCTCCGGCTCTCATCTTAGAAATACAGGCCATCCTGGGAAGGCTGGTTTCTGGGCTGGAAGAGGTAGTCAGATGCACTTACAGCCTTCTGGGAGCCTGGGCTGGGAAGGAAGTGTACCTTTTAAACAAAATGACATATAGACCATGATAATTGAGAATGCTGCTCATCACCAAATGTCACAATCATGTATTTATGTGGAACATCTTTCTTATGTTCAACGGGCATCCTAAGCACCATGCTCATTTTGCAGCCTCGTTGCTGAGGTGGGGAGAAGCAGATATGCTACTGACAGGGCAAGAGGTAGAGAAAGGCCAGCGTGCTCCTCAGAGATACACAGAGGGTCATTGTGGAAACTGGTTTTGAACTCACGGCCTCCTGACTCCATTCTGCACTCACTTCACCAACCTCCCTTCTCCCTAAGTCCATACCTTTATTTCTCTGAGAAGGTTGGAGGTTCTTCCCTTTTAGGGTGAAGTCAGTGTAGTACTCACTTAGGCACCAGATTTAAGGGGGAAAGGCAAAAAAGTTAACACTGGGGATAAATGATAGCTTAATGCAATATATTTTTTAAATAAAAATTAGTGCAAACAAAATCAAATTTCTAAGGAAAGGCAAGATCTGACTCTGCACGTGCATGACTGATCTCATTCGCCTCCCCTGGTCCCAGCCCTGCCAAAGTACATGGTCCCCAGAACCCATGTGGTACACATGGTGCCAAACACACAAGGACTCCATTCTGCTGTTTACCAAATATATGGGCATCTCATTATCAAGTCAAGCTGAGCTGTAAAATTTATGTTCACATAAATTCATGTTTAAATTCTTCAAAAGTTGGGCAGCCCCGGTGGCTCAGGGGTTTAGCGCCACCTACAGCCCAGGGCGTGGTCCTGGAGTCCCACGTCAGAGTCCCTGCATGGAGCCTGCTTCTCCCTCTGCCTGTGTCTCTGCCTCTCTCTCTCTCTCTCTCTCTCTGTCTCTCATGAATTAAATAAATAAAATCTTTAATAAAATAAAATAATAAATTCCTCAAAAGTTGTTGTAAGGGTTAAATCAGGGACAGTACACAAAATGCCCAGCGCAGACCTGGCACACAGGAGGTAACAAAAAATGCTGGTTCCCACCCTCATAGTTCCCCACCAGGTTTTTTTCTCTTAGTTTCACAGGAGACATTTTAACTGGAAACTATTCACTTTAGCCCTTAGCCCAAGTGCTTGATCATGGCAGATGAGGTATATACGTTTGTTGATACCAAATTGAGTGTGGCCTGAGTATGGGAAGCAAATTGATCTGGAACTATTAATGAAGTGATCAGTGAAGAAAATGGGAATGAGAGAAGTGGCAGGAGTTCAATCAAAGGCCGGGTTACAGTTCCCAGGGCCCTGGGAGTAGAAATGTGGGTCAATAAAGATGGTAAAATTAAAAATACATACAACAATCTGAGGGAAGTATTTCCAACTTATATAATACACAGGAGATTGACTTCCTCATTATTGTGTGCTTTTAGAAATTTACAAGAAAAAGATGAAGAACACCCAATGGGAAAATGAACAACACATACAGACAGGTAACTCACAATGAAGGAATGCAAAGGACCAAGAATCCCATGAAAGTATGTTCAACTTTACCAATAATCAAAGAAATGTACATTTTTCATGTTTCAAGCTACAACTTAAAAAATTATAATTCCTGGTACTAGTAAGGGTTGGAGGAAACAAGTAATCTCACATATTGTTGAATGAGAGTATACAGATATGATTTTTCTGGAGGTCAACTTGAATAAAAAGCCCTAAAACTGAGCTAACTCTTTGATTGCAGTAATGACATTCCTTGAAATAACATCTGTCCTGAGATAATAATAGAAGACGTGAGCAAAAAAATGGTAGTAGAGCAAGGAATTGTTTAGTAAGACACTGAAAATAACCTGAGTCTCCAACAATAAGGGATTATGATTTTTAAGTATATATAAAGATAGGTAGATGATATCAAAATATTAATGGTGATTATCACTGGGAGATAAGATTGTGAGTTGTATTTTCTGCTTTTGCTTTTCTGGATATTTTAAATTTTCTACAGCAAACATGTGTTACCTTTTATAATAATTTTGTCTTAAGAATGAAAGAAATGGAGGGTCTGATTATCCTGGAAGTAGGCGAGTGTAGTATGGGTGACCCCATACCTGTGACTTTTGGAGCTATTGTGTCCAGCTCTCTAGTCCTGAGGTACTTGAAGGGAGAATGAGAGTGGAGGTAGATTCCTAGTTGAACCACAGATCACGGCTAACCAAGGTGGCCAGAGCAGTGTGGAAGGGATTCATGAGTCCTGGTACAGGTTTCAGCAGCATTTGCTCTACTTGAAGTGGTACTAGTAAAGAACAAAGGTTTTGAGTAGAATAATGGCATTGTCTAATACTCCATGGCCTGAGATGAAACCTGCTAATAACTATTCTGAGCTAATTATTCCCTAATGGTCAAATGATGCTTATGTATCTCAGTGGCTGCATTTAGGGAAGTTATACAAAAAATGCAGCCCATTGTTGGGGCAATATTAAATCAACTTTGAGTTTAACATATTTTTATGTGGTCTATTTTTCTTTGTCAGAATCTTTTAGCAGCTGGAAATCCAGGGTCTAATTATTCTAGAGGTCCCTCAGATATTAACCCCTGAGCTACTTGGCTTACCCAAACCATGCTTTCCCCTATTCCCATACCTGAGCAAGGTAAGGAGCAGGCCAGCTGAGATCAACACCCAGTGATACCTCCAGCAGCCAGGACTTGGAGCCTGTGGAGATCTGGTTATTCCCCAGCTTCCTCTTCTCATCTACCCCACCCCAAAATACCACAGGGCTCTCAGCGGTGTTTTTATTGCCAATCTCTGAGCTTTGACAGAATTGCAAATGTTTAATGAAGTCAAAGAGGCCAAAACCCACCTGGTGAAGAGATGTCCCATCCATCCCATACTGTGGGGAGCTGTCCTTTATAGGTAGGACAGGGGTTGGCAGGTAATGCTCAAATACTGTTTTTTCCAACCTGGGCCCTCCCAATACTAAATAGGCCAGGGAAGGAAGTAGAGTCTCCATAATCATAATCATAATCATGATGACTGATGATGAGAAGGAGGATGTTGATAACGATAACTACCATTCATTGAGGGCACACTCCCACTATGTGTCAGGCAGTAGGCTGAGGGCTTATACATAGTACCTCATAGTATTCTCACAATCACAATCTGAGCACTATTCTAGGATCCATCTTAGGGATGGGGGAACCAAAGCTTAAGAATATAAATAACTTGCCTGAGACACAGCTAGTAAGTGGCAAAGTTAAAGTATGAACCCAGATCTGCCTGACTCTGGACCCAAGCTCTTAATCACTTCATGATATTGATCTTGAAACATCCAAGAGAAAACCAGTAAAGAAGAGGGGATGGGCAGAGTGCGCTCTCTCTCTCTCTCTCTCTCTCTCTCTCTCTCACACACACACACACACACACACACAGGAGACCAAATAACTCGTCAGGAAGCCAAAAGCTGGAGAGCTTTATCTAGCTCCTCACTGCAGAGAAAGGTGGGCCTTCTGCAAGCCAGCAGACCATTGAGAATGGGTGTCTGGGCTGGATGTGACTAGGGGTTGGGGGACTGGCTCCTCAGTTCTGCAATATCCTCCTACCCTCTAAATCACTCCCTTTCCTTTCCTATAAATCACTCCCTTTCCTTTCCTACTTTCTGTCAGCAAAGCACATCTCATTCTTGAATCCATGGCTTCTCTGGAACAGACCTACTCCTACTTTTCTCCTTACCTTCCATCTGGAGCTGAAGGACCTGTGTGACTTGACTGCAGTCCTGCTGTGGAAGTTCCTCTTAGGAAGGAAGCTGGGCACTTGACAGGTATGCTCACTGGCCTGACTCTTCTGTCCCTAAATTAACAAATTCCCCACAAGAGGCTAAGAGAGAATCAGTGCAAATTGAACCTTATCAGATGCTAAAGAAGCACATTTCCATCCCTGAGGCCCTCATTGTCTACATTCTACAAAGAGTCAACTGTAGGGTAGTGGCAGAGGCCAGGAGCATCCTGGGCCCCAGTTAACCAATGTCCCTACTGATAACTTACAGTCAAAAGACTGGAACTGCTTTCAACCTGGGAAGGGAAGATGAAGCTACTCAGGACAGCAGGGTTGGGGGCGGGCCTTGAAAAGTCTGGGTCCACGTGAGGGAGGTGCCATGAATCACCTTCTTCCAGTGCTCACAGTGCCTGTTGGTATAACAGCATACATAAATTGTAGAGAAAGTTCTTTTTATTTCCATTTTTAAATGATTTGAGTATTTCTTAGATTTAAACTTCGAATAGAGTCATCCATTCATATGGTATATAAATATAAATAGGTTGGGTTCCAGCTCCACATGAGGTGGAGTAGGTGTGCTCCACTCTTTCTCTCACACTGACTGTAACTATAAAGCCTGAATAGACTAAGGGGAGGATGATTTGAAGACAGAGAAAACTGAGTAGCAGGAAGAACATCAGAATTCAGAGTACCATGGAATGATCTGGGTGCTGAGTTCACATTACTTCCCATCAGTAACTTTATGACATGAATTCAAAGTATTCAGAAACGCAGAAGTAAGCCCTGTTGAGCAGACAGTACTCCAGGAGAAGTCCTCCAGCTCCTGTTCACAGACTGGGCAAAGGAGCTTCTAATGCTCCAGGGAGAATTGAAATATCCCGCTGTATTTTCTCTTATGTATCTTCTCTTATGCTCCAGGCCCCCAGCAACCTGGTGGTTGCAACAGCAGTAACTCACAAGACTCAAAACTCTGAGGAAGGGGAATCTTCTCTGGGAAAGCTACAGTTTCAAGAGGATGGGACAAAAAATAAAAAAATAAAAATAAACCAGGAAATAGCAAGTGTTGGCAAGGATGTAGGGAAATTGGAACACTTGTGTGCTGTTGGTAGGGATATAAATTCATATGGCTTCTGTGGAAAACACTACAGCACTTCCTCAAAAAATTAAAAATAGAAATACCATGTGATCCAGAAATTCCAATTCTGAGCAGATACCTCAAGGAAATGGAAACAGGGTCTTGAAAAGTTATTTGTACACTCATGTTCACGACAGTACCAGTTGCTGACGAGGATGTAGAGCTATGAAAACTCTCATACATTGCTGGCAGGAGTGCTAAATGAAGCACCAGTGAAAAAATGTTTCAGTTTTTCATCAAGTGAAATATATTCTTATGACCCAATAATAACACACCTGCACATCTACTCTAAAGAAATAAAGATGTATGTCTACACAAAAACCTGTACACACGTCTTTACCTCAGGTCCATTTACAATTGCCTGTGCTGGAAACAAACCAAATGTCCTTAAATGCACAAAGGCGTGGGTGAATCTGTGTTACATCTGTACATATCAAGAAATGCACTTTTTGATCCACGCAACAAATTGGATGAATCCCAAAGATATTATGTTGAGTGGGGGGAAAAAGCAGTCTCAAAAGGTTACACACTACATGATCCCATTGACATGATATTCTTGATAAGACAAGATTATAAGGATGGAGAATAAATGAGTGATTGCCAGTGGTTAAAGGTGGGTAGAGGGATAGCATATTATTTTGTGGTGATGGAATTGTTTAGTATCCCAATTATAGTGGTATTATATAAATCCATACATGTTAAAATTGATAGAAGTTTATTTTAAAAGAATCTCAAAGAAGGATCAATTTTATTGTATAACAATTTTAAAAGTGAAAAAGCATGTAATGAAGTCTTCCTCCCCCCTCCCCCACCTCCCTCCATTCACCCTATTCCTACCCACACCCTTTTCTGGAGATATCCACTGTTATTAGTTGCTTTTGCATCCTTCCAGAGTTTATGTCTATATAAGAAAATATGAATAATACTTTCATTTTTCTTTCTCACAAAAAATGACACAGTTTACACAGTATTAATTTTACTTAATAATATATCCTGCGGGTCTCCCCACGTCGGCGGTAGAGAAAACCCTTTGGCTCCTAAATCCTGGGGGAAGGTTTAGTTGTAGCCTTGGATTTATTTTTTTATTTTTTATTTTTTTTCCTATAGCCTTGGATTTAGTTTAGCATGAGAAATCCTTAAGAAAGAAGAATTTGTTCTCTGGAACTGACTGCACCCGAGAGGCAGGGAGGGTCTATTTACTGAAGTGTTCAGCCAGGTACATGGTACACACAGGCCCGCTACAACGTGCCAAGGCTAAGTTACTGCCAGTAATAAATGCTTAGATTCAAACTGCTATTGTCTCAGACTGCTTGGCTTATCTGGTAAATATTTATAGAATAAATGGATTCATTTTAGTGCGGGTTGGAAGGGAATTCAGGTACTCCCATCCAAATCCTGAGGCCTGGCTGTCCGTTCTGCAAAGCACCAGGTACCAGAGGCTGGTGTCTGGACCCCTGACTTAGACAAATTGACAATTCTCAAGGCGAGGTTACCTCAGCCCCCTAACACCTGCCCCACAGTTGGTCGTACCAGACCATCCATATCTCCCCAATATACTTCTTCAGATGCTTTCTAATTGTGGTGTTTCACTTGTACTCATCCTCAACTTGCTCTTGCTAAAGACTTGTAATATGTTTCCTTCATCACATTCCCCAGAAAGTTACTGAAAATTTGAAAAAGAACACAAATTTTTGGTTAACACAAACTCTTGATCAAACCTAGACATGATCGCTGCTGTTCTCAGCACACTCCTCCAATGTGGGTGAAGAATCTAAATGATCAGTTCTCAATGCTGTACTAATTATTCCATTTTAGATCTAGAGAAGCAAATGCCCCCATAATTTAGTAATATGAAGAGAGAGGACACTGAAATAGAGTGAGAAGAAAGAAAGAGTAGAGGTTTCAGGGTCAGATATTTAAGATCTGAGGTCAAACTCTAGCTCTGGTACTTTCTAGCTGCTTAGGTTTTCTGAGATTCAGTTTTCTCATCATGAATTCCATGTGGGTGGTTATAGGGCTGAAGGGACAAGATGCATAAACACAAGGCATGGTACCTGGCACATTGTCGGTGTTTAAAAAAAATGCAGATATTGCCTTTTCTTAGACAGAAATTTCTACCAAGCTTTTCAGGCTAGGAGGTGGCATGGTGAAGCATAATGGTCATGTATGCCAGACTACCTGGGTTCACTGTGAGTCCATAATGGTGTAAATAGGGGCAAAATACTTAATCTCTCTTGGCCTGAGTTTTCTTATCTGTGAAAATTGGCATGAAAATAATACCCACCTTACAGAATTAGGACAATTCAATAAGATAATGAAGAGTAGTGCCTGACACATACAGAGTGTTCAATAGATATCATCAAGAATGCAAGAGATGGGGCAGCCCGGGTGGCTCAGTGGTTTAGCGCTGCCTTCAGCCCGCAGGTGTGGTCCTGGAGACCTGGGATTGAGTCCCACGTCAGGTTCTCTGCATGAAGCCCGCTTCTCCCTCTGCCTGTGTCTGTGCCTCTCTCTGTCTGTGTCTCTCATGAATAAATAAATAAAATCTTATTTAAAAAAAAAAGAATGCAAGAGACAAAGTGAGACCAGGAGCCTCTGTTGATGTCATATTTGCCTCGGACCCACTGTCTAAAACAATCATGCGGAAAGCATACTCTACTCACAGTGAGAGGAAATGCATCTTGCACAGAAAAGGATATAGATAATATAATCCTTTTTTAAAGATTTTATTTATTTATTCATGAGAGACACAGAGAGAGAGAGAGAGAGAGACAGACAGAGAGAGGCACAGACACAGGCAGAGGGAGAAGCAGGTTCCACACAGGGAGCTCAATGTGGGACTCGATCCCAGGTCTCCAGGACCACACCCTGGGCCGAAGGTGGCACTAAACTGCTGAGCCACCTGGGCTGCCCCTATAGTTCTATTTCAAGGGAGTAAAGACTGAGAGCAATTTACCACAGATGCCTGGGACGTTGATCCTGGCTATAATGGCAGGGATCTGACTCAGACACATGACCTCACAAACAGCAATAGTAAAGGTAATAATAATACCTGCCATTTCTGGAGCTCCAACTATGATGGGAGGGACCATTCTCAGGAAATAGGAATATGAGCTGGGCAGACGATTCAGTTCTGACTCTCTGTCTCTTCCCTCATATAATGCTATAATTCATGGGGTGGGCTGTTCCATTTCAGGGACATAAAGAAGAAATAATAATAACAATGCTGATAAAAGTAATAGTAATAGTATTTTTGGTTACTTTCTATGTCAGGGACTTCATGAATATTTTCTCATTTAATCCTCATAATAACCCCATGGTGTAGGTGCTATCTTTCTCATATTGTAGATGAGGACACCAAGGCTTTGAGAACAAGTAGCTTTCCCAAAATCATAGAGCTGGTGGAGAACAGAACTAGAATTTGGACTCTTTGAATCTGAAATCTTTCTTCTCACTTTCCCATTCTTCCTTTTCCCTGTGCACCATACAAGTTTTCAAGTGCCTCTGTTCTCCAGACCTAGAGCAGAGCAAATGTCCTAGGCCCTCCACCTACACCAAGGGAGTGCATAAATATAGCAAGAATATTGGTACTCAACAGGAAATTGTATTTTTCAGATTAGTGAAGGATGCTCTGAACTAAGAGTTGAATAAAAAGCCCGCCCAGGGGATGTGTGTCCACAAGCTGAGGTCATTCTTGTCCACGGAATGGGGGAGGGGCTAGGAGGACTGTGGAGTTTTGACTGATAGAATCTGTGAACCTACCCAGCTAGGCTAAGCCTGGCTAAGGTGCCAGGCTCTGGAACTTGGAAGTTGCCCAAGAGGGCTTCTCTATTAGTTTCTTGGGGCTGTAACAAAGTAGCACAGACTGGGTTTAAAATATAAAAAATTGGGGCACCTGGGTGGCTCAGTGGTTGAGCATCTGCCTTCAGCTCAGGGTGTGATCCTGGGTCCTGGGATTGAATTCCACGTCGGACTCCCCACAGAAAGCCTGCTTCTCCCTCTGCCTATATGTCTCTGCCTCTCTCTGTATCTCTCATGAATAAATAAATAAAATCTTTAAAAAAATAAAACATCAAAAATGGGTTCTCTCAGGATTCTTCTGGGCTGAAGTTTGAACTGAAGGAGTCAGCAGGGCCCTGCTCTCACTGAGATGAGGTACAATCATTCCTTGCTACTTCCGAGCTTCTGATGGTAGCTGGCAGTCCTTGGTGTTCCTTGCCTTGCAGCTGCATCACTCCAATCTCTGCTCTGTTTTTACATGGTGTTCTTCCCTTTGTTGGTGTCTGGGTCCATATTGCCCTCCTTTCATAAGGACACTGGTCATTGGATTAAGGGCCTACCCTCATCTTAACTTGATTTCATTGGCAAAGACCCTATTTCCAAATAAGGTAACATTCACAGGTACTGGGCATTATAACTTCAGTGTGCCTTTGAGGAGAACACAATTCAAACCGTAACACCTGCTATGACCTAGGACTTGGATGCGTAAACATATTGCCTCACAGTAAGTATTACCTATGAGCCTTCATTGCAGCTGAGACAAGGGTTCTTCCAGGTGGCCCTTGGATAACTTAAAAAGCATAATCCAGAGAGGTCAGACAAATAGTTCATTCTCCTGCAGGTGTGGGATCATCCCTCACTTTGCGACTGAAGAGTTGCCAGATCCTAGAAACATCTGGGAAGTGTTTTTGTTGAGGAGAGTTAAACATCTGAAGAAAATAATAGAAGAACATTCCTGCCTAGTGGTTCCCCTCCTACCACACTGTGGTTTGCTGGCCTAGAAAGAATGTGGGCTTTTGAGGGAAAGTGTGGCCCCATCACTCACTAGTTGTTTAGCTGTAGGACTATTGTTTCACCTCCTGGAGCCTCTCTTTCCCTCATCTATCAAAATGGGACCCTCAGGGGGCACCTGGGTGACTCCATTGATTAAGTATCTGACTCTTGATTTCAGCTCAGGTTTCAATCTCAGGGTCATGAGATTGAACACAGCATCAGGTTCTGTGGTCTGCATGGAGTCTGCTTGGGATTCTCTCTCCTTCTCCTTCTGCCCTTTTCCCTCCACCAGAGCCCTCTCTCTCTCTCTCTCTCTCTCTAAAATAAATAAATAGGGGATCCCTGTGTAGCGCAGCGGTTTGGCACCTGCCTTTGGCCCAGGGCACCATCCTGGAGACCTGGGATCGAGTCCCACGTCAGGCTTCCGGTGCATGGAGCCTGCTTCTCCCTCTGCCTGTATCTCTGCCTCTTTCTCTCTCTCTCTGTGTGACTATCATAAATAAATAAAAATTTAAAAAAATAAAAAAATAAAATAAATAAAATAAAATCTTAAAAAAATGGGAACTTCAATAATTAATCAGGGTTGTAGTGACAATGAAATGGTATAATGCACAGAGAAGTGTGCATAGTAAGTGTTCAGTGAAGTGTTTGTTTCCTTCCCATCCCTGTCTTCAGTAGATAGGATCAGAAGAATGGACATACCAGTTATCACTTCACTAGTTCAATTCAATAAGTGCTTATTGAGCACCCACTGTATATCTGGCTTGTGCTGGGTCTGGGATTACAACAAACAATAAGATTTATTTATTTATTTATTTATTTATTTATTTATTTATTTATTTATTTATATTTTTTTTAGAGAGGGAGTGCCCAAGTGTGTGTGTAGAGTAAGGGTGGGGTGAGGGAAGGAGAGGGGTAAGGGGAGAGGGAGAGAATCTTAGACTCCCAGACTTCACACTGAGCGTGGAGCTGATCTTGTGACCCTGAGATCATGATCTGAGTGGAAACCAAGAGTCAAATGCTTAACCATCTGAGCCACCCAGGTGCCCCAAGATCAATTCTTAAGATGATCACACAACCAAGTAGAAATATACTTAGCTGCCATCCTGTTCTCTTTAGCATATTTCAATTTCTCAGTCACAAAACAAGCCAGTTTTGATAAAAGGACC
Source organism: Vulpes lagopus (assembly GCF_018345385.1). Lineage (NCBI taxonomy): Eukaryota > Metazoa > Chordata > Mammalia > Carnivora > Canidae > Vulpes > Vulpes lagopus. Next base: position 37,891,176 of record NC_054832.1, read on the forward strand.
CAGTCATTTTATTATAAAAGACTCTGAAGGTTGGAGTGAGTGTTAAAGCCAGTGTTCTTTAAAGACACACACACACACACACACACACACACACACACATACACACACACCAAATACACTGTAGCCCAGGAAGTCTGTGGTCTCAAAATATATTTTTAAAAATTTTTTTAAATTGTCTTTATTTACTTGAGATTGAGAGCACAGAGTAAGAGAGAAAATGAGCAGGGAGCAGGGGAGGGGCAGAGGGAGAGGGAGAAGCAGACACCCCACTGAGCAGGGAGGCCAACATGGGGCTTGATCCCAGGACCCTGGGATCTTGACCTGAGCTGAAGGCAGGCACTTAACCAACAGAGCACCCACGTGCCCCATCAGAATATATTTTAACAGATTTCCCTAGTTCTTAGAAGAACAAAAGTTCCTGGTCCAATAACCTGAGAATGCTAAAATGACTCTGGTGCCTGCCCAGCACGGAAGACCTGAAGACCCAGCGTTCCCCAGAGCCAGTGGTAGTAGGGAAGGTCTTAATAGGCTATGGAAACAAAGAGGATCTATTCCTTCTTCCTGCTCTATAAAAGAAAATCAGAATCCCATTTTTTATTTTTGACTGCTGACAGCTTTCAAACCCCATCAGCCTCTTTCCCCTTCTGTTCTACACTGGGGCAAACCGGTGAGAATGGTCAGGCTCACAGGTGCGGGTTCCTTTAGCACCAACAGGAAATACAAGGTATACAAGCCTTTGTTAGCAGGAGCCCCTGCTGCAGCCCCACTCCCTCACCACCTTAAAATCCAAGCCTTTTTCAGATCTTCTTCTTGGGAGCCTGCCCTGCTTTTCCTAGAAAGCTTCTTTATGGGACTAATAACCTTTTTGATACTCCTTTGGCACATATGTGGTGTCATCAGTCTTAAGGTCTGAACCAAGTTTTCGGTGGGGGTACATCCCATCTCTATGCAGTGACTCAGCACAGCCTCTTGTTTTCTCTCTGAGGCCTGTGCTGCTGGAACGTGCCTGAAATTACTTCTGGTTCCTTCCCTAGGCCCTTCCCCCTCCCTGCAGGAGGTTTCCAGTGCAGAATGGGCCCTCACTGAAAGGGTGTGGCACTTGAAGTTTATTTTCTGGGGTTCCAAGCCTGCCCTTTTGGGTTTTTTTTTTCCCTTCGAGACATTCCTCTCACATCCCTCAGTTGCTAAGCTTTCTGCCCCATCCCACCCCGAATAAAAGGATTTCAATAATTCCTTCTCACCAAGGCCTGAATGGCTTCTGAATTGGAATCCATTTCTTTCATGGGAGGGAACCCTCAATAGTTTCAGCAAAAGGACTCACTTGCTGATGGTGGAACTTTAGGTATCAGCAATAGGATAAGCCCCTGCATTGTTAGCCTCCTTACTCTCAAATATCTCCCTTCAACTCTCTAGCTAAAATTTCACAATTAGGGCTTCACTTTTTGTTTTTGTTTTTTAGGGTTTTTTTTTTTACATTTTTTAATTTAAATTCAATTTGCCGACATATAGTATAATACCCAGTGCTCATCCCCTCAACTGCCCCCCTCAGTGCCCGTCACCCATTTATCCCCCCACCCCTGCCCACCTTCCCTTCCAAAACCCTTTGTTTCCCATAGTTAGGAGTCTCTCATGGTTTGTCTCCCTCTATGATTTTTCCCACTTCACTTCTTTCTTTTTTAAATTTTTTTCCCACTTCACTTCTTTGATTCAAAGCTTCATTCTGTCTCCCTTTCTGATAGAATGAAGCTTTGAATCAAAGAAGTGAAGTGGGAAAAAAATTAAACAAAAAAAAAGCAAAAAAAAAAAAAAAAGCAAAGTGGGAAAAATCAGAGAGGGAGACAAACCATGAGAGACTCCTAACTATGGGAAACAAACAAAGGGTGGTGGAAGGGGAGGTGGGTGGGGGATGGTGGTGACTGGGTGATGGGCACTGAGGGGGGCACTTGATGGGATGAGCACTGGGTGTTATGCTATATGTTGGCAAACTGAACTCCAATTAAAAAAAAAAGATTTGTATGTACCTGAAAAAAAAAAAAAAGCTTCATTCTTCTTCCCAAAGGCAACTCCTCCTGCTCCTCCCTTAGTAATTGACATGCAGTATGCACACAATTATCATGTCCTTTCCTGAGGGCAGAATTTTAGGGGAAGGGATGGAGGCCAGGAGCATGCCAGGAGCATGTTTATGAATCTAAGGTGGCAGGAACTCAACAGAGACTTCACTGGGGGAAGGGTTACAGGACCCAGCAAGAATGGTCAGAGGCCTGGAAATTCTGGTATGTCTTGCTTTCCAGAGACCTCAGCCTTGCCTAGAGACACAAATCACAAAAGAAGTATCACCTATACTGAATGTTGGTGCTGCCAGTGTCCTTAGAGGCCACCGGTCCAACCCCTCACATTTTCACAGAGGAAGAAACCAACATTCAGAGAAGTACTCTATGCAAGGTCACTGAGGGCCAGCACCAGGAATCAGAATTCCTGCCTCTAATATGGCATCATCAGTATTGAAATGCATCACAATTAATCTGTTACAAACAATCAAGAATAATCTTTGTGAGTGAATTCTTTTTCTAAGACATTAGTGGCACTCAGTTGGATGCTGTTGTGCTTTCATGAATGCAGAAGAAATGAGGATACCCCTTGGTCACGTCCATGGAAGTGTGGTGTGCGTATCAACACTGCTGTATGTTTGGGAGCGTGTGTGGGTGTGTGTGACAGAGACACAGGGTGGAAAGCTGTGTGCTACCATGTCAAGGTATCAGGAAATGGCGGGGGTGGGGGCAGGGAGTGGGGATCCTTTGTCCCTCTCTAATGAACAGCTTCTCCCTCAAACCTTGCAATTTAAACAGATTGAGTTCCTCTTTTCACTCACCCCTGTAAAAAGGTTATATGGGCTCAGGGTCCTTACTTGATTTAGGAGAACAATAGGCATGGCTTAAGGAAAAAGCCCTCCTCTTTCCAGATGGGTCATGTTCCAAGGAAGCCAGCAGGATAAGTTGTTGCCTCAACACCCCAAGCCAGACCACCAGGAAATGAAAATAGGCTACAGCCCTCTTGGATTTCTCTCTCAGGAACCTGATGTAATTTTCACCTCTTTTAGGACCAAACATATTGAGTCTCCTAAGACTCCGGCAGGATTTCCAAGATAAACAAGGGAGACAGGGCACTGTCCTCCCCACTGGTGATTTCCTGTTATTCTGACCCCTGTGGAGTGTCCCGGGGTCCATGGCTGGAGCTGCCAATGACACAGTGCAGATGTGAGGGTGGAGTCAAAGAAAGCCTATAACTAAAGTGTACAACCCACTGCTTCTGAAATAGAATCAGCATGGAAATAATACGTACTTGTGTATATATGTGTTTGCTTTTCCTACAAAAACTTCAATTAGCAAGAAAATTGCAAGTGACCATAATCCTCCAGCATGAAAGGGAACCTTCGTGCTAGTGCTGGATTTTTCAAGTCAATCAGTTTCCTTTGCCAATGTGGTTCCCATTAATCTGAGAGCTGCCCAGAAAGGCTGTCTTGTTTCACCTGCTTCCTCTGCCGGAGGACTAAAGCTGCCTTGTTGTCATGGGAATCACTCAGGGATGGCTGGCCTGGTCCGAACCCAGGCACCGGAAAAGGAGGAAGATGCCCCACTCCTGCTCTAAGTGCCTGGAGTTGTAACACCTGGGGCACGGCAGCCATTCAATAGCCAAGTTTGCTGTGTAAGTCCAGAGCTATGGAGGAGCTGTTGACCCTCAGCCCTGAGGTTCAGCAGGAAGAAAAAAAATTTCTAAGGGTTTACTTACCATGGTCCCCCTTGTCAGCCTTCCTGTTGCTCCTAGGAGTTCCTGGCCAGAGGAAGCAGAGTGGAAAGCGGGGAAGTGGAGCTATCAAAAGTCTTCTACCCCTATGTACTTATTCCCAGCCACTCTTGCCCAACAACCCTCTGACCCTGCCTCTGCCCAGGATTACTCTAAAGCAGGGATAATAGGATGGAGTAAACTTTCTTTTTCTTTTCTTTTTTTTTAAAGATTTTATTTATTTATTCATTCATGAGAGACACACACAGAGAGAGAGAGAGAGAGAGAGAGAGAGGCAGAGACATAGGCAGAGGGAGAAGCAGGCCCCACGCAGGGAGCCTGACATGGGACTCCATCCCAGGGCCCCCGGATCACGCCCTGGGCTGAAGGCGGTGCTAAATCGCTGAGCCACCTGGGCTGCCCTCTTTCTTTTCTTTCTTTTCTTTTCTCTTTTCTTTTCTTTTTTTCTATTTTTAACTTTGGCAACTGCTGCCTACTTTTATTCAAATTTAGCTGATGTTTATTGAGTACCTATTTTGTGCTAGGCGCTGTGCTAAGTGCTTTCACAATTATAATCTCACATAATCCTTATGACAACTCCGCAAGGGAGAATTATTATCCCTGTTTTACAGATGGAAGGATTCTGAGATTAGATGGGGACCAGATTATGGAGGTCTTGAAGGCTAGAAAATGGAAATGGAGTGCCATCAACACTTTTGAGGACAAATAAATATGAGTTCCAGCCATGGCTTTGTCTTTTACTGGCTGTGTGACATGGGCAAGTTTCCCAACTTCTGAGCCTCAATGTCTTGATTGGCAAACAGGAGTTGCCCTATAGGGCCATGAGGATTAACTGGATAGTGTAGTTAGCACACTGCCTCACATACAGTAGGCACTAAATAAATCAGGTGATGATGATTCTTGGAAAGAGGTCTAATAAATGCATGCAGGATGAAATTGAGGAGGGAAATGTTGGAGATGGGCATTGGAGATAAAAGGCTATATAGGTTTTGTCTAACATTTTCAGCAAAAGTGAATGAGAACAGGTGAAACAAGGATAGACAAAATCTATCAATGAAACAGAACAGTAAACCTAGAAATAGATCCAACATAAATTGGACTTTAGTTTATGATAGAGGAAGCATTATAAATTAGTGGAGAAATTATGAGCCATTCAATAAATATGTCAGGACAACTGGCTTCCTATGTGGAAAAAAATTACATTAGATTCCTACCTCACACCACACCTAAAAATAAACGCCAGATGGCTTAAAGACCTAAATGCTTGAGAGAATGTTTTTATGATGGGGAGGTGGGGAAGGGTTTATTTTATAAGACATGAGACTCAGAAATCAAAAAGGGAAATGTCACATTTTTAAACTTCTGAAAAAAATTTAAAAGGCAAGTTACAAAAGATTAATATTTGAAATACATAAATCCTTTAAGTCAATTTTTTAAAAATCCTTCAAGTCAATTTTAAGCCCAACAACAACCAAATGAATAAAGACTTTGACCCAACAATTTACAGAGGAGCTGAATATCCAACATACATGGGGAAAGATGTCTGGGCCTCACCAGTAAATGGGGATATTAAATCTAAACAACAAAATTCAATCTCATGTTTTTAGCTTGGCAAAAAATGAAAGATCATGACAATTGCAAGCATTGTTAATATGCAAGGAAATAGGAATTCACCATGTAGGTAAAATCATTTTGGAGAACAATTTTGGCAAACTCTGATAAAATTGCAGATACACATATCTGACTGAACTGGACCAAACACTCCACTTCTGGAATATATCCTAGAAAAACTTCTATGCTTAATTTTTAAAAAAGATTTTACTTATTTATTTGACAGAGAGAGAGAGAAGGATGGGAGAAACTTCCTGGTTGACCCTTTCCTTTCCTAGCTGCAGGGGGAGAGGGTGAGGCAAGCAGGGTAGCAGCAGAGGGAGAGGGTGAGGCAGGTTCCCCACTGAGGAGGGAGCCTGATGTGGGGCTTGATCCCAGGGCCTCAGGACCATGACCTGAGCTGAAGGCAGATGTTTAACCAACTGAGCACCCAGTCACTGCTTGTATTGTTTTATAAACACTGCCTATAGAAACCAAAATACTCTGAAGCCACAAAATGCCTGCCAGTGAGAATTTGGATAAAATGAGTAAATTATGTAGCATACCTATGATGGACTATTACACAGCAACCAGAATGCATGGATCCCATCTGTGTATAACAATAAAGCCAGATCTAGACAACACAATGTTGAGAGATAAAAGCAAGTTGCTTATGTATGCTTATCATATGTAGAATATGATACCAATTTTCATACAAGCTTAAAAGCATAGAACTATGTTATGTACTGTTTATCAATACATGGATGTATAGTGAAAATGTAAAGAGAAGGACAGGGGGACATACAGAATTCATCATAGTGATGACTTTGGGAAGAAAGGGAGGGGAATAGGTCTGGTGTGCAGCCATAAGGTATTTTAACTCTGTAATGTTTCATTACTTTTTAAAAAGATCTGAAGTGGGATGCCTGGGTGGCTCAGTTGGTTAAGCCACTGACACTTGATTTTGGCTCAGGTTGTGTTCTCAGGGTCATGGAATTGAGCCCAGAGTCAGTCCTCTGCATTCAGTGGGGAGTTTGCTCCAGATTCTCTCTCTCCCCTTCTGCCCCCCTCCTCTCTCTAAAAATAAATAAATACATCTTTATAAAATATCTGAAGTACTTTTTAAAAAGTAATCTTTTGTTCATTTTGGGTGACAGGCATGCACTTCTTTCAGAGTTTTGTTTTGTTTTCCTTAAAAATAAGCAGATCTGGGATCACTCTCCCTCACTTCTTTTCATCAAAGAGTTAGGGTCAGGAGTCCCACCACTTATGGGAGAAACTTCCCGGTTGACCCTTTCCTCTGTCTCTGAGAGAGTGCCTTCTCTTCCCATGCTCCTGGCTTTATCAAGGAATTTAACCAGTCTAGAATTCTAGAACTTCTAGTAGGCGTAATGTTAAAAGCGAAGCATCCATTCTAGTGATCTTGGTGGGAAAATAATATAATTTTACAAGTGCAGTGAGTCAAACTCTGAAATTAAAACTGAAGGACTATTGTGTCAGCATGGTCACAAGAGGAAACAGAATTCACCCCCAGAAGGCTCAGACTAGTACAGAAGCGTGGGCAGGGATATGGGGACACACAGGGACAGTGAGGCACCCAGAGATGAGCAGTGTGAGGAGTCATTACCGCCCCATGTCTGGGGAGTAGGACATGTAGGACAATGTGACTGTGTCCCAGTGAAAACTGAAACTACCCAGTAAGGACTGCCTGGTGGAAGCCTGAATCATGCAAGCCTTAAAAAAAAAAAAAAAAAAAAAAAAGCCAGAGACAGCACCAAAGCCGAGAATGCGTATGGAATAGGTGAGAAATATCCTGGCTGATCTTTCCTCCCAGCCTGTAACCTCGTCTGGGTGCCTCCCATTGGCTAAACCCCATCGGAACCCAGTTACGAGGAACTCTGGGAGATGTAGTCCACAGGGGGTCAGTGGCTCAGAGTAGGGACGAGCTGGGCGGGATGAGAGCAAATGGAAACTAACCAGCCTAAGAGCCAGAAAAATCCCGGTCATGGAGTTAGTGAGTGGTAGTCACACATTTTCGTTTGGAAGAACAGAAAAAGACCTGGGCCAGCTGCCTTTGGAGAGAGGTCATGTAAGGTAGTAGAAATCAGAGAGGAAAAAGGAATAGGACTCTTGCTGCACCTCTGGGCAAACAGGCTGGCAGACCTCACTAGGGACAGAAGGAGGAGTGCAGAGGCTTCCAGGTGGGAGCACAAGGAGTTGGCAGCCACAGGCCATCAAGCCCCATCTATTTCCTCCAAGCGCGAATTAGTAGATAGCCATGGTTGCTGAGTGCACAGATGTGGAAGACGCAGGCAGCTGATGGGAAGCCGGTGAGTAGGAGGGGTAAGGGCCTTGTGTGAGCCCCAGCACCTGCAAATAGGAACCATCAAGACCACCCCTCAGGGGGATCCCTGGGTGGCTCAGCGGTTTAGCGCCTGCCTTTGGCTGGGGGCTGATCATGGAGACCCACATCGAGTCCCGCATCGAGCTCCCTGCGTGGAGCGTGCTTCTCTCTCTGTCTCTTAAAAATAAATAAAATCTTAAAAAAAAAAAAAAAAAAAGACCACCCTTCAGCATGAGCTGCTTGGGGCCGCATGGAAAACAGTGATTATCCAGCTAACCAGGCTCCAGACAGGCTAGAAATACCATCAGGAATTCAGGCTGGCTGCACCCTCCAGTAGCCCTTGAGCAGACAAATGACACCCACCAACTCATTAAGATTTCTCCCAGCTTCCAGCTCCTCTGCTAAGGTGGGCTTGGCTTGACTAGACACAGAGAGAAGAGCCAGGGAGGACAGGCCAGGCCACGCCAGGTCTGAACCTGTCTGTAATCCTCTCTTATCCCCATCAGCATTTTCCCAGTGTCTGGTGGGGGGTGTGAATTTAAAGGCTCCATAGTTTAGCAATGGCTCATAGTGAGAGAGGAGTCCACAGGCTCCTCTAGGGGCTGTGACTTCTGTGGTGTTCTGACTTCCACTCAACCCCACCTAGAGGCTGCTTGATTCAGGGAGACACAGAATATCAATCTCTTAAATGTGGAGGGGTGGCTCTCAGCCTTCTTGGGGGCCCCAAGTCCTAACCATGAAGTGCTGTAGTTATTCATCCAAAAGACTGTTTGCTCTTTGAGGACTGGAGCTGAATTTGGGTTTCTAAAAATATTTTTCATTCCCACCGCACATATCCAGCTCAGACACTGTTGAATTTAATCTGGCCCAGCCCCTTTCTTTCAGGGATAAGGTAACAAAGGCCCAGCAAAGGTCGGCATATTTCCTAGGGAAACACAGTGAGGACAGAGCCTATACTAGAACCCGAGCCCCCATTCCTTGTCTACTGCTTTTTCTACTTCAGTAGCATGACTCTCCTTATTGTTCAAAGTGGCTTCCTGGGGGAGCCTTTCCGCCAGGTGAGGGGCATAGCATCTGGTCTCACAGGTTTCCTGACTGATGGCTTCCCCACTAAACACAGATGGGCTCTTCTTGGCATAGAGCTTGGTGCCACGGAAAGCTCTGAACTCAATTTTTTATAGGAAAATGTGTGCTGCCAACTCAGGCTCCCCCGGGGACATTTTAGCTGCATGACTCATGGGATAGTCAGAGATCCTGCTCTATTTAAGGGTGATCTATTTACAAGCATGTGTAGGTTTTTAGAAGTTTACAGTAATATGTGGGGAGGGTGGAGTATATATTCAGAATGTATGGGTCTTTCCTGGACTGTAAATAAAATGTGTGTGTGTGTGTGTGTGTGTGTGTGTGTGTGTGGAGAGAGAGAGAGAGAGAGAGAGAGAGGGAGAGAGAGAGAGAGAGAGGGAGAGAGAGAGAGAGAGAGGGAGAGAGAGAGAGAGAGAGAGAAGAAAGAGAATTATGTAGGAGCTTTTGAGAAATAGATAGCTAACTCTTTTCAGATCCAAAAGGATTTTCTGCAAATTAGACCTTCAGAGTATCCTTTTTGGTTTGCTGAGGTGCCTGCTGAAGGAGCAGACAGAGGGAAGAGATGTGGCTAAATGAAGGGAGCAGCTCTCCCTCGCAGCCTGGGCTTAGCTGCAGTTCTGTGATAGTTATTCAGGCAGAAACACCACACTATTTTTCCTTTTTATCCCAATTTCTTTTTTTTATACATTTATTTTTTATTGGTGTTCAATTTGCCAACATATAGAATAACACCCAGGGCTCATCCCGTCAAGTGCCCCCCTCAGTGCCCGCCACCCAGTCACCCCCACCCCCCGCCCTCCTCCCCTTCCACCACCCCTAGTTCGTTTCCCAGAGTTAGGAGTCTCTTATGTTCTGTCTCCCTTTCTGATATTTCCCACTTATTTTTTCTCCTTTCCCCTTTATTCCCTTTCACTATTTTTTATGTTCCCCAAATGAGTGAGACCATATAATGTTTGTCCTTCTCCAATTGACTTATTTCACTCAGCATAATACCCTCCAGTTCCATCCACGTCGAAGCAAATGGTGGGTATCTGTCATTTCTAATGGCAGAGTAACATCCCATTGTATACATAGGCCACATCTTCTTTATCCATCATCTTTCGATGGACACCGAGGCTCCTTCCACAGTTTGGCTATTGTGGACATTGCTGCTATGAACATCGGGGTGCAGGTGTCCCGGCGTTTCACTGCATCTGTATCTTTGTTTACCCCAATTTCTAAAACGGCCTTTCCAGAACACTCTGTAGGAGGCAGAAGGAGCTGACACTCCCCTCCTGTAAGTGGCCTTTGCCCTACGTCTGGGAAGGGATGGACATCATCCCAGCAACCCATTTGGTGAATCAGCTAGATGGCCAGAGATTTTGCTGGATGGAAGCAGATTTCATCCAAGAAAGGTACCTCAAAATGCCCTCCCCTCACCCTGGGCCCCCTAAGGACAGTGGGACTGTCCTGACCTCCAGGGAGGGGAGTTTGATGAGCAAGATGATGGAGGAAGGACCAGCAAGGCTGCCATAGCCACTCTACTTTAGCCTGGAAAGGAGGTGTGTGGCCACTCAGACACTCCAAGAAAAAGCCTTAGAGCCATCCTCTCTCTCCCTCACCCTGTCTGATCCATCACAAGTCCTGTCAGGCTAGCTCCAATGAAGATCCTAAACCTGTGCATCTCCTCCCATCTTCCCACTGAGTTACCTTCATCCAAGCTCATTTTGGTGTTCTCCCAAAAGGAGCCTGTTGACTGTTAAAGGGGTTCTGAATTCCTTCCAAACCACTCTCCTTTGTTCTCTTCTAAGTACATCTCTTCCTGGGCCAACCTGCCTTCAAAGACCCTGTGGGAAGGAACTCTTTTGCACGATCATCCCAGGAGAGACCTTTGCCACCCAGAATCCAGTCTAACTGGCTCCACTAAGGAGCTTGTATGGCATCTGCAAAGCTTCAGTTTATAGAGGACTCAAGCTGGCAGCAAGGACCAAGCTGAGATCACCAAGCCCTTGGGACTGGCTGGAGTTCAGAATGCTCTATTGCTTGGTCTGAGAAGCAACAGAGCTCACTCCCTTGTCCTGAAACCACAGGGCCACATTCTGAAAGCTTCTTCCCACAGCTCACTCCAGCCTGATCGGACCAGCAAAACCACTTCATTTCTAGATCCCTTCTAAAGCCAGCATGCCAGGGACAAAACAGCCAATGTTCTGATGAAATATACACCAGTTACACAAGATATGTTGTCAACACAACAGGGGAAGTAGAGGTTAGCGTTTTGAACTCTTATGATTTTAGGGCAACCCAAGGAAACAAAGTCTGTTCACCCTTTTTGTTGCAATCCTAATTACAGCTTACATTGATTGTGATGTTTACCTTGTGTTGGGCACTGTTGTATGTACCTCATTAGCTAATTTAATTCTCTCAACAACACTGAGAAATAAAGAGGTAGATATGGTTACCGTCTCCATTCTATAGATGAGGACCCTGGGGCAGAGAGGTTGTGACTCTCCCAAGGTCCACAAAGTCAGTAAGTGGTAGACAGCTGAGCACAAGTCTGTGATATATATATATATAATAATTGTATATTATATATATATATAATGCTGGTTTAAAAAAGAAACACTGTATCCTTCTCTCTTAAAGCCATTGCCCCTAGCCCTGGGGACAAAAGTCAAGATGTAGGCTGCAGTATGTGTGGGCCCTAAACTCCCAGTAAGCAGCTCTTCAGCATCTAAGGGCATCACCCAGCCCTGAACATTCATTGGAATCAAACATAAAATCTCTCTGGTGTCTACTCTGGTTGGGGATGGGGTATTTAGTGTAATTTCATACTTCACTTGTAAGCATCCTGAAAGCTTCTCTATCTCTAGGAGTCAGACAAGAGCAGATTCTCAGACTGATGAGATCAAATGTTGACCTGGCAGTTCAATATCCTGCAGAGCTCAGATCCTATGGAGGTGTAGGGTGTAAGAAAGTCAACAGAACATTTATTTTCATGACCCTCTGATACTCCTGGAAAATGTTTTAGCAATCACTACGTAACCTGTAGCTGTTTACAGTTTCTTGTGTATAAAAGTAGAGTTGAGGACACATAACCACATAATCTTAGCCCAGAAGGCCTATTAACAAAGCTTTCTAATTGCTGCAATGCCAAGTGAAACACTAGCCTCAACTATTCAACTCCGACATTCGGTGAAACAGAGATGGTGCCCCTATAACTCTGAAAAATGGCTACATAATAAAATATTAAGGTAAAGGCAGTGCCTGAAAGAGAGGGCTCTTGAGGAAGGAGGGATATTCCTTACAGCACAAACAGCTGTCAGATCCATCTATTGGCAGATGTACATTTGCAGGCCAAACTGTGGCATCATTAATGATATATCTTATTTGATCAGAGAAAGTTGGCCCAAAAAGCCCAGGTAGTCTTTTGGTAGTCTGGGGTAAAGGCATATTTTTACTGAGAAAATATTATTTGAGCTCCTATGATATGGACACACTAGGCATGGGGACATAGCAGGGTGAAATTGCATTTCTGTGGAGCTCACAGTCTAGAGGAGACAATGGACAAGTCATCAGGTTTTACACACTGTGTGCAAAAGGTGCAACAGAGATAAGCTCAGGGTGACATGGGAGGGAGGTATCAGGGGTATCCTTCTGAGTCTTGGGTAGTCAGGAAAGGCTTCCCTAATGAAACAATGTTGGATTTGACATTTGAAGGGTAAAACAGAAGTGAGAGGTGTGAAAAGAGAGCCTTGGGTGTGTGCACAGATCCAGAGGGAGAGTGGAAACTCTAGGGGGCAGAGCAAAGGGAAGCAGAAGAGAGCACATGCCCAGTCTGTGGGGGCCCCTCAGAGATGTGAGTCTGGACAACTTCTAGCCTGTATAAGGAGAAAGGACCAGGGTACACTGCATTGCTCCCAGCATCATTGACCTTTCCAATACCACTGAAAACATGGCCCTTTCAGGGATCTACAAGATCTGAAAGGACAAGAGATGAGATTCAGAAGTGACTACCACAAGAGTGCGGAGGGCCTCATCACTGATATCTGAGATGGGCCCTTATCCTGCAGGCAGTGGGGAGCCATTGAAGGATTCTAAGGAGGATCCAATTTAGAAAGATCCCCTGGCAGCACTATGGAGGGTAAATTGGAAGGGTAATGAAGACCAGAGGTGGGAAAGCCATTGCAGTCATTCTGGAGGGAGATCACAGTGGCCTAATTCTGGTATAAAGTATTCAAGACAACACTCATTTCTCATTTTCAACACTTCACCTTGGGTTCTGATGCCTTTTGGAGCTCTCTGAAGTCAAAGCATTTGCTTTTATTATCAACATTCAGCAGGAATAAAGGGACAGTACCCAGTTTTGCCCTCCAGAGCTTACTTATATCTCTTTCAGAGAGTATTGTGACTTTCTTCCCCAGCACAGGAACTAAATACCATTTCCCCCAGCTCTTTTTTTTTCTTTCAAAAAAGTCATCCTTCATTTGCTTCTGTGAGATGTTTGTCTCTGCATAGTGTTTGGATTCCATGAGCATGTGCGTGTGTGCCTTGCAGTCCAGCTAAGGGGTGGCTCTGCTTTTCTTGGTTTCCTGGATGCAGGCAAACTTCAAACAGTGCAGTTTCCTCCTGATGCTTATCTCCATAACCCATTTCTCAGAATGTCTTGCCCATTAACTTTCAAACAGCATCGTTATTCAGTGCCAAACTGCTTGTTTCAAGGTTTGGAGCGCCACTGGAGCATAAAACAATAGCATTTCTGCCTCCACCTCTCTCCCATTCCCCTAAACCTTGCCTATCTTTCCCCTAGCTCCCAACAAAACAAAACAAGGCTTAACACTTCTTGAGAAACACTCCTAAACTTTAACCTGCCCTTAGTCCCCAAAAAAGTTTCAGTAGGTCGGTCATCACTGTAACGCATTTTAAGAGGAGTTGAAAATGCAGGGAACACCATTCTTGCAAATGTGTTCCCCAAAGATGTCAGAGATATTGAGCAAAAGAGACGGGATAACTCAGTACAATTCCACAGATCCCTGAGAATCCTTCAGTGGCTCCCATTGCCTTCAGGATAAATCACAGACCCACTAGGTATCTGTGAAGGCCTAGTGAGTTTATCTGGTGAAGGTGATTTGGAGACCTGTTGAAGGTGCCTGACCCAGGGGAAGAGCTCCCCCTGCTGGCAGGCATCTCAGCTGCACCTGAGCTGCAATTGCCCGTATACCAGACTCCATGCGCTGGGTATGTTCTTGGAGATTTGTGCATTAAATCGAATCATATGATGAGTGCTCTTGGGGTGTGCACTTTCAAAAGGAAATACATGGCAAATCCTTTTGTGAGGCGAAAAATCCTTTTGTGATGGTTAATAATCATTGTTCTTCTCCAGCCCTTCAGTTGTTGATGCTGTGAATTTGGGGATTTTTTGAAGGGGTTCTCTTGATGCTGGTGATCCTGTTGAAGACTCTGAGCATGGTTCCTGGGAAAACGCCATGGTAACTGAAGCTGAGCCTAAAATGCTGACACACTTGACATTTCCATGGTTTGCCTTGGCTCCTTGTAACCCAAAACTTGTCTCGGAGGAGTGGTTGGTACTTCTCAAAGCCTGACTGGGGGATGTTGTCAGCAGCCCCAAGAGTCCTCCACTGGCTGATTTAGCTGGACCAACGCACACATTTGGAAATGGGTCAACTCCTCCTGTGGGCCTTGGCTATAGAATGATCAGGAGGGAGCAGGAAGCAGAGGGCAAAGAGAAACACCCCCTCCATCGGAAGTGTATCAACCCTTACCCAAAGGGATTGTGCCTGTCACAATTAGGGCTGTTTTCTTCCCTCCAGATGTTGTGTGTTACAGAATCTTTTGTTGGTAAGCACACACATGGCAGCATTTACAGCAGCCGGTGCCAGCCTCAAGGCTTCAACAACGGAGGCTACAATTGAGCATGAAGTATGATGTGCCAAGCACTGAGGTATGAATGCTGTGCTCCTGAGAACACCATGCTGTGCTGTGCCCAAAAGCACAGACCCAGTTTTGCTTTGTGAATTCTTTGTCACCAGATATGAGGCCCCTGTTTGAGCCTGGAGACTAGGCCCAAGGGAATGAATGATGGGATTCAGCTTTAAGGTTTGATGCCTTTTGTGATTTGAATGCTTGCTATGAGAACCCACCTTCAAGGCCAGCCTCATGGTTTCACCTGCAGGCCCAGGAATATGGGCTCTGAGTAGTCTCCCAGACTCTGCCCAAGTAGAAAGACTAGAGAGGCCAGGCTGCTTCTCTTTAGTTGATTGGTGTACTGGAAATAGCCATGGAGACTGTTTTGTGGGATCCCCGCTAACTCAGCCATCAAAGGGGGCCAGAAACTACTGGACTTGAAAATTATGTTCATGGCACCTTGAGCCCTGAGCATGAAGGGAAACCCAGAATAAAAAGCATAAAGACTCTTTCCTTCTTCAATCAAGAGGGAAGACAGGCTATATGCATTTGAAAGTGGTTATAAACACCAGACCCACCAACTACAATTTAGGAGGTCTTCTATGTAATCTGCCCAGTCCCAGATATTTTAATTCTATGTTGCAGGGGAGTAAGTGCCAGCTGGCCACTGACCGACCATGCTCAGGGTTCAGTTCTAAACAGCACTGTTTGGGAAAAGCTCAATCTAAAACAGACAGCTCTGGATGTGTTTAGGTTTTTCTTTCTTTCCATTTTTAAATATTAAAAATTGACTCCAGCTGTGGGGTAGAAAGTAACGCCTAACCTATAAAAACATTGACAAATAAATCACGATGCAATTTGCTGCGCATTTTTGTGAGGTCTAAACACTAGTTCTTGAAAGGAATTTTCCATTATTGCATTTTGGGAAGATAACTTCTTCATGAAAAATTCATTTGACTTTTATATTTCATAAAATCATCACATAGCATTCCCACATTTGGGATCTGCATGTGGGCTGGAGGACCCATGGCTTTTAGCTTGGCTTTCCAGGCTCCTAAACCTCTCTTCTGTGACTTTTGCAGGAAGGGGACTGCATCAGGAGCCTTTTCTGGTTATGCTATATCACCTGCTTGGAGCCCTGTCCTGCTAAAAATAAAAATAAAAATAAAAATAAAAATAAAAATAAAAATAAATAAAAACAGGCTAAGTCCCAAGAAAGGACAGCTCTTTTTGAGTTGGATTGAATGCCAACCTCCCCTAACCAAATTGTGCATGTATGCACACCACTAGGCATCACCCCCATCCAGGCGAGAAAGAAGCCCTCAAATGCATTATTCCTTGGTGGTATCACCACAAGAAATAGTACTTTTACTTCTGAGGTAAGGATAAAAAATTCACAGGAGACTCAGAGGAGGAGAGAGGAGCCTGTTTGGCAGACTTAGTACTATAAATTAGACACTTTAAGAGACTTTTTTCCCCAGAAATAATGCTGGTCTCAGCCTACTCACATGGTATCAGCCAGTAAGATAGGCATGCTGCACTAACAAACAGTCCCACATCTCAATGACTTATTTCTGCTTATATTACATATCTATCACAGGTCCATTGCATTGTAATATTCATGCCAGGATCCAAGGGAGGGAACAACCACTGTCTAAAACATTGTCAATATTCATGGCAGAGGCAATATTCATGGCCTCTTGGAAGGCCTCACATAAGTCATTAAATGCTCACAGCCTATTGACCAGAACTGGTCATTAGGTGCCATCCCATCTCAGGGTATGCCAGGAAATCAAATCCTACCTGCCTAGAAGACAGAGAGCTGGAAAGACTTGGAGTGTGGCACTGATGGCTGTTAGATCCAACATGTCTACATAAAATGTGGAGGTCCTTCTACAGTATCTGTGTTAGCAACCCTTCTGAGCCCTGACCTCAATAAGATCATAGCCCTGGGAGTATAGCTGTGGGAATCCAGAATGGGTCAACTACAGTCTTGTAGTGGATACCTTCTTGGGATGTCCTTGCATTTCTCTGACTGCTACACCCAGACTACCAACTCATAGTGGTGGTGGCTCTAGAAGTTGCTGTCATGTTGGTACTATACAACCCTCTCCTAGATCCAATTGATTGGATCAGAGGGAATGCACCTAACCAAGCTGAGTCACTAGGGTTCTCTGTCTCAGAAATTTAGAATTGTAGTTCAAAAACAGCTTAGTCTGTATGGCACATTTAAATTTGGAAGCTCTGGTAAAGGCATTTTTTGCCATATGTATGGAAAAAAAAAAACTAATGAAATCGAACTACAGGACAAAAAGAATGAGTCAGGCACGCAGAGAGAGGTGAATACAAGAAAGCCCATGGAGAGTGAGAGAGTGCGTGTGAGAGCCAGAATGGAGGGTGAGGGAGGGAGAATCCCAGCTTGTGTGCTTAGCACATAGTCACTTGATTCTAACATAAATCAGCACTTGGTTGACAAAGAGGAATGAATGTTGTACAGGTCAATACAAATGCCCACCACAGAAGGCAATTACTTAGACCAAGGGCACTGAGTGTCTAGAACATTTCTGTTAAAATACTGACAGTCATGGGAAAAATAACACCTGACACCAACCATTATTAGCCATAGCCACTTTATGGTGGATACATTTAGTGAGTTAGGCAGCCATTTTGTGATGTCCTTAGGGAAAAGAGCCCAAGAAATATATATTTCTTATATATTATATATATTTTATATATATTAGCCAAATATATATAAAATATATAAAATAGTCAAACATATATGTACATATGTACATATATATATATATATATATATATATATATATCCATCAAATATAGAGAGAGGGCGGAGGAGAGGAAAGAGAACATTGAGTTACAGAGCTATTATTAACCTCTTAAATCTGTATCTCTTTCCATTCCTGCCAAGAGTTCTGCTTCTCAAGGACACAGAGAATGATAGAATGAGAATATCCCATAATTACTTATTTATTTCATCCCATATTTCATATACAGCAGCCTCAGAATCACAAGACCAATACTACCATCATTATGATGACCAAAAGTGTTTTGAAATGTTTTGTATAAGATCTCTCCATTCCCCCATCATTAAAAAAAAAAAAAATAGTTGTACTATATCTACATTGTCAGAGCATGGAGCTACTAAATACTTTCCTCTCCCTCTTAGGCTTCATTTAGTCATAGTGTGACAAGTAGTTAAGGTCATCCCCTTTTATCTGCAGTTTCATTTTCCACAGTTCCAGTTACCCATGGTCAACCTACGTCTGGAAGCAGACAATCCTTCTGATGTATTTTCAGAAAGTCAGTAGTAACCAAACATTGTGGTCACAAGGCCTATGTCATTCCGCTTCACTGCATCTCATTACATAGGTATTTTATCATCTCACATTGTCACAAGAAGGTGAGTACAGTACAAGAAGATACTTTGAGACAGAGACCAAGTTCACATAACTTCTTTACTGTGTATTGTTTTATTTTATTATTGTTGTTAATCACCTACTGTGCCTAATTTATAAATTAAACTTTATCATGGGTATGTTTGTATAGGAAAAAACATAGCATGTATAGGTTTTGGTACCATCCAGTTTTAGGTATCACGTCCCCCACGGAGGACTGCTGCATATACTTAATACTCCCCACAGACATTCTTGTTATTTTGATTGTTCAAAATTTGTTCTTTAGTAGACTCTTTAGGGAGGTCTATGGGACCAGTTTCCCTAAATTGTCACCTGTTGATAGCAATATGTTTGCATCCTTTGCAATTGAGACTAACTTTTGCTGAATGCAAAATCTTGGCTCATATTTTCTTTACTTGATTATCTTACACATGTTACTGCATTTTCTTCTGGCATAAAGTGGCACTATTGGGCAGCCTGGGTGGCTCAGCGGTTTAGCGCCACCTTCAGTCCAGGGCCTGACCCTGGAGACCCGGGATCAAGTCCCACGTCAGGCTCCCTGCATGGAGCCTGCTTCTCCCTCTGTCTGTGTCTCTGCCTCTCTCTCTCTCTCTCTGTCTCTCATGAATAAATAAATAAAATCTTAAAAAAATAAAATAAAGTGGCACTATGAAAGTCTGATGACAATTTAATTTTTTTCTATCTTATGCCACATGTTCTTGTTTTCTATTCCCCAACATATTTTTTTTCTTGTTATTTAAAGTCTTGTGATTTTATTGAAATATATCATGGAATTGGTCATTGAGGTCAATATTCCCAAGTACATGGATGGTATGCTTTTTCCTCCTGATGAGTTGACCACTCTGATATTATAAGATAGCCTTGTTTCTCTCTGGTAATATTATTTGCTTTGACATCTACTTTGCGTAATATTAATAAACCAACTCTAGCTTCCTTTTTATTACTTTTGTGATAAAATATACATAATATGACATTTGCCATATTAACTATTTTTAAGTATACAGTTCTGTAGTATTAAGTATATGCACATTTTTGTACAACTAATCTCCAAAACTCTTTTCATCTTGCAAAACCGAATCTTTAATCCCATTAAATAAACTCCCCATTCTACCCCCGCCCCCAGCACCTGGCAATTACCATTCTACTTTCTATCTATAATTTGACTGTTTTATGTAAGAGAAATCATACAATATTTGTCTTTTTGTGACTGGCTTATTTCACTTATCATAATGTCTTCAAGGTTCATCCATGTTGTAGCATGTGTCATAATGTTCTTACTTTTTAAGGCTAATATTCCATGGTATGTATATAGATTTGTTTGTCCAATTATCTTCATATGTATAAGATTTTGTTTATCCAATCATCTGTCAATGAACACATGGGTTGCTTCCATCTTTTGGTCATTGTAAACATAGGTGTCTAAAGATCTCTTTGAGACCTTTTGAATATACACCTAGAAGAGGAATTGCTAGATCATACGATAATTCCATGTTTAATTTTTTGAGAAACCACTATTCTATTCCCATTTTACATGTACACCAACAGTGTACAAGGATGGATTCCAATTTCTGCACATCCTCACCAACACTTGTTATTTTCCTGGGCTTTTTGTATATTTGATAGTAGCCATTCTAATGGGTATAAGTAGTATCTCATTGTGATTTTTTTATAATAAATTTATTTTTTTATTGGTGTTCACTTTGCCAACATACAGAATAACACCCAGGGCTCATCCCTTCAAGTGCCCCCTCAGTGCCCGTCACCCATTCACCCCACCCCCCGCCCTCCTCCCCTTCCACCACCCCTAGTTCGTTTCCCAGAGTTAGGAGTCTCTATGTTCTGTCTCCCTTTCTGATATTTCCCACACATTTCTTCTCCCTTCCCTTATAGTCCTTTTCACTATTATTTATATTCCCCAAATGAATGAGAACATATAATGTTTGTCCTGCTCTGATTGACTTACTTCACTCAGCATAATACCCTCCAGTTCCATCCACGTTGAAGCAAATGGTGGGTATTTGTCGTTTCTAATGGCTGAGTAATATTCCATTGTATACATAAACCACATCTTCTTTATCCATTCATCTTTCGATGGACACCGAGGCTCCTTCCACGGTTTGGCTATTGTGGACATTGCTGCTAGAAACATCGGGGGGCAGGTGTCCCAGCGTTTCATTGCATCTGAATCTTTGGGGTCAATCCCCAACAGTGCAATTGCTGGGTCGTCGGGCAGCTCTATTTTTAACTCTTTGAGGAACCTCCACACAGTTTTCCAGAGTGGCTGCACCAGTTCACATTCCCACCAACAGTGTAAGAGGGTTCCCTTTTCTCCGCATCCTCTCCAACATTTGTGGTTTCCTGCCTTGTTAATTTTCCCCGTTCTCACTGGTGTGAGGTGGTATCTCATTGTGGTTTTGATTTGCATTTCCCTAATGATTAATGATGTTGAACTTCTTTTCATGTATTTATTGGCCATTCATACATGTTCTTTGGAAAAATGTTTATTCAAGTTCTTTGTTCATTTTTAATTAGGTTGTTTTTTTGTTATTGAGTTGTTGGAGGTCTTTATATAGTCTGTATATTAACCCCTTATCAGATATATGATTTGAAAATATTTTCTCCTATTATGTAGGAGAAATAAAATCTTAAAAAAAAATAATAAACAGGGCAGCCCGGGTGGCTCAGCAGTTTATTTATTTATTTATTTATTTATTTATTTATTTATTTATTTATTTATGGTAGTCACACACAGAGAGAGAGAGAGAGGCAGAGACACAGGCAGAGGGAGAAGCAGGCTCCATGCACCGGGAGCCCGACGTGGGATTCGATCCCGGGTCTCCAGGATCGCGCCCTGGGCCAAAGGCAGGCGCCAAACCGCTGCGCCACCCAGGGATCCCTGGCTCAGCAGTTTAGCGCCACCTTCAGCCCAGGGCATAATCCTGGAGACCCCAGATCGAGTCCCACTTGGGGCTCCCTGCTTGGAGTCTGCTTCTCCCTTTGCCTGTGTCTCTGCCTCTCTCTCTGTCTCTGTGTCTCTCATGAATAAATAAATAAGTAAATAAAATTTTTAAAAATGCAAAAAAAACTCCAATTATTTTAAAATAAATTTAAATAATACAAAAAATTTACATTACACACATGTACTTACCTTTTTTTTTTTCCTTTTTTTTTTTTTAAAGGTTTTATTCACCTATTCATGAGAGACACAGAGAGAGAGAGAGGCAGAGACACAGGCAGAGGGAGAAGCAGGCGCCACGCAGGGAGCCCGACGTGGGACTGGATCCCGCGTCCCCAGAATCACGCCATAGGCCGAAGGTGGCGCCAAACCGCTGAGCCACCCGGACTGCCCGTACTTATCATTTTCACTGTTCTTTGTTCCTTTTTTGTGTAGAACCTATTTCTATCTGGTCCATTTTTCTTCTGCCTAAGATGCCCTGTAACATTTCTAACAATGCAGGTCTGCTGGTGATGAATTCTTTGAGCTTTCTTTGTCTGAAAAAAGTCTTTATTTCACACTTTTTTTGAAAGATGTTTTTGGTGGGTGTAGAAATCTAGATTGATGTGACCATCTTATTTGCATTGCTCCCAAAAAGAAATCTGTCGTCCTTATCTCATTCCTTTGTATGTTATGTGTCTTTTATCTCTAACTGATTTTCTGATTCTCTCTTATCAGTGGTATTGAGCAATTTGATTTTGATGTGACTTCATGTTGTTTTCTTCATGTTTCTTGTACTTGGGATTCATTGAGCTTCTTGGATCTATGAGTTTATAGTTTTCATCAAGTTTGGAAAAATTTTGGACATTATCTCTTCAAATATTTTTCAGCCCCTCTCTCCTTCCTCTCCTTCAGAGTCTCCAATTACATGTCTATGAGCCTATTGAATTGTTCCATAGCTCACCAATGCTCTGCTAACTTTTTAAAATACTTTTTTCCATTTCATTTAGATACTTATATTTTCAATTCAACTAATCCTTTTTTTTTTTTCTGCAATGCCAGTCATCTCATCCAGTGTATTCTTAATCTTAGACATTGTAGTTTTTTTCTCTAGAAGTTCAGTTTGGTTCTCTCATATTTTCCATGTTTCTCTTAAAGTGTTGAACATATAGAACACAGTTATAAAAGTTTTTTTTAATGTCCTTTTCTTTAATTCTAACATCTTTGTCAGTTCTGGGTTGGTTTCTACTGATTATTCTCCTCATCTGGGTTGTGTTTTCCTGCCTCTGCAGGCATTATTCCCAGGCTTGTGTGAGCATCAGGTAGTTTCCACCAATCCTCTTGTATGATTCTTTTCCAGCCTTGGATATCACTGATCAATCCTTTGCTGAATGCCCTGCATGACCCTAATCAGATCTCTGGATTCTTTCTGCTCTCTGGCATTTCTTCCTGCTAACTCTACCGCCTTTTGGTCTTCCTAGACTCAGTAATTTTGTCTCTTCAACTTGAAGAATCTGCCAGATTCTTCCTGCCAGATTTCCTTTTCTGTACCACTACCTGAAAACTCCCAAAAGGTAGCAAGTTGGGACAATCTAGGCTGACCTCCACTGTTTACCATATCTCAAGAAATACTGTCCTTCATTAATTAATGTCTTGATAACTTTTGTCCAGGTTTTTTTAGTTGTTTCATACTGGAGAGTAAATTCAGTCCCTGTTACTACATCTTGGTCTGAAGCAGAAGACTGATTTGCTTTTTCAATATATGATTTCATTTTTTTTATCAGGAATGTTTTCTTGAATTATACGTTAGTAATTTTTTCTATTCTCTTTAATTTTCACCTTCAGGAATTTCTATTATTTGTATATTGGACTTTGTTTGCCTATCTTCAAAATTCTTTTTCTCAAATTCTTTTTATCTAATTCTTCATTTTTTTATTTTAAAATTTTACTCCTTTTCGCTTTGATTTTTAGGGCATTAACTGTTATGCATTTTGCTCTCATCGTTTCTTATAGTTTAATCTTTGTTTCTGAAGTAATTTTTTCTTTTATTTTTACATCTTTCCTGAGTTCTGTTGGCACATTTATGATTTTTTTCTATTTTTTTTTTAAGATTTCATTTTTAAGCAATCGCTACACTCAGCATGGGTCTCAAACTTAAAATCCCGGAATCAAGAGTTGTATGCTCCACCGACTGAGCCAGCCAGGTGCCTCTGAGTCTTTCCTATTTCTGACTTCTGTTGTTCTTTCAAGTCTTCAGTTAATTTCTTCATGTCTTTTGCTTCATTTTGATGTAATAAGTTAGTTTGGTTTGTTGTTTGAACATCTCTTTCCAGTGTTTTTATTATTTGTAGGGATATTATTTTCATTGTCTTTTGCTTTTATTTTGTTTTATTTTTTTTTTAAAAGATTTTCTTTATTTATTCATGAGAGATACACACACACAGAGAGAGAGAGAGAGAGAGGCAGAGACACAGGCAGAGGGAGAAGCAGGCTCCAGGCAGGGAGCCTGATGTGGGACTCGATCCTGGGTCCCCAGGATCACACCCTGGGCCGAAGGCAGGCACCAAACCGCTGAGCCACCTGGTCTGGGCTGCCTTGTCTTTTGCTTTTATTATTTTTTTAAAAGATTTTATTTATTCATTCATGATAGATATATATATATAGAGAGAGAGAGGCAGAGACACAGGCAGAGGGAGAAGCAGGCTCCATGCACCCCCGATGTGGGATTTGATCCCGGGTCTCCAGGATCGCGCCCTGGGCCAAAGGCAGGCGCTAAACCGCTGCGCCACCCAGGGATCCCCTGTCTTTTGCTTTTAAATAGTAACCTTGTATGGGCTTTAAGTGTTGCTTATTTTTAAGTGACATTAGTTTTCCTGAGAATTTAGAACAAGGCAGGAAATGAGGTTCAGGAAAGCTTTTCTAACCACTCAGAGCTCCCTCTTCTGTTGTGCAGTGTTAATACATGCACAAGCTTCTTTTCTGACCCTTTGGGATTCTGTACTTTCCCTCACATTGGACTGGACTTTTTTTTCATCCCTTCCAATTTCAGCTGCCCTTCTCAAGTTGGTCCACTATACTTTCCAGTATGTACCTGTTGCCTGTTTGTTCTCTGGTTTATCAACCCTACTCAGTGGTTTCTCTCTCCTTCCTCATGTACAGATCCTGCTACCATGCAGATTTTGTGGCTATTCATGGTTTTTCTTCATCTGCTTGTATTTAGGGGTTGGTGGGAATACCTTGTTACCCAGTGTTACCTAGTTTTGTTTAAACGTTGTTCGTGGGTTTCTCAGTTCTGCTATCTAGTTGCACTGTCGTTTTTATGAGGGGATTCAGATATCAATGTCCAATATTTTATTTTGTTATTTTAAGATTTTATTTATTCATTCATGAGAGACAGAGAGAGAGAGAGAGAGTCAGAGACACAGGCAGAGGGAGAAGCAGGCTCCATGCAGGGAGCCCGACGCGGGACTGGATCCTGAGTGTCCAGGATCACGCCCTGAGCTGCAGGCCGTGCTAAACCTCTGCACCACCGGGGCTGCCCGTGTCCAATATTTTAAGAGTTTCTTGCTCATTGGCAAAGCCCTAGATGGACCAAAAGCAGGGAACTGGAGTGAATGACAGAATTCCTATTAAGACAAAATGGAGAAAAGCATTGAAAGCTTTCAGTTTAGGTGCTGAGTGTAAAGGGATGGTGTTGTTATTTAGAGAGCTGCTTTATTTACTTCTACTCAGTAAGTATGAGCTCATCTTTTCATTATGAGAGTCAAGAGGCCCTTTGACAGTTTGTGCACATATTGCTTGACCTAGTATACATAGATCTCAAACCACTTCAGGCTCAGTAACTTGTTGTGTTTTGTCTTGTTTTTAATGAAAATGGTCTATTTCCACATTCTCACTAATACTCATGACCTTCAGTTTTAACATTCTGTCTTTCTAAGAACCTCAAAAATATTTGACAGATAGTTCATTGTATGGCTCCTTTTCTGACCTTGGAGATGCAGTTCAGGATCTCAATTGCCCTATATCTCACTAACATTGGTGATGGAATTGCATCACAGGGTGAGAAATTGTTAAGAGTCCCAGACTTCCTACTCAGGCTTTCCTGCTTTAGCCATGTTGCATTCCCAACTTAGTTTGTCTATCCCACTCTTGAAAATAAACCCAGGTCATTTGTCAAGGGAACAAAAAGACAAACCTACCTCTTAAATCAATAATACACTATTTGTTAATTAACTGATTTAAATAAATTTTAAAATACCCTAAAAAACAGAGAACAAAAATACACTGGGCAATGAGTAGGCCTAAATTATACTGAGCATATGGCCTCATCTTTCTCTTTTGGGCTGTTGGGCTTTCCTGGCATCCAGACTTTGTGGAGATGCTCAGAGTATTTGCTATAGGTAATGTCCATGTTTCATTTGAACCAGAGATATAGGAGCCAAGGAAGAAAATGGGATGGATTCCCAGACATGAAGAACTATGACATTGGAAAACATGGTGGAATTAGGGTAAACTTTATCTCCAGATGGAAACGGTGCCTTTCTAAGTGTTAAATGATTTGCAAAACTGTTGTGTTTTCTTCAGTGGTTTGGAACAACGTACAAATAGGTTTTTTATGGTTCTAGGGTCCCACATAACCCAGTATCTTTTCAAAATCACATTCAAAGAAAATGCACTCCAGAAACTAAAAGCAATTTTTAAAAGCACGCTATTCTTTACTGTATTCTCTAAGATGGGGATCCAATTTCTAATCCTAAGCAACACAATCCCCATTCAATTTTTTACTTATCACCACTTCTTTCATTTCACAGCTACTCTGTAGCATCTAACTCTCAATTTTCTCCAAAACTTTCCCTGATTCCCATCCTACAGGTCTTCATACATGATTCTTTTTACTATCATTTTTCCCTCCCCTTAAGCCTCACCAGTGGTTGCCACAGGAATTACCATACCTACCAGACTGCTCCAGGAAAGGTGGGAGACCCTCTGACTCTATACTCCTTGGTATTCTTTTGCTGCCCAAAGAAGAAGCTGACAGGACCACTGGGTATTATATTCTTTGCTTGCTCTGAATGCTTTTATTGCGAAGTAAGCCCAGGGGAGAATTAACGAATAAAGGCCCTCTCCTTATATGTTTAATCAAAAATGGAAGATACATTTGAGAAAGCTTTCAAATGAACCCCATCAGTGAACCCATCAGTGATAGTGATGAGAAGGGGCCTAAGAGGCTGGGCAAAATTATTACTAGCCGACCCAGTGGGTGGGCAGAGCTTCCAAGAGGCAGACCTCTAAGGGAAGACTGGGGTATAACCCTGGTTATTGCAGAAGCAGAGTGTGTGGTCCAGGCTCCCTGGCACCACAAATTCAGATTTGCTTATAGTCCTCTTACAAATGCTTTGATATTATCTAGGGGTGTTTTAAACCTAGGGGATATACGGCAAAAGTTGAGGAGGTATTATGCAGTGACCAAGGGTAGTCAAAAGCTTGTAAGTGGACTTAGAATATAAGAGTATGTAGAGGGATCCCTGGGTGGTGCAGCGGTTTGGCGCTTGCCTTTGGCCCAGGGCGCGATCCTGGAGACCCGGGATCGAATCCCGCATCGGGCTCCCGGTGCATGGAGCCTGCTTCTCCCTCTGCCTGCGTCTCTGCCTCTCTCTCTCTCTCTGTGTGACTATCATTTAAAAAAAAAAAAAAAAAAAGAGTATGTAGAAATCAGAGAGAGGTAGTGTGGCTCAATTATGCAGGTGGTCAACAACCGGATGGTGTGTCAGGAGCAACAAGAAAGTGGCAATTATCTATAAATCTGGAAGGTATTGGGGAACCCACCCAGTAGCTCAGAATCATAGGCAGTGCTAGAAATCAAGGCTAATATTTTGTTCTGAGAAAATAGAAATCCTGGATAAGACAGTACTCAATGCAGGGGAATTTCATAAGGATGCAGTGACCAGAAATGGGCCTAAAACAAGGAGACTGGTTGCCAGGAACAAAGCAGAACCTAGTTTTTAGAATGAAGGAACAAGATCAGAGCTGGACCTTAGGAAAACTGAGTGAGGCTGAGCCCCCAAAATACAAAGTGTAAATGCCACGTACCTTGTAGGATATGCTGCCCGATGTTTGTTAAGAGCATGGGCTGGGTTAGAATCCTGGCTCTGTGACCTCCCATCTTTATGACCTCAGGAAAGTTAGAGAACTCCAGCCCAGCTTCCTATCTCTGAAGGGGGTTTACTAATTCCTACCTCACAGAATAGTCATAGACATTATATGGCACAGCCTCTGTCAAGCAGTGGTACTACAGAGCAGGGCTGTAAAACATGTTATCTTCTTCTCCCCTTCTACCACCACCACCATCACCACCATCACTTACCCACCCACTCAGAACAAGACTGGCCCCAGAGCCTGGGCTGCTGATTCTGCAGATGAGTGTTGGGAAGATGTCGGCACAAAATGCACACACATGTGCAAACAAGATGGCCCCAATTTACTCAAGCTTGTTTATAAGTCAGTTGTTTGCCACTTAGAATCTCTGTCTCTAAAAGCTATACTATAAACAATGGTTGGGTTTCCGGGCTAGCCCACCTGTGCCTTTTTGTTCATGAGAAAGAGGCTAAGCATTGAGTCAGCCTGAGGTAGGGCCACTATCTTCATTCCAGCTTTTAGTGCTGACCTCAAAGGAGAGGACTTGAGAGCAGAGGAGTAGTGGGAACCTACTTGAGATTTGATGAGCTCGTAAAGAGCACATGAGGGCTCTCCCAGAGATTCATGTCCCTCTTGGAGCCACGCTGACCTAGCTCCTGGCGAGTTGCACCAGGCCCCTCAGAGCAGCGGCCCAGATGTTCCAGGGTTGAGAGCTGGGGAGAAAGGGGATGACTGGACCTTCTTTGTGATTATCCATCATCCTCATTCATTTCTCCTGCTCCTGCTGAAGTAGCTCCAGTGAGTGGGCATGTGTGTTCCTGCCATTTGCCAGATGTTGGAAAAGAATTAGAAGTTCCATTGGAGGCTATGGTGAACAATTTAATGATGTGACTGTGAATTAGGGCATAACAGCAAAATAATCACTTTGCTTTTGGAGTTAGGTTAATTGAGCTGACTTTGTGCTGCCTGACCAGTAAGTGGGCCCTGAGATGCAGCTCTGCAGCAAGAGGCAGAATGCTCCAGGAAGGAGAAGAAGGAGGGAGAACAACAACAAAACTCGCCTGGGCCATTCTGATCCAGAAGAGAGCCAACAGAAAGTTTCAGATTAAATGGGAACTACAGCAATACCCAACTTATCCTAAATTTCTGGAGAAGAAGGAGCTCTAAATTAATGCCTTTTTTTTTTTTTTTTTAAGATTCTATCCGTTTATTCTTGAGACAGAGAGAGAGAGAGAGGCAGAGACACAGGCAGAGGGATAAGCAGGCTCCATTCCATGGAGGGAGCCCGACGTGGGACTCGAACCCAGGTCTCCAGGATCACACCCTGGGCCGAAGGTGGTGCTAAACCACTGAGCCACCCGGGCTGCCCAATTAATGCATTTTTTTAGACAACTGAAGGCAAATACTTTTTCCCCAAAATGGAAACTTATAAAAGCACTTTCATCATTGTTCCATGCTGTAATGGACTTGTGTCCCTAGGAGTTTTTGAAGCATGTAGGGCTATTTGCCTTGGCACTAAATGACCCCCAACTGATGTGCTTTTCTATTTGGAGACTTGTCTCTTTTTTGCTTCCAGCTACCACTTCTCAGTGTGTCATCTCCCAGAATCTCCCACTCTACTTGCTTGTCTTTAAACTCTGCAGAAAAGGTTACCAAGGAAGCAAGAAGATCAATCTGCTAGAGTGGTATCCATCAATTTCATTTGACTCCAAGGCAATAGAGTTGTCTTAGGAGTGCTTCTTCTTCTTTACCCTCTATTTGTCATCACTGCCATCCACCTGCCTAAAACATACACACACACACACACCTTGTTGAATACAAAGGCCCAGACTCTGCCCTTTCCTTCATCCCAATCCTTGCCATTACTGCCCTTAGGCACAACCCATCAGGATTTCTATCCTGGGCCCAATCTTCTAGAGGATCCTGGTCTGGCCTTCCTATAACTATGTTACTTCCCAGGGGAGCAAGGAATCCATGGGGCTGAGAGTAGAGTCCCATAGGGAACACATGCCTCCTCTTTCAAGAACCATGTTCTGGGTACCTAGGACCCTGGGAGTCCCTGCCCAGGTGGCCCTGAGCCCCCTTCCAGGGCCTCTTGCATGGATCTGAAAGGTCTAGAGGGTGGACAGTGTTACTGGCATGTGCACTCTTAAGAGTAGTCAAGTCACTGGTGGTTGAAGGGGTGAGGGCAGAGCTTGGATGTGCAGGCTGAGGTCGCACAGGTGGAAGAGTAAGCCCTCTAACTTGAAATGGAACAGAGCTGGGGTTGGGAGAGAAGAGGGGCACTTCTATTTGTACTCCTGCCAAAGCTGCACAAATTGTTGGGGTGAACTGAATCCCTGCTTGATTCTAGGACTTTCCAATGGCTTTGTGGATAGCCCATCTAAAACACTTCTAGCTTTGTGGGTTCTTGGCCCCCTCAATTCCAAGTACTTTTACCTGCACTCCAGATCTTAACATTTCCCTGAACTTTGCAAGTACTCCAAAAGTTGCTAAAGCACATCAACTATAATTTGCTGACTCCGGACATTCCCCTCCCAGCCTCTGCTAGAAAACCCAGGCCTCCATTCCTTTCAAAATCTGATTTCTCTTTCTTTCCCATTCCTGCAATGCTATCCTTTAGAGAAATCAGCTGCTCCCTGGATATCAATAAAATTGATTTCCAATTTTAGTTCTTTGGTGAGACTAGAGAATTTTAAGAACACCAAAATCTTCTCTAAGGAATATCTACAAGGCAGATTATCTTCTCTACCTTAAAAAAATAATAAAATCCACAAAACTCTGAGAGTGAGCAGCATTGAAGTGAGAGAGAAATACTTTTCACATCTCAACAGATCAGACACTTCTTTCAAAAGGCACCCAGACACCCATGGGCTCTCCCTGGCTCAGAGAGTTGCTACCTATTGTTCAGTCTCTTTGGGGACATCCTCTTCCATTTCTTGACTCTGTATCTTGCCTCCTTCCATCACCTAGAGCACTTCTTCCCTTGAGTGTCATGTTAGTCTCTTGTCAAGCCTCTGTTCTTTTTTTAAATATTCCTGTTTTATTTGTTTTTTATTTTATTTTATTTTTTTAAGATTTTATTTATTTATTCATAGACACAGAGAGAGAGGGGCAGAGACACAGGCAGAGGGAGAAGCAGGCTCCATGCAGGGAGCCCGATGTGGGACTCGATCCCGGGTCTCCAGGATCACACCCCGGGCTGTAGGCAGTGCCAAACCACTGCACCACCGGGGCTGCCCTATTTGTTTTTTTTAAAATTGCAGTATAACTGACATATATTATCCTATTAGTTCAGGTGTGCATCCTAGTGATTTGATATTTTTATCCATTATGAAATGGCCTCTGTTCTTTAAATCCATGCTTGATGCTGCAGCAAGACAAAAATCAGACTGCTTCGCCCTGTGCTTGAGACATTGCCCTCCTCATGCAGAAGGGGACTCCCACTCCCAGGTGGAGTCCAGGTGCCAGGTCCAGGTGCCAGGTTCTCCATGACCTGGCTTCTCTATCTCCCTAGACTTACCTCTAATCCATCCCAGACCCATTAACATCAGATCATATGTAATTCCCCTTCCACATCTTGCCAGGACTTGCTTCTGGAGATGTGTTTATGCTATTCCTCTGCCTGAGCAACCATTGCCATCATCATGCCCCTTCACTGCCCACCTCTCTTCATGTGACCAGCTTCTGGTGGTTCCTTCACACTCAGCCCAGGTTTCAAGCTTTCCAACCTTGCTCTTGTCTCCTAGCCAAGGCCAGCTTGGTGGCCCTCTACTGCACTCCCACAGTCCTGGTAAAGCCCCTTTATCTTAGAATGTACCACACTGCATTGAAATTATCCACTGCTATGCCTTTAAGTGACTCCAAGTGCCTCAAAATTAGGAATTGCATCTTTTTCACCTCTGTGTCCCAGCCGTACTGCACCAAGCACTCAATAAATGTTTACAGAATACATCCAAACTGAGAAGAGTATGGGGATTTTTGTGATACTTATTTCTTTACTAGTGACTCACTCAAATAAAGATAGCTACCTAAAGTTCTGTTCACTTGCTTCTGGGCTAACTATGACTAGGGCTGCCAGAAGTCTGACTATTAGATGACAATCTTAATTTAAACAGTTAATTATTATACATTTATTGAGCATCTCTCATATGCCAAGCTTTGTGGACCACTACACAATTATACTGAGGAACAAAATACAGCGCTTGCCTTCAAGAGTTTATAACCTTGATGGTTTTTCTGGAAATTAAAAATAACATCATTTACAACAGAGTATTTTTAACAGAAAGGACATTTAAAAATTCTCTTTTGCCTTTCAGTGTCTGAATATGTTTGATTATCCATTCACCTCATGTTCCCAAACCATAGGGCTTTTATTTGGCAGCCATGGTCTGCCTGAGAGGACTGAGAAAATCAAATAAACCATTATAAAGGAATGTGTATTTTCAGGTAAAAAAAAAAAAAGACTCTGGAAGTTAGAAAAGCAGCTATAGACTAAAACAAAGAAAGGTGAAGACCCGTTTCTTTTTTGCTTTTGGGGAAAAAAAAATCAGAACAACCTACTTAGATTTTTGGGGAGGGGATAATTTTGTCCTATAGCAATGATTGTGTTCTATAGTGTTCTATAGCACTGATCTAGGTCAAAACCCTAGGTCAGTTGTTCTCAAACAGGGGCAGTTTTGTTCCCCAAGGGACATTTGGCAATGTCTTCAGACATTTTTGGTTGTCACATCTTGAAGGAGGGGTAGTCTACTAGCATCTGTGGATTGGATGAAAGCCAGGGATGCTTATAGAAATCCTATAATGCAAGGACAAAGCCCACAGCAAAGAATGATCCAGCTCAAAATATTAATAGTTCTGAGATTGAGAAACCCTGCCCTATGTTGTGGAGTGGGATTGACACTAACTGCATTCCAAAATTCTGCAGAAACAACCAAATGCAATAATGGCTGGTGGTAGTCACAAACTTGACCCCTGGGTGCCTCTGATTTATGCATAAGGGAAAAGCTGGGACTTGACAAGCCGGAACAGAGATCTTGGATGATTTTTATGCTGTAATTAGTTTTTAAATACTCTTGTTCTCCTTTACCTTCCCCCACCCCCAGCTGCCTTCTTTTAAAAAAGGAAATTAAATAAACAAGAACAACCCCCCAAATACCCGTTGTTTATGTCACTGGCTTTTTCTCTTCTTTGCTGATGAAATAAAACACAATATAATGGACAAAGAAGATCATCAAAGGCTGCTGCTAAGGCTTAGTGGTAGGTCACAGAGCATAGCAAAAGCTCTGCTTATGTGAACCACTCAGGCAAACACCTCAAACAGAGATGAAATGCAAAGGTGGAATATGATCATCATAATTTGTTAATTGTGCTTTCCCCACTGTCGATATTTCTGGGTTACTTATTTATTTAAACACAGTGGTATATGTTTGAAGTAAGAATACCCCAATCCATATTGTTCTATTTTCCCCTGCGAGGGTCATGTTTCTTCTGTCAATAACACAAGCTTGGATCTCCTTGAGTCCCAAATTACACTTCCTCGTAAGAGATGAAAATGTCACATTTTCCTTGAGATCTTTATTCCACATGACTTTGCTAATGACTAGGGTAAAATTGAGAAGTTCAGGAAAAGGAAATCTCTCCCTCCATCAAAGTGAGTAAACAAACCAAAAGAAAACAGGATGCCAGGAGCTAAAATGTGTAGCGAGTTTAAATATGTTCCATAGACCTGAAGGATAGCCTAGATCTATGGTTGGACCTCCTTGCCTGTTCACACAATTATCCCCACAATATACAATAATGTCAAATGACCAACACTAACAAAAAAATTTTCACCATTTTGTTGTGGGTTTTTGTCTCTTGGCATTGAAAAGATGTGATATAAATGCTTACCCAATCCCTCCCCTCTCACCCTGCCCCTTGTTGCCTCAGCACCACCCTCTGGCTCAACTGTACCCAGGTATCCTACATTAGCATGCTAATTCACATATCCAAGCCCTCATGCATAATATCTTGTTGGTCTGAAATACTTTCTCTACTTGTCCAGTTGGAGAACTTTTCACCTTCAAACCTTGCTAAAACAGCATCTGTATGGAGATTTTCCTCACCTACAATATTTTCCCCTACATACATATTTCTGTGTCCGTGTAGCAGATATGGTTGGTGCCTCACTCATATCTCCTGGGACTACCCCAGAAGACATTTGGAGAGTCAGTAATTCCTGTACGTGTCTGTGGCCTCATTTCTTAAGCCTCTGTTTCTCGTGACTCGAGGACTTTCTCTGACCACAGGAACACATCATCCCCACATGGAATAAGCAAAAGTGCCAGGAAGTTAACGTCCCAGAAGCAACCCTTAAACACTGAGAGGCAGAAATTCACCGATATACACCCTAGCATCCTTACTTTACAACAGGACAATTCTGAAGAGTGCTCTCCACCATGTCTCAGAAGGTTCCCAGAAGGCCTGAGCCCCTCTTGCCCCCAGTCTTTACCTACTTTTTAATATACTCTTGATTGACTTTTTCTCCTTCTCTGTTTCACTCTCTCACTCTCTCATTGTGCTTCCTTGGATCGCCTCTCAAATAAATGAGTGGCACTCAAATCTTTATCACAAAGTGTACTTCTTAGAGAAGCAGACTAAGACAGTCCCATTCAAACTTCTGTTACCATGTAACTGCTCTTTGTTGTATTTATTTCTTTCTGTGTGTCTTGGATCATTCCTTCAAGGGCAAGCACTCTTTGTATTTTATCCCAGTGCCTACCAAATGCTGGACCCTCTGTAAATGTGTTTTGAAGTGAACTGAGGGGAAACACATTTACACAGAGTCAAAGTGAAGGGGTGACCTGGTTCTTTTTGAAGAGACATATACTTGGATGGTTGAGTCCCAGACTGATGAGTCACATCACATTAAGGTTTAGCCCTCTGAGCACTTGTTACCCACTTGTGTATAGTTTCTGCTCAGCAATGAATCCTAACAAGGGGGAGAAAACATAATTTGCTTCCTAAATGGCTAAGCACGTGCTGGACTGCAGGTTTATTGTAGAGGGGTAGGTAAAGAAAAGGTAGGGAAGAAAAATGATGCTCTTGAAACGAGGTGTCACAGGTGCCCAAGTGGAGGAAGCACAAAGCCAGGAACAGAGCACTGGGTTTTTATTTGGGGGTGCGTATGTGAGGAGGTGGGAGTGCACTGTTTTATCACCAGGCTACATCTTTCCTTAATCTTTTTTTCTTTTTACATTTTCTATTTTTTTCCCATTTGTAATGATGGGACCCTAATGAAAAGTCTCAACTGATGTGAATGAACTAAATAACAGGCCCCATGCCAAAGGCTAAGTTTGAAGTGGGCAAAAACATCATCCCTATCCCCAGTGAGCTTACAATTTAGCAAGGCCATATTTGAAGACTTGTTAAATATATTATCTGTATTATAGCACATTTCTAGGAGAGCCCAGAGTAGAGTATACTGACTGGGCAGAGGGGACAGGGCAAGCTCAGTGCTAGAGGAACACTAAAGCTGGAGCCAATTTTTGAAGCAAAGCAAGGATTTCATCAAGAAGTGAAGACAGGACGGCATTCCAGATATTCATTCATTTGTTTATTTGTTCACTTTCTTTGCTGGATATTCACTGAATACCTATTATGTGATAGGCATTGGGGAACAAATAGTGAATAAGATGACAGTCCTGCCAGTTATGGAATACACAATCCAGTGCTACAAGCTGACAAGAACCAGGCTGTGACCTGACAATGGGACAAGGACAAAGGGAGTAATTAGCACCTTGGATGGCCCAATATGCTTCCAAGCCTAGAAGACTTTGGTGGGGTCAAAAGTCGAGGATGGTGTTCTAGAGGAGATGTCATCCCAGCTGAGACCTGAAGGTTAAGAAGGCATTGGCCAAGTGAGGACTGAAGCGGAACATTCTGGGCAAAGGGACCTTTATGTGTAAAGACCTATGGGTGAAAGGGCCTGTTTAGGAGGTTAGTGAGAGATGAAGACAGGAGCGGTAGGCTGGGACAGGTCATGAAGGGCCATTTGAAGGAATTTAGGTTTGATTCCTTTGGCAATGGGAGAATATTCAGAAGCCTTAAGAATGGGTATGCCATGCTCAGCTCTGAATTTTAGAAAGGTTACTCTGGCTGCTAAGTAGAAACTGAATTGGGGGACACCTGGGTGGCTCAGTGGTTGGCCCTGCCTTCAGCTTGGGTCATGATCCCGGGGTCCTGGGATCGAGTCCCACACTGGGGTCCTGCAGGGACCCTACTTCTTCCTTTGTCCATGTCTCTGCCTCTGTCTCTCTCATGAATAAAGAAATAAAATCTTTAAAAAAAAGAGAAAGAAAGGAAGAAAGAAAGAAGGAAGGAAGGAAGGAAGGAAGGAAGGAAGGAAGGAAGAAAGAGAAAGAAAGAAAGAAAGAAAGAAAGAGAAAGAAAGAAAGAAAGAAAGAAAGAAAGAAAGAAAGAGAAAGAAAGAAAGAAAGAAGAAAGAAAGAAAGAAAGAAAGAAAGAAAGAAAGAAAGAAAGAAAGAAAGAAAGAAAGAAAGAAAGAAAGACACTGAATTGGAGAGGAGAAAGAGGTAAAGGCAGGAAGACCAGTTGGGAGGTGGTTGCCACAATTCAAAGAAGAGCTGGGGGCCTAAGAATGAGTGGTAATGGTAGGTAGGGATGGGGACAAGTGATCCAAATAGCACCTGCCTGGACCCACAGGCACCAAAGAATGCATTGGAGCTGAGAGATGCTCATAGGATAGTTAAAGCCTTAAGTGAGTGGTAGAAAATAATGGGAATCGAGGCCATGCAAATACTGGTGGACCTCCAATGCCATGCTAAGTTTGGAAATCACTCTACTGGCAGCAGTAAACCATTGAAGGATTGAAAGAAAAGAAGATTGTAATATCTCTGAAGGATAGATTGGCAAGAAAGAGAACTGTAACCACCTTGGAAGTTAATACAATAGCCCAGATGCAAAATTTAGCAGTTCAAGGAGTTTGAGACCTACATGTAGCAAAAAGAATCTAGGCCCTAAAGAAAGGACTTACTTTTAAGAATTCAAATTGATTCTACCTTTTTGTTCTATTCAGGCCCTCAATGGATTGAATAATGCCCATTGATATTGGGGAGAGCAATCTGTTTTACAATGTCCACCAATTCAAATGTTAATCTCTTCTAGAAACTCTCACAGACACACCCAGAAGTAATATTTAACCGGTGGCCCAGTCAGGTTGACATAAAATTAACCATCATTCTGGTAAGCACTCGATATATTTTTCTAAAGATTTTATTTATTTATTCATGAGAGACAGAGAGAGAGAGAAAGAGAGAGAGAGAGAGAGAGAGGCTAAGGGAGAAGCAGGCCCCATGCAGAGAGCCCAACGTGGGACTCAAACCTGGGTCTCCAGAATCACAGCCTGGGCTGAAGGCGGCGCTAAACCGCTGAGCCACCCCGGCTGCTTTGTAAGCACTTGATATTAACCTATTTGCTTACTTACCATTGTGAAGATGAAATTAAATAATGCATAAAAATTCCCAGCAAAGCAATGGTCCATACAAATTGATTTAAAAAATAGCTATTAGTATTAGTTCTATTATTTTATTATTAATGTTGAAAAAAATAGCTATTAGTATTAGTTCTATTATTTTATTATTAATGTTGAACATATGAATTAGTGCTGTGACAGGGGAGAGCCAGAGGAGGCAATCATGTCAGCAATGTCAGACTGAATATAGATTTTGATTTTAAAAAACAAAACAAAACAAAAAACACTTTCCAAAAATAAAGAGAACTTCTTTTTTCATTGTATCTAAACAGTTGGAGGTAAGAAAGCCAGCCAGACAATTTACTTTGAAATATTAAGATATTATTAAGAAAAACAGGCATATGGAAAGAATGATTTCATAGGTGTCAAACTCCTCAAGTTCCTAGATTGAGTATCCTAAATTTTTTTTTTTGAGTATCCTAAATTTTTAACACCATAGTACAGATCTTTCAAAAGTCAGTCATTTCTTTCTAGCCTAGATTCTTTTTGTTACATGGAGATTTCAGTTTGAGCTTTTGGGGCCAGTGAAATGTCAATTGGTATTTTCCTTCACCTGCACACAGAAGTGAATTTACCCTAAAAAGAAAACAAAACAGAAGATGTGCAGTATCTGACATCCCTGGCTCGCTCAGGGTGCTCTCTGACAGCAGCTCTGCAGCCCTTGCTATGGAAGTCTAGGCCCTCCAGAGTAATGCCAGCACTGTGACCTGGGCTTCAGGTCATTCATAACTAAAGGACCTACAGAGGCATGAGCAGGAATAAAGCCTCCACTCCTGGACAGATATGCAGACAAGCAAGAATAAGAGCTTCTCTTCCATTGTATCCAGACAGCTGGAATTTTTATGGATGACTTTCCAGTTAATGGCTGGATGAAGCGTTAAATACCCCTTGCAGGACCAGTTGGTGAGTAAACACTACCCAAGGTGGTACCTCTAAGATCTATGAACGTCCCCAGCAGAAAGCAATAAGTAATACTTGTGCAATCCTGTGAAATTACTTTCCTTCCCACCCACCCTCCCTTTGCTT
Organism: Vulpes lagopus; assembly: GCF_018345385.1. Classification (NCBI taxonomy): domain Eukaryota; kingdom Metazoa; phylum Chordata; class Mammalia; order Carnivora; family Canidae; genus Vulpes; species Vulpes lagopus. The sequence continues at coordinate 37,928,960 of NC_054832.1, forward strand.
ACTCATGTTCTCCATGTCCCCCATCCCCCGTTGAACAAAATGGTGCCCATTAGTCCATGAGTGTTACTCAGCAAAGGCTGGTGTCCTTAGGAACCTCTCTAGCCCAAATACTCTGATCTTTTGAGGGCTGGCTCCAAACTGGCCCCACAAAATATCTTATTACCGTTTCAAAGCAATGGGGAGCATCATTTAGACATCAGAGAATTATTTAGTTAAAAACAAACAGAGCTATCTGGTTAGAAAAGAAGTTTATTTCCCATTGCTCCTCCTGTCTGGAGGTCTGTTTAAGAATTTAGTACCACCTAAGTCTGTTTAAGACCCATATTGAATAAACAAGACAGAATTTTACAATATGTCCATTTTTGGACTCTGAGCTTATCGATGCAATATCAACCTCACATATCTTGATAATAAAATCATCAAGGTATAGGTGCTGATGTATAAGAGTGCCTATACCCTTTCTATTCTGTTTTTGAAATGCTGTTTTAAAGTAGAGAAGAGAAATGGGGGTAAGATGAGCTACAGAGTGAGAAGAGGAGATCCAGAGAACTGACCCAATGTGAGGCTTCTGAGTCTCCAGCTTTCTTCTTCACATGCCATTTGAACTACCCATGGTTTGTAACTGTGCTCAAAACCACTTCCAGTGGTAGTCCTTGATAAGAGTTCTTCATATTTTATGTTCTTGCTAATTTATGGACCAACCCACCTCAGGATTTACAGGTTTTAAGAGAAAGCAAACCTGTAATTTTGTTAAAATATTGAGTATATGGTGTTGTGCCCAAGATCGCGAATCCGAGAAACCGAGAAGCCGTCACCCATGCAAACACACGAGGGTTTATTTACCAGCTGGAGCTTGCGTCCAGGTACACCCGACACAGCGGAGCAGGGACTTGGACCCCGAGGTGGGTTTCAGCTTAGTTCTAAGGGCTGGTCTAGGGGACCTCCAGAAGGGCTGGAGCAATTCCTCAAGTTCAGTTTACATAATGATATGGGGCCTTCAAGGGCATTGAGCTCTGTTCTCATTCTAATAGGGGCTTCCTGGGCTCTGTTCTTTTTTTTTTTTTTTTTTTTAAGATTTTCTTATTTATTCATAGAGATGCAGAGAGAGAGAGAGAGAGAGAGAGAGAGAGAGGCAGGCAGAGACACAGGCAGAGGGAGAAGCAGGCTCCATGCAGAGAGCCTGACATGGGACTCGATTCCGGGTCTCCAGGATCATGCCCTGGGCTGCAGGCGGCGCTAAACCGCTGAGCCACCGGGGCTGCCCATTGGGCTCTGTTCTTATTCTAATATGGGGCTTTCTAGGACGTTAAGCTGTAAGCTGTTTTCTTCCTGTAACTGAAGGAAGGTAAAGTTCAGCTCTTATTCACAGGGGCCTGGGATGGCTGTACTTGTGTTAATGCTGAACTTAAAGTGGAATGGCCTTAATTTTCTTAGCCTCCACAGTGGAACAATCAGAACTAGCAATAAAAGAGAGGAAAAATTCAGGACATTCTTGGTTAGTGCTAGAAGTTGTACTTTTGGACTTTATTGTGAGGATTCTTTTCAAACATAATCCAGTGCATTGGCACTGAGATTTGTGCTCAATTCTATTAGATCTCGTCATGTAATTTTTAAGTTACTTAAACAGAAACATCTTAGATTGGACAGGAGTACATGGTTTCTGGAATCAGACAGATCTGAGTCTAAATCCTGGCTCTGCTACTTAATAGTGACCTTGGGCACATTAATTAAAAGCTCTGAGCCAGTTTCCTCAGCAGTGAGATGAAGAGGATGATCCTTACCTCACACTGTTTGATGAAGAATAAATGAGATTTGTGTGTAAAATGCCTTCTACTTCCTCTTGGGTTTTTTCTTTCCTTCTAGTTTTATTTTTTTTTTAATTTTTTTTTTAATTTATTTATGATAGTCACAGAGAGAGAGAGAGGCAGAGACACAGGCAGAGGGAGAAGCAGGCTCCATGCACTGGGAGCCCGACGTGGGATTCGATCCCGGGTCTCCAGGATCGCGCCCTGGGCCAAAGGCAGGCGCCAAACCGTTGCGCCACCCAGGGATCCCTCCTTCTAGTTTTAAAAGGTGAATTCTACCTGTGTCTACTTGTCTAATGATTTTTTGGGATAATTAGTTAAGATTAATTAATTCCTAGAACCAAACTTTAGTGAGTTAAATAAATTAGTTTACAATAAAACCATATTGTTAAGAATTAAGTAGTGCAAGTGCCCAGGGGCCTGAGAAGCGGGTCTGAGTCAGGTCACTTCTCTGGGCCTCAGTATCCCCCACGGCAATGTGGGGCCGGGTGGAGTAGCAGATTGTAAAATCACTGTAGGAACTTGAAAGTCCTCCCCACCTGTCATGATCTTTGATTCAATCGGTGAATAACTTTGCAGTTTGTGAAATGTATTTCTATACGAAAACATTCAAGGACAAGTAAGATTTATCTAAGAGTGACTTTTGTAGCATCTTCCCTCTGTGATTAGATACAATTTTCTGATTTCTAAGGCTTTGTGATGGTACGTGAATGCAGATATTCAAATACAATGACTCGTGCTTTGATCCATGAAACATATCACCAAGTTAAAATTCCCTATTTGACATTATCTGATAGAGAGTCCTTAGCTATTTGTTTCAGTAATTTCTATGCACCAGCGAAATAATACATGTGCATATGCATTTGGGGGGAAGGGGACCTCTGTTTGCAGTGAATTTCACAGACATTTGAACATCAGAGGAGATAAGCTTTGAAAAAATTCAGTTATCTTCTCACTAACAAAATTGCAAGTGTATCAGTGCTTTTATTTTATTTTATTTTATTTATTTATTTATTTATTTATTTATTATTTATTTATTTATTTTTAAAGATTTTATTTATTTATTCATGAGAGACACAGAGAGAGAGGCAGAGACGCAGGCAGAGGGAGAAGCAGGCTCCGTGCAGGGAGCCTGACATAGGACCCGGTCTCCAGGATCACCCCCTGGGCCGAAGGTGGCGCTAAACCACTGAGCCACCCAGGCTGCCCTATCAGTGCTTTTAGAAGTAGACTCCAAAGAATTTTGTCAGACTTTTCGTCCTGTCCTAAATGACAAGGCTGCAACAATTTTTCTCACACTAAACATTCATATTCCAAAGGATTTCTTTTCAAGGGTAAAGCCTACAGCTATATTGACTTCTAGGATAAGAAGGACACTTTCATTCCTAAGAGAAAATGGGCAACGTTCATTATGCAGCCAGAAGCCTGGAGCTCCACTGCTATCTCCAAGGACCATGCCCCAGATGATTCCCACAATGAACTTTATAATGTGAAGTTTCAACATGGACCTCATTCATGCAAAATTGATTCTTTTCTGAAAACATGGCAGAGTGCCAAGGACTTCAAACATTTCTAGAGCTTACAGTTATCAAGCTTCAAACATTTCTAGAGCTTACATGTATTTCACAATTAAAGAAATACTGTCAAATAGTATTTAAAATTTTATCCTCACTACTCATTGAAAATCCTTCCAGATCCAATCCTGTTAAAGAATGGAGTGGTTGTTGTTTAATAATAACCTACAAATTAAAAATTTTGCCAATTTGCTCAACTTTGACATTTTTGATCACCAATGTCACTTTTGTTAACTGGAGTAAAATCTCCGAAAGGCTTGAGAACTCAGTTTAGGTCTTTGGTCATGTCAAAAAGAAAGACACGTTAAGCTTTAAACTTTCTTTCTCAATTTCTTATTGTTTCAATAAGATAATACAGGTAGAAGTCCTAGCACTTATCTACAGTAAAAAGCAGTCATCTTCTCCATTAATAAAAATTCTCTTTATCTCACTGATAAACACCAAACACCAATAAGACATTTCTTTAATGGAGAAGTCAGGTCAATAGGAGAGGACAAAATACAGTAGACGTCCCAGGGCTGCATGGACTACAGCTGTGTTCATGTTCCCCTTCTCCAACAGGCTGTTTGGGCTCTCTGACACACATCACTTTTAGAGCAGGGCATTCCTACTTTTAAGATCCTCAGTACTGAGATTTATTGGGAACCTGGGAATTTGTGTCTAAAATGAGGGGCCTCTACCATAACATAGCTAATGTTGAGGAATAGGATTTATAATCCTCTAGAGAGCCCTAATTATTTGGCCACTACCCTCACTTTCATTTACTGGAATAAAAACTCTGGATGGCTTTGAGAACTCAATGGTAATCATACAGGATATACTGACATCTGGTGGCATTGATTAAGCAAATACTTATGAATTAATAAGAAGGGTTGTGATTAAAATTATTGACCAAATTGATTTTAAATACTCAGGCCTCCTTTGGAGCTTTTCCAAAGTCTGTTTTCAAAGGCTTTGCTTTTCCTCCCTTAATATTTATCATCTGGCCTAGTCCATTCATTTAAGCCTTCAGTAAAAAGTTATGTTTTAACTCAAGGTTGATGAATCGTAGATTAATGATGATAGGTGTGAACCCTTGATTAACTTAGGACTTTGATTTTAATAATAAGGTCTAATCCATAATCATTTTTTGTGGGGTTATTTGGTTTGAAGGAATACTTTAACATGGAATGAATGTGATCCTTCTAGTTTCCTCCTTAGAAGCCAAGAGTGGAGAGCTGCCCATAGTAAAAATGGGTGTGGTGTGTACAATTTCATGCTACTAAATCATTTGACCTTTCAGAAATACATCTAGGAGAGAATTACCACTGTTTCCTTATTAGCATGACTCTGTCCAGAGTTGTCCATCAAAAGAAGTAAAACAATAGTTTCCATCCTGCTTCTCAGAGTAAAAAAAATGAAGACAGATTTTGACTTGTCCAAAGTCAGTGACAGATCCATGAATAGAATCTGGGAGTTGCTAAGTCTTGGTTCTTGCCACCTTTTGATGTGTGTTTCCATTTAAGATGAGTGACATGTAGTCAGTTGTCATGGTTTTTAAAAGAGCTCTGTGAGGTCTGGCTTTTGCATCAGATTCTGGACCAAAATCATGTTTAAATTGTGTTTCCTCTCATCTTTTCCTGGTTTTGATTATTTTTTAAGAGTAGTTGATGGTCTCATGACATGAGCCTTCTATTTTGTATTTTGTGTCTCGTGTTTTGAATTTTATGTGAAATTGTGGGTTTGATCTTTGACCTCTGTTTACTATAATACTGATTTGCCACTAATTTGATAGCAAGCCATAGGGATCTACTGTAAACATGCTGCTCACTTTACACAGCTCTGTTTTACTCTTAAGTGAAGAAATATGTGTGTAGAACATAATTGAGAGGCTCTTGCAGAAGTAATAAAAAAAAACCACATAAGTTTTCAACTTCCCAGGTAGCACTAATTTTAACAAAATCAGTTTCTGTGATAGAAGGACCTGGTAAGGGCAGCCCGGGTGGCTCAGCGGTTTAGCGCCACCTTCAGTCCAGGGCCTGATCCTGGGGTCCTGGGATCAAGTCCCGCATCAGGCTCCCTGCATGGAGCCTACTTCTCCCTCTGCCTGTGTCTCTGCCTCTCTCTCTCTCTCTCTGTGTCTTGAATAAATAAAATCTTAAAAAAAAAATGATTAAAAAAAATGAGAAGGACCTGGTAAATTGAAAGGAAGTCATCAATATAAATAGGTATAGCTTCACATTTAGTTTTACCTGGTCCATGTACTCATTTCAGAACAGGGGAGATGTGGTATAGACCACACAGTCCTACCTAGCTCACTGAGGCTCTAAACCCAGAGAATGCCAATTATAGGTGTGGTCAGCACAGGAGATAAGATTGACCCTAAGTCATTTTGTGCACTAGTTCTGGGGTGGGTGGTCAGTACAACTAGACAGGAAGTACACAACACAGAGACATGGGGTAGAAGTACTGCCTGTGAGTGAGAATGGCGGAGAGTGGGCATTGTTGAGGCTTAGTCAAGCTTCACAGACTAGTAAGGTGATCCTTTCATGAAATTTTTGTCCCACTTACCAGCTTACAAAGGCAACTATGTTTAGTTCTTAATCCAGCAACCAGAGAGAGAGATAAGACTTTGGCAAAGCTCCAAGGAAGGTTTGCCTTGTGGCAGCTGTACCCCTTAACCCAGGCCAGGAAACCATAGAGCAGCATCAGCCTCCACAAGATGGAGATATGGCAAGGTCAGTGTTTTGCGAGGAAAACACACACAATCTCTCTCTCTCTTTCTTCCTATTATGCCAACTACTTGTGAGTTGCTGGCCTAAAGAAGTAAAAGATACAAAAGAGTTGTCTTATCAGTGTATATTCCAAGTCTTCATTTCCTCATAGGCTGGTTTATGTTATGCCCAGTTTAAGATCACTCAGCCCTTATGACTCTGGGCTTCAGCTAAACATGGAACATTAGTGGCTGTCCTTGGGATACTTTCATTCAATAGAAAAGAATTTGCTATTAAAAACACATTTGTGAGATTCAACCCTTTTTTTCAGTTTCATCTCTTTTCTCTTAATCATATTCAGAGATAGCATGAAAATGAAATCATTTGTTTGTCCAACAAGTATCTATTGGGTCCCTGTCTTCTTTATGTGCGACACAAGGCATGGTAGAGGAGAAAAGAAATATACAGGCTACATAGATGCTCCCTCAAAGAGCATGTAGCTCTACTGGAGATGGGGCAGTCACTTGTGCAAAGTTAAAGAGCTCTTTGGGAATCTCACTATCCAATGAAAACATCTAGTACAGCAAGAGGTGCCATAAAGCATGGTAGGATTCTGAGGAAAAGGAATGGTGTCAACAAAAAGTGTGTGGGTTCAGAGGAGGAGAAAAAGAACACTAAATACTAGAGCTCGGGAAAGTTTTGCTAGCAGAGACAGAAAATGAATGAGAAACCAAGAGGTGGTATTCTGCATGGAGAAGGGGGATGCATTCCATAGCCAGGAGCATAGATGAGGTAGGCAAGCACAGAGCGTGTTTCAGGAACATGAGGAAAGGACTCAAGAACATGTTGTATGGTGCAGGAGACCTGGGTTCCAGGGCTGACTCAGCCCCTTACTGCTGCATGACCTTCAGCTATTGAGCCAGCTATCCCTCAGCTTGTTTATCTGAAAACTGAGACTACCACCTCCTCCTTTGACATGCGTGAGAGGTACTGTAAAGATCAAATGAGGTAATAGGCATGAAAATATGTTGTGATACCAGCATAAGGGACAGATTAGAGAATGCCCGAAATCCTTTAAATAATAAGAAGTCACTGAAACATTTTTGAAGGAGGGAGTGAATGACACGATGAACAAGGTGTAAGGAAGCTAATTCCTTCTCTACCTCCTTCCCACAGCCGGGCAATCAGTCTCTCTTATCTGCTGACAATTTTCTGTGATGTCAGTTCAACATCTCCTGCAGGTGCTGGGAGGAAAATCCATCCAGCTCTTGGGAAGGACTGTGCACACCTTGAAACAATCATGCTGTGTAAATCAAAGGCCTTGCTGCAGCTGAGTCTTCCTATTCACTTGAGCATATCTATTGTTTTTGGAACCTCATCCAATTTATTCACAATTCAAGATGCTTCATACTGTGTACAGAGCATTCTTGTCCTGTATCACCAAAAAGCATCCTTGTTTACGATGTGCTGTCCCTGGCTAGGCAGCCACAAAGATCATTAGCTCTTTTCCCCATTTCACTGCCTTGCTAAATCCAAACACACTTCTAAGCTCCTATAATCTTTTTAATAGTATCCCCCTTTTGAGAGGAATAGGCTTGCTTTTTCTTTAAATATTTGAGTATCACTTTAATCACTGCTAAAGTTCATGATATTACAGAGTTTAACTTAGGGATGAGTCACTTTGCAGCAACAAATTAGAAAAGTATTACATTTCTAAGATATCAATCAAATACAGTTAATTTTAAAAAAACATACTCTCCAACTTAGTTTTTCCTTTCTTTCTTTGAAACAACTAAAAGGTTTGAAGAAAATTAAAAAGCAATATCTTAAATCCTTTTTTAACTCCCTGTAAATGTTTCTATGATTTTTAGTTCTTACCTGACTAGATGAATGAATGAATGAATGAATGGGAAGAACTAGATCTGGAAAAATGTAATTCTTTTTATATCATTTCAACTCATATAGGAGTTGGCAAACTTTTCCTATAATGGGCCAGGTAATAAATATTTCAGGTTTGTGGGCCACATGGTCTTTGTCACAACTAACCAATTCTGCCATTATAGCATGAAAGCAGCCACAGACAATACAAAAACGATGAGTGCGTTTTGCACTGTTGGTGGGAATGCAAACTGTGCTGCCAATCTGGAAAACAGTATGGATTTTCCTCAAAAAATCAAAAACAGAACTACCCTATGACCCAGCAATTGCAAGGTACTTATCCAAAGAATACAAAAATGTTGATTAGAAGGGGCACATGCACCCTAATGTGTATAGCAACACTATCAACAATAACCATATTATTGGAAAGAGCCCAGATGTCCATCAACTGATGACTGGATAAAGAAGATGTGGAATGGATTATTACTCAGTGATCAAAAAGAATGAAACCTTTCCATTTGCAACAATATGGGTGGAACTAGAGTGTATTATGGTACACGCAATAAGTCAGAGAAAGAAAAGTATCATATGATTTTACTCATATGTGGAATTTAAGAAACAAAACAGATAAACATAGGAGAAGGGAAGGAAAAATAAAATAAGATAAAAACAGAGAGGGAGACAAACCATAAGAGACTGGGGCTTGCTAGAGGCTTGTTAGAGGGGTTTGGGGGTGGGGATAGGCTAGATGGGTGACAGCCATTGAGGAGGGCACTTGTTGGGATGAGCACTGGGTGTGGTATGTGGGTAATGGATCTCCAGATTCTACTCCTGAAATCAGTACTACACTATATGTTAACTAACTTGAATTTAAATTGAAAAAAAAGATGAATGAAATGAAAAGATAAATGAAAAAAATTATGTGTGTGGCTGTATTCCTAAAAAAGTGCTATCTACAAAAGCAGGCAGATTTGGCTTTTGGGCTGGTCTTGTTCATTTGTTTGCAAACTATGTGCATCAGGATAACCTGAGTGACTTCTGACAAAAAAAAAAAAAAATGCCCAGACCCCAGATTCTGTTTCCACGGGTTCAGGCTGAGGCTCAGGTTCCCAAGGTTAGTTATTCTGACGAACCAAAGTTTAAGAACCCCTGCTCTTTTTTCTTAAAAAATACAACTCTAAAATATTATGTCCACTATCAAAATTTTGATAACAGACTAATAAGGGACTCATAAAAGGGAAGTTTAGACAAGAGAATCAAAGTTGGCCCAATGAAGATTAGCCTACTTTAAATTGAGAAAAATAGAATGATTTCTGCATTTCTAGAAATTTTGGGAACCATTAATTTTGACCTGTAATTCTAGCTAGCCTCAATTTCCCTAAATCATCTAAATAGTAGCATTCAAATAAGTTGTGGAAGTATAGTTACAGCTAAATAATATTTTGGATTTAGCCCTTACGGTGTAAATTGAATTGAAACAATTTCAACTGATTTTAAAAGGTTCATCACCCTTCCAGCCTCTAAAATTGCTTACTACTCCAATTATTAAAATTATCAAACCAAAAAATTATTTAATAATAAGAGCTTTACAGCCCATAAAATACCCCATTGTTCTAGCATAGCATCAGTTGATACTTTATAAATCTGGATCCAGACTTTTTCCAACAGCCTGTTGAAAGCTACTCAGCAAAGCAATGAAAAGATAGAAAATTTTTTTGCCATATAGAAATTGAGAGGAGGATGGGTCCCACCCGGTACAAAAGCATTTCTCATACAAAGAAAAGACACTTAAATTATAAACAGATGGCTAATCATATGACAATCAATTAGAATATATCAGGTGAGGTCTGGTTCCAAATTTGAATTCCATTTTTGTTGGCTAGCCCCAAGAGTTTCCTTCACATTGGGATGAACTGCTACGTGGAACTGGAGGCTCTGGCCACTCCCTGTCCTCCCTCCCTGAATGGCCAGGACAAAGACTGCTGCATAAGCAGAGAACTTGGCATCAGTGGCAGCTTGCATTGAGCCCATCTGCCAGCTGATGGTGATGGATGAAGGAGCAAGTGAGAGCCCTTCTTGGCTAGTGGATGAGTTTCCATTTGGTTCTCTTTTGTTATTCAGCCCAAAGCAAGTAATTTTTATCATCTTATTTTCCTTCTTTGGTTCTTTACAGTATGCTGCCTGCCTGATGTACTGTACAAATATTGACCAGGTTTTAAAAAAAAAATCAGAGTTCAATTCTCAAATTTTAACACTGAATCGATGAATAAATATGCACAAATTGCCTCATTTCCCTATACTTCAATTTTGACAAATGAGAAAATTACACTTTTTAATGTATTTAATAAGACCATAAACAGGTTAATCTTGCTGTAAGGCAATTGGATATTAGAACAGAGGAAATTCAACAATCTGATATTTTAAGTTGTTTTTATAAGTGGCACAAAGCTGTTTTAAATATGTGGTTAATGATGCAAGACTTTAATGCCTGTATAATTAAGAAATGATTTTTATATTTGCATTTGGCAAATATAAACTAACTTATAAATGTTTAATAACATCGTAATGATCTCTGTATGTGTCCAAATCCTCTTAAACCCAAAGCACCCCCTCCCAATGATGACACATTTAGTACTCTCTGGTTTTTATTTTGAAAAGCTGCTAATTTTCAGCTTGTCCTCACTAAAGTGAATGCTGGTGATCTCACTGGTTTCGTTCAAAGCAGGGTGAACCACGCTGAAACCCTTTCTGAAGCCTCTGGTTATGCCTAACAAGCAACTCTCAGCAATGAACGTGATTGTCTGCTATACACCATGACTGCTGATCCTGTTCCACTGCATGGTCAATAAAACCTATAGTATTCTGGAACTGATTCTTAGAGGTCAAACTTGTAACTGTATTTTTCCCAAAGATAGTGGAATAAAACGTCTTTATGTTTGCTTGATTTAATTTTTCCCCAAAAGAACGAGCATCATGGCTCAAGAATGTTGGTTTACTACCAAAATGATATTGTATCTTAAAGTCACAATACTCAAACAATTTATCCCTCTGGATTGCATTCCCCATGTCTTTCTTCAGTTTGAAATCAACTCCTATACTTCTCTCATATTGTAATCCAAGAAGACGTATACTCATATCACATCTAATATGCATCTCCCTGACCTCCACTGTACGGCTTTCACTTTTGATCTCTAAATTAAACAATGAGTTGCTTATCCACACCTCCTACTTATAAAGTAGAGGGATCTTTGAGTGGTTTCTTAACTTTCTACATAAAGTGCTACAATCTCCTTAAGAATAACAGTCTTTTGTTTGTTGAGAACTTAGGGTATATTTCTTTTTTCTTCCCTAAAGATTTTATTTAATTTATTTCAGAGAGAGAGAGAGAGAGAGAGAGAGAGAGGGCATGAGCAGGGGGAAGGGACAGAGGGAGAGGGAGAAGTGGGCTCCCCTGCTGAGCGGGGAGCTGGATGCAAGACTCTATCCCAGGACCCTCGAGTCCATGACCTGAGCTGTAGGCAGACGCTTAACCAACTGAGCCACCCAAGCGACCCTTCAGGGTATATCCTAAAATGAAAGTGAATAAAGAAAAATAAAGAACAACTCATCCATCCTAAAGGAAGACTTTGCAATGAATATATACTTTTTTCCCTTCTTTTTTGTCTTCTGTCAAGTATCAAACTATAGTCTATATCATCTTAAATAAACAAGGCTCCTGAGTTTCCAAGCAAGAAAAAGGAAACACAGAAATGGCCTTTTGGGGGGAATTTATGTTTTCAATTTTTTCTTCTCCAGGTGATGAACCACCATGTTTAAAGTCAAGTATTCTTCCTCCACTATTGTATCTGCCAAAATCCTGGTCATCCTCTGACACTTGACTCAAGTTCCATATTCAGTAGTGTTCTCTAACTTCCTCAAACCAAGCAGCTACACCCTCTGTGGCTTGATCTATTTCTGACAGTATACTGGTTGCAGGCTAGCCTTCAGGTGTTCTCTCATGCTTTCATACCTGTGCGTTATGCCTTGCCCAAGGCACATAACTAGTAAGCTCCTATGGGGAAATGAGACCCATCGTTGCTGTTCCAAGTTCTAGGATCTTTCCCTCCACATCATGCATCTCCTTGAACATTGGTTTCTGTCACTCTTTACGAAGAAGAAGGAAGATGTTGTTCTCTCCCGCAAAGGATGGTAACTTAGTATTTTATGTGCTACCAAATGACTTTGTCTCCATAAATTTCATTCTTCCAATTGGTTCTCTGCTCCTCAAATTTCTCCTTCTCTAGCTCCTTCAGGGACTCCTCATCCTCTTCTTGATCTTTCCAATTTTGAAGTTCTCCAAAGTTTATCTTCAGTAATCTTCTCCTTTTGGGTTCTCTACATTAGTGACTTCACTTATACCCATGAGTTCAGAGACTGCTCAAGGGTAGATTACTTGGCTCAAGTCTCTAGCCCTATAGTCTCTCAAGTTCCACTGTTATATTTTCTGGTACCTGTTTAACATCAGCAATGTGTTGTTTTTGTTTTTTAATGGTCTCATCAATTTTTTCTGTATGTATGATCAGGGTATCAGCTTTTCCTTCTATTGTACCAAGTTCTCTCCAGAGAGAATCTCAATGTTTTCTTTTCTTTCTCCTGCATCCCCACTCCAATTGCTAAACAAGTCATAGAGGTCTGTCCTCCTCTTCCATTTCTAGTGGCATCTCCTTAATTCAGGGCCTCTTCATCCTGCTTCTGACCAAGTTCAATGGATATCTAACTCTTCTCACTCTGATCTCCTTGCCCCAATCCTTCCGACATGTTGCTTGAAGCCATGGAATAAATGATGCCAAAGCAGAGGAGGCAAAGCTAGGCAAGTACCTTGACCTTAAACAGATGGAAAACCAATATTTTCAGATCAAGGCAGGATAGGTCAACAGATTAATATTTTTAAACTATTGGAAAATATAGGTGGAAAGAGAGGAAAAGAGAGAGACAGATCATGAAGGGATATCCTGAAAGCCAAGTAGGAGAAGTAGGGAGGGGCCAAATAGTGGAAGAAGTCAAAGAGGATATTTCTTTATCTCTCATATATTCTACTTCCTTACCATCTCTTTTCTTATCATATCACCAACAACAAATAATACTTACATTAAAGCAATAAAAACTTGATAGCCAGCTCATTTTAGTTTTTATAATTAATTGCACCTGTCAGAGTAATGAGTCTCAAGAGACTGACAGAGTAGGAAGTTAGAGCAGTATTAAATAGGATATAAACCTAGGGGGCACCTGGGTGGCTCAATCAGTTAAGCATCTGCCTTGGGCTCAGTTCATAATCCTGGGGTCCTGCAATCAAACTTGCATCTCACATTGCATTCGACTCCCTGCTTAGTGGGGAGCCTGCTTCTCCCTCTCCCTCTGCCATTGTTCCTCTTGCTTATGCTCTCTCTCTCTCTCTTTCTCTATGTGTCAAATAAATAAATAAATACTTTAAGAAAACGATATAAACCTAGATCCTGGGAATGCACCAAAGTGTTCTTTTCTGGGAGCAACTATTACTGTATCAGTCTCAATACAATCTCCTTTGTAAGGTTGTGTTATATGTATTTATCCACCAATGCTGAAGAAAAAGTGTTAAGTTTTATTAGCCCCAGGTATACATTTAAACTTTATCAGAAAAAAAATTAATGAAATCAAACACATCGCATCCTTGAAATGAAGGGTTTCTTGTTTGACCACTCCTCAAAATTATTTGCAACTGAATCAAGAAATGACAGAATAACCAACCATTAAAAACTCCTGGGTTCATTTAGTCTCCAACCAAAGGTAGTCAGTCCTGAAGAGAATTTATAATTAAAGCATCTTTATTTAAAACAGATTTTTGTCAACTGTGGTTTCCAACCCATGAGTGAGTTGTGAAACCAATTTAGTAGGGTATGATCAATGTTTTAAAAAAATTTTAGGGGATCCTTGGGTGGCTCAGCAGTTTGGCACCTGCCTTTGGCCCAGAGCATGATCCTGGGGTCCCGGGATCGGATCCTGCGACTGGCTCCCTGTGTGGAGCCTGCTTCTCTCTCTGCCTGTGTCTCTGCCTTTCTCTCTCTCTCTCTGTGTGTGTGTGTGTGTGTGTGTGTGTGTGTCTATCATGAATAAATAAATAAAATATTTAAAAAAATAAACAAAAAATTTTAAATTAATTTTTACCCTTAAAAATGTTTTTAATTTAAATTCTAGCTAGTTAAAATACAGTGCAATATTGGTTTCTGGAGTGGAATTCAGTTATTCATCACTTGCATACAACACCCAGTGCTCATCACTAGTGCCCTCCTTAATACCCATCACTTATGTATCACTCAGTTTTTTCTCTATCCCTAAGAGTCTCATATGGTTTGTTTCCTTCTCTCTCTGTCTCTCCTTTTCCCCCTTCCCATATGTTCATCTGTTTGGTTTCTTAGTGAGTGAAATCAGATTAACATTTTTCTAAAAATATGAAACACAGTAACAAAATCGTTAGGATGCATCACAAATTGCAACGGTATTATTTCATAAAACTTTTATTTCAGTAAATATATTTGCATATATGCATGCACTAGGTTACAATGTAAAGGTATACTTCTTGTGTGTTACAGTCAAAAAGTTTTAAAAAATTTAGGGCAATATAATATGCTTTCTGCTGCTTAAAAACAATAGCAGCCAATTCCATCAGATTACACTGCCTTCCATCATCCTAGCTTTTCCTGAAATCACTGCTTTAAAAAGATACCCTACCTTTCTCCTCAGCAACACCTTTAGTGCATTCTTATACCTGTGATTCTCAAAGTGCCATCCATGAACCCCTGGAGGTCCCTGAGACCCTTTCAGAGAGTCTACAAGTTAAAAACTATTTTATTGTAAGACTTGGACATTATCTGCATTTTCAGTGTGCTGATATTTGCACTGGTGGAGCAGAGTCAAGATGGCAGAAACTGCTGGGGCACTGGTACCAGTGGTGGCAGTGGCACCAAATTGTAGTGTATATGGCTCTGCCATGCACTTGCAGGGTTTCCTTCAGAGGCCAATTTCACTGAACAGTGACCTTATTGAAGCAGTAAAAAGTATTCAGTTTCTTAAATGTTTACCCTTGAGCACATATCGATTTAATATTCTGTGTGAAAATTGTAGGAAGTTGTCATAAAGACCCGGATGCATACCAGTTATGATGGTTGTCTCAAGGAAAATCATTTGTGCAGTGAGCTGAACTAGCTGCTTTTCAATGGAATAGCATTTTTACTTGAAAAAACTATGCTTATTCATATGTTGGTATTTGGCAGACATTGTCTCTAAAATGAACAAAGTGAGACTATCACTTCAAGGAAAACAACTGAAAGAATGTATTGCCAATAATACAATTCCAGCTTTATAGCAAAAATGAAAATTTTAGAAAATTTGACGGTATACCAATACTTAAAGAATTTTAGAATGAAATCAGTGGTCATATTGACAAAAGTGAACTTTGACACTGTATAATGAAATGTTTGGAACGTTTGGAAGATCTGGATCACTCAATGAACCACTACTTTCCAAACAACCAATGCATGATACAAGTACAAGATAGATCATTGGATTTTAAAGTGATGGGATACAAAAAGTCACTGATAGGTTTTAGAATCCACCAATTTTTAAGAAACTAATCTTTAAGACACCATCACTTGCTGAGAGTTCTGGCATCAAATTAAAAGAGAATATCCAATTATCTAAAAAGGGTTCTTAAAATACTTCTTCTTCCAGTTACATATTCATGTGAGGCCAAATTTTCTTCACCTCCTTCAACCAAAAAGATGTCTCACATCAGATTGGATACAGAAGCAGATATGGACTACAGCTGTTTTCCATTAAGCTAGACATTAAAGAGATTTATAAAAATGTAAAACAATGCTACTCTTCTCACCTCTTCTCATTAGAAGTTTCTTATTATGTTATTATGTAATGGGCTATTATTTTCTTTTTTTTTAAAGATTTATTTATTTATTTATTTATTTATTTATTTATTTATTTATTATAGACATAGAGAGAGAGGGAGAGAGAGGCAGAAACACAGGAGGAGGGAGAAGCAGGCTCCATGCCGGGAGCCCGGGACTCCAGGATCACGCCCTGGGCCAAAGGCAGGCGCCAAACCGCCGAGCCACCCAGGGGTCCCCAATGGGCTATTATTTTCGATGAATAGAATAAATTTAAAGTTTTCCCCAGTTTTAATATCTAAATACAATAAACACTGGTAAATGTAACACATATAAACAGAGCTCTCTGGGGTCCTCAGTGATTTTTAAGAGTAGAAAGGACTCTGAGACCAAAATGTTTGAAAACCACTATCCTGGATCTTATTTGATGCCTCTTTCAAAAATCACTAAATTCAAAAATATTCATATTTGAGCTTCTGAGTCAATAATTACACTATCTATGACCAGCTTGTTAACAGGTATGGATTTAAAGCCATTTCTAGATTTTAAAAATGAATTTCCTAACTGGAGAATATTTAATGTACATGCCATTTAATAGGTAAGGGCTCCCAATAAAATCCTTAATGTTCTCTCTCCTGCTAATCTTGATTTTAATTACTATGTTATCAAGCTTGGTATCATATAAAAACATAACCTTTATTCATTAGTAGAAGCCACAATTCTAATCTGACATTTTAAATTCCTCATCTTACCTGAGCTGTGTATCACACATGATGCAAATGCCTGTCACAGTGTTCTGAACATCAAGAGCTTTCTTGATAAAATGCCAGTAGAAGAACCCATGCTCCAATGTCTCCAGAACACTCCAGAACAGACATTATCCTGCAATGAAAGTTTGTATGAAATCAACATGACTTAATTACATTCATCATACTGAAAATCAAATTCTATGCCAATGATACATGGCACTTGGAGCTTATTTTACAAACATTAACTAATTAATCTGCAAAACATAATGATATATGAGCATAATGGCAAAGCATAATGATATATGAGCTGACAACCTAATTATGTCTAATTATTCATAAGATTTCTCCCTTCCAAGTGTTTTCTATTGCCAGTTCAGAGAAACGGGCCTGCTATGTGCTTAAATCAGATGTGGAAATCAGCTATCACTTATCCCATCCAGAATTCTCTTGCTACAGAGTGCCCACATTTCCTTTTAGAGCAGATCATCCTGTACCATTTTCCACTGGAACACTTCATAGAAACCCCGGAACCCCCAAACATTAATCTAGTGCTGAACTCACAGTTCTAGATCTTAAATGACATTCTTTGCTCCTTTCTTTCCTCCAGGCAGTTTTGGTCATTACCCCAATTTCTCTGACCAGTTTTGCTCTACTGTTGTTTCTTCTCACAGCATATTTTTCCACTGTAAGGATACTTAGAGGCATAGGTCCAATCATCTGTGCACTTTCTTTCCTCCAAATTTTGTCAGCAGAGGCCAAAGCTGCCTTCTCTGTGCCTTCATTTCTGTCACCTCCTTGACTTGAACACTTCAGAGGTTTCTTCCAGCTTCTCTACATTCCCTCATTTCTCATCCCAGTTGAAATTAGGCAACTTTGTTCTATCTGGTAATCCCACTTTGGCTTCTAAATTTTCTCTTTAACAGCAATTTGGGCCTTAAAAGTCGATGCCATATATTTAAAAACATTGCTAGAAGACATATTTGTGAAGTGGGATGTTACCATTTGTGGGGAAAAAAAGATATTATACAATTTTGCTTAAAAATGTATAGATTAGCTCAGGAATGGGAGATAAATGACAATTCTTATGAAAGCTATATAGATTTCTCCAGAGAAACAGAACCAACAGGATGTGTTTGTGTGTGTATGTGCATGTGTGTGCGTGCATGTGTGTGTGTGTGTGTGTGTGTGTGTGTACAGAGAGGAGAGATAGACTTATTTAAGGAATTGGCTCACACGATTGTGGAAAGCAGTAAATCCAAAATCTGCAGGGTAGGCGGGCAGGTTGAAAATTCCAACAAGAGCCAATATTGGCAGTCTTGAGTCCGAAAGCAGAATTTCTCTTTCTTGGGGAAAATTTCAATCTTTGCTCTTAAGGCCTCCAACTGTTCTGGTGAGACACCCATCCACATTATGGAGGATACTTTACTCAAAGTCTACTGATGTAAATGTTAATTGCATCTAAAAAATACCTTCACAGCAACATCTAGACTAGTGTTTGACCAAACAGCTGGGCACCCATAGCCTAGCCAAATTGACACATAAAATTAGCCTCACAATGTTTTCAGAAAGCATTTAAGGCAACTGTCTGTATTTTTCACCTTTGTGACTTTACCAGCTAATAAAGTACCTCCTGTATTGGATGTTCACTACTCATTGGCCAAGTAAATAAATGTAAGTTGGACTTGTGTTTTCAATAAAATTATAAACTTGAGTGACAGTGTTTATATTGCATTTCCTTTAACTATGGGAATCATTCAACACAAATTTTCTGGGAGTGTACTGATTTCAAAACCCTGTCCCATTGTCACACTTGCATCCTCATTTTTAAGTGTACAAAATGTGGTTATTGTACCTCTAACAAGTAGTTTCATGCTGAACACAATCCTTAAATCTCACTAAATACTTACTGATTCAAATGAAATTTCCAGTCAGTGGACATTTTGCTTAAAACATGACAAAATGCAACTGGGGGAAATTATCATTTCTCTTCTCATTTATTCATGAGACACAAAATGCAGTCTGGTTCTTGTGTTTTAAATTTTCCATGTCCAGTACAGGGTGTGGTTATAATGAATTGTTGAGCCAATATGAAGTAAGATACTTGGTAATCAAGGGCAAGTTTAAACAGTGTTGAACATTTTTTTAGGGTGAGTGAACATGCAGGTAATGTATCCAGGAAAAGTCTTATGTAGAAAGAGAGGGACACAATTGGACAAAATCCCTGCTTATGGATTCTCTATGCCAGTAACATGACCTTACAATCTCAGGAGGAAGGTTAATTTTTTTTTAAGATATAAGAAGACATTAGAATAAAAAAATAAATAAAACTTTTTTTCCAATAAAAATTACTTGGGACTTTTCTGGACTGCTGGAATTATTTTCCTACTTTATAATCTGATGTGATTTTCAAAACTGCTGGTTTGTTCCAAAACAATATCTCAAAGGAGTACAAGTTATACCACTTGGAGTTTGGATTGCCCTGCTGAAAACTTAAAGCTATTATAGAAAAATAAGTGATGAATTATCTTCAAGGAAGGCAGAAAGTGCTTGAAACAAAGGCCTTCAGCTATTCAGTCAAAAAATTAGTGAGATTTAGTAATGGCTTGGGTACAGGAGTGAAGATAGAGAAGGGATGAAAGATGTCTTCGCTGCAGTAGGAGACTGGAATTATGCTGATCTCATTATGAGAAACAGAAAAATTAGAAGAGAGAACCCATGTGGAATATTTAGCAGAGGAGTGGAAGTGATGAGTGATTTGGAGCATGCTGAATTTAAGTGGAACATGGAGATACCTTGTAAACAGCAAGCAAGAAATCAGAACCAGAACTGATGTTCCCAGGATCTTTACCATAGAATTTTTTTTTTACTTTACCATAGAATTTAAATAAAGCCCTAAGTATTAACCATGGTTAATCCCCTGCCTCCCCTACATCTACCCACACCACAAATGTACTCCTCCTGGACTCCAGTGGGAGGGTGTGATTTGCAGGCCCCCTACTCTGAACCTTCTGGAATATGTGATTGCTCTCTCTTTACCTGGAATGTTCTCTTTCTTTTTCCAGCTCCACACCCAACAACCCCATACTCCAATTTCAACTCAAAGTTCAGACTTTACTTTAGACATTGCTTCCCTGATTGCCCCCCTACACACACACACACACACACACATACACACACACTACTGTGTTAGGTTAGTTGCCCTCCTATGAGCTTCCCGAGTACTCAGTATTTATACCCCCCCTTATACCATTGTTATAAGACCCTGCTTACTTCCCTCCCATCCAACTCAAGTTTAACATTCCCAAGCGCAGGCACTGCACTCTTTCTGCTCATTACTATATTCTTAAGTCCACTACACATAGTAGCCACTCATGAAATTGAATATACAAATTAATTACCAGAGAGGGTTAAATATAAGCCAGATGGCAGTGGATAAAATTCTCCAAAGGCATGACTGAAAAAAGAGGATGATACTTGATGGTTGATGATAGTGATATTTCAAATAACAAGCTTGGAAGTGCTTTGAAAAATCAATTCCCTGTTGTATATGTGTATCTCATGGAATGGGTGTTGAGATTATGGTGTCGTATTCTGATGTGGCTTTTCTAGTGAGACATGGAAGGTCAGAGCACACCCATGTGGGTGGTGGGTGTATCTTCTACGAATCCCAAAGCCTTTTTCTAGGGCACCCACCTGTGAAATCAGTGGGTCCCCAGACAGGAAGTGGAACTAAGAGGTGGGCTTGAGAGTGTGTGGAAGGAGAGGCTTGATCTTGCTTTCTTAGGCTGGAGGCATGGCTTCCAATTTAGGGGCCTAGACACACAAGGCTATTGAGCACTTGAAGTAAGCTGTATGGATTGAGCTATGCAGCAAGGATAAAATACATACCAGGTTTCCAACTTGGTACAAAAAAAATTAAATAATTTTTATTTTGATTGTGTGTTGAAATGATAACATTTTGGATTTTAGTGGGTTAAATAAAGTACATTATTAAAATGTATTTCACTTACTTTTTTAAAAAAACTTTTTTAAAACAAGGCTACTAAGACTTTTTAAATGCTGTATTGGCTTACATTATATTTCTTTTCAACAGCGCCACTCTAGAGTAAAGAGGAGGTCTCCACATCTCCAAAGGTCCTCCTGGGTAGAGTTGTGAAGGCCTGGAATAGGCCTAAAAGCCTGAAGACTAAACCAGGTCTTGTAAAAGCAGAATGGCTTACGAGCATCTCTTTCTTGCTTCCACTCATAATTCTACAGAGCAGGAAGTATCACAATTCCCCATAAAGAGAAGAAACTGAGGCTTGAGAAACTGAGGCTTGAGGAAGTAGAATAATTTGCCCAAGCCACACAGCTGGTTGGCCCAAAGCCCAGATTGAGACTCAGATCTTCCTTCATCCAGGGTCCTCCTGCCAACCACTACAATACTACACGTCATTTCCTCACTGATCCACAGCTGACAGACACACTATGGCTCTAGCTTGTGGATATTTCCTATGTGTACACACTGTCCTGAGGACTTAAGACTCACATATTTAATCTTCATAGTTACCCTAAGGAGTGTGGTTCTTGTTATTATTACTATTATTATTATTAATATTATTCTCATTTTATAAGTGAGGAAATGGAGTCCCAGGAAAGTGAAGTAACTGGTTTGAGATCATACAGCTTCTAAATCATGGGATTATTTGACTCATAGTTCTCCTATGTTTAAAGTTCTCTAAATATTCCATCTCTCTAAAATGTCCATTAAAGATATCAAAAAAATATATATATCTGGTAGGTGCATCTGGCTGGCTTGGTAGTTTGAACTTATGACTCATGATTTAGGCTCAGGTCATGATCTCAGGGTCCTGGAATCGAGCCCTGCGTGGGGCTCTGTGCTCAGTGGGGAGTCTGCGGGAGATTCTCTCTCTCTCCCTCTATCCCTCCTCCCATTCTCTCTCTCTCTCTTGCTCTCAAATAAATACATAAATATTCTAAGAAAAAGTGTGTGTGATAGGTAAAAGCCAACCCTCTTTGATTAGAGACTAATATCTTATGACGTTTTAGGGAGAGGAACTTGTACCTTCTAGAGCTCCCCTCTCCTCCCCTAAGTAGCCAGGGGAGAAAAACACTGTCTGATATAATTCAAAGAAGACACAAGTCCTCCTAGACTCATCCTTCAGAGTTAACACATTCTGCATAGTCATCTAGCCCACACTCTCCTTTTACAGATGAGAAAATGAGGCCCAGGGAGGTAAAGGGATTTGCTAAGGCCATGCAGCTGGTTCGTGGCAGAGCAGGACTGGAATACAGGTGATCTCTCGAAATGTTTGACTCTCCAGGACCTACACAGCCTCCAGAGGACCAAGGAGAGTGTGGAGAATTTGGGAGGAGGAAGGTGAGCTGCTGCCCTACTGGCTGTTGGAGGCAAAGCGTATAGTCTCATTGCACACAGTTTCTGTGCTGCCCCCAAAGCCAGCAGAGCACAACAGTGTGCCTGGG
This sequence comes from Vulpes lagopus, assembly GCF_018345385.1. NCBI lineage: Eukaryota > Metazoa > Chordata > Mammalia > Carnivora > Canidae > Vulpes > Vulpes lagopus. Next base: position 37,951,056 of record NC_054832.1, read on the forward strand.
CCTGGGAGAGAACTGCCAGACCAGTCCCTGCTTGTTCCATAATCTACAGCTCATTAGGGCTAGGGATCCAGACAAACAGGACAAACCATATAAAACAGCATTCACCATGCACATGAAAACAGGTAGAGGTTTTTTCTTTCAGTGCTTTTCCCCCCTCTTTAATCATGGGCAGATCCAGGCTTTGTACATAACTTGGTAGAGCAGCAGTGATACCTGACTGGCCAGACAGGTTTAGGAAATTGTGCTGGGGAGGAGATGCCTCCAGGAAAGGCAGATGACTCTCCATGCTGATCCTGGAAAATCTCACTCACACTGGAAAAAATTTTAGTTAGCAACCTGGACCTAAAGCTGTTCCTGGATGCTGCTCTCCAAGCATCAAGCTGTTCAATGGCTTAGGAGCTCACCAAGCCTCGACTCACTGTCTGTCCCTGCACACACTCACACTTTCCACTGTCATTGGCGGGGGGGGGGGGGGGGGGGGGGGGTGTCTCTGTTCCTGGTGGTCTCATTTTGGATGTGCTCTTCCCTGAGGCCCAATGGTCACAGACACCTTGAAGCTTTTCCAGACCACACTCAGCCCACTAATCATTCCTTTCTGTGGAATCTTAAGATGAATACCCTCCTGCACTTAGCACTTAGGTAGTTTGTAGTTGGTTTACATTTATCTCTCTATCTTCTGTCTCCTAGACTGTGATGAAGCCACTCAAAGCAAGGGACAGATCTAGATTCCCCTGTGAATTCTCAATTCCTTCCTGGTATAGAGCCATGAGAGCAGAAGACACTCAGTGAACCTTGGGTGCTGCTAATGACAGTATGACAATAAAGATGATGCAGGAGAAGGAGAGGGGAGAAAGATAGAAGGTGAATCCTGTTCAAGTAAAGTGGTCACAGAAAACCTACAGGACAAATTGGATGACTTATAGAAACCAAACTCTAGGCCAAAGAAAAATAGTACAAATAATCAAATTTATGGCCATGAAACCTCTGCCTGCACATTTGTCACACCTGGTTCCATAGGCCATATCAGGGGTATTCAATGCAATACAGGACTGTCTTTTTATTTCCCAATTTGAGGCGCTCACTGTGATAGTTTTATATGCCGACTTGATGAGGCCACGGGGAACACAGACTGTTGGGTCAAACACTGTTCTGGGTGTTTCCAGAAGAGTGTTTCTGGACAAGATTAGCATTGGCATCAGTAGACTGAGTAAAGCAGATTGCTCTCCCTAACGTGGGGAGGCCTCTTCCACTCAGATAAAGATCTGCATAAAATAAAAGACTGAGCAAGAGGGAATGTCTTCTGCCTGACTGATGAGCTGGAACGCGAGTCTTTTCCTGCTTTCAATCTCAAACTGAAAAACGGACTCTTCTTGGGTCTCAAGCCTTCTGACTTTTAGACTAGAACTTCTACCTCAGCTCTCCTGGATCTTGGGACTTCTCAGTCTTCATCATCACATGGATCTGTAGCCATATCTGTATCCATATATCTACATCTCTGTTGATTCTTTCTCTCTGAAGAACCTTGACTAATTCACCCACATAGCTGGCCTTCTTAACTGAGCAGCAGAAGTCCTGACTCCACCACAAACCAAAGTGAACCTTAGATGAGGATGTTAGCTTCTCTAAACTGAAACTTTTTATTTTGCTTTGTAAAAAGACAAAAATTTTAAGTGCTTTTAAGAAACACAAATGCCTCACCTACGTCACAGAGCTTTTGTGAGGATCAAGTGAAATAACAAATGTAAGCATGGAAGATTGGAACTGGAAGAAAAAGGTAATACACCAGGATATGAGTAACTGCGTCTTGACCTTGAACTTGTGGCCACTTGCCTAATCCTATATTTTCCACATTTAATTTAGGAATTACTTCTAAAAATCTGTTGTCTTGTTGCCTAAAATTAAGTACTCTATTTCTTTTTCTAAAAAAGATTTTTTTTTAATTTATTCATGAGAGACACAGAGAGAGGCAGAGATGCAGGCAGAGGGAGAAGCAGGGTCCCTGTTGGGAGCCTGATGTGGGACTCCAGGATCAGGACCTGAGCCAAAGGCAGGTGCTCAACTACTGAGCCACCCAGGTGCCCTCAAGTATTTTATTTCTAAAATTAAGGCTCTTTGACTTTCCTCAATGCCTTCCCCAGTTCAGGACGAGCCTCATCAGTGGCAAACTTATGCGGTAAGATTTGAGAGGCAATTTTGCACACCCCACCTCCATCTGCCACATTGTTACTCCTTCGACAGAAATATTCCTTTGGGTTAAGACATCATGTTACCAGGAGAGTCCATTTAGAAAGCAAATAATCACAGAAGAAGATCTATTATGTTAATATCTTGGCCTGGATCCATTCCGAGATGCCTCCTTGAGAGTGAAGAGCAAAGGAATGAGACACAAACAGTACAATTTAAGAGGAGGCAGAGGAAAAGATATTGGGGGACTGTCTGGGGAGGACCAGCCTGGGTGGGACACAGCCTTAGGAAGTCCTACATAGTCATCAGTAAAGGCAGGTGGGACAGGGTGTAGAAGGAGGACAGAGGCTAAGGAAAGAGGCCTGAAAGAAGTTAAGGCAAGGTCAGAGTCCCGGGGCGGGGGGGGGGGGCGGGGGGGGGGCAATAGATTACCATCTTGCCAATTGGATACTTGTATTATGGGCTGGCTCTGTTACTGCTTCTCCAGGCCTGAGACCAGACACTCTTATCAGTTCTCTCCTCCCTTGGCTTCTCCCACCTCCCTTGCGATCCCTCACCAAACCCTGCTATTTTAATTTTCATGTCCCTTTGATTCTGCCTTCAACGTCTGGTTCCCAAAGATCCAATTCTGCTGCTGCAGGCCCTGAGGGTCACACCAGAACTGGGCTCCCCCTTTTATCTGGTTCTACCCTTGAGGGCTGTATTTCCCACTTCGAGAATCACGTCCCTCTAGTGTGGATGATCCCGACATTCCCTTTCCCCGGAGGCCTCCCATGGCTTCAAAATGCCGCACAAATGAATGAAACTCTGACCCCTCCTCCTGGACTCCTAACCTGCTCCTTTATCTAAAGTCCTTCTCAGGAAGAGCTAACACTCCTATCGTGAATTAGAATTTATTTAAATATAATCACCAACTATCATCTGGCTGGTGCCCCCAACACTCAACTGAAACTGCTCAGGCAAAGATCACTCATGACTTTTATTGGTCGCTGTTGCCAAAGGGCACAAACACTTCTCATGTATCATCTCTGTTCTCTCAGCCATCTACACATCCTGGTTTTGGCTACTCTGTCCTACCTGACTTCTCAGCACTGGCTACTGCTTTTGTCTGCTCGGCCCGCCTCTTCTTACCTTGGTAACTGCCCCCACCTCCCTAAAGAAGAGTGAGACCAGGATCCACATCTCTCTGCGCTCAGTGGTTGGTCCCAAGATGGGTTACATGTCCCAAATCAGGCCTGTTATTCACCAGGACTTTCTAAATGAAGCTGGTTGTGCACACCCTAATCAATCAGTGTTGCTGTATAACAAATATTCTCAAAATCTTGTTGGCTTATAAGAACCAATATTTATTTTCTCATCTGTGAGTCTATAGGCCAGATGTGGTAAGGACTGACTTCAGGTGGGCTTCACAGGTGTCTTTGTTCTCTCTGGACCAATGGCTACTTAAGGCCTCCTCTTCTCAAGATAGAGCACAGAAATACCGAGCAAGCAGAAATGTGAGCTATCTCTCAAGGTCTTGGCTCAGAACTGTCACTTTGTTGTCACTATCCACATTTCCAGAGCAAGCCATGTGGCCAAACCCAGTATCACTGAGATGCTGCCTCTAGTGGGAGGAATTACAGTCATTTGGCAATTGGCGGGGGAGGAGGGAGGTGAAGAGTTAGGGGTGGATAATAGATATATCCCTCCATGGGAGGGAGGGCATGAAGAAATGGGAACAATAACCAATCTGTCCACTTCCTTTACCTTTCTGAACCCAGGCTCTAAGGATGGACACCAGGAGAGGCTGTGGCCATGCCCCCACCATGTGAAGCTGACCTGAGGATGAAGACCATACCCAGAAATCAGGTTCCTGGATCTAGTGGTCTAGCTCCATCCCTGCCTTCCCAGGTATTAATTATGAGTCATTGAATTTTCTTTTGGTTTGGGATCCTTTCACTCATGTGCCAAGAGGCCTAGCCAATATATTCTTTTACCTCTCGAGTGGTCCTTGTTGGCCTTGTATTCTGCACTCAGCTCTCCTCCCTCTAGGAAAGGGGTCAGCAAACTATAGTTTGTGCCAGCCACCTGTTTTTGTAAATAAAGCTTTATTGGATCACAGCCACACACTAATTTACATACTGTCTGTAGCTGCTTCTGCACTGTAACAGCAGAGTTGAATAGTTACGGTAGGAGACCATATGGTCCACAAAACCTAAAATATTTACTATCTGGCCTTTTATAGAAAAAGTTTGCCTGGTCCTACTCCAAATGATGGGGGCCATGTGCTTTCCCTGGCCAGCCTCATCCACCTAAATCTCGCTGGCCCCAGACTTCACCCCTGCATCTTAAGATAATCGTGCACCTCCTTTTCTGCTTAGATGCCCCACAAGCTCCTCAAATTCGATTGAGTCTTCAACTCACTGAATTCACCCTCTCTCCCTAAAGCGAATCTTCCTTCCTAGTACCCATGTTGGTAAGTGATGCTGCCTTAGCACCCAGTAGTCCCAACTAGAACACATCTTAGACTCTCTCTCATCTCTGTCTCTCTCTCCCCTGCTTCACATCTCCTTACCCCCACCTTCTCTCTCCCTCCCCTGCTCCATCCACCGGTTGTGCAGGTTTTACTTGGAAACATTTCTGAGATCTCTGCTCTCTCTCACCTTTGTCATGTATCCTCATTGCAGGCTCTTAACTTGACTCTCCCTCTCTGGTGTTTTCCATCTAAACCATCACTGCCCTTCCAGTAGGGAATCTTTTAAAGCAACAATCCTGGGGCACCTGAGTGGCTCAGTGGTTGAGTGTCTGCCTTTGGCTCAGGTCGTGATCCTGAGGTCTTAGGATCGAGTCCCACATCAGGCTCCCCACAGGGAGCCTGCTTCTCCCTCTGCCTGTGTCTCTGCCTCTGTGTGTGTGTGTGTGTGTGTGTGTGTGTCATGAATAAATAAGTAATATCTTTAAAAAAAAAAAAAAGTAAAGCAACAATCCTGTTCTGCTGTTCCCTTATGTAAACTTACTCAACTGCTCCCACTAACAGTCAAGTCAAACCTTAATAACCCAGCACACAAATCTTCTATGTCCTGGACCTGCTGGTCCTTCTGTCCTTATTCTCAGGGTAAATCTCATCTCAGCCATGACTAATTGGAAACATGCCCACTATACTGTTTCTTGTTTCTGGCCTTGTTTTATGCGCTGATCACCCCCACCTCCCTTCTGCAGTGGCTAACTCATCCTCCGGGATTTGGAACATTTGGGCCCTCCTTTCTAGGTAGCCTCAGGTTGCACTTGCCTTCCCAAACTGAGCTGAGGATAACCACTTTGTTGTCTCCCAGCTCTCATGCTAAAGTTAACTTGAGTCTACCTGTTACCTGCCTGTCTGCTCACATTGGTATCAGTTCTTGGGCAAAAAAAGCCCATGCTTTATTCATCCCTGTGCCTTTGGCTCCTGGCACCAAATGTTGGGTGAACTGAGTTGAACTATAAAATGTTTTTTACTCATATTACCTAGTATGGAATGTTTACAACAATATTTGAAATAAAATATTATTATTCCCAACTTTATGAACTAGGAAATTGAATCTCAGAGAATTTACCCCAAGCCACACAGCTGATAAGGAGCAGAAGACTTAACTTAAATCCAGGTCAACTGACCTTGAACTTTTGAAAACTTTGACCAGAAAATCTTGCATTTGATTCTCGATTCATCTTTTGTATTAGTTATAAAGTATATCGCACTTATAAAAATTACATCCAGGCAGCCCAGGTCGCTCAGCGATTTAGCGCCTGCCTTTGGCCCAGCGCGCGATCCTGGAGACCCCGGATCGAGTCCCGCGTCGGGCTCCCGGTGCATGGAGCCTGCTTCTCCCTCTGCCTGTGTCTCTGCCTCTCTCTCTCTCTCTCTGTGTGACTATCATAAATAAATAAAAATTAAAAAAAAAAAAAAAAAAAGAAGGTGCCGGTTGTGAACGAGGAAGAGGGCCTAAATGTGACCAGGCTGGTGCCTTGATCTTGGACTTCCCAGCCTCAAAACTGTGAGCAATGAATTTCTGTTGTTTATAAGCTATCCAGTCTGTAGTATTTTGTTATAGTGGCCCAAAGAAACTGAAACAAAATATAAATTAAAAAAACAACTATTTTTGCTAACCAGGCAGGTATAGATAGATTCTCTCTCTCTTTTTTTTAATAGATTCTCATTGAGCTTTTAAATTTGCATTTTTCTGATTATTGGTGACATGGAAGCATTGTGTAAGTTTATCAGCCATTTATACTTTCTCTTAAGGAAACATGCCTGTTTATGTTTTTGCCCATTTTTCTACTGGTTTATCAGGCATTTTCTTATTGATCTATAGGAGTTATTTACATATTCTGGATGTGAAATTTCATCAATTTTATGTCATAACAAATAATGTTCTCCCTTTGTGACTTATCTTTTTATATTTTTGGTCTATTGATGTATGAAAGTTCTTAATTTTACTGCAACTGTGTATATCAACTTTATCCTCTGTGGTTTGTATTTTTTTGTGCATATCTGTTTGTTTAAAAAGTTCTTCCCTCTCCCACCATCATAAGTAGTAAAAGATACAACTTATAGAGTACTTTCTATGTTGCAGTACTCATTAGCTCCCTTTTACAGAGGATAAATGCAAGGCACAGAGAAATTAAACCACTTGATCAAAATCACACAGCAAATCTGCAATGGAGTCATGATTTAGCTACAAATGATGTGGCACCAAAATAGAACTCCTAGAATTAACTGAAGAACAGACCTCCACCATTTCAGCTCTAAAAACAGCCAGTAGATCAAGGGTTTTTGGTGTCCTGTAAAGTGAACAGGATATCCCCTGAAGAAACCCCGCAAGAAGTAGAGGCCATCCGTCACAAAGCCCTGAACAGCCTCCAGCGACTCCTACACTGCTGGGACTGAAATAGCTCACACAGCATTCCTGCCGCCTCCTTGTGAACTGTGTGGAAAGGAACATTGGTCACGAATTCTTTGTTCCAACCACCCCCACACATTAGGACAGCCACAGTCACTGCAGTGACATCTTGGAATCTGGAGAACAGCATGTCACAGGCTACACATCATACTTATTCTGTACCGAGTGCTGTCTTCCTCCAAAATCACAGGTTTTTAAACAAATGCAAAGAAATGGAAGATGATTTTTTTAATTAAAAAATAAAATGAAAAAAAATAAAAATAAAATAAAATAAAATGGGACTGATTTGTGTGTAACAGAGCCTGGGGGCCAGATCATAAAGTGTCTCATATGCCAAGCTTAAAAAGTGTGAACTTATTGTGTCAATGGTGAGGTCTGGTAGCATTTTAAACAGGAAAGTGACACGATCCACTTATTATCTTGCTTGTTAGAGAGTGTATGACTAGTTACAATCTGGCTGATAGAATATATTGAGGAGTGGTTGTGCCAGGCTCTGCTGGTAGTACCCTCCCACCCTATCCTGGTTTCTTCCTTGCTCACCTCCCATTCTGAAGGTTGGAAATGCCTGAGTCACTTTCCCAGCCTCCCTTGCAGGTAGAGCATGGTTGGGCTTGTGACTGAGTCCTGGCTGATGGGACCTGAAGGGGAATCTGCTGAGACAGCCTGAAAAAGGTTTTCCTCTCTGAAAACAACAACAACAGCAACAACAACAAGATGCATACGAAGAAATGCCCCACTTTTTCCCCCCTGCATGTGGTCATGTTTGCATGTAATGCCTGGAGCCGCCACCATGAAAAGGGAAAAGCCTGATATATCAGGAATGGTAGAGCAGAAAGATGGAACTGACATCATAGAGCCACACAGAACCAAATTCCCTCCAGAGACGACATGCTTGTTGTCTCAGCCACTTTTACTAGGATATTCTGTTACTTGTATCCTAAAGCACTCAACCGAAGGAAGCATTAATAAGGTCACCGACACAAGTTAATGTGGTATTATAGAAGATATAAAAAAGACACTTTTTCCTTCAGATATTTATTTGAAATAAATGAGCCTCTTAAAATTGTGAAGAGTTAGCTACCATATCAATTGTTCATTGAGCATCTTGGGTGCTAAAGCAAGAAACTACACAGCTTCCCAGGTGATGTCTCGTTCTTTACCTAAAAATGGCATTTTTCTCACTTCCTTCTCTCATTCGCACGCTTCCCCTAATAAACACTGAATACTTTCTCCCAGTTTTCATTAGGCAGCAATTCTGTTTCCTTGAAGGTCCCGTGTAGTGCGGTCATGGCAGACAGAACAGTGATGTACGAAGAGTCTCGGTGTGGCCTGAACAAGAGCATCCAAGTTCCGTGCTTCGGCCACAATACAGGGCCACGGGGTTCTGAGGGTCAGGGACACCTCAAATCGTTCGTAAGGCGGTAGAATTCGACCGGCTACAGACAGCATCAAACCTCTGGTGGGTCTGTGAGGACCATTCAGGGCTGACTCCTCTGAAAGCGCCGGTTCTGGAGGGAGGATCAGGCTCTGCGCCGCGGGAGGTTCTGCCCTTGGGCGAGGAATAGCGCCGAAGGGTCCATCAGTCGGTGGCACCGGGACTTCGTGGATCTGGCTTTACTGTCGCGAATTCGTGACTTTCCCATATGCAAACAGCTTTGGACATTCAGTCGAGAAACACTGGAAGTGACAGAAGCCGGAGCTGCCAGCGACAGCCGGGGTCGGGGTCGGGGTCGGGTCGGCGCCTTCGTTCCCGCGGGTGCGCCCCGGCGACGGCCCCTGCTCCCCTCCTGCTCCCCCCTGCTCCCCCGGCAGGTGCAGCCCCGCGCCCGGGCGGGGAGGCCCGCGAGCACCCGGAGCCCAGGCCCGACGGCGGGCGGGGCGGGCGGGGCGGGGCCGCACCTGCGGCGCGGGGGGAGCCAGGTGGCCGGCGCCGAGCAGGAAGCGCCTCGAGGGCGCGGGCCCCGGCGCGGAGCCGAGCGGCGGGCGGGAGGCGCGGGCGCAGGTGGCGAGCCCATGGCCGCCCCGGCCGCGGACGAGCTGTCCCGGAACTTCACGTACTGGCCGCCGGGCGCCGGCAACGGCTCCCTGTCGGGCGCCTGGTACCTCGGGAACCAGGTAAGGCCGCGGCGCCTCCAGCTCGCCCGGGTCCACGCGGCCGCCCTGTCCGGGGCGCGGGGCCGGGGCCGGGGCCGGGGCGGGCGGCGCCGCCTCCGCGGTCGCTCCTGGGCCTGCGGGGCCCGGGCCTCCCCGCCCCCCAGCCGGAATCCGCCTCCTCCCGGAAGGACCCCGGGCTGCGAGGAGGCGGCCCCCACGCGCTCCGGCGCCCCCGGCCTGCTCACTCCCGGCGAAGCACGCAGGACGCCCGCCCCCGCGCCGTGTCCCCGGCGCTTCCGCTCCCGGGCGGCGGCCGCAGGACCCTGCCTCTGCCTCTGCCTCCCGGCCCTGGGGACCGTCGCCCGCCCGGGCAGAGCCGGTCTGTGCCGGAGCATGCACTGGTCGAAGTCAGAGCGGAGCGGAGCTTCCCGTTGACTTCCTGCCTGGGTCTAAGACCAGAGAGACGCGGGCAGCCCCGGCGCAGCGCTTTGGCGCCCCCTTCGGCGCAGGGCGCGGTCCTGGAGGCCCGGGATCGAGTCCCGCGTCGGGCTCCCTGCGTGGAGCCTGCTTCTCCCTCTGCCTGGGTCTCGGCCTCTCTCCTATGAGCGAATAGATAAAATATATATATAAAAAAAAGATCAGAAAAACACTCGGAGGAGCCCTTCCGCTGGCCGCATTCATATTCTTTTAAGTGGGAGCAAGGGATCTTGATGTAGTGGGTCCCGGGCTGCTGCCTGTGTTCCTAAGTGTGTTACTGTATTCTGGTTCTTTAACAAATCTGTGGGCCTTCCTATTTTACAACAATGTAATCACAACATACTTGTTACTGTTGGTCTAAATCGTGTTTTAACTAATGATTAGAGGTCCAGAATTCCTTTAAAGGACACTTGAACAGTGCTTCGGATGTTGATTTCTAAAATATTAAAATTTTGATTTCAGAAATTTAACAGAAAATTATTCACAGAAAGACAAAATAAGCATGTTCACCTTATTAGTTTGCAGCAGAGAGTATTGCTTTAAGCCTGTTCTATCCCAAAACGTACTAAAGAAGGAAAAATGAGGGGACTCAGAGCCTCTTGGTCACTGTGCGAAACCTATTTCACTTCTTTCACAGGAATTACAAAGAGAAGAATTGCTTTTTCTGGGAAGCTCTTTGAAGTCTGTTAAATTATGCTTATGCTAATGTACATTACAAACAAGCTCTAATGTGCTTATGCTAGAAGCACTCCAAGTAAAGGTTTAAGAATGAACTTTCTTCTTTTGGTAAAGAAATTAGAGAATTAGTAGTTACTACCTACAATGGCATCATCCAAAACAGGAAAAAACATTGTTTTCATAATGGAAACCCCAATAGTCTGTTGTCCTTGATGTTTACTAGAATTCAAGATAGTCTTGGCTCTCTAACATTAAAACAGATTACCACGTGACATAAATGTGAACATCTAACTTGATGTTTGCAAGGCTAACATGCCTCTGACTGTATATATCTGATCAGGTTTAAAATGGTGTGCTCAGGATATGCTAACTGAAATGACTCAGTTGACATCTAAACTGTAGCTAGTTTGAGTTCAGGTTGCATCAACCTTTCCCATTATTGTACAAATTTAGACCATCTTATAAAAGACTTACAAGACTGTGAAAGTTGATTTTTTGAAATTCAGTCAGCAAACATTTTATTGAGTGCCTTTAGGGTAGGCCAGGCCAATAAAAAAATAAAATGAAGCCTAATGGGTTTTTTTCTTTTCTCTTTTGACACAGCTGAAAGTAAATGACTAAAAATGGGAGTGGCTCCAGAAAAACAGGAGTGTGAGACACAAGTTTAGGACTCTCACACTCAAAAGCAACCTTGGTTCCTGGGTAGTTATGATTTAATCAGTTTTGTCACAACTGAACTATATGATGACAGCATCTATTTACCAGTTGCCCAGCTCTCTGTGTCTTTCCAAGTGATAACCACCAGACTGATAAAAATTAACTCCTAGGAAAAGACCAACACTTTCACGTAATGGATGAATATTTAACAGTGGTCTCTTAGAATCAGTGTTGTCTGGGGCAAAGATGTGAGGGCTTCTAGAGGAGGAAATCACAAAGTGGGTGGAAGTAGTAGTATAGGGCAGAAAATGTTTTGGGAAGCCAGAGAAGTGAGGTCTTTTCCCCTTTTTGTCACTCAAGAGTCTGCCTATGAAAGACAAATGTAGTGGGGTTCTCTAACAGTATTTTCTTCATGTTTGATCTACAAGTTTGCAGCATAAAAGGGTAATGTTTCTGAGATAGTTATTGAACCCCCTGCTTTGAACAAAGCATGTGTACATATTCACCATGGTCGTCAGATTCAAACCCTTCCTTCCAGAAGAGTTATTCGGTACTTGGGGAAATGAGCTGTGCAGGTAACTCCAAAACAAGGCAGTATGTTTTAAGTGTCATGTGAGTGGTATAAAGTCCTATGGAAATTCAGAGCAAGGTGGCTTTTCGCAGGGGCCATCAGGGAGGTTTTGTGGAAAGGTAGTATTTCCACTGGGCACTTAAGGGGTGGACAGAGTTTCAGTGATGGGAGTGCACAAGTGGAAGTGATCCCAAGAAAGGCACAGTCTGAAGAACAAGGACAGCCCATGTGGCCAGGGCAGGTGACTTTCTGAATATTTTTGTACCTGATGTAGAAATTGGTGGCCATTCTGGTTGCAATGGAGGATGGGGACTGTAAGGTGGAAATATACTTTGAGGTCTTAAAGATAGTCATGGATTGTCTTGAAGACTGGGTGAGAAGTTTGGACTTTATCTTGTAGGCAATGGGGAGCCATTGAAGGTTTTTATTTTGACCAAGGGTTGTGAGAATCAAAGCAAATTAAATAAAAGAAATTTAACTTAGGGTTGGCAGGATACAGAGGCCTCAAATTGGCTAAATCCAGCCCACAGATGTGTCTTGTTTGACCTGCATAGAGAGTTAAAAAAAAAAAAGTTTAATACATTGCCAGCATTTAAAAGCAAGTCGATTATATATTAAGTTTCAAGTTGCAGTGATCTCTTTAAATGTTAGATGTTCTAGCAGTACTTGGCCCTCTTTCCAATATGGTAACTGTGAGCTGAAGTTCACAGTTTAGAACAGCTGTGCTCCCCACCTACCCCCGCCTTTTACTCTCCTCTCTTTAACCCATTGGCCCCTGTAGGCACTTCATTTGCAACCAGTGTTAGAGGCTGTAGTCCAGTCTCTGCTGTGAACCAGAGTGTGCTTAGGAAATTCACTCTGGGTTTCAGTTTCCTTTCCAGGAAAATGAGGATTGGAACAAAAGATTTCCAGTCTTCCTTTTGTTCTCTGATTGATTAAATGGTGCCAAACCAGCAAGGTTGTGGAGGGAATGGACGGTAAAGGATGAATGTGGGAACAACTGGGAAGGAGGGGTTTTGTCCCTGGTTCTTAAAGTTTAAGCATATTGCTCAGTATTTAAATGCACACAGACGTTGTCAAAAAGGTTCATTCTGCATAGGGTGAAGTGAAAATTCAGAATTTTTTATGTCCTTTATTTGAACTTTTGATTTTCAATGGCTTGAGTGTTTAAAGTCAACATATTTAAAGGAAAAATGATACAACTTGGCTGGGAAGAGGCAAAGCCAAGAGACTGACATTTGTTATGCATTTACTATGTGACACTTTATAGCTATTATCTCAGTGGAGCCCCCTAAAAACCTCCTCGTAAGGTACATATTATCCTCACTGTTCATGTAAGGAAACTTGTGCTAAGTAACTTGCCCCAAGATCTTACAGCAAGTAGGTTTAACTACATGGCTAGCCTTATTTCTTGCCTGAAGGCCTTGCTGAGAAGTTGTGTCTTGAAAAGAATGTGGTGGTGAGGGCAACAGGAGTGTGGGAAAGGAATGAATATGGCTTGTTTCATTGTGCTGATGAAAAATCTCATTTTTATATTGCCCTTTAGTTGATTTTGCTTTGCTACCATCTGTTTCTTTTCTGGTAGCTGCATTTGGCTGTTTCTTAAAAGTGCCAAAATTTAGAAATAACCAAAGTGCTGGGTAGAGGTTGCTGGTCCTTTCCATTTCCTTCCCAAGAAAAATAATCTTTTTGTTTTGTTTATGCTTATTTTTTTTTTACCTTCCTTATATATCCAACATGGCATTTTCCTATTACCAGATTTTCTACGAGATATATGTATGAGGCAGCAAGAGGAAGGAAGAAACAGATTACCTCAAAGCAACTTTTGTTAAAAAAAAAAATCATTATCCCATGGTTTTTGTTAGAGAAAAAGAATCTTTTTTTTTTTTAAGATTTATCTATTTATTTATTTATAATAGACACAGAGAAAGAGAGAGAGAGAGGCAGGCAGAGACACAGGCAGAAGGAGAAGCAGCGGGAGCCTGACGCGGGACTCGATCCCGGGACTCCAGGACCACGCCCTGGGCCAAAGACAGGCGCCAAACTGCTGGCCACCCAGGGATCCCCGAGAAAAAGAATCTTAATGCACCTATGGCAGATGAGATGTTTGCCTTTCATTCTACCTGATATCCTCCTTATGGACTGATTTATACCAACTAGTTATAATATTTGTATTGAGGCCATCACAACAGCAGAATTCAGGCTATGGGAAACTTTGCCATTTCACAGGTTGAAATGGCTACACTTCTTCAAAAATCATTTTTACAAGAAAGAAAAGGAAGAGGATGGAGAAGTTGTAAATTAAGAGACCAAAAACAAAACAAAACAAAAACTATCTGGGAAAAAAAAAAACCAACCCAAATCTTCAACTATATAGTGTTGTAGGATGCACATTTGTGTGATGAAACCATAAAAAAGGCAAGAAAATGATTGCAGTAAGGTCAGGCCTTATGAGAAGGGAGTGGGTGTGGTGAGATGGGGCTCAGGGAGGGTTTGGGCGGGTCCCCAATTTCTTTTGGCCTCTTGATCTCCTTGGTGTTATAAGGGTGTTTTGCCTTACAATAATTTTTTTTAGTAATTTATTCATCTATAACATTCTCTTTGCAGTTGTCTGTATCTATTATGTCCTACGACTTTTTTAAGTTTTAAAAATAGTATGAGCATTGGTTACTGTTCAACTTGCATGTCTTACCGAGGTGGGTAATGGTATACCCGATTCACCTTGTGGGAACTGGTATGCCATACTCACTCTGTTTGCTTCAACAGAGAATTACTGAAACAATTTTTTAAAAAAATGATAACTGTCCAGGTTGGCATTTGAGAACTTACCATGGAAAGAATGATGTTCCCCCTAAACTATCCTTTTTGTTTTTAAACAGTGCAGTTTTAAAAAGTTCAGTCTTATTCCCAGAGGTGTTGACAAGTTTCTTAATTTCTCCAAATCTTGGCTTTCTCTGTTGAAATGGTAATATGAATAACACTGCTCACCTCACAGGGTTGATATAGGAATAGAATAAGGTGATGTATATCTGAAAGGTAGCAAAGTCCCAGACACATAGAAAGTACTCGAATAAATACTAGCTATTATTATTAGTATTACATTTAACCTATATTATAGGAAATATCATAAAAGATATATTTCTAATATTTAGTAATTATTGGACTTAGCTCATTGCAAATGGAAAGAAGAGAAATGTCAGATGTTTGATGCGATCTTTCTTTTTTTAATATAAAACCACTGATTTCTCTGTATCTAGTGTTTTCCTTACTTCCTTTGGTGTTTGATTTCCTATCACTCTGCAAACATATTCACGTTCCAGAACACTTCCTAACTGAAGTAATTTCCTAATTAGAACACTTGTTATTTTGACGTACTAAGGCAAGGATTCCTCCTACGTCTTCTGCCACTTTCCAGGCTGCTGGGCTGGGGAGATGGGTGTGTGGCACTGGCAACAGTGACAGAGGTTTTGGTGATCAGACAAAACCTGACACTGATTATAGTTTAACCAGCAAGACCAGCACTCCCAGCCTGGGAGTGCTCAGGTACTGTTACTGTTGAGACTTCCATGGCATTTATTGTAGCTTGGGTTTGCCTGTTGTTGTTTTTTCCCTGAAGATCCAGTATTGCTCTATTTAGGTTACATCTTTGTATGACTTATCTCCCACTGTTCCAGATAGACTTGCGTTTTCCATAAAGTCAGAGCTCAACTCCCAGGCTGTCCTGGTTCACCAGAATGCCCCAACTGCCTGGCAGCTGGCAGACAATACTCAACTTCCCCTCACATAGTTCTTATCATGTGCCTTTTCTTGTCACTTGCCCCGCCCTTGGTCATTCTTCATATGGCCTCCTGTCATTTCTGGCACACATCAGGAGGTGTGGACTGTTCCCTTATGTAAATACAAGCTAACATGTGATCAGTCCTGAGTGCCACACCTCACTAAAGATTTAGTTTGTCTTAACCTGATTCCTTCAGAGAGCTATACCCACACCTGCCTACAAGGAGCATCCTGCTGTCTGCGTGCAGCCTCAGCACTGGTTTCCTAAATCACCCACCTCTCCTTCTTTGTCCCTCTCCAGTTGGTTTCTTCTTGGAGTAACTTGGGCCACTGGCCTTCAGTTTGCAATAGGAGTCCCTCTCTTCTGGCCTAACTTGTTTTCCCTACAAGAACACTTTGTAACTAAGAGGCATTAGTTTGCAAGTCACAGAAAACATAACACTAACTGGCTTAAATAATAAAGGAAATTAAGCAGCTTGCTATAAAGGTCCAGGAGAATTCTGGGTACAACTAAGCCTTGATCCAGAGGCTCTAGCAACATGATGAAGGCTCAATATCTCACTGTTCTCTTCAACTTTCATTCGTTAGAGTTTGTTGGTTCCACTTTTAGCAGATGCACCCCACTGGCCTACATTCCTCCTTCCACTTCCAGGAGGGGAAGCTTGACTTTCTCCACCAATGAAAATAAATGGGCTTTAGTCTGACAGGACAAGGTTAGGTCCACAGTCTTTCCCATACCAGTCATCAAGGCTAGAGTTACTGGGCTTGACATCCTCAGAGAACGTGGGCACCCTTAGAAAGGGCTAGCTGAAAGAGGGGTTCTGTTACTGAGAGAAGGGGGTACTGTGTGGCCCTGAAAACAATGTCCTCCTCCGGATTATTGTCTTCTTGAGCAACTCTCAAACTAACACCCTTATCAGCTCATCTAGGACATTCCCTTTCTATATCCTGCCTCGCATAAGCAACCCCTAAAACATTGCCCCCTATTTAGCCTGCTTGTCTTTGTGGGTGAGATCTGAACAGTATAATCTCCTTAAAAGCTAAGATATAGGATCAACTTATGAAATATTTTTATTAACATCATGTCAAAGTGGTGACTTATTTCTAAATTCCAGACTTACCCCCTCACACATCACACACACACACACACACACACACACACACGCACACAATTCTGCAAAGGGCGTCTGTTTTTCCTACTGATGGAAAAGTCAAAGGGAATCATCTGGCAAAGGTAGTGTCCCTTGCTTAGTCTCTATCTTGCCTCTACCTGCTTAGAAATTTCTTTACCATCAATAATCACCTCTTCAGTAATTTGGAAATTCCTAAAAGTTGAGTGGATTTAGGTAGAAAATGTACGATTTATGCATGCAATACTATGTGGAATCCTAGAAGCCATGTTAGCATTTCCAATATCTCATTTAAGTTTGAGGTGAATCCTGTGAATTCTGGGGGGTCTTTTTTTCTTCCTTAGCCTCTGGACTTGCAAATCCCTGATTGTTCCAGGATGTTAGGGACATAGGTGCACTGTATTCTCTGTTGTCACAACCCATATTAAGCTTGATCAGCAAATTGATAAATGAGGACCTAAAATGCAATCAGTATTCCACTCAATAAAAATCATAAGCAGAGAGCCCTTCTTAACAGAGCAGTATTAGACACTGATATCAAAGAAATCAGAAAATATGGACTGTGTCCTCAAAATGTAGCTATATATATATATATGTGATGTATATAATGTGTATGTGTGTGAGAGAGAGAGAGAAGAGGAGAGAGAGAGCTTTATAATTACTTGATAAACAACATTTGAAGGACTGGTGTGAAGCTACCCTTGCTTATACTATCTGATAGACTGTTTGCATTAGGCTTGCAGACTAACGTAATACAGGTATGTAATTGTAAATAAGAGCACCAAAGCGGAAGAGGAAACTATAATATACCTTTCGATATGGCTGGCTGAGTCACAGCAGTAGAGAAATGAGTGGTTGGTTCTTTGTGAGCAAGGTATAAGCAGACCTCATGTTTTAAGCAGCTGCGGCAGCCATGAAATTGAGTATAATTGTGTTTTACACGTAGAGTGTTTTATTAGGTTTTTGAACTACAATTGCAGACCCAAATCGCAGTCACCATCATTGGCCAGGAAAGATGAGCTGGGGGATAGGAGAAATTATTTTGGCTATGAGGAGTGGCCCTTTGGAGGCAATGATGAGTACAAGTCACAATGCCTAACAGGTGTAGAAAACTTGAACTCGATTCCTGCTCTGCTGTCAGAAAAATCTGGTCTGGTGGGTAGCAAGAGCCACAGGAGTCTCTGGCAGAAGTCTGTCAGAAAGAAGCAGTGTCGTTATCCCTCATCATGCAGAGGCAGAGACTCATCCCGTGGCTGATTGATGCCTGACATAGAGGATAGAGTTCAGTCTCCAGGACGATGGAGCTGACCAAACACAGAGTTCAAGGCAGGCATCTATCTTCAGAAGGACATGTACCCCAGAAACTCAGGCAGGGGTGAGGGAGGGCCTTTTAACTACAAGAGCTCTCAAGTTCCCGGCTTTAGGATGTGAAGCCTCTTCCAAACTCTGGGCCAGCCTTACAAAAGGCAGACTGCAATCCTGCTTCTTTGAAAACAAGGAACTATAGAGTTTTGAAATGATTATGATGAATATGTTCTTGGAAAAATTGAAAGTTACAGGACCTTAGATCTGCCTGGATGGAAACAATACGTTCTTTATGTTCAGCATGTCTACCCTTGTTTCAGAGATTCCCTTTGCAGCCTTCTGTAGGGTCCGTTTACTTTATCATAGAACCAAGTTTAAGACCTCCTGAACTAGTAATCTCACCTTCACTATTATTGCTCTCCTTTTAACAAAATGTTAAAAGCACTCAAAGGATGTGTTATTAAATATATTACTTCTTCCATATTTTTTTTTCTACCAAAACTTAAATTTCTCTAAGGCAAAAAACATGGTGGCTTCCGGTATTGTAAGGTTTATCCTTAATGGAGTTTGGTTTATAAAAATAATGAATGTGCAATTATGTAAGTAAATATGTTCCCAAGTAAAAGACAAAATGTAATCGTTCTTAATTGTATGGGAAGGCAATATGTTGGGATTTTTCTGTCTAGGTTTTTTTTTATTTTATTTTATTTTTTTATTTTATTTTATTTTTATTTATGATAGTCACAGGGAGAGAAAGAGAGAGGCAGAGACATAGGCAGAGGGAGAAGCAGGCTCCATGCACCGGGAGCCCGACGTGGGATTCGATCCCAGGTCTCCAGGATCGCGCCCTGGGCCAAAGGCAGGCGCCAAACCGCTGCGCCACCCAGGGATCCCCTCTGTCTAGGTTTTAAGGTTGATTACAAATTGGCATGGAACCACTTGTAAGAATAGCAAGGAATACTATGTTATGTAACCCAGATCTATTCTGTTGGCTTTACATCACCAGATTTTGGATCCAGTGCCATGAGACTTTCTCAGGATAGGTATAAGGTAATAACCTTATAGCATACAATAACCAAGATAACAAATTGAAAATCTGTTCATGCCTGAACATTTTTCTTTCTTTTTCTCCCTCAAATATGGTATTATGGTTTTAACTCAGTTTGGGGTCATATTGCAGACAACTCATTTATCTGCAAGGGCAAAGGAAATTCATGGTGAGAATAGTCCAACCCATCTAGTAATCCAAAAAGCATTACATATTTCAGGTTGTCTCCAATGTTTACCACTGTAAATATGAATATTGTTTCTTCATGGCCCTGTTGTAATGAACTCTCCCACTGCCCCTACTTCTCCGAAATCTAAGTAATTTCCCCAGTGGTTTTCCTGTTCTCTGGTCTTGCTCTGTGCCAGTCCATCCCCCACACTGCAGCCAGGATGAGTCTTCTTAAAAATCAAATCTGGATCTATCCTCTAGTTTAGAGTCTTTTGTGCCAGAATACGGCCTATAGATTCATGGTAGACATTGGCCCATGCCTGCCTCTCCAGTCCAGCTCTCCTGGCATCATCTGCTTCAAGGCCCTTCAGACACCCTGTTTACCGCAGATATGATTAAGATAAAGATCCTGAGATGGGAAGATTATCCTGGATTATCTGGATGGATCCTAAATGCCATCTTAATATAAGAGGGAAGCACAGGGAGATTTCAAACAAAAAAAAGAGAAGATGTTGTGGCCAGAGACATAGAGATTGAAGCGATAGAACTATAAACCAATGGTGTGGCAGGAGCCACCAAAAAATGGGAGAGGCAAGAAACAAATTCTCCTCTAGAGCCTTCAGAGGGAATGTAGCTGTGCCATCTTGATTTAAGTCCAGTGAAATCGATTCTGGGTTTCTCGCCTCCAAAACTGTAAGAGAATAAATTTCTGTTGTTTTAAGCCACCAAGTGTGTGACAGTTTGTCATAGCAGCCTCTCTTGTAGCTAATATACTCTCCAAAGTAGGCAGATTCACATTCTCTGTTCCCATGAGTTCTGTAAAGCACCTACCTCTACCCCAGATTTAACAGGTGGTAGTCCGTTTGTTATTGGTTGCTTTTTCTACTTCTTCTGAGCTCCCTGAGGGTACTTTGCATTCTCAGTTCCTGACATAGAGTATTAGAATCTAATACTGGCCTGTTGTGGAATGAATGCCAAATGGATGCATGGCTGAATGAATAGCACCTGCTGTGAGCATCTTCTGGTTGTCTCTGCCATAGCTCCCTTCTCTCTGACCCCTTGCATTTCACATCCATTTCCTCCACATTGTGTGTTTCTCCCCAGCAGTGTCTGGTTGAGAGTTGTGCAATAGTCTTATTTTCCCCCTTAATATCTTTGGTTCACCTGGCTTGCTTTGTATTTCTTGCTTTTCTTATCATTATCTCCTCTTTTAGCTCTTTTTAAATGAATCCATATTCCTTTCAATTTCATTGAGTCTGTAAAGCAGTGTTTTTTTTTTTTAACTTCTTAGTTTGAAAATTTTCCAACTTACAGAAAATGAAAAGGAATAGAACAATAAATACCACATGCCCTTCACCTGGAGAATTCACCAGTTGTTAACATTGTGAAACATTTGTTTGTTCTCTTGCTCTGTATATTTTTTCATTTTATATTGTAATATACCCTTTGAAAGTAAGTTACACTCATTATGAGTCTTCACTCCTAATACTTAAGTATTACAAAGTATTACTAAGAATTTGGATGGCCTCCTGACCCTTCCTAACTGTTCTGGAAGTGAGGTAATTGTCTATCTGTTTACAAGGTGCAAATGCAAAATAATCCCAGCTAAACTCCTAAGAGTTTCCTGTGATATGGGGTGAACCGAATACCCATTTCTCACACACATCATCCCCTTGCAGATTCAGGCTCTTCTGCTCATTCCCACAGGGATTAGTTGACCCAAATCACTCAACCTGAGGTATTCCAGTACTAAATCTGTCATTTGTGTGTTCAGGAATATTTTCCTGCCTGGAACAAAAAGGTAGCATTATTCCAGTTGCAAGGTGATATGAATATATTATAGCGCTCAAAACTAGCTCTGAATCTGTGGTCCTTTTGAACCATGCATGAGCTCCACTGGGGTCTGATTCTGAATTTATGTTTTGAAGCAGAGCCAGGACAGACTATTACCAATTCCACATAGCCCTGTTATATCCCACCTCCATCTGGGCAAACCACCCCGCCCATGGATTACAGGGCAATAACTATGCAAAATACATAGAGAACACTCTGGCACAAAAGGTAGGCTAGAAGATTGGTATTCCAAATAAAACAAAAACATTCTTGATACTTATCAGTGCTGGTATGTTGAATCTCATTCCAGATAAACTGTTTGCTGTGGCTCCCACCATCTGTTTGCCAAGACATCCTTAAGTCAGGAATTAAGCCACAGTGGTTACAAGAGAGAGCACTGAACAAATTAAGGGCATGCATGCCCAGCCTGTACTTCTAACTGCATTGTTAAGCGGTGGAGCAACCTTTCCTTATGGTTATTATCTTTGTTTTACTTTACTTGCACCACGAAAAAGAAACAGATTTTGCTAATTTTAAAATTGCACTAAATTGACATTGCCTAGCTAGGAGGTTACTGAGTGCTGTCAGCGAAAAAATAGTGATTCAGATGTGAGCTGGGTGCCTTGGGGCCAAAATTTGCCTGCTTCTAGCTACGTGACTTTTGCACAAGTCACCTTCCTTCTTTGGCCCTCTGTTCTCTTTCCTGACCAGTCTCCACATAAACGAGGGGTGAAAGAGGGTGGGGAAAGGAAAGGAATCTAAACTCCCACTAATTCTAAAATGCTAGAAAATAGAGAACACTCTGAATAAAGTAATGATGTAAACTAGACATCTTTCATTTAAATGGCAAGTTTATAGGGGCCTGCTCACTGTATGCAAATGATACTCCTGATTGCAGATGAGGATTTTGTAATCATTAAAGCTCATTTACCAGAACCTCTAATTGGAAACAGCATTTAATGCTGGTTACTTGAAGTTACTGTATGTTCATGCGGGTAATTAAATCACCTTCTTTTAAAAACACTGCAAACTTGACGTTTCCCCTCCCCTTTAATTAGAGGCATTAATGAGGACTTACTGTATTAGTATATTACAAGTATGTGTGAAATGAATGTAATGAGTGTGCAATTAACCTTGAATAATTAGGTAAAGTTTCAGAAAAATCAAGAATAAGATATACTAAGTTTATCAGGAAACTGTTTCTGACACTTACTTTAAATACATATATAGTTCTTATTCTTTGTATAATATAAATTAAGTAGATTTTAAAAGTCAGCAAGCAGATTTTTATTGTATGCTAGTGGAAACTCAGTTGTTGAAATCTGAATTCTGGGACAAACTTGTGTTCTCACCAAAAACCAAGAGCTTAGTATATTCAAACTCTAGTTGATTACAAAATATTCCCTGTGAGATCATGCTAGGACCAAAGGCCAAAATGTATTATTTCTAGAAGTTTATAATCAGTTCAGATAGCATTTAAAAAACAACTTTCTGCCAGGTTCTATACTAGTCATTAGGGTAAAAAATGAGTTCATAAGGAAGTCATAGCTTTGCCCTCAAGGAGCTTATATTCTAGAGGGAAAATGAACTTGTACAAAATCATTACATACAGTATAATATATGGAGACATAGAAGTGTATAAAGACTAGATTCAGAGGAGGGAAGTCAGAAAAGCTAACTTAGAAGTCAGATGCCAAGAAATTGTCCAGAATTCAATATAAAAAGAGGAAGAATTTGAAAATATATTAATAGGAAAGAAGGAGGATAGAATTTAAGAGTCTAACATACTGGTAACAGGAGTTCCATGTGGAGAAAATAGAACAAAAGGGAGCTGACATTTGAAGAGATAATAGCAGAGAACTTAACCAAATTTGTGAAAGACATGAATCTTCAAACTGAGGAAGCATGAGTCCTGAGAAAAAAGTGATTCGCATACTGAAAAATTGTAGTGAAATCGCTGAAAATCAATGACAAAGAAAATCTTAAGAGCATCCTGAGAAAAATGGCAGACTATCATTTGTCAAATGTTGCAAAGGAGCAACATTTAGGTTGACAGCAGTAGGTTGTCAACCCTTGTCAACAATGACAAGGGCCAGGAGACAATGGAATAATATCACCAGAGCACTGAATGAAGAAACTGTCAGCCTGTATTTCTCTACTCAAGGGGAAAGATGACATAAAGGTATTTGCAGAATAACAGAGAATTGGAACTCAAAGATTTCATTGAAAGAGCTACTAGGAAGTTCAGGACACTGAAGAAAAATTAAGATACAGGAATTTATTACCCCCAAAATAGAAGCAATCCAAGTGTCCATCAGCTGGTGAATACATAAATAAAATGTGGTGTATCCTACAATGGAGTATTTCATAGCCATACAAAGAAATGATACATTCCACATACTTGATACATGCTACACCATAGTACCCTTGAAAACAACTTGCTAAATGAAGAAACCAGACACAAAAGGTCACATATTGTTATGAGTCAATTTGTATAAAGTATCCACAATAGGCAAATCCCTACAGACAGAAAGTAGTTTGGGACTGAGGGGAGGAGGGAATGGGAAGTGACTGATAATGGGTATGGAGTTTGTTTTGGGGTGATGAAAATGTTCCAAAATCAGATAGTGGTGATGGTCGTACAACTCTGAATATTCTAAAAGCTATTAAGTTGTATACTTTAAAAGGGTGAACATGATGGCATATGAATCATATCTCAATAAAGCCATTTTTTTAAAAGAGCAGTGATGAGCAAAGAAACATGGATAAATAGGGCAAATATTGATTGCATGAAACAATCATAACAATGACGAATTTGAGGCTACAAAAGCAAGGTGGAACTAATATACCATCAAGAACAATTGAGGGTCACTGGAGGGGAGGGAGGTAGGAGGATGGGGTAACTGAGTGATGGACATTAAGGAGGGCAGATGATATAATAAACACAGGGTATTCGGAACGCAGCGGTTTGGCGCCTGCCTTTGGCCCAGGGCACGATCCTGGAGACCCGGGATCAAGTCCCACGTTGGGCTCCCGGTGCATGGAGCCTGCTTCTCCCTCTGCCTGTGTCTCTGCCTCTCTCTCTCTCTGTGTGACTATCATAAATAAATTAAAAAATTAAAAAAAAACACAGGGTATTCTACAAGACTGTGGACTCACTGACCTCTACCTCTGACCAATAATACATTATATGTTAATTAATTGAATCTAAATTAAAATTATTTTTTAAAAAAGGTATAAGGGAGGAGACACCGTAGTTAAAGTTTTTATAATGTCAGGAGGCTAAGGATATTGATTAACATTAGAATTTATATCAAGAATGCAATTTCATAGTAGAGAAACTGTATTGCTCAAATATTACTGTTGGGAATGTATAATGGGATAGCTGCTCTGGAAAATAGTTTGGCAGTTCTTTTCAAAGCTTAAAATAGGCTTACCACATGATCCAGCAATTACACTTGTGGCGTTTATCCCAGAAAAATGAACTTATTTTCATGCAAAATTTAAACACAGTATTCGTAGCAGCTTGATTCACGCAGTCCAACATCGGAAACTACTCAAATGTCATTCAGTGGGTGAATGGTTAAATAAATTATGGTACATCCATACCATGGAATACTACTCAGCATTTAAAAAGATCAGACTGGTATTAAAATAATAATAATAATAATAATAAAAATAAAAAGGTCGGACGGGGGGCAGCCTGGGTGGATCAGCGGTTTAGCGCCGCATTCAGCCCAGGGCATGATCCTGAAGACCCGGGATTGAGTCCCACGTCGGGCTCCCTGCATGGAGCCTGCTTCTCCCTCTGCCTGTGTCTCTGCCTCTCTCTCTCTCTCTCTCTCTCTCTCTCTCTCCTTTCTGTGTATTCTCATGAATAAATAAATAAAATCTTTTAAAAAATAAAATATATAAAAAGATTGGACTGTTGATCCAACAACTTGGATGAACCTTAAGGCTGATGCCAATTTCAAAAGTATATCAGCTCTATGGTTCCATTTAAGTAGCATATGTAAATTAATGTAGTTCTGGAGATGGAGAACAGATCAGTGGTTACTATAGGTTAGAGATGGGGAAGAGAAGAAAACAGGTGTATCAATAAATGGGTAACATAAGAGAATCTTATGGTGATGGTACAGATGAGTCTCCTGTTCTCACATACACACATACACACAAGTGCTTGCATAGCTGGTAAAATCTGAACAAGATCTTTACCAATGCCAGTTTCTTGACTTTGATGTTTTGTATAATTGTGTAAGATGGGAGCTTTGAGGGGAGCCTGGGGGAAGAGTGGACAAGGACCTACCTTTACATTTCTTTCAAAATTATTTCAAAATGAAAAGTTTTAAAAATTTAACAATAATTACTAAAAGAAAATAAGTAAGCTGTATAACTTCTTTGCCAAAGACTAGGGAGAGGAAAAAAGCAAAGACTAATCAACTAATCCTAAGGAAAGGAGAAAATAGCACAGAAAAAGCAAAATAACTACAAATACAAAAAAAAAAAGGTAGAAACAAATGAATATATTTATAATCACAATAAATAAAATGGACCAAACTTCACATTGAACAGAAAGTCTCAGGTTTTATTTTTTTTCCAGTTCAGTTAGTTTCAATGTATAAGAGACCTAAGTATAATGACATGGAGATGTTGAAAGTACATGATGTGGAAAGTGGCAAATATCTGAAGAAAGCAGTGACATAGGGGCACCCGGGTGGCTCAGTGGTTGAGCATCTGCCTTCGGCTCAGGTTGTGATCCCAGGATCCTGGGATCGAGTCCCACGTCGGGCTCCCTGTGAGGAGCCTGCTTCTCCCTCTACCTATGTCTCTGCTTTTCCCTGTCTCTTGTGAATAAATAAAAAATTTTAAAATAAAGCAGTTAAAGTGAGAACATATGGTGATTAAAAGAACCAATATATCATGATAGAAAGAACAATTAACTGAGAGGGTAAAACAATCCTGAATTTTTACATTCCTAACACTATAGCACTTTACATATTTTAAAGCAAAATTCAGTATATTTAAAAGGAAAATAGATAAATCCATGTTCATAGTTAGATTTTTAATATACCTACATTGGCAATTGATAGACAAAAAAGTCCAAAATTTATTAAGCGTATCAAAGATTTGACCAATGAATTAATAGAGTTAGGTAGATGGATGGATAGATAGCAAAATATATATAAAGTGTATTAACCTAACAATTAAATACTCTCTTTCAAACATACATGGAATACTTATAAAACTTGACCATACACTATTAGGTCACAAAACAAATTTCAGTTTATACCATATAGTAGGTCAAAAAGCAAGTGTTAATTTGTACACAGCATATTTTCTGCCCACAACTCAATAAAATTAGAAATTGGTAACAAAACAATAAACAACACCTCCATTATTAAAATATTAAAAAACAGACCTCTAAATAATAGAAGGTCCAGATAAAAATAATAAACTAATTAGGTATTTAGAACTAAATGCCGATGAAAACTACATGTATAGAGCTAAAAGTATGTATGGAGCTAAAACGGGGTGAACTTAAGGGAATATGTATAGCTGCACTTGTATATATTATTAGGAAGAAAGGAAAAGCTAATGAGTTAAGCATCTAAATGAAGAAGATGAAAAAATTCACTAAAATATAATAAAGGCAAATCTAGGAAGGAAAGAAGTTTATCTAATCAACTTCAGAAAAAGAGTTTCCTGGGGTGCCTGGGTGGCTCAGCGGTTGGACGGCTGCCTTCAGCTCAGGTCATGATCCCGGGATTTGGGATCGAGTCCGCATTAGTCTCCTATATGGAGCCTACTTCTTCCTCTGTCTATGCCTCTGCCTTTCTCTCTGTGTCTCTCATGAATAAATAAATAAATATTTTTTAAAAAGTTATCTCTGGAAGAGAGAAGAGATTATAAGAAGGCTAGCTTCATTGGTAGCATTTTATTTTTGGGGGGTCAGAAAAAGAGATGTAAATACTTTGTGTATTAAAATTATTGATTGTGGGGGGTACCTGGGTGGCTCAGTGGGGGTAAGT
Organism: Vulpes lagopus; assembly: GCF_018345385.1. Taxonomy (NCBI): domain Eukaryota; kingdom Metazoa; phylum Chordata; class Mammalia; order Carnivora; family Canidae; genus Vulpes; species Vulpes lagopus. The sequence continues at coordinate 37,977,923 of NC_054832.1, forward strand.
GTCTGCTTTGAGCTCAGGTCATGATCCCAGGGTCCTGAGGTCAAGGCCCACATCGGGCTCCTTGCTCTAGGGAGCTTCTCCCTCTCCCTCTGCTTGCTGCTTCCCCTGCTTGTGCGCTCTCTCTCTCTCTCTCAAATAAATAAAATCTTTTAAAACATAAAAATAAAAATTATTGTTTTTAACAACTTTATAGAAATGTAATTCACATAGCATACAGTTCACTCATTTTAAAGTGTACAATTGGCTGATTTCTAGTATATTCAGAGTTATGAGACCATCACAATCAACTTTAGGATATTTTCATCACCTCAAAAAGAAATAATCCACCCTTTGGCTGTCATCCCTAAGCTCTGCGTCTTTACCTGGACTAAGCCACCACTAATCTGCTTTCTCTATTTATAGATTTGCCTAGTGGGGACCTTACATATAAAAGGAATCATATAACATGTAGTCATCTATGACTAGATTCTTTTACATAGCATAGATTTTTCCAGGCTCACCCAGGTTGTAGCATATATCTGTTTCATTCCTTTTTTATGGATAAATAATATTCCATTGTATGAACATACTATGTTTTGTTTATTCATTAGTTGATAAACATTTGAGTCATTATCACTTTTGGCTGTATTATGAATAATACTGCTATAGACATTTGTGTACAAGTGTTTGTGTATGTTTTCATTTTTCTTGGATTTATACCTACGCGTGGAGTTGCTGAGTCAAATGGAAATTCGATGCCTACGTTTTTGAGGAACTGCCAGACTGTTTTCCAAAGTGGTTGCACTGTTTTATATTTCCATCAGCTTGTATGAGGCTTCTGATTTCTCTACATCCTTGCTAACACTTGGTATTATCTGACTTTTCGATTATAGCCATCTTAATTTGTGTGAAGTGGTTTATCACAGTACTTTCTATTTGCATTACCTGATGACTAATGATGTTGAACATCTTTTCATGTGCTTATTAGCCATTTGTCTTCTTTGGAGAAGTGTCTATTCTGATCCTTTGCCCAATTTTAATTGGGTTGTCTTTTTGTTATTGAGTTGTAAGAGTTCTTTATATATTCTAGATACAAATCCCTTTTCAGATGTATGATTTCCAATTATTTTCTACCATTTTATGGGTTCTTTTCACTGTCTTGATAGTGTCCTTTGAAACACAAACATTTTTAATAGTGATAAGGTTTGATTATCTTTGTTGTTGTTGCTTATGCCTTGATGTCTTACCTATAAGAATCTGTGGCCAAATCCAAGATTATAAAGATTTATCTCTATGTTTTCTTCTGAGCATTTCATAGTTTTAGCTCTTAGGTCTTTGAGTTCATTCTTATATATGGTGTATGATCAGCAGTTATACCATTTTACATGCTCTTCAACAGAGTTTCAATTTCTCCACATCCTTTCCAACACTTGATATCTTCTGTTGTTGTTGTTGTTTTTAATTGTAGCCATTCTAATGAGTGTGAAGTAGTAGCTCATTGTAATTTTGATTTGCATTTCCCTAGTGACTAGTGCTGTTAAACATCTTTTCATGTGCCTATTGGCCATTTGTATATCTTCTTTGGAGAAATGTCTATACAAGTCCTTTGCCTATTTTTAGTTGGGTTGTTAATTTGTTGTTGAATTGTAGGAATTCTTTATATATGCTGGATGTCAATCTTTTTTTTTTTTTTTTTTTTTTTTTTTTTTTTTTATAATGAAGGTAGAGAGAACACAAGTTAGATCAGGATTTTCTTTTTTTTTTTTTTTTTTTTTTCAATTTTTATTTATTCATGACAGTCACAGAGAGAGAGAGAGAGGCAGAGACACAGGCGGAGGGAGAAGCAGGCTCCATGCACCGGGAGCCCGATATGGGATTCGATCCCGGGTCTCCAGGATCGCGCCCTGGGCCAAAGGCAGGCGCCAAACCGCTGCGCCACCCAGGGATCCCTGGATGTCAATCTTTATGAGACATTTGATTTGCAGTTATTTATTCCTATTGAGTAGATTGCCTTTTCACTCCATTAATAGTGTCCTTTGTTACACAAAAGATTTTAATCTTGATGGAGTCCAGCTTATATGTTCTTTCTTTTGTTGTGTGTGCTTTTGGTGTCATATCTGAGAAATCATTGTCAATTTCTAAACGCTCAGCCTGGTGGCATTTAAACTACTCAGTGAATGACTTAAAGAACTGAAATAAGTTATTTCTATTCTACAATTCACTGTTATAATTATGGAAGATTTCATAATCATCCATTCAATCCCAAGCTTCTTCTGAATCTTTATTTTCCTGATTACTGCCAAATGCATTCAGTTATAAATTGAAAGCATGGAAATAGCACTTTATTATTATACAGGTTTTCCTCATGAGGAATAGTGATCAAAATTATTGCCAAGTGCCTTTATTAGGAAAAGAAAATTTTTAACTGATTAAAGACTATGGATATTATATATCAACTATTTAATGGGTTTTCAACTTTTCTGCTTTATTTTTAAAAAACACTGAATTTCACTTCAGCATATATAATAAAGTTCTAAAACTTCAAAGACATTTTGCATTCCAAAAAGGGTTCCTTGTGGTTATAATATTCATTTGAAATTCAAATCACTCCTTGGAATTTGAAGCTAGCTAGAAATTATGTACTGTAGAAGAAGAAGGGGGAAGATCCCTGATGCCATTGCTAATTTATTCTGCTACAAGTTATGACACCTTTGTGCCATTTGAGCAGCAAATGAATGTTTTGACCTTGGGCTGGATCTGTAGTAAACTATCCATAGTAAACGCTATCTATAGTAAAAATCTTGGGCAATGTGTAAGAACTTATTTTTAAATCTCATTTTAGTTCTTGTTTTAAGCCACTATATACTTTTTCAAGAGCCCCTATTTTTGCAAAGTAAATATGTAGAAGATCCAGTAGAAGCCCTCAGGCAATTTGCCATCTATTCATAGAATGTAATGATGCACATGACAGTGGATGAATGTGACAGATAGTGTAGAAAATCCAGTAGAAGCCCTTGGACTATTTGCTTAGAACATAATGATGCATGTGCCAGTATAAAAGAATAAAAGCATTACCATTTAGAGTCTGAGAAAGTAAGGATGGGCTGTGGTGGTCTGAATGGGTTTCAAGGAGGGAGACCTGAGCAGGCTGGGAGGATGAAGTCTGACCCGAATGGGCTAAGACGGGGCACCACTCTCTCTAGGAGAGAGGAGAGACGTGAGCAAAAGTGTGACCAGCTGGAGAATGTCTTGCACCAGATGCCTGAGGCAGAGGATACATTAAATATACTGTGGCCAGTTGTATGGTCAGGATGAGGACAGATTATAGGGAATTGGTGTGGTAGTTTTATATTTGATGTAGCTGACTGGAGAGAAGCGCTGTGGGTTCTTGATCAGAGGAGTGGTGGGAAAATGTAGTCTGTCTCCAATGGAGATCATAAAACTTGACAAGTAAATGGATTTTGGAAACATCTTATTCAACATTATCTTGTTTACTGAGCCCAGGGAGTTGAAATAACTTGCTCCGAGTCACCCCTTAAAAAATAGCAGATCCAAATCCCAGATTCATGCTTTAACTCGAAGGCCAGTGATCTTTCTTTCATGCCACAGTCCTCCAGAATATACTAAGAGATAGGAGCAAGGGAGAGAAGATGGGCAATAATTGTACAGTCCACACTTAAGGCAATGAACACAATGAGAAGGATTGCTGAGGAAGAGGGACAGAAAGGATAAATAAGAAAGCACCTTAATGAGAAAAAGTCAGAACCTGGTAACTATTTATTTTAGCAAATGAGGCAGATAGTTAGAGAATTCAGTAAAGGGTTGAGCTTGTTCTAAAAAAATATTTGACTACAAGTGTAAAAAAACAAATCCTAATAAAACCACTATTCAAAATCCAAATGACCCCGACAAATGGGTGCTTAAGAAAATATTTGCTGAATGAGCAAACAAATGAATCAACTTAAATTTTGTTGTTGTTGCTGTTGTTGTCTTTTTTTTTTTTTTTTTTTTTTTTTTTTTTTTTTTTTAGTAAGTATCATACAAATGCTATTTTAAAAAGAAAACATTTTCTTTTACAGATTCACCTTTCTGGAGTTTTGCTAGCCATTTTAGGAAATTTGGTAATGAGTATTTCCCTAAATATTCAGGTAAGAAGGAGCTTATTTTTCTAACTCTGTAGTTTGATCTAGGAACAGAGTATGACTTTAAAGGGCCCTCAGGCACTTCTCAGGATCCTTCCTCCACACACACACACACACACATACAAAAATACAAACAATTATACTTTATGGCCTCATTGTTGTAAAGACAAATATAGGCTAGATTGCTTTCACTTCTTTCTTCTTCTGATTTTAAAAGAAATTAAATGTTTTCATGGCCTCTTAATCATATTACATGTCTGAGGCAAAGTGCCTTGGTGGCTTGAATTCGTACCACAAATTTGTACCAAAGATATTCATAATCTTGGCATAAACCAAGATTTATTTTTAATGTTCTGTGTTTCTTCTAGTACTTTTATTATTATTTTTTAAGTTTTTAAACGTCATCTAGAATTGTACATACTTTTTATTATTATTATTATTTTTTTTGATAGTTACACAGAGAGAGAGAAAGAGAGAAAGAGAGAGAGAGAGAGAGGCAGAGACATAGGCAGAGGGAGAAGCAGGCTCCATGCACCAGGAGCCCGACATGGGATTCGATCCCGGGTCTCCAGGATCACGCCCTGGGCCAAAGGCAGGCGCCAAACCGCTGCGCCACCCAGGGATCCCCTGTACATACTTCTTAATAGAAAGTAGGTTCAGGCATCATAAAATTAATAAGGAAACAGGGCTTTATTTAATGGCCAATTTTCCAGGAATGTATGTGCCTCAAATACAAAGAAATACTCTAACCAGATATAAACAAGTATGTATCACCCCAGGTCCCTACTGGCAAAGTATTCTGCCCCAGTATGTTTATTGTGGTAGCTACTTTGACTCACACATTTAAGTCCCTTTTCAAAGTGGTTTTCTTTAGTAACTTATTTTATTTCATTAGTGTTTATTTTGGCTGGACTTTTTCAACATTCTGAAAGAAGTATTGTGGTGTGGGAGACTGAAAAGACACTAAGCTCCTTAACATACTCCTCACCTTTGGAGAATAGTTACTGATACTAATTTTATAGCTACAGGAACTAAACATTCTTATGTAAGGAAGGCCCTTCTGCTACAAAATTCTCTCTTAATGACAGTCGCTTCTGCAGCTGATATGTTTGGAACAAGCAGAAAACCATAATAATCACTCTGTAATAATCTGCAAATTTCAAAGCCATGATGCAAATACACAGGACCAAAAATTTTCAAGGCAAGTTCTAACTGGGAGAGATATTTTCTTATTTGCCTTCTGATTTACTTCCAGAAATATTCTCACGTCCAGTTGGCACACCAGGAACATCCCAGGCCCTACTTCAAGAGCGTGTTGTGGTGGTCTGGGACCGTGCTCATGGCCGTGGGGGAGACAGGCAACTTTGCAGCCTATGGATTTGCTCCTATTACTCTCATCGCTCCATTAGGCTGTATGTCTGTTACAGGTGAGCCATTTCTCTGTGTTTTGACAAGCAGAAATTTTTAGAGGTCAGGATAGTTGGCAAAAAACATACAACTTGAACAACACATGAATAAAAGAAGAAAGTCTATTTCCTATTTTCTTAGCATTTTATCTTGGAACAATTACACTGCTGATTTCACTTATCTACCATCATGCCGCCATGTTACCATGAAGAAACTTGCATTTTGTAACTGTAGTATTTGTGTTTAAAAGCCTGATTTCTGGGACACCTGGGTGGCATCGGTTGAGCGTCTGCCTTTGGCTCAAGGCATGATCCTGCTTCTCCCTCTGCCTAGGTCTCTGTCTCTCTCTCTGTGTCTCTCATGAATAAATAAATAAAATCTTTTAAAAAAAATAAAAGCCTGATTCCAGTGTCTGCATCTTAATAAATTAATAGCAACAGCAAATGTTATACCATGCTTTTTAAATTATTAATGAATTACCTACAAGTATTTGTCATACATTGTATTTTATGCATATGTTAAGCTGACATTACATGTACTTAGAGTGTTTGATGCCTGATCTTGAATCTATAGTTCAGTATCTCTTTACATTAAGAATTAAGTACTGGAGGGACGCCTTGGTGGCTCAGAGGTTAAGCGTCTGCTTTCAGCTCAGGGTGTGATCCCAGAGTCTCAGGATCAAGTCCCACCACAGGCTCCCTACAGGGAGACTGCTTTTCCCTCTGTCTGTGTCTCTGCCTTTTTCTGTGTCTCTCATGAATAAATAAATAAAATATATTTTTTTTTAATAAAATATTTTTTTAAAAAAGAATTAAATATGGTGGCTCAGTTGGTTAACCATCTGACTCTTGATTTGGGCTCAGGTCATCATGATCTCAGGGTTATGCAGATCAAGTCTTGTGGGCTCCGTGCTGGGCGTGGCACTAGCTTAAGATTCTCTGTCTCCATCTTCCTCTGACCCTCCCTCTGCACACCTGCACGTGCTTATGCATGCACGTGTGTGCTCTCTCTCCCTCTAAAATAAATAAATATTTAAAAAGAGGATTAAATATTGGTTATTCTATATTACTATAAGAATGTGTAATTTTATAGTAATGTCACAATTAACCTACTTTCAAAATTTATGATTTACTAAATATATCTAGAAAAGAGAATATGAGATGTTGCTAAAGACTAAAAAAAGAGCAAAAAAATCACTGCTAAAAAGATGAATAAATTTTCTAAGCCTTGTTAAAATCAATAAAATCTTCTTAGTTTTACTTTTTAATTGCTGCTATGGAAACAGCATGTTTCTAAATATCTGTGATTTTGAAACTTCCACTGAAGTAGGAATGAGTTGATGGTTATTGGCTGGTAACAACTAGATCAAGCATAAGATGTATTCACGTGTCTCAATTTTAATTTTCCATCCTAAAAATATGATATTTGTTTTTTTTTAAGATTTTTTTATTTTATTTATTCATGAAAGACACAGAGAGAGAAGTAGACACATAGGCAGAGGGAGAAGCAGGCTCCCTGCGGGGAGCCTGATCCTGGGACTCTGGGATTAAGACCTGAGCTGAAGGCAAATGCTCAACCACTGAGCCACCCAGGTGTCCCAAAAATATGATATTCTTTTCTTTTTTTTAAGATTTATTTATTCATGAGAGAGAGAGAGAGAGAGAGAGAGAGAGAGAGGCAGAGACACAGGCAGAGGTAGAAGCAGACTCCATGCAGGGAGCCTGATGTTGGGACTCGATCCCAGGTCTCCAGGGTCAGGCCCTGGGCTGAAGGCAGTGCTAAACCACTGAGCCACCCGGGCTGCACAAAAATATGATATTCTTAAAGAAGGCATAGTTTAAACTGAAATAAAGTATATTGAAAAAGAATTTTATTTTATTTTGAAAGTCATTTCCCCCTCTTAATCATTCAAAATATTTTACATAAAATGCTTCCATGCTGTATTATAGTAGAATATTTGGCAAAGAGTATTTTTTCACCCTTCTAGAAATTGCTCACTTAAAATTGCCATACTGTTACTACTCTGAATAGGCACACAATTTATGTAATCACTTACCATTTTTAACATGCCAACACAATGAGCAATTTTAGTATATCTTCTCTTTGCTACACATACCATGTACATGGACATTGTAGATTTCTTCTTCCTTCTCAAAATCTAGAAATAAATGTTAAAAAATCTAATTGCATTGTCACCTTGGGACCTTTATAGGCCCCAATTGTTCGGAAAATGTTTTATTATTCTTCACAATGACTGTATATTTAGAACTGTTTTTTTTTTTTTTTAAGATTTTTATTTATTTATTCATGGAAGACACAGAGAGAGGCAGAGACACAGGCAGAGGGAGAAGCAGCCTCCCTGCAAGGAGCCCAATGTGGGACTCGATCCTAGATCTCCAGGATCACACCCTGGGCCAAAGGTGGCGCTAAACCCCTGAGCCACCCAGGCTGCCCCTAGAGCTGGTTTTTAATTTTACTTCTTGTTTTGCTTTTTGCTTAATTTTCATTAAAATAGACAAAAAACTGTCCAAGAGCATAAAAAGACACCTGAGGGAGGATTGAGTGTATCACATTGTACTGAAATGCTCCATTTATTTCGAGTCTCCTGAGTACTGGGGATCTTTTTTCTGGGAAGAAGAAAAAGAGAGCTCCTCCAGCTAACTCAAAGAAAGGGGAGTATAGCTAGATTTATTATAATGATCAGAGATTTCACAGGAATGAAATACAGCCAGACTCTGTGGGATCTAAAGTGAGAATTTAGAAGTTACCAGAGATTAAGGGCCCTTTGGTGCCCTTTGCAAGACATTCAGGAAAGCTACCTGTGAAGCTGCTCCTCTTGGCCTGACTTGCTCCCAGCTCCCAGCTCTCATTAATAATAGGAAGCTTAAGTTTCCCCACTCACCTCAGACAGTGTCCCGTCCTCCCCAAGTCCCCATGGGGCCAGTCTCCCTCCCTTCAAACCCAAAACCCACTGGTTTGACAGATGGGCCTTTCTTGATGCTACAGATCATTTTTCTTTGTGTGCCCTCAGCCCCAATTAATATTTCAATATTAGAACCTTCTTAGCAACCTCCCTCTCTGCCCATAAAATGATTCAAAGAAGTAAAAAACTTATAGCCTCAAATACAAACCATTTCCTACTTTACAATCTTTGCAAACAGTAATATATGCTCATGAGTAATATTCCCACAGACTTCCTGAGCTGAAATTTAGGTTATTGTGAAGTGTTTAGGGTAGGTTATAGGCCATTGGTGATTGAGAATATTCCCCAGAACAAACCCCTACCACCCTGAGATTCCTTATAAAGATTCTAGAAACCCCAAAGGGCTAAAGCAAAAAGCAAAGTATTTTTAAAATAACATATCATATGGCTCTGTCTACAGATGTGGCTGAAGAGTGTCCACATTTCTTCTGTGCTGGAACTTTTCTCCTCCTTGTTTTTTGGAAGATTCATGAAAGAAATCAATCTTCCCTCTGAGTTTAAAAACAAACAAAAAAAGATATTGTATGCTGTGGTGTTGCATTGAATGGGTGTTTCAATATTCTTTTCTGGCCTTTCTTCTATCTTTTGTTGCTTTTAAAACAAAAAAAGAAAAGAAAAAGTCCAGAACAGTTTTAAAAAAAGTTGGAGCTCTAAAGTCCAAGTGAAGGGTAGGTACTCTCTTCCATCTTCCTCCCTCTGCTTAGGTGATCTGGTTCACATCAACACACCATGGCCTTTCTCCTTCGAAGTGAGGAGAAAGGCTGTGTAGGTAGGTAATCCTGTGCTCTGATCTCACTGCACACAATACCCCAGGCCTGCTAATATGTCAGACCTGCTGTTTTATCTTACATAATCAAAACTCCTTTTCCCTTTGTAACTTCAATTGAACAGATTGTTCTTAGGACTAGTACATAAGAAACACTATGGTAAGCATTATGGCTATTTCAGTTTGCACTCTTCCCACATTCCTGCCTCCAACCATCTTCCTTTCTATCTTTTCTTTCTCCTTCTCTATGTGTTCTGCTGTCTCTCGCTGAAATGCTCACCTTTTTTTTTTTTAATAATAAATTTATTTTGTACTGGTGTTCAATTTTCCAACATACAGAATAACACCCAGTGCTCATCCCGTCAAGTGCCCCCCTCAGTGCCGGTCACCCATTCACCCCCACCCCCTGCCCTCCTCCCCTTCCACCACTCCTAGTTCGTTTCCCAGAGTTAGGAGTCTTCATGTTCTGTCTCCCTTTCTGATATTTCCTCCCCATGAAATGCTCACCTTGAAGGAGTGTCCCTCAAACACTAGTTTAATTGGTAGTTCCAAAGATGTTCTAAGAAACAAAGAGTTCCACAACCAAACAGATTTCTGTAATCTTGGAATTTAAATGTTAGCCAGGTTTCATTAGGGCAGGGCTTTGTGGGGCCCATCCCAGGATGGGTCCACACACACTGTGTCTTTCAGGGGCAGATGTAATAGGCCAAGTTTCCAGAAATTGCTGACCACAAAATGTTTTTATATGAGGCATCTTCAAAGGACAATAGTTCTGCAAAAAACCCCTTAGGGAATTCTTAAGGCAATGCTCACGTTAATAATGATCCAATCTCCATTGACTGCCTCGGGTGAGTTATCTAGCCTGTCTGAGTCTCAAGGATTGGATAATGAGGAATAATCCTGGCAGATCTGAATGCCCAGGCCTGACTCCAGTTTTTTGAGAATGTCAGAGCCCTAATATCTTGTGTCACCTTGCACTTTTACCCTACATTTCTCACTGAAGGATAGGTCCAAAAGCTCATTCTGGCTGATATGCTTATAATACTGGCAGTGTGGTTAATTCGGGATGTTGATTTGGGTTTGTGTTTCCATTAATCAAGAAAGCTTAATGAATGTTTCCTTTTTTTTTTTTTTAAGATTTTATTAACTTTTATTTATTTATTTAAAATATTTATTTATTTATTTATTTATGAGAGGGGGGCGGGGCAGAGACTCAGGCAGAGGGAGAAGCAGGCTCCATACCTGGAGCCTGATGCGGGACTTGATCCCGGGACTCCAGGATCTCGCCCTGGGCCAAAGGCAGGCGCCAAACCGCTGAGCCACCCAGGGATCCCCCTCACTTATTTATTTTAAAGAGGAAGAGATAGTGACCAAGATAGTGGGGGTGGGGTGGGGGCGGAGAGCAGAGAGAGAGGGACAAGCAGACTCCATGATAAGCATGGAGCCCAATGCAGGGCTTGATCTCATGACCCTGAGATCATGACCTGAGCAGAAATCAAGAGTCGGATGCTTGCTTAACCATCTGAGCTCCCCAGGTGTCCCTTAATGGATATTTCATCTTTGGCCTAGGCTGGATATTTATCTCAGTAAGACAGGGAAGTTGTATGGTGAAGAACATGAGCTCTAGGGCCACATAGCAAGCTCTAGGTTTCTACCACTGGAAAGCTCTGTGACCTCACACAGGTGGTTTAAACGGGTTTATGCCTCAGGTCCCTAATCTGTAAAATGGAGGTAAAAAGATTTCTTACTTCAGAAGTTGTCCTGGGGAAAAGCAAAGTAAACACAAACACCTAAGAACAGTGTTGGATACAGACTATAGTATTTGACATATTGACAATATTAGTTATTGTCACTGAGATTTATAATAATTATTACTTAGAGACAAAGCACCTTATTCTTTATAAGGGAATCTATTCCCTGGCCCCCCAAATGGCTGATGATTAAAATCTCTAAAATGGAGAAACCATGGGGTGCCTGGGTGGCTCAGTGGTTGGGCATCTGCCTTTGGCTCAGGTCATGATCCTGGGGTCCTGGGATCAAGTCCCACATCGGGCTCCCTGCATGGAGCCTGCTTCTCCTTGTGCCTATGTCTCTGCCTCTCTCTCTGTGTTGCTCATGAATAAATAAATAAAATCTTCAGAAGAAATAAAAAATAAAATGGAGGAACCAGTTTAAGAAAAGACTTTAATTTTTCTTATTTATATAATGGTTAATTTGGGGGAAGCAGAAAAATAGGATCCTTGTAGCTCACATGTTCAGCCATTAAGCAGCAATTACCCTTTGACCCTTCCACATATCCCCTACCAAAACATGTTGGAAAATACCAGAATTTCCAAATAACCTACCAAGACAGAATACATTAAAAAAACCAAACAAAGCAGACACAGAAATCTGTCAGAGGAAAAGCATGGCAGCCTAGGATGTGTATGTAACTTTCTCTCTTCTTGCTCTAGCTTTGTAGCACTTTTGTGAACTTGCTAATTAACTTCAGAGGCTGAAGGACAGATTTCTTTCAGGCCTAACTGCAACTTGAGAATGTGTTTTTGGAGAAACCGTATACCAGAAATCTAGTAAAAGTTGGATATTCTGTGCAGTTTGTAATAAAATTTTAAACTCCTTCCCTCCTTAGAAGGCCTTTCTTGGCTTCTAGACCCAATTAAACAGGCTTATTCTCTGTTCCCTTAAGCCTTAAGTGGGCCCTCTTCTTATCTATATGGTGCGTTTTTGTGAATAGAAAAAGGTAGCCTTTCTCATGATACTTTATTTCTCTTTGTCTGCAAAGTATTGTAATACAGTGATTTCAGCAGGCCCTGATGCTTTAGTAACTACCTACCTTAAAATTGTCCTGAGAAATATACAAATCAACAAGATATAAGATGTGGGTGGTGCTTCTCAGATATTGTATCTTTGTGCACTATGCAACCTGCTCAACCACACACAACAGTCCTGGTCCTACATTGCCCCTCCATCTACTTTCATCATTTTCACAATAACCTGTTTTATGTCTTTCCTCACCATTTAATTGAGACCCGGGAGACGTGACTGTGTATGTCTGGTTGCTTTCCATCTTCTTTCTCCAGAAAAGCATTGTACAGGGAAATCACACAGTACAGCTTTGTAGAGCTGGTTTGAATTTGAATTTTGATAAAATGAGGATAGGATGTTCTGTTCTAGAGTATTGGAAGACAAAAACACCTGCTTAAAAGCACAGTGGTTAAGCATTTCATTGCAAGGAACTCGTGGATATTCACTTTTGTGCATACTTAAAAGTGTATTAGCTTGTCCTTTGGGGGTTAAGTTAGATTATTTGTGCATCTACCAAGTACAGCCTTAAATTTAACATGTTCATTTTTATGCTTATCCTCATGATGTATCTATGCTATGTCTAAGTATTGAGAGATGGTTAAAAATCATGCAGCCATCAACAACCGAAAGAATTGAAGTGACATGGAATTAAGGAAATTCATGGTAGACCTTAGTCAGTATAAAATTAATTTTTCTGGGGGTGACAAAGGAGTGGGGTACAAAGGGAGATTGTTGCAGGGGGAGAGAGGACGGGAAAAACAGAACATAATGGAAGCACCAATGACATTTTTTCAGTTCTATACCCCTGAGTATATTGATGTAAAATAATTAGGGGCACCTGGGTGGCTCAGTGGTTGAGCATCTGCCTTTGGCTTAGGTCGTGATCCCAGGATCCTGGGATCGAGTCCTGCATCGGGTTCCCCACCAGGAATCTGCTTCTCTCTCTGCCTGTCTCTGCCTCTCTCTGTGTCTCTCATGAATAAATAAATAAATGAAATCTTTTTAAAAAATAAAATAAAGCTTAAAAATTAAGTAATTAGAAGAAAGTTCATAGAATATATCACCCTTTCCAAGTTAAATTCAGAAATATTCCAAGTTAAATTTCAGTTAGAAGTAAAGAAACAAATATTGAAAGAGCATCCACTATGTCAGATAATGTATGAGACCCATAAACATGCTATTTTATTTCATTATTGCCCAGATGAATAGAAGTGGGCAATGAATAGATTAAACTTGAGATGAATTATATGAGATCAAACACCTGGAATTTTACATGGAATGTTAAAATCCATAGCAGCAAGATCTCCTTGGTCCTGGAATAATTTCCTAAGAGAAGTAGTCACCATGTGACTGGGCTAATCTGGACGATGGCTGGAAAGCCAACTGCACTGAGAAAATGAGAGAATGAGACACATGATGGATAAGTCTTTTCCATCTCCAGTTTTCTCTAACATGCTGGCTTTGGCTCAAATGGAAATTCATGATGTGGAATATATGTTTTGTATATTTCTGTTGTGCTCTGGTGGCACTGTAAGCTGCAGTGTATCCGTAATCCGTTAGGCAATGGCCTTACTGTAGCCAGAAAGCCCTGGTGATGCATTTTGGAACTCTAAAGAAGTCATCTCAAGCAGAAACTTTGGACTCCAAGATTTTTATTAGAAACAAATGAAAGGAAACATAAACAGACCAATTAGCCAGTGACCTGTAGCATTTCACAAACCTAGATGCTGTGAATCCTCCAGTCCTCCAGAGCATCATGCTTAGTGCCAGCCTGGATGAGATCACCGGACCTCCAAACCACATGGGCTTCCTGTGGGCACTCCACACAGACATTTATTTTAATGTTGAAAATATGCAGAAAATATCCCTTTCCACAGTGGCTTCCTGGGTTGTCTGCTCTAGCAGATTTCCCAAAGCAGCCTAAATAAAATGTGCAGGATAAACCTCTGAAGTTCTCATTTTATGTCTGCTTCTGCACTCAGCTGAAAGCATTCCTAAGTCCTAAAACACAAGTTTTTTTTTTCCCACTCATCCTGATTTTTTGAGAATGCCACAAAGTATTTCTAGAGAAATTGCTCCTGATGAAGTAATGTGCTATTAAATTTATAATACACAGTTAATCTTCTCAATGATAGTTTTTACTCTTTTGGAATCTTTTCAAGTTTAATCACTAATGTGTGTCAAGGAAAATGTAGAAAAGACAATGATTATTTTTTAATGCAGGTAAATTTCCTTATTTCAAATTATACAAATTATCTATGAACAGTTTGTGCAGTATCTTCAATAAATGACAATAGCAATTTTTTTTATTAACATGAATTACTTGACACTTTTATTCCTGCCAATAGGGATGGTAGGACAACTTTTTTCTCTACCAAGAAACATTTTTCAAACCATCACATCCTCAGATTTTCAAATCCTAACTCCATGCAGTACATTGTAATTGACCTACAATTCTACAACTAAGAAGGAATGATAATTTTGGAGTAGTCAGTACCTCCATACAGCTAGAGTTGATTGAGCCTGGGAGCATGCTCTATGTGCCCACATGTTTAAAGCTTGATTGTGAGTGACAGGAAAGTGTTTTTGCGATTTGCTTTTTAGCAGTACAATAAAGTTGCCATTATAAGTGATTGGAAACCACAAGACAGATATTTATATGTGTGGATCTGTTTGTAGCATTATTATATAAATATGCTCTTTCCATGTCATGGGCTATTTTTTTATAAAAGGGTTCCCTTTACTACTTTATCGTCTACTTTCCTATTATATAAAAACATACCCTGGTTTCTCTTCAGATCGTAGAGGCTAAACAATAAACTGGAGGACACTAAATGAAAATTGATGAAATTTTCACTGTGGACTAGGTGAGATTTCAAAAACTGATGTTCTGTAGGTCAGATCTGACCATTGCAATGTTTTGTTTGGTTTAAACAATGCTTTTAAGAATATAAACTAATTTCCTATGTTTAAAAATTGGATCATAACACACAAAAAGTGGTTTACCTGAAAGAATCAGATTTGGTAGTCCTGGACTTGCATTTGGTTGGGGCTGAATTATGGCTGCCACCTTTCACTGATCTTGTATATTCCAGGTCACCATGGCCCCACTGCTCTTCATAGCTCCAGCAACCTGCCCTCGTCGCACCAGTCCACCACCCACAGCCCACCACCCTTGTCCCACACCCCATCAACTTTCATTGCCCTAGCCCACCACCTTCATTATTTTTCCTTCTCTAGAGGATTGCCTAATTGGCCCCGGACTTTTGAATTTGTAACCCATGGACCAAAGGTTTTTTGTTTGTTGTTTTATTTTTTACACCTGAATCAGATAAGACTATTACATCCATAATCACAATTGGGTAAAGTGTAATTGATTGTTTTAATTTTTGATTAAATTAGTCCTTTAAGAAGTGATCACAATTACACGAAAAAGAATAAAATTCCTAGGAGTAAATTTAGCCACAGAGGTAAAAGACTTATACACTGAAAACTCTTAAGACATTGATGGAAGAAGACACATATAAATGGAAAGATAGTCTGTGCTCAAGGATTGGAAGAATTCATATTGTTAAAATGTCCATACTACCCAAAGCAATCTACAGATTCATTGCAAACTATTAAAATTTCAGTGGCACTGCTATTTAGCATAGTACCAGAAGTCCTAGCCTCAGCAATCAGATAACAAAGAGAAATAAAAGGCATTCAAATTGGCAAAGAAGAAGTCAAACTCTCACTCTTTACAGTTGACATGATACTGTATATAGAGAACCCAAGACTACACCAAGATTGCTAGAACACAGCAATTCAGCAAGGCAACAGGATTCAAAATCAATGCACAGAAATCAGTGGCATTTCTATACACTGACATGAGATTGAAGAAGGTTAAATTAAGGAATCAATTCTATTTACAATTGCACTCAAAACCATAACATACCTAGGAATAAACCTAACAAAAGAGGTAAAGGATCTATACCCTAAAAACAATAGAACACTTATGAAAGAAATTGAAGAAGACACAAAAAGATGGGAAAACATTCCATGCTCATGGATTGGAAGAATAAATATTGTGAAAATGTCTATGTTACACAGGGCAATTTACATGTTCAGTGCAATCCCTATCAAAATACCATGGACTTTCTTCACAGACTTAGAACAAATAACCCTAAAATTTGTATGGAACCAGAAAAGACCAAAATAGCCAGAGGAACGTTGAAAAAGAAAACCAAAGCCAGTGGCATCACAAGGCCTGACTTCAAGCTAAATTACAAAGCTGTGATCATCAAGACAGTAAGGTACTGGCACAAAAACAGATGCATAGATCAATGGAACAGAATACAGAACCCAGAAATGGACCCCCAACTCTATGGTCAGCTAATATTCGACAAAACAAGAAAGAATATCCAATGGAAAAAAGACAGTCTATTCAATAAATGATGCTAGGAAAATTGGACAGCCATGTGCAGAAGAATGAAACTGGACCATTCCCTTATACCAGACACAAAGATAAACTCAAAATGGATGAAAGATCTAAGTGTCAGATAAGAATCCATCAAATTCCTAGAGGAGAACACAGGTAAAACCCTTTTTTGAACTTGGCCACAGCAACTTCTTGTAAGACACATCTCTAAAGGCAAGGGAAACAAAAGTAATAATGAATTATCAGGACCTCATCAAGGTAAAACTTCTGCACAGCAAAGGAAATAGTCAACAAAATTAAAAGCAACATACAGAATGGGAGAAGATATTTGCAAATGACCTATCAGATAAAAGGCTAGTATCCAAGATTAATAAAGAACTTATTAAACTCAACACCCAAGAAACAAAAAATCCAATCATGAAATGGGCAGAAGACAAGAAATTTCACCAAAGAAGACATACGCATGGCTAACAAGTACATGAGAAAATGCTCCGCATCACTTTCTTTCAGGAAAATACAAGTCAAAACCACCATGAGATACCATCTCATACCAGTGAGAATGATGAAAATTAACAAGACAGGAAACAAATGTTGGAGAGGATGTGGAGAAGGGGAACCCTCTTGCACTGTTGGTGGGAATGCAAACTGGTGCAGCCATTCTGGAAAAATGTGGAGGTTCCTCAAAGAGTTAAAAATAGAGCTATCCTACGACCCAGCAACTGCACTGCTGGGGATTTACCCCAAAGATACAGATGCAGTGAACCACTGGGATACCTGCACCCCAGTGTTCATAGCAGCAATATCCACAATAGCCAAATAGTGGAAGGAGCCTCAGTGTCCATCAACAGATGAATGGATAAAGAAGATGTGGTCTATATATGCAATGGAATGTTACTCAGCCATCAGAAAGGATGAATACCCACCATTTGCTTCAACATGGATGGAACTGGAGGATATTATGCTGAGTGAAATAAGTCAATTGAAGAAAGACTATCATCATATGATTTCACTCATACGGGGAATATAGGAAATAGTGAAAGGGACCATAAGGGAAAGGAGGGGAATGGAGTGGGAAAAATTAGGGAGACAAACCATGAGAGACTCCTAACTCTGGGAAACAAACAAAGGGTTGCAGAAGGGAGGCGGGTGGGGGCTGGGGTAACGGTGATAGATACTGAGGAGGGTACTTGATGGGATGAGCACTGAGTGTTATATGTTGGCAACATGAATTTATTTTTTTAAAGATTTTATTTATTTATTCATGAGAGACACACAGAGAGAGGTAGGGACATAGGCAGAGGGAGAAGCAGGCTCACCACAGGGAGCCCAATGTGGGACTCGATCCCGGGACCTGGGATCACGCACTGAGCCAAAGGCAGATGCCCAACCGTTGAGCCAACCAGGCGTCCCATGACAAGTTGAATTAAAATAAATAAATTTTTTAAAAAGTCTGGTGGCATTTTCACAAAATTAGAAAAGACAATTCTAAACTCCAAATAGCCAGAGGAATCTTAAGAAAGAAGAACAAAGCTGGAGGCATCATACTCCCTAATTTCAAACCATATTACAAAGCTATAGTAATCAAAACTGTATGGTATTGTCATAAAAACAGACACAAATCAATGGGCCAAAATAGCCCAGAAATACACCCAGGCATATATGTTTAAATAATTGACTACAAAGGAACCAAGAATATACATTGGAGAAAGGTCAGTTTCTTCAACAAATCGTCCTGGGAAAGCTGGACAGCCACATGCAAAAAAATGAAACTGGACCACTTTCTTACACCATACACAAAAATTAACTCAAAATGGATTAAAGACTTGAATGTAAGACCTGAAACCATGAAACTCCTAGAAGAAAATGTAGGTGGTAAGCCCCTTGACACCGGTCTCAGCAATGACTTTTTTGGGTTTGACACCAAAAGCAAAGGCATGAAAAGCAAAAATGAACAAAACCCACACTTACATGGTCAATTAATCTATGAAAAAGAGGCAAGACTAAACGGTGGAGAAAAGACCATCTTTTCAACAAATGGTGCTGGGAAAACTGGACAACTACAAGCAAGAGAATGAAACAGGACCACTTTTCTTACATCGCACACAAAAATTAACTCAAAATGGATTAAAGACCTAAGTGTGAAACCTGAAACCATAAAACTCCTACAAGAAAAAGTAGGCAGTAATTTCTCTGACATCAGCTGTAGAAAAACTTTTTCTAGTTATGTCTCCTAAGGCAAGGGAAACAAAAGCAAAAATAAACTGTTGGGAAAACAGTTTATTTAAAAAAAAAATTGAATAGCAAAAGAAACCATCAACAGAACAAAAAGGCAACCTACTGAATGGGGGATGATATTTGCAAATGATATATCCAATAAGGAGTATATATCCAAAAAATATAAAAAACTTATACAACTCAACACCAAAGAACCAAACAATCCAATTAAAAAGTGAATAGAGGACCTGAATAGACATTTTTCCAAAGAAAATATACAGATAGCCAACAGACATGAAAAGATGCTCAGTATTTTTAAGGATGCTTAAGGGAATCCCCACAAGTAGAATCTAAATAATAATTTAAAAACCCCAAAATGAATAAACAAAGAAAAAGCAGAATCAGACCTATAAATTCAGAAAATAAACTGATGATTTCCAGAGGGGAGGAAGGGTAGTGGTTGGGCAAAATGGATGAAGGGGAGTGGGAGATACGAAATGCTTCCAGTTATGAAATGAGTAAGACATGAGAAGGAAAGGCACAGCATAAGTAATACAGTGCTTATTGTAATAGTGATGTAAAGGAACAGATGGTAGCCATGCTTGTGGTGGACATAGCATAATGTGTAAACCTCTCAAATCACTAAGTTGTACACCCAAACTAATGAGAGACTGTGTGTCAACTGTACTCAAATAAAAATAATAAATTTTATTTATTTTTTTTAAATTTTTTTTAAATTTTTATTTATTTATGATAGTCACAGAGAGAGAGAGAGAGGCAGAGACACAGGCGGAGGGAGAAGCAGGCTCCATGCACCGGGAGCCCAATGTGGGATTCGATCCTGGGTCTCCAGGATCGCGCCCTGGGCCAAAGGCAGGCGCCAAACCGCTGCGCCACCCAGGGATCCCAAAAATAATAAATTTTAAAAGAGTACACTAATCTCAAGCACTGAGAAATGTATAGAATTGTTGAATCATTATATTGCATACCTGAAGCTAATATAACACTGTATGTAATTATATTTCAATAGAAAAAAATAAAAACATCTCTGGGCACCTGGATGGCTCAGTTGGTTAAGCCTCTGCCTTCAGCTCAGGTCATGATCCTCTCTCTCAAATAAATAAATAAAATCTTTAAACAAATTTTTAAAAGAACACAAAATATAAACATCAAATCATTATGTTATACACCTGAAACTAATGTTGTATGTCAATTGTACTCAAGTTTTGCACCAGAGAGAGTACTAGATGCTTTTTTATTTTTCCCCCCTTACAGAAAATATTCCTGCTATCGTTTTAACCCCCTCATGACTTCTACATAACCACTGTTTAAATTTTGGTATATAATCTTTCATATGCTACCTTTTCTTAATACATTATTGCAACACTGTGTAATGAATTTAACCCCTGTCCACAAGAACCCTCTGTGTAGACCATGTCTGTGAGCACTCTGTTTTGAGCTATGTCTTTATGAAGGCCAGAATGGAAAAGGGTTCTTGAACCTCTGCTCAAATATGCCCCCAGTTGAAAATCTACATGATACCGTGAGTGCTGAAATCAATGCTCAGTAGTAATGATAGTTTAGTCACACCTAGCACAAATCTGCTTGATTTACAACTATGTTCTGGCTTAATGCTTTTTAAACTATTGGTCTTGAAGTGTTCTATTTCTGAATATTAAATTTTACTTTAGAGTAAGAGCATAATAGTTCTTTCCTCTTCCTAGGTGTTTATTAGGCAGTGGTGGTTGTTACAGCAACAACTAGACAGGATTGAGCTTGACGGATCTCTGATGGCAAATGTATTTAGGGCACTTCAGTTTATTCATTTTTTCTCATTTTAAAAATGTACTGCTCTGCTTAGAAGTCATGTTATTAGCTGTTGCTCAGATAGTCTTTTTGCCCAGCACAGCTCTCATTTTAACCATATTTTGAATGATAAATGAATTATGAGTGTTTCTTAACAAAATGTTCACTTTTATTACTTCCTTTGTTAGTTAAAACTAAAAATATTACTCTCTTACCTAACAATTTTTTAGAAAAACTCACATTCTTTTAAAACAAAAAAATGAATATGGAAGTACATTAGACATACGTTCTTTCAGAAAGCAAAAGTAGCATATTTATGTTCATAAAACAAAACTCTGATAACTATTTTATGGCAGTTAATATAATTTGATGCATGTAGTGGATTTTAAGTTTGTTGTTAGCAATCATGTCCTTTTCTCTTTTAGCAATGAAATTGTCACCTACATAACATTTCCCCCAACCCTTCTAAAAGTGAAATTATGAAACTAGTTTAGCAACAAGAAGAGAAGGAAAACAATGTCTTTCTCCTTTCAAAGGAGGGAATGGAGTGTAGTGTACTCGAAAGAGCTCTGGACTGGGGATAAGGAAATGTGGGCTTTGGTTCCAATTCTGCTGTAATATAAATGTCAGATGAATGGATCAGTGAATGAACAAACAACTTCTCTGGACCTGTCTCCCAAATACAAGGTTTAGGACCTAGAATACATTGTCTCTGTATCTCCTACCAGCTCTAAGATGACCTTATTCCATGTAAGCAATGTCTGTCTTCCTACTGGGCTCCTTTGCTGTGAAACAGTCATCTCATGGATTGTTATAATGGAATGGCATTTGATATATGTTAGTAGTGATACTTCACTTATTTCTTATTGATCTACCTCTCTCCACTTGGAAACATGTCTTATGCAATTACACAGGAAGTCAGTAATGGGATGGGAATGGGGTCTTGGTTTTTGTACCTTTTTTAGTTCTCTAACATATGAAATTAGTTTCCCTGAATGGTTTTGGTCCAAATATGAAATGGAAAATTTTCATACATTTTTACACATGTTCCTAACTCAATTCTTAATGTTAATAGGCTACATATCCATACAGAAAACATTGCTTTACTGTTTTAAATCCACAGCACCCAGTTAAAGTCATGCTTGTTGGACATTTTTCATGCTCTGTTTATTCTGTGAAACATCCATTCCAATAAATAACCTCCCCAGGAGAAGTTTGCAAGGACATAGCTCAGCTTGAATAAGAAAGAGCCAGTTGAGAAAAATATGAAGAAAACGTAAGAGAATCCCAGCTTATCTTGAATGAAGGTTTCTGGTGTGGATTTACTTTGTTTTCATTCATTGCCAGAATACCAGATATAGTTATATTTAAATTTAACTGATTTAATGAATTATTATATGGACTCATTAAAATTTTTATCTCTGAAGAATTTTAAATGACATGACAAATTTAATGACATAATAACTAAAAAGACTGAAAAAACATTGCTAAGATAAAATAAGCACACCAACATGTCAACTGCAGTTTTCTCTAGGTGATGAGTTATTTTTATGATGACTTTTCTCCCCTATATTTTCACTTTAAAAAACAAACTTAGGGATGCCTGGGTGGCTCAGTGGTTGAGCATCTGCCTTTGGCTCAGGGCATGATCCCCCGGGGTCCTGGGATAGAGTCCTCCCTACATGAAGCCTGCTTCTCCCTCTGCCTATGTCTCTGCTTCTCTCTCTGTGTGTCTCCTCTCATGAATAAATAAATAAAAATTTTAAAAACAAATAAAAATATTAAAAAATAAAAGACAAACTTAAAAACCTAGCTAATAATTTATGTTAAAAATTTAAAATATAGGGGGACCTGGGTGGCTCAAACAGTTAAACATCCAACTCTTGATTTTGGCTCAGATCATAATCTCAGGGTCATGAGATCAAGCCCCACATGAGGCTTCACGCTGGGTGTGGATCCTGCTTGAGTCTCTCTCTCTCCTTCTCCCTCTGCCCCTCCCCACTCCTAAAAATTTTAAATACAAATTATTTTGTGTATTGTTTTGTATTATTACAAGTTGGATTTTCCCATGCCTCTACTTATAGAGGAGAGGAAAAATTCAGAGAGATTCAACATACCCTACATAACCTGAGGCTATGGCAGGTAGTAGGTCATCACTCAGAGGATGAGTGTTCAGTAGCATCAGTAATGGAGAAGACCTTACACCATGAGGGCCAGCAAATGCAGGGCAGAGATCCCACAAACTCTCAATTATGTGCTAGGAACACTTGGGAGATCTTATAAGAATAAGACATACCTCAGAGTAAAAAGAACTGATAGTGTTTGAGGACAGATAGGGAGATAAATCTTCAGTGTAACAGGAAAACTATAGTAGAGGTGGTAATTATGCAAAAGGATGGATTGGTTAACTGGGTCTAGGGGAATCCAGAGGTGATACTTGAGTCCATAGTTGGTCACAAGAATGGAGCCAGAGCCGCAAAGGAAAGAACACAAATAAAAGTCCTTTAGAATGAAATTAAATGATGGTTCTGGGAATTCTGATTATTTTAGTAAGGATGGGCATAGGACATCAAAGAGATCAAGGACAAATGTGGTGAGGAAAGTGGCAGAAGCCTAAGGTCTAAGCCTGAAGTGCAGCTGGCCTGAGCAGCACAATGACACTGGTCTGAGGAGGAGTGAGTGGACCAGACAGATGGTGAAATTCAGACCCAACAGACCCAGGATCCTGTTGAATGTGGAGTGTGAAGGAGAGTGGAGACTGACAGGAGTCCTAGGATTCTGGGGTTCTTTAGAGGTATCATTAGACTAGGAATTATAGGAAGAGATGAAGGGAAATAATGTGTTTCAGTCTGGGATATATTAAAGTTAAAACTTGCTTCCACTCTTTCTTGTCTTCCCTTCTCGTTGTTTCTGATTTTTCTTTTCTTTTCTTTTCTTTTCTTTTCTTTTCTTTTCTTTTCTTTTCTTTCTTTTTTCTTTCTTCTTTCTTTCTTTCTTTCTTTCTTTCTTTCTTTCTTTCTTTTCTTTTCTTTTCTTTTCTTTTCTTTTCTTTTCCTTTCCTTTCCTTTCCTTTCCTTTCTTTTCTTTCTCTTCCTTCCTTCCTTCCTTCCTTCCTTCCTTCCTTCCTTCCTTCCTTTCTCTTTTCTTCTTTCCTTTCTCTCCATTTGTTCATTTAGTTGTTTAGTAATCTTTTACATGCTCTTGCTGTCCTCAGGGCACTATCCCAGCCACTGACCTCAGTCCATTATAAACCAGGCCAGTTTCTATGTATCCTCAACCGTGAGGGGGGAAAAGTTGTTTTCACAGGCACAGCTACTGGGTGTCTCTGACCAGGACATAGCTAGGCCAGGTATAAGACACAAAGTGCTCAACTCCTTTCAAATGGCATTGCATAATGTATGTTTTTGTATTGGAAACACCACTAATAGCCATTTTCTTTCTAGGTAGTGCCATTATTTCCGTTATGTTTCTGAAAGAAAACTTAAGAGCTTCAGATTTACTAGGTAAGTAATTGTTTAATTCATGTAACTGTAGCACTGCTTGATCAGGAAATAAATAATACTATTAAAATGTGCATTAAAAACTAGAAACAAATTACTGAACTGGATAAATCTCATTTGGAGATGAATAGTATTCTTTCTTGGATCTGCCTTCTGCTCTTTCATGTGAAATATTTCAATTTCCATTGTGCCCACTGCCCATGCAATTGGCCACAGTTAATTATTATTTTATACAATTGTTATTATGAATGTTACAAAATTTTCATGAGCATAATAAAATCCAAGAAAACAACTGTGTTACCTAAGAGAGTATTTGGCTTCAAAGGATGTATTTATTAGATTGTTACATGAAAGCACTGCATGCAAATGAAAACCTCACAAAAATTAAATACATCAGTTTCCTACCTAATTTGTATTTAACTCTTTCCAAAAGTAACATAGAACATTCCCCTTCAAAATTTTATTTAGAAATACAGCTATTAGTGGAAAGTAACAGTAGCCTCCCTGGCTGTAAGAAAGATTGCTATTATATAGCAAAGCCATCATGTATTGATTGTATCTTCCACCTCTTATTGGAAATATCACATATGAGGATTCTGGAACTTCATATTTTCTTCCTTAACAAAGTCCTCTCTAAATTGCTGCTGACATAATATGACAACAAATAATGATACTTTAGGCACTTTCAATAAAACAGTATCTACTCACTTCCAAGGAGATCACATTTTTAAAAAAAATTTGAGCTTTAAATGTGACACCAGTATTGGTATGTTGAGCATTTGTTTTCCCTGATTGTGTTTTCCTAGAGCCTAGTGTCTTGAAAGTGTTTTCACTTTTTCTTTTCCTTCCTTGGTTTGATTCTGCTAGTAGAATTTTTTGTTGACATCATCAAATTTGTCATGGTTACATTGTTTTTCCAAATGCATTGGTATGTGCATTGTTTCTTTTCAAGTATTTTATTTTTCTATACTTTTAAAAATATATCATGGTTTATGGAATCATTTGGGGAAGATGCATGGGATCAGAAATAAGAATGAGCATTTACCTGAGTTTTATAAATTAAAAAATTAGGTCCTATATTATTTTTCTCATTTATCAAATGTCTTATGAAAACTAAATCATTTTATCTAATGTATGTCATCTTTTGTAGTTAATGGCTAAGGTTTAAATTAATCTAATGTATTTAATGAGGTAATAGAGGTGGATATGTAGGGACATTTCAATTACTGTGAACATTGGTGATAAAAAGATGATGAAGATGGAATCTCTGCCCTCAAATAATAG
Organism: Vulpes lagopus; assembly: GCF_018345385.1. Classification (NCBI taxonomy): domain Eukaryota; kingdom Metazoa; phylum Chordata; class Mammalia; order Carnivora; family Canidae; genus Vulpes; species Vulpes lagopus. The sequence goes on from NC_054832.1 coordinate 38,003,229, forward strand.
AGTCGATGATACAATATATACATTAATACATTTTTAAAAGTGGAAAATACTACATGTCCTAATGCCCTGAGACTTTAGAATAGGGTTTAGAACAGGGTTTCACAGCCTCAGCACTGCTGACATTTTAGGCTGGAGAATTCATTGCAGCGGGCTGTCTTGTGCCTTGCAGGATGTTAGTGGCATTCCTCCTGGCCTTTACCCATTAGATGCCAATAGCACCATCTGCCCTAGTTATGGCAACCAAAAATGACTTCATATAGTGCCAAATGTCCCCAGGGGGACAAAATCACCCCCAGGTGAGAACCACTGGTTTAGAATAAATAGAGGTTACTCTAGCTAAGAAACTCAGAAAGAATTTCTTATAGAAGATCTAACATTTCAATCAGTTCTGATTGAACTGATAGGACAGGCATGAGCCATTTCCAAGCATTTGGAGGTTGACATAGAGAGGGACTAAGGTGAAAAGTATTAACAAAGGTGCAAAATAGGCAGGGTAAGTTTCTATTTAATACTGCACTCAACTGCTGCTGATAGGTTTAGGAAAAAAATAAATGAAAGTCACAACTATGGAAAGAGAAGAAAGATAAATATCAATGTGTGCAGATGATTGATTATATACTTGGAAATCCCAAGATCAATGACACATTACTAAAAGCAATAAATGAGCTCAACATCAAAGATATAAATTAAACTTACTTTTATAGATTCAAATCTGGATTCAACTTTTTCTGTCAACTATGTGGCCAGCATAATATCACTTAACTGCTCTATCAGTTTGTTCATGAAAATAGAATACTGTTCTAAGGATCAAATTGAATAATTCTTATAAGCACTTTGAGAAATGTAAAGTCCTGTTAATAAAATTGTCTTAATTTCTATGATCAACTTCATTCCTGAGAGGTAATACTAAAAATGTAATATAAGGAATAAGAAACACACACACATATATACACATACCAAAAAATAACAATAATAAAAAATTAAACCTCTATTAACACTTTGATTCTTTTTGCTAATTTCTCTTGTTTTTAAGAATAACATTTATTAAATATTTCCTCTTTTCAGGTATTTACATGAACTATCTCATTTAAATGTAGGAACAACCTATTTACAGAACTGATACTTAGGTTAACTAATTTGCCCAAGGTCATGTAACCAGTGAATAGTGGACCAGTATTCTAATAATGGCAGCCCGATATAGTGTAATAGTTGAAGATGAGTCTCTAGTGGCAGAAAGCTGTGTGGCCTTTCAAATTTACCTAATCTCTATGAGGCTCCTTTCCTTGCGTTTAAATGAAGATAATATTACCTACCCTCTAGGATTAAATGAGTTCATAGAGATAGAACTCTAAGAACAGGGCCTGTCACATAATAAGCGATTGATGTTAGCTATTATCATTACCACTGCTACCACCACCCCCACTTCTACATGTACTCCAGTGGTTCATCAGAACAAACCTTGATTAGTATTTTTGCAAACTTTAGTAATCCAGTCAACATTTTCCATAACTCTGGTTGGGTATTTTTGCCTTTTTATTGAATGCTTTTTGAGTAGTGCTATATAACTGATGTCACATTTGTATCATACTGTCAATTGAAAGTGATCAATTCTTGACTTTAGTGGCAAAGGAAGAAGAAAAAAATGTAGCCACCTTTTCCATACCCATGTCTCCTACAGCAATGTCATAAAATTATCATAACCTGAGATGTAATAACCCACTTCATACTTGGGGAGAAGAATTTCTCCCCAATCTCACTCAGTAACTTGTTAAGTCACATGTATTTTCTTTGGATCTATATTGCTGCTGCCTTAAGAAAATTTGGCTCTTTCTGTAAAGAGCTATAAATGCAGGGATTTTTTTTTTTTCTTTACAGAGGCTAAAACCAAACAGGGGAGAGAGTAGTTAGTGGCTTAAAAAAATAGAAAGATTAACATATAAGCATGCTAAAAATTAAATTGTCAAAATGTGCAAAAGAAATTCATTTATTTTTCCCTGCTTCAAGCAAATGAAAGCTTGTTTTTCATGATGGAACAAATGAAGATTTTTGGGCCATGTGAACAAGCTGAACTAATTTATTGCCAAATGTTGCTCTGTGGCTATGAAGCTTTTCACCACTAGCCTCAAAAAATGACCTCACAAAAGCTATGTCTGAAATGAATCGCCAACTATTATTAACTCAATGACAGGCTTTGGACTGTGCTGTGATTCTTAGTGGATTAATAACTTTAAATTATTTTAATGATTATTTTTCCTTTAAAAAGCACCAGATTTCTCTCCCCTTCAGTCAGCCAAAACCTATAGTACTTTCCCCTCGCTTCTGCCTTAATCATCAAAAGTACTAAATCTAATAGGCTGTATGATCCTAGCTGACTTAAGTCCAGATAGTATTATCATTAAAAAAAAATACAATCAATTCATCAGTACTCTCCAGAGACCAGTAACTTGATTACTTCAAGTCACTAATAAATGGTTTCCCTAGATAGAATGTCAAGAGATTAAGAGTGACATGAAGACCATCTCTTTCCTTCCTTCTCCCACACCAAATGGTCAGCTAGATTTAGGGCTGGTATCTAGAATACCGATGTAGCCAAACAAACCATCATTTCTGGTTGAGAGAACAGACTTTTGGTTTCAGGGCTGCCTCAAGAAAAAAGGTGCTTTTATGGTAGCATAGGGACAGGACCCGTGTACAGAAGGAGCTGCCAACTTCAGATTAATTTTTAAGCTTAACTGAGATAGCTTTGGACTCCTAGTGATCGGTATCCCGAAGAAGATCTGTCCCAGAGTCCTCTGTCACATCAGGCCACCAGATGAGCTTTCAAATCTATTCAGCTCCCCAGATTGGCTTCTTGCCCAGCCAAATTCCTGGAGTCTAGCAGGTGTGATAAATTCATTTGCGCCTAGAAATGAGGAGACTAAGTCACAGAGAGAGGGCTAAGTAACATGCCTAATCTTTTCCAGCCAGCAAGTAGCAGTGAAATTTGAATACTATGGGGGCAGTTTCAGCGTGGATTAGTGGATTAGACTTTCATGATCCAAGTGTTGACCTGGAGTTTAATCATTTCCATGGGCAAAGAGCATACCAAGTGTTGCTTCCCCTCCTTGAGTATCTTATGCTTCCAGATAACTCCCTTGGGCAAATGGACTGGCGGAAAGTAAACTAACAAGTTTTCTAATTTAGAAATCTGTGTCTTTCAATGAAAGAGTATTTGTGGCTTTACTGAAATAAAAATATCAGGAAAGGACATCTGATGCCACTTTTAGAAAAAAATATGAAAAAAGAAAAAAATATGAGATATATATACATTTTAAGGACATTTATATAAGGAGCTGTTAGTATCTTCAATACTTTTAAACACTTAGGAAACATGTATACATGATCCATAAAGGAGAGAGTGAATCACACAGACAATTGACACCAAGCAAACAAACATACAACAGATAGCAGCTATTTAGAACTACCTTTGTAATTGTCAGAGGAAACTGAAATTAAAATTATGAAGAAGAAAAAGGAATGTGTTACCTACCAAGTTGCCATAGAGTCATTAACTAGATTCACAATGATATGGGGCTCAAGTGAAATAATACAGGTGCAGAAGTACTTTGAAAGTAAAATTGCAGTCAACCAGTCATTTTATTTGTTTTTAAGGAGTTTTGAAATGCAGTGAAGATCTACATTTTGAACTGGGCACAATATGCAAATATGAAAGCAGATGGGAAGCAGGGACCCTGTTAAGAAAGTTAAGATAAATAACACTGCCTCCACAGAATGGGATATTATGCAGGCTTAAAAAGAATTAGGTTGCCCTATATACACTGATGTGAAATGTTCTCCAAGATGTTCTGCTAAGTAGAACAAAAGCAAGGTACAGAAAAGTGTGTATGATATGCTCTTGTTTGTGTAGAAAACTCAAACTCATGCACTTTCTCACACACTTGCATAAAACATCTCTGAAAAGGGAAATCAAAGATTTGGTAGCAGTATTAACTTGCAAGAGGGGAACTAGTGGGCCATAGGGTGGGAGGGAGATTTAACTTTTAACTCACCACCCTTCGTGTCTTTTGACTTTTTTTTTTTTTTTATCATATACATACGTTATCCAATCAAAACTAAATTTAAAAATAAATTTAACCACACTAGATACAGTTAGAGGAGATTTAAAAAATTATTGGCAGAGAAACTCAATAAAAATAAGAAATTTGGATTTCACAAAAGAAAGTTGGAAGTCTCTGAGATTTTTAAGTTGTATTCAATGCATTTATTCTACTTCACTATACCAAGTTTAGAAGACTGGTTTCTTTTAGAATCCCATCCTTCTAGCAACCTAATATTGAACCATTATAAGATCTTTTTTTTTTTTTCTTTTTCAAAGAAAGGACAGGGCTCACCAATAATCTTGCCCAAGTTCTTAGGTACTTATAATTTGTATTATTCACCTTTTATCCCAATGCTTAATAATATAGTTTTTCTCATTTTTAAAATTCTCATTAGAAAAGGCTTTTAAAATTTTGTATATAATTTCTGCCTTCGCAAAGTATTACAGAGTAAGTTCTTACATTGGAGGAAGCTTATTTTATAGCTTCTACGATACCTTGAATAGCTATTGTCTAACTTGTGTGAAAAGTCCAGTGCACTCTGTTCCCAGAAACAAGAGTTCAATACCCTAAATCATTTGGTTAAGAGGAACAGGAAATTGGTATCTTCCAATTGTGAGATTTATAAACAAACCACATTGCTTCTGGTTGGGGTCAGTGCTGGTTTTAAATTATATACACAACAATGCCACCCATAGTGATGAAACAAGTTGAATTCTTTTTTAAGGGTGCTATCTGAAAAATACTACATATATCAGCTTTTCTGTGGTGATTATTAATAAATAAGCAGTTTTCAGTGTCATTTGGAATGTAAAGGCCTCTCTTTATTCCTCCTCATGTGGCCCCTCTTCCCCATACACCTTTCTTTCCTCCATTATTTTAGGTAATGATAAAGGGATAACAGTAAACACATGCCTTACGTAGGTTTATAATGTGACTTTTTACTACGTTAGCCCTAGAATTCTAGATTCTAAGTTGGATTAAACAAATCTTATAGCAAAGTCAGCACTTATCTTTGTTATTTCTGCTAAAAGGACTCTAGTATATGGCATTGATTAAAAGTGTAAAATTGGGCACCTGGGTGGCTCACTGGTTGAGCATCTGACTTTGGCTCAGGGCATGATCCTGGGGTCCTGGGATCAAGTTCCACATCGGGCTCTCCACAGAGAGCCTGCTTCTCTCTCTGCCCATGTCTCTGCATCTCTCTGTAAGTCTCTCATGAATAAATACATAAAGTCTTTAAAAAATTTTTAAAAAATAAAGTATAAAATCGTGTGTGTGTGTGTGTGTGTGTGTGTGTGTGTCTGTATCTGTGTAAATGTTTCAAAGATGAATAAGTACAGAGTAGATCATCAGGTCATCCATCAGGTGATGGACTTCCCCACTCTCTGGGCTCTGGTGGATCTAGTTCTATCATGTACTTACTGGTCCATGTAGAATCAGCCAGCTTGGATGTGTTTTCATGTCTCCAAATGTATGTGTTCTGATCTTTCCCATCTTTGGGGAAAGGTTTCCTGAAGAGGCAATGATTCATCTGGAACCACAATGAAAAGTCAGAAGTTATAACCTACCCACATCCTTTCCCTGGGCCTTATCACCCCCCTTTTTAAAAGATAATGCCATCAAGTGAATACATGATGCTATCTTGGGACAGTTTGATCAATCAGATGTTAATAGGAAGGAACCATAGGCACTTTTATAAGTAATGTTCACTCTATAGGTAATGTTTGCATTGACAAAAAAGGTTTAAATATTCCTTTTCAATTTTATTTAAAGGTATGACCTTGGCATTTGCAGGAACATATTTATTGGTGAACTTTGCTCCAAACAGAAGTCAGTCTATCTCTGCAAGAACAGTACACTATTACTTTGTTGGCTGGCAGTTCCTGATCTATGTGGTAAGAATCTTAAACATTTTACTATCTCAGAAGTTATATTATCTAGACCACTGGTACATGCAGATGTTAGAGAATAAATCTTTTCTTCTCAACATTAATATCTCATTAAATTGTAAATATATTTGACCAATAAGAAAGTATTTGAAACATTAAATCAGCAGTTTCCTGAGTATCCTTTTCTTGGGGGTGACTTGCCACTGGAATAATTTCCACAATATTTAATCCAGCAAATTCCAGAGCAACATGTTTTAGGACAACTCAAAGCAAAAAACCCAAAAAACCTCCTTTCCCAGGTCAAAGGGAAATGCCTGAAGACACATTCTACTTCACTGACTTTTATTCAAGATAGATATTTTCTTCAAAAAAGTATTCCTTGAGACCAATGCAAAAGATTGTCTTGGGAGAAGTAAACAGCAGCAGGATAACACTGAGAGATGTGTAAAAGAAAGAATGGAATGAGCCAATATAGAAATTTGAAGGCACTAATTGGGATATTTTATTTGATGTAGTGACTGTATCCAGTGGCTATAGACAGAAGGTGTGCTAGAGATGTTGGTATGTAACTTGTTACAGAAGTTGGTTTAGGTTGAAGAATAAGCATGTTCCAGGAAGGGCAGGTGGTAAGAAGAAAACTGGGATAGACTAAATGAGCATTTAACCAAGAGCCGTAGTAGTAAAATAATTTTAATTCAATAAAAAAATGTCTCATAGGTTCCTCAAAAGTGACATCTCAAAAACTGAACTCAATTATTTTGTCCCCTGGACTCTCTTCTTTCTTATGTTGGAAGGCTTTCCTTCCCCCGGCTCTCCACCAACCTTTAGAATTGGACTTTCCAGCTCATATTAGCCTTCCTCAGGTCTGTCATACTCTGCCCCATTGTATCCTCCTGCTCATCCACCAGACCCAGCCCTTTAACAGATTTCATCGAGCAAATCCAAGGCTCTAGAAGGACTTATTGAGTGTTTCATGGTAGCCCAGACCTGAAGTCCTACCAACATATTATTATTCTTTGCCTATAAGCAAAACAAATTCTTTTTTTTTTTTCAAAACAAATTCTTTATCCAGTGAGAAAAGGGTCACATAGTGTGTGACCAGAAAATGAATAGCCCAAGTTGAATCCTTTGGAGATTGAAATTGCATCAAGACTTAGTTTCCTGGGATAAACAGCATTGTTTGATGGTGACATATCATATATTATTTGAACACCAGAGGAAACATTGAAAAGAACAAAACTACCTTTTATTAAATGTTAAGTTTCCACACACAAAAAAAAACCTCTGACATTACTTGCATTTTGCTACTTTCCAAAGTCAACTCTTAAATTCATTCATTCATTTATTCACTGGTTCATTCAACTGATTAGACACCAAGGGTATAGAGAATTCCTGTAACAGGAAACTTACAGTCCTGGGAGAGGCCCATATTCTTATAAAATAATGAAAGTATATTTGAAAGTAAATGTCATCCAAAAATCTAATTTCAGATATTTATAAGATAGTATAAGATAAATCTTTAATAAAGTCACATTTGAATAACACTATTGGCTTTAGACTCTAAAGGGGATTATCTATATTATCTTAGTTTGGAATTTAATTCATTATATGTTACATCTCTAAAGACTCTAGAAGTTATCAATCATATGCTAAGATCTTGAGCTGAAGTTTGGTTTAAATCTGTTAAACATCAAAGTAATTAGTATGCTAAGATCTTGAGCTGAAGTTTGGTTTAAATCTGTTAAACATCAAAGTAATTAGTATTTAATCCTTGGAGGTGGCAGTTTCTGTGCTTTTTCTGCAAACTGTGACTGCAAAGATCACAATTACAGCAATTAAGACTACTCTTTGAAGTATCATTCACCTAACTGTTCTTAGATTACACCAAGGATAAATACTGTACCTGAATTGCTCTTCTAATAACTAATAAAATGAATAAAAATATTTTATAGTCTGAATAAAGTTTTACATTTCTCCAAAGGGGATTGTAAAATTGTGTCCCAGACTGGCTAATAGCACCTCCTTGTGTCATGTGCTTACCCATACCAAGTGGATGTCCAGGTTACCCTTAAGTCTTACACAAAGTAGAGGCCTCAGAAACAAGACCCAGGAGCCTGTCCTCTGAGCTTGTTTTCATTTTAGTAGGAAGAGGATTTGAGAAGCCTGATGTCAACCAGCCAGTGAAGAATGAAGTGTCCTTTGCTCACCCACAGAAACAACTTTTCCCAGCCTGTATTCACAGGTGGGTAAATCCCACCTGGTGCTTGCCAAGAAGCAAAAAACAAGTGCGTTTTCAAGGTTAGAAAAGCTGCTGCATAACATGGAAATTCTGAGAAATTCATCTCTACTAGAAGTCCTTTAGGAAAGAAACAAAATTGCTGACCACAGGGTCCTCTTCTCGAAGGAGCTTTTTTGTTGAGTGATACCTATTAAGGCAGTCTGCGGAATGCGCATGAGGAAATTCGGCTGTAAGCCTCAATTGCTTTGTGTTCTTTGGCAGGCCATTCTTTGTAGCCATTTTGTCCACCCAGATTTTCCAACAGAGAATTCAGATGGAAACTTCTGTTGTGAACATAAGATCCTTCACAAAATAATCTGAAAGGTGTTCATTTTCTCTCCACCAGACAAAAAATTAAATCAGCAGAAGCAGGGGCCATGCCCTATTGTTTGTTGTAATGCTATACCCCAAAGCTGATTATTAAGTCAGCCTTTCTGGCAGAGCTGCTTCAAAACTCACCACCAGGTGTTAGAAACCTGAAGGAAAAAAACCTGTTTTTATAAGACCTCAATACGCATTGCCTGAGGTTCTTTTGCTTTGCCATCTGAGCAGGTACGCTCGTCCTGGGGCTCGCTTCTGCAATAGAGCAGCCTGTGCTCACCAAACAAGCTGAATCCTGAATCCTGGGGAACTCAGAATATGTTCTGTCCTCTACATTGGCAGATGGGGAAGCTGAGGTAGGTAACTTATCCAAAGTTACATAAATACTAAGTGGCAGAACCAGAATTCAATACCAGACAGCCCACCTCCAGGGTGCACTCTCCAATCCGTTCCAGTACACACCTGTCTATGCAGAATGAATAAAAACTGACCATGGAGGATCAAATCTTCGCCCAGACTTGACCCTAAGGAGAGCTTTTGCAGAGGTTTTTTTGTTTGTTTGTTTTGGGGTTTTTGTGGTTTTTTTGACAAGAAAGTCATCTCAGAGTATATACTTTCAAGAAAGGAATTGGTGGGACACCTGAGTGGCTCAGTGGTTGAGTCTGCCTTCTGCCCAGGGCGTGATCCCAGGGTCCTGGGATTGAGTCCCACATCACACTACCTGCATGGAGCCTGCTTCTCCCTCTGCCTGTGTCTCCACCTCTCTCTGTGTCTCTCATGAATAAATAAAATCTTTAAAAGAGAAAACGAAAGAAAGAAAGAAAGAAAGAAAGAAAGAAAGAAAGAAAGAAAGAAAGAAAAAGAAGAAGGCAAGAAAGACTTCGTGAGAGGTGAGGTAAATGTGGATTCAGATTTTTGTACTGGAAGTGGAGTATCTAATGATGAAATTTTGTGTATCTCCTTTGTCACAGCATCCCATGGCCTGCCAGTGTTCTTTTCACCACTGAAAACAGGGTGATGAGTGCCTTTAAATCTAAATGGACTAGAGAACCAATCCATAAAACCTGGAGTCGATTCAGGAAACTCATCCTGAGGAGTCTGTTCCTCTGGAAAGACCTCAGATACCGAAATCTCAGTTTCCTATTACTTCCATAACAAATTGTTACAAGCTTCATGTCTTAAAACAACATGAATTTATTATCTTACAGTTTTGAAGGTCATAAATCCAACATGGGTTCCACTGGATTAAAATTAAGGTACTGGCAGGGCTATATTCCTTACTCGTGCCTCTGGAGAATCCATTTCCTTGCCTCTCCCAGCTTCTAGAGGCCACCAGCATTCCTTGACTCTGTTCATTCTCATGTTACATCTCCCTCCGAGCAGGCTTGTGAAGGTTTTCTGCTTTTTAGGACTCAGACAATTACTTCAAACTTACTTGGATAATCCAGGATAATCTCCCCATCTCAAGGTCCATAGCCTGATTAAGGAATTAATTAAGGGCCAAAGCCCCTTTGCCACGCAAAGTAACATACTAGTTACAGAGATTAGGACGTGGGCATCTTTGGGAGGCCGTTATTCCTCCTACCAAACCTACATCATTTAATCCTTCTGAGCTTTGGTATCCTCATCTGTAAAATGGAGATAACACTGCCTGTCTCCTAAGGTCATTGTGAGGACTCAATGAATTAGTGCAAGTAAAGCATGAGGTAAGCCTGCAGTAAGTGCTGTTATTATTTCTGACCTCTGAGATAGCAATCAGCAAAGCTGCCTCTTTCTGTGTCTCAGCAACCCATAAAAATCACCGCTGCTTTAATGTTGATATTTTCAGAGAGGGGAAAAAAATGTCACCTAGGAAAAACTAACATTAATTCCATGCTGCTTGAATATTTTATTCTGGGAGGTCTATGACCTCTTGCCACAAGACAGAATGCAGGGCAGCTCCAGTCATTCTGAGTCACGGGAGCTCATGTTTTATTTATCTAAAGCAACAGCAATGGAATTTGGAAAAAAAGTCATATGTGATATTTAGAACTGATAACTACCCTCATTTCCCCCCACCCCCTTCCCAGAAATAATAATCCTCTGGCTAATAGATTAGCTAACACGCTCAGTGCATTCGTGCCTTCTCTCCAGCAATGAGTACAAGTGGTCCCAAATGCTGCTGTGAGTTGTCTGTAATCATATGATGTGAGGAATGAAAGCCTGTGGTTTGAAGGCAGACAAAGCCAACGGGGATATTTCTGTTAACAATTGATGATCTGTACAGACACTGGGACACCCAACGTTTTGATGGCAGCTTTGGGAAAGGCAAAGGGATAGGAGTTTAAACTTTTGTAGCCTGACTTGATTAAGTTGAAGATCTGGCAAATAAGTCTGATAAGAAAAAGTTAAAGTAATTGGTTTAATTAACCAGGAAAAGACTGAGGGATGACTTAATCTTCCACATGAGATGAAAGGTTTTTACATGAAGAATATATGGTCCTGCTGTTTTCCATGCCCACAAAGGATTAAGAGGAAAAAAACCAAGCAAACCTGGAACTGAAACAGTAGAGATTCATGCTAACTTAGAGAGGGCTCCATAAGTAAAATGCAGACCTGAATGTAGTAAAGTCCTAGTAATTCCTAAGAAAAAAAATTAGTGGTGGTGTTTTTACTTGTCTGACGTCAGAAAAGTAAACATTTTTATTTATGATTTCAGTCCAGGGATACTGCCTTCGTGGAAAAAACAAAACAAAACAGCTTTGCTTTGGGTTATCTTAAGGACTTCCAAAAAGAAAAAAAAAACGTTAAAACAAAAATAAAATTGAGAACTCAAAGTTACGTTAGCGTTTTCTTAAGGGTAAGAAAATTTTAGACAGTCAATTAATATTTATTGAACACTCAGCTTATTAGACATTAGGTCTGGTTTTTTGGCAAGTTCATAATAAATTTAAGGTGTAATTTATTCATTAATTCCATAAATACTTATTCAGTGACCGACTGTGTCCAGGCACTGAAGACAGTGGCAAAGAGGACAGTCAAGATCCCTGTTCTCATAGAGCTTGTGTGCTAGTCAGGGAGACAGACAAGGAACACAAAAATGCATGAACAAGAAATATTCCAGATGATGATAAAACGCTCTACAGAGTAGATGAATGGTGGCTCTGTTAGATCAGAGTGGTCAGAACACATCTCGGAGGAGGTGATCTTTAAGCTGAAATTTAGTGACTGGAAGGAGGCATTGTAGGGAGGTCAGGGAAGTATTCCAGGCAACTCCAACAGTTAGTGCAAAGGTCCAAAGGCAGGAGCAATCTGAGCTTTGCAGAAAATGGGATGAGGGTCGGGGTGGGGGTGGGGCATCTGTGGCTGGCACAGGTTGGCCATCCAGGATTTTATCCTTAATGTGATAGGAAACCACAGGAGGTTTGAACAAAGGAATGACTGGATTTAATATATATTTCTACTACATGTATCATCCTGGATAAATCTCATAAACAGAGTGAAAAAAAGCAAGTAAGTGAAAGCAAGTATGACTCTACATATATAAAGTCCAGACAGATGCAAAAATAAACAGTGTGGTTTGAGGATACATAAAAGGTGGTAAACTATAAAGAAAGTGAATAGTAAACACACAAATTCATCGTAGTGGTTGCTGGGGAGATCCTACCAGGAACAGAGTGCAATTGGGGAGTGGCACGGAAGAGGCTTCACAGGTCTTGGTAGGTTCTCTCTCGCTGGCTGGGTGCAGGGCACCCACTTTATATGTATCTCACATATCTTCTCTATGAATAACATTTCATTATTCAAATTGTGCTTTTAAATGATTCCTCTGGCTACTGAATGGCTGGATTGTAGAGGCAAGAGTAGAATCAAAAACGAATTGGTTAGGGGATCCCTGGGTGGCGCAGCGGTTTGGCGCCTGCCTTTGGCCCAGGGCGCGATCCTGGAGACCCGGGATCGAATCCCACGTCAGGCTCCTGGTGCATGGAGCCTGCTTCTCCCTCTGCCTGTGTCTCTGCCTCTCTCTCTCTCTGTATGACTATCATAAATAAATAAAAAATTAAAAAAAAAAAAAAACAACAAAAAAAAAACGAATTGGTTAGAGAGAGGGTAGCAGGGAGTAGGGGAAAGGAAGGATTTGCTGGCTAGGAAACTTCCAGACTCTCTTTTAACCCTCTTTTACTTTCAAAGGATGAAATTACTTCCTGCTGGGAGAAGGTTGTACTTTTTACTTAATAAAGTCTACTTGTTTAAAAAAAAAAAAAAAAAAAAGGGAGGTAGGTGTTGAGCCATTCATTTTGAGGATGAAGGCCCCAGGAAGGATATGTAGGGAAGGAAGGCACTCAGGAGTTTAGCATTGTCCATATCTGTGTGATACGGCTATTAAATGTGCATATGGAAATGTCTAGAAGGTATTTGGATAAATGAGACTGGAGTTGCTGATCTCAAGGTCACTGGCATGTAGGTGAGGTTAGAGCCCTAGTCTGAATGGCTGAGGATCCTTATATTGTTCCCCTATGTTTATAATTGTCCTTAGGAATGCCAGTCACCCTCAGCTCTCACAGGAGAACTGTTGCAAAATCAGAGAAGTGTGGCATCCTGAAGACTTTGTACAAAGTAATTTATAGTTTACTCTTTTTCATCTTTTTCATTTCTAGATTTTAGAAATATTAATTTTCTGCATTCTGCTGTATTTCCATAAGAGAAAGGAAGTGAAGCACATGGTGATTCTGCTAACCCTGGTGGCACTTCTCGGTAAGGACACGTTTTGTTTCCTAATTCTCTAATCTAGCCAGGCAAAGTCAGAAAAGAGATTGGAAGGAGAGGACTTGAGCATTGTATTCCTTTCTCATTATTTCTACTTTTCAACTCTGATCTGTAGAAAGAAACCTAGTCTCAATTATGCAAATAAAATTTGGCATGTCCATGGCTAAAATTGGTGTGTTTAGTTGTTTTAAAAACCTATGTAAGAGTTTTTACTTCTTGGTAATTTTATTTGCTCTCTGACAACTTGAGGATTGTTTTTCTTAGTGTATAATTGAGAATTATTAAAAGAGGAACAAATGAATGATTCCAGTTGAAACTTTTGTGTCAAGGATTATTTATCAAGACTTATCTTGTTTACTTTTATAAAACTTTAATAAAATGTGGCTAATAAACATAAATGTAAGCAGTATCATTTTCTTAAAATCTGCATTTCTTTAATTCTTTTCATTTATTGTTGATCCATCCCCTTTTTTTCTGAAGGCACCTTATAAAATTTGAAAACTTTAGCTTCTGTAAGCCCATTATATATTTTTGAATCTATCCTTTCCCCTCCCCTTTCTTATACACACACACACACACACACACACACACACAAAAACAAACATAAATACACACACACACACACACACACACACACTCTCATGTAAGTCGACACTAGGAGTTCTCATTAATCATTTGGAAAATTGCCTTTTTAAAAATTTATGATTCTTCTGTTGCCTCTTCTTTGCAGATGACATAGATGATCCATATATCTTGTGTTGTTTGCTAGGACTGTAGATTATACTTAGAGCATTGGGACAGGCAGCAGCCCTTATGCTGAGGAAGGGCCGGAGCTTTCATTTCTTTTCATTTCATGAACTAGTTTTCTCCTTTGAATCAGAAGATTTGTATTTGTGGTAGTTACTTATAGAAACAAATTTATGCTATATTCAAGTATGCTGATGATCAAAAGAACAGAAAAAAGAACTTTATATTTGTTTCATTCCAAATTACCAGATAGGGGAACAAAAGCAAAAAAACTGAGAGACAAAATGTACATATTATATAGGAAAATATTGAAAAAAGGAAAAAAATGTAAAAAGGAAATTTTAGATAGGAAAGTAAGATAACAGAATTAAGATCATCATACAGACCAATTATGATTGTAAATGTAGATAGGGTAAATTTACCTAGTAATAAGGAAAGATTCCCAAATTGGACCTCAGGAAAAACTCCCAGGTTGATTTTTTTTTTTTTAAGATTTTATTTATTTATTCACGAGAAACACACGGAGGCAGAGACACAGGCAGAGGGAGAAGCAGGCTTCACGCAGGCTTCACGTGGGACTCGATCCTGGAACTCCAGGACAGCCAGAGGCTGAAAGCAGACACTAAACTGCTGAGCCATCATTCCTACCAGGTTGATTTTGAAAAAGATTCTGAAATTGGATTCAGCCAGTGTCCTCAGGGTCAGGTCTGTGAGAGTCTTGCTGGTTGTGAAATACTTTGGCTTCATACCTAAGTGTCATCTAAAACAAGGTAACTCAGATTGAAAGTAAAAGAAAGCAGAGGCCATACTATTACTATCTACATTAAAATCAAGGCAGAAGCATTAAATGCAGCAGGGGCTCCTGGAAGCCCCATATTAGTATTTAGCTGCTCATCATGGTGGGCCTGGGGGTCAGGAGAGGAGACAGCACGGCCAGGAGACCTTCAGAGACTCGAGCAGCAGCTCTTTTGGAAATCACATTAGCAGAATATGAGAAGAGTAGCAGACTTCTCTTAGCTCCCGGAAGATGGGTGGGTGTCGTGCCCAAGATCGCGAATCCGAGAAACCGCCAAGGAGCCGACACCGAAGCAAACACACGACGGTTTATTACAAGCTCGAGCCTGGGTCCGAGTGCACCCGACACAGCGGAGCAGGGACTTGGACCCCGAGACTAAGAGGCAGCAGCTTTATAGGGGCCAGTGGCCCATGGGGTACGCAGAAAGTTGCACAGTCAGGCTGGTCCGCTGAGCCGGATCTCCGGTTAGGGTGTGCCCTGGTCTTTGATTAGGGCGGGGCAGTGCCCTAAGTAATAAGCAGGTCAGCACCAGGTGGGTGCAGCCCAAAATAGAGTCAGTCCTGCTCTGCTTGTCCAGGGGTAGGGGATTTTGTTGAATTTCCTGAGTCCCACAGTAGACAAATATGTAAGGATAGAGGAATGAGTCCATAATTTTGATCTCGTGTTGAACTCTAAATCCTGAAAACAGGCCATACACCTGCTTTCAAGTGCCTGTGTGACATTCACAGAAGGTAATTATATAATTGGCCACAGAGAAATCCTTGATAAATTCCAGGAAGTTGAAATAGTACAGACCACATTCTCAGATCACAGCGAAATAAAAACAGAAAATAATAACAAAAATAGAAAAGAGTAAGACTGTAACATCTGGAAATGTTAACACTACTCTTAAACTACTGCTGGACCCTAGTAGAAAACAAGATTTAATTGCAGCATATATTTTTAAAATTATTATGAAAACACTATTCAACCTATAGTTTATGACTAGTGCTATATTCAGAAGGAAATTCATCACTTTAAATGTAAGTCAAGCACTCCACTCAAAAAGGGAGGAATAAAACTGAAATAAAGCTGAGGAAAGCAAAAAGGAGTGCTTAATAAAGGTAAAAAATTAATGAAATAGAGAACCAAAAAGCAATGGATTGATAAATAAACCCAAAATCTATCCATAAAAGACATTAAAATAGACCCTCCATAAGACAAAAAAAAAAAGGAAAAATCTCAAATACCCAAAATTCAAGATAAAATTGAAAATAAATATGAAAACTTGATTAAACTGCTAATTCTTAAAGGAAAATAGCTGTGGAAGAAATAGAAGCTACATCCTGAAGAGAATCAGGACTACATTTACTTTCAACCTAGATGATAATGCGTTTAATCTTTAAGAAACAGATTATTCTGATGTTGTTTAAACTATTTGAGGACATAAGAAGAAAGCTTTCACCTTTTTTTTTCTTTACATAATCAGTATACTGATCCCAAACAGTACACCATGAACTATTTTCACTACTGAGTATTAATGTGTAAAAGTCTCAAATAAAAGACGAGCAAGTAGAATCCAGAAAAAAAAATCATACTTCATGACCAAATGGTCTTTATGAAACCAGTTCTTTTTCTTTGAAACACGAATAATAATTTATACTTACATACCCTACTTATATCCTTATATTCCGGTATGAACTCCTCTGATGGGGGACATCAGATTAGTTCTGAGGACATAGCCATCTCTGTTGTAGTTACACTATATAATTTCGTAGAACTGAGGACAGTGAGCTCAAAGTAAACATTTTTAATTAACTAAATTAATTATGGGAATGAAAGGATCATTCTTGGGACCCTGGGTGACTCAGTGGTTGAGCATCTGCTTTCTGCTCAGGGCGTGATCCCAGAATCCCAGATCGAGTCCCACATCGGAATCCCTGCAGGGAGCCTGCTTCTCCCTCTGCCTGTGTCTCTGTCTCTGTCTCTCAAGAATAAATAAATAAAATCTTAAAAAAGAAAGGATTGTTCTTTAAGAAATCCATTAATATAGTCATTAATATAATGACTCAAAAAGGAAATATGTAAATATCTAGATGCTGAAGAGACATGTTAAAGTTTAATATCCATTCCTAATAAAGAATTTGAAATGCAATTGGAATAGAGATATCTGTGTTAAAAACATATTTCTCTCATTTTAACAATTTTCACTTTATTGGGAAATAATTCACACATATAGTGCACATATTTAAAGTACACAACATGATAATTCGATATGCATATACATTTTAGAGTAATTACCACGCTCAAGATAATGAACACATTTATCACCTCATATATCACCTCATATAGTTAATATAGTTAACTCTTCTATGTGTGTGTGCTGTGAGAATGCTTAAGATCTCTCAGGAACTCTAGAGTACACAATATACCATGTTATTAATTATAGTTACCATGTGGTATCTTAGATCCTCAGATGCTCCTCTTAAACTAAATATTTGGACCCTTTGACCTATATCACCCTATTTCCCCCACCCCAAGCCCCTGACAACCACCATTCTATTCTCTGTTTCTGTAACATTGGAAGAACATACTTCTCTTAACCCAAAAGCTAGAGCACACCCATTCATGAAAACCAGAGGTGTTCTCACTAGAATAAGAAAAGAGAAAAAGACACCCACTCTTCGCTTTATACTTACCTGTGCCGGCTGGGTATTTTACAATGATCAGTAATGACTTTTACAAGAAAAAATGATTGTGAAACTCATGTGGCAGCCTTGAAAAATGTGTATGGTGTTAAGTTAAATGAAAACGTAGCACACAACCTGGTACCTACCGTCATTGTGATTAAAAGCACGTATGAGGCGTACACTGGAAATGAATGAAAGGCAGTAGGCAGGTGGATTTTTTTTTTGTTAACATCATATTATTTGATATATAATATTTGATAAAAATTTGATATATTTTATTTGATACAAATCATATAGATTTTATTTTTTTAAGATTTTATTTATTCATAGAGACAGAGAGAGAGGCAGACACACAGGCAGAGGGAGAAGCAGGCTCTATACAGGAAGCCTGACGTGGGACTCGATCCCAGGTCTTCAGGATCACACCCCAGGCTGCAGGTGACACTAAACCGCTGCGCCACCGGGGCTGCCCCCAAATCATATAGATTTTAAAAGAAAAGGACTAAAAAGGAAAAACAGCAAGTGAGGGCAACTGGGGAGAAAGCGTTCTGGCTTCTAATGGGTGGCTCCCCATGACTGTGGCTGTAATCTTTCTTAAAGGAGTCTTAGGACTCCCGGCAGAATGAGCTGGGAAAGCTAGGAGGTCCTTCTCTGCTTTGCATACTTGGATTACAGAAGCCAAATTAATAAATTAAATATTTATAACTCTAATAAGTAGACATTGATGGCAATTTGAGCAAGTCTCTAGAAGGAGCAATTGATGAAGTAGGAGGAAACTGAGAAGGCCAGATTTCAAACACAAGTCAGCTACATCAGGTAAAAATGGTACGCTGTAATGTCTATTATTGAGAATTAAGAAAACAGAGAGACTCATCAAGAAAAAATATAAAAATCCATGTAACTGAGCACTGCCGCTCAGTGTTCTGGGAGTGTGACTGGTACTCTGTAGAAGGCAGCTTGACAGTGTATTTCAGAACAGCAGCTGTTAACAAAGTCCCCTTTAGGGTGATTTTCCTGGGGCAGTTGGCAGAGTGGTATGCAAAGATTTATGTTCAGGAATATTCATCACAGCCTCGGTTTTTTTTTTTTTAATTTTTTTTTTAAATTTTTATTTATGATAGTCACAGAGAGAGAGAGAGAGGCAGAGACACAGGCAGAGGGAGAAGCAGGCTCTATGCACCGGGAGCCCGACGTGGGATTCGATCCCGGGTCTCCAGGATCGCGCCCTGGGCCAAAGGCAGGCGCCAAACCGCTGCGCCACCCAGGGATCCCCTCACAGCCTCGTTTTTAATACTAAAAAAAGGGATGTAACCTAAATATGCAAAAATAGAGAATTACCAAGATAAAGTAAGTATTTGTGCAAAGGCATACTTCACAGCTGAAGAAAATCATGCTTTAACAGAATATTTAATGGCATAGAAAATACTTAATGGCAATTGAAAATAGGTTCCTAAATAGTATATATTGTATGATTTGTATGTTACAATATATCCATACTTAGAGACAGAAAAATAGCTACAAAGAAATATTCCCAAGTGTTAAAAATGATTTGGGGATGAGTGTTGAGAGCAGGTGATTTTCATTTTTGTTTTCAGCCTTTTCTGTGTTTTTCTGAATTTTCTTTTTTTTATTTATTTATTTATTTATTTATTTATTTATTTATTTTTTGTTTTGTTTTTCTGAATTTTCTTAAAGGAACATATAAACTTTTAGAGCTTAAAACAATGAGCTTAAAGATTATCATAATCCCAATGCTTAGAGATAACCACTGAGAGTATCTTGATGTAATTCCTTCTAGTATTTTTTCTAGCCTCTTTTCTGTATATAAAAATAGAAGATACATAAACACTTTATATTTTTATATATACATTAGAATGATACTGCATTACATTTTGTATTGCCACTTGTCCTCATTAACCACACTCCCACCCAAAAATAAAACAGTCCTTGTCACAGCCTAGAAATAACGTGCAGAGTTACATAAGTTACGTAAAGAGTGATTAATCAGTTGATGATTATACATGCTTTGAAAATACAGTGATTAGAGCAAACCAATAGTTGGTTTAGCTGTTTAATAAAGAAGTGTAGTTTTGTTTTTGTTTTGCAGTTAAGTATAATTTAACATCAGATGGTAGTTGCATTAGATGAACTTTGAAGAACCTTGGCAATCCGGAGGTTGTGAGGCTAATGGAATAGTGTTCAGCTCTTTCCCATTAATGATCCTTTGGAAAATCTGGCTGTTCTGACCCCAAGACCATAATCACATTGTGTTCTAATTTCAAGCAAAATTTTGAGGAGGAAACCAAGGTCCCTCAAGAGCTAACCTTATAAACTTAAACCATTAAGTGACATACATCACTGCAGATATTTAAAATTCCTAGATTAGCTAAGGTATGACTATTGTCATAATCTGTAGAAAACATGTAAAATGATCAGGTCAAAAGACATTTTTTAAAAAGATTTTATTTATTCATTTATGAGAGACACAGAGAGAAAGCAGAGACACAGGCAGAGGGAAGAGAAGCAGGCTTCACACAGGGAGCCCGATGCAGGACTCGATCCCAAAACCCCGGGATCATGCCCTGGGCCAAAGGCAGACACTCAACCGCTGAGCCACCCAGGCGTCCCCAAAAGGCATTTTAAGATGAAGAGAGGCCTGGTTGTAAGGTCCTCTTGTTCAGATTGGGGGTTTGTTTTTAAAATTTATCACCTGTTCTCCTCTGTTAATTATGAAAAGAAGATGCCTAATTTGGAAGTGTACCCTGGTACTCTTCAAATTAAAATATATTTTCAGTTTTTTGGAAAAGGAGATTATGGGAGGCTTTCCCTGATTGGCCATCAGCTGCTATTTTAAACTTATTCTTTATATATATATATATATATATATATATATATATATATATATATATATATATATAACTTTATATATATCTTTATTTTATATATATATATAAAAGTATATAGATACATATATATGTATATATATACACACACTCACACATATATATATCTATATACTTTGTCAAAAAGGAATAAAGGCCAGATATATTATGACCAGGTAGATCAACAGCACCAAAGATAATTTTTCTCCTTCACATTGCCTTTGACTTACAGTTATTTGACTTCATGTAAAAATTATTTTTTCACTATCTGTAAGTTTTAGCTAAGTTTTTTTTTTTTAATTTTTATTTATTTATGATAGTCACAGAGAGAGAGAGAGGCAGAGACACAGGCAGAGGGAGAAGCAGGCTCCATGCACCGGGAGCCCGACGTGGGATTCGATCCCGGGTCTCCAGGATCGCGCCCTGGGCCAAAGGCAGGCGCCAAACCGCTGCGCCACCCAGGGATCCCTAAGTTTTGGAATTATATGCAACATTAAACAACCTAAAACAAAAAGAAAACACTATTTTCTTCCTACAGAGACACAGTGTTTCTAGAAAATGCTTCATTGCTTTCCTGTTATAACCTTATCAAGTCACTTCATAGCTATTTGTAACCTATGAAAAATTTGTTCTCCTAAGAACAGGTTCCTCTTTAGCATAGAGAATAGACACTGCTTATGTACATCTTAGATTTATGGTTGACTCTGAGAAATGAATACTCAGATCTGGTCCTGCTTCCAATTACTGTCTTTGTCAAAAAATATTTTTCATGAAGCTCCTAGACATTTATGGACAAAAAGGCTCATATGTAGACTCAGTACAACTCTTAGTAAACTCACAGAGTGAATTGCTTTACACACTCCAGTTTTCTCATCTATTTGGTTTTAAATTTTTTCAGTCTAGTTTAATAGTTATTTTCCCATTCATGTCACATGGATTATCTGGCTTTTCTTCTCTCTCTGCTTCACTGTTTTCTACTCTTCCATCTCCTAATGATTATAACCTCTGTGGCATCCTTTCAACAGTTAGGGCTGGAAAAATAAGCTTTTAAGCTTTGCTTGCTGCAAAGATTAAAAGCACCCAGTTTCACAGCCGATCTAGAGCTGATTTAAGCAAATTCAAAATCCAGCGCAGCTTTGAGCAGCAGCGCTACTGCATATCTGGTGCCACGTTCTAATGCCACCTCCCCTGAGCCTGCATTCTGAGAGCATAACTGGGGTATCGACTACTCTCCTGTGTAAATTTAAAATATTTATTTGTAATTTTGTCTCAAGTATGTATTTTATTTGTGTTTCTTGTTTTCTTTTTCAGCCTCATTGACTGTAATTTCAGTAAAAGCAGTCTCAGGCATGATCACTTTTTCTGTGATGGATCAAATGCAACTAACTTATCCCATCTTCTATATCATGTGTATCATTATGATAGCATCTTGTGTTTTCCAAGTCAAGTAAGTTAGCTTCTACATACTTACTAATCTTTCAACATCCCTGTGCTTCTCTGCGCATTCATCTTTATGGGCATCCGTTGATCATTACAATTAGGTGTAACTGATGTAACTGATTTCTAAGGGTGAAGAGTCTATAGCTTGTCCTCAGCCAGCATGCCTTGCTTTATCCTTCGTGTCCAATAATAAGCTTGCACTAAGCATTGCCTTCATATCTTGTGAATTCTAAAGTATGGCCGTAATCTAGCTAAGTGCACTTTGATACTTTCCTGATGCTCTTCTGCTTGTAATTAATATCCATCATACGCAGGTTGTCATTAGCAATAAATCAAAGGGGCAGGTCCACATCTAGGATGTCATTCTAAATATAGGAAATACCTGAACCCTTCACCTTCATCCTTAGCTCATGCTCATTAATTGCACAGGGATGGACAAAACCAGACGTTTGGCTGGGAGGGAAATCCTTTACCCAGAACTTTGCATCCTTGGCCAGAATTTCCTTTGTACCCCTGGGATCATAGAATGATTGTTTTATGTTTCTCTTGGGGCCTAATTGTGGTGACATGGAACATTTTAAATTTCTGTTCTTCCCCCACCCCCACCACCTCCATCTGCCCCCACTCACTTCCCCTCCATTTCACATCATGATTATGCCTTTCCCTGCAAGACTATCTTTGGTCAGCCAGGAAGTTTTCTGTTTACCCCAAAATCTATGCAAAAGCACCATTCCGGTGCCAGCTGGGAGATCAGAGCCTATCATCAGTAAGAGAGTAGTGCTCTCCATGGCAGCTAGCAGTCAAGTCTAATCGTTACGGGTTGGACATAGGCCCTGTTGCAAGGAAATGTGGACAATGACTGGAGAAACCCAATGGTTTGTCGCAGTTTCATCTGTCATTTCCTTATGAGAATGAGTGTGTTTCTAATGCTTGACCCTCGCTACTTTGTTTCATCTCCCTTTCTTCTTCTGAGATAATCAGCACTGCTAGAATATCTTTTGGAGTTTAGTGATTGTTATCTTTCAACTCAGCTTTATGAATTTAAGAGGCAGGTACAACTGAAGGTATACCGGATTTCCGTCACCCTTGTTCTGGCTCTGCCTCTGCCACACTGGAGCTACCTTGAACACACTGGAACTGTAGGACTGGCCACCCAGTGAAATAACACCAAAGGAGATGTGTTTGTTCTCCTGTATATATCTGTATATGTATATATACATGTATCTGTATGTATATAGATATGTGTGTGTATATGTATATATATACACATGCACACACACATCTACATGCATGTATGTATTCATACATAAGTGTGTGCACACAGGCACGCATGTGCACACAAGCTCAGGCACACTCGGGCCTACCCACAAAACATTTTTTTTTAAGTTGTGCCAGGACAGGACCTAAGCATTAGTGCTTTTTAAAATTGTCCAGTAGATGTCAGTGACAGAGCAGCACAGCTTCATTGTGGGAAACTGAATCATGTTGGTGGCCAAAGTGAGAAGCTGAGCTCCCACATGTGCTCTGCAGCTGGAGTCCTGAGCATTGTTTTTGAAATATTAAACATTCCTTTACTTCTTCATCTTCTTTCTTGGCACGTGGCATGTCAATGGATAGCTATACTATTCCCCAGATATGATACTTAACAGATTCTAGGGTCTATCCTAATGAATCAGCTCCGGTGTGATACTGGTCCAGCAGCTTGAATCGCTTCCAACTCAAACTTCTGTGGCCTCAGAATATGATTAATTACTTTTCATTGTTACTGTTGTTGGTTTAAACAGACCATAAAACCTGACATCTGATCTCATACATCAGATGCATATAAGCTATGAGCTATGACTGCTGATTGGAAATGCCCTTTTACTGCACTTCCTTTTCCTTTGTAGTTGTAGCTTAAGTTTCTTGATGTTACTGTTAACATGTTGCTGAGCGTCTCTTAAAGCCCAAGCCCCAGTAAGTGCCTTCTGCTCTAGGTTCCTGAATCAAGCTACAAAACTCTACAACACAACAATGGTGGTGCCGGTCAACCACGTCTTCTTTACGACCAGTGCCATTATAGCAGGTGAGCTTCGGCTTTCTACACCTAGGTGATTCTACCCCTACACCAGGCATTAAATCAAGTTTCTTTCAGAGTAAATGAGACAAGGAATCTTTAGGTTAAATGAGACTGTGAATTCAAGACTCTCATCTTAGCTCTGCTTTCTGGAGTCTTCTCCTTGCCAGCCCTTCTGATAATCAAAGCAGTGGAAGGGTCCTAACTCTTCTTCCCTGTCCCTCACTGCCTTCATCAGAGTGGGGCCCAACACTGAATCCAGTGTTCCATGGAAGGCCAGGCAGATGAGAATACAAACTACTATCTTTGATGCTCTGGCCTCTATTTTTTACTATTCTAGTTCTTTGGTATTTCCAAATATATGTGTGTGAGTGTGTGTGTGTGTGTGTGTGTGTGTGTGTGTATATATATATATATATATATAACACAGTAGTGTTCTTAGAAAAGCGTAAATTTGAAAATTGGTACAGACCAAAATATGATAGATTCCAGTCTCTCACTCCTAAGGTTACTCCTTGTGTGCCCTTGTTTATTGGCTTATTGGATATATTTACTACCATCTCATATTGGAAGTTCATTTGCCAAAGCAAAGTTTATGCATTTTGGGAGTAATTAAGGAATATTACCTAATTGGCACATCTTTCTTATTTCATGGCGAACAATGCGACTGCTAGTGGGCAGTTTTTAAGAGTAATTGATGCATTTTTTTATTTCCCCAAATTGAACCTTACTTTTAAAGAGAAAGATCATATACAAAGACATCTGATTTTTAAAAGCATTTTATGCTTGTTGACAAAAGAAAGTAAGAAAAGATTTCATATTTGTGTGCCCTAGAGTTATTAGAAAAAAAATTAATAGGGCCAAAAAGAGTTACAGGCATGACATGTCCCCTAATAGTTAATATTAATGTTGTAAAGATGTGTAAAAAAATATAGTTCCCTTGAAAAGAATCTTTTGTAGGAGGACCAACAGGGCTGGAATCTCAGTACTCAACACACCAAGTAATTGATGAGTCAGGGAGGCTGGAGCTTTCTGGGAGTGATCATTCATCTGCTGTTGTTGAAGTATGGAATGGAGGTGAAGCTTCTTGACTAACTTTCCCTTTTTGCCCCCATCAAAAAGTCTAGCTTAAAACTAAAATTCCATACCATATTTTGCCTATAAATTGGTAAAGTTTCTGTTTCATACTTTTTACTGCAATAATTGATGCCAGCAAGGCTACAGTATCATAGGTGCTGCCGTGGAGTTGGGTGGTATGATACTGCCCTCCTAGAACTCAGTTTCATAGCCTTTATCTAGAACCTTAAAAATATTTTTAGTCTTTGATCCTACAGTGCAACAATAACCACAATAACAATAACCCAATCTAAAGATGGGCAAAGGACTTGAATAGACATTTCTCCAAAGAAGATGTACAAATGACCAGTAAGCACAGGAGAAGATGCTCAACATCACTAATCATTAGAGAAATCTAAGTCAAAACCACAAGGAGATACCACCTGTACCCATTAGGATGGCAGATAGAAAAAAATTAACAAGTATTGCTGAGGATCTGGAAAAAATTAAATTCTGTGCACTGTTGGTGGGAATGTCAAATGAAGTAGCCACTATAGAAAACACTATGGCAGTTCCTCCAAACATTAAGCATAGAATTACCACACAGTTCAGCAATTCCACTTCTGGGTACATACCCAAAAGAATTGAAAACAAGTACTCAAACATACCTGTATGCCTGGGTGATAGAAGCATTATTTACAGTAGCCAAAAGGTGGAAACAACTCAACTCACATGTCCATTGGTAGATGAATGGAAAAAGAAAAAGTGGTATGTCATACAATCAAATTTTATTCAACCTTAAACAGGAAGGAAATTCTGACCCATGCTACAACATGGATGAACCTTGAGGGCGTTATGCTGAGTGAAATAAGAAGACCAGTGCTGTATGATTGCACCTATATGGGGTATTTGGAGTAGTCTGACTTACAGGAATGGGAAATAGAAAGTAGAGTGATGATTGCCAGAGGCTGGAGGAGGGGAAAATGAAGAGTTTCCTTTATTTTTTTTTTTTTTAAGAGTTTCCTTTAATAGGTATGGACTTCCAGTTTGGCAAGGTGAGAGAGGTCTGGAGATTAGTTGTTCAACAGTGTGAATATACTTAACACAACTGCAAACTTAAAAATGGTTATAATGGTAAGCTTTATGTTATTTGTATTTTACTACAAATTTTTTTAAAGATGTTTCTACTCTTTAAAAAAAAATCTGCTTTAAACAGCAATAACTAGAAAAGTCCTAAGATGCTGAGAAAAAAAAAAAGAAATATGTACAAAGAAGTTTATTGCTACTTGACTAAAGCAAAAAAAATTTCAAAACCACTTAAAATGCCCTTAGAGAAATGAATATTATGGCGCATCTGCTTAGAATAACACGAAAACATTAAAATAACTACAAGGAAGTGTGCAGTAATGTGGAATAATGCTCTCAAAATGTTCATCCCGTGGACAGATACTTATTAGAACTGGACTTGGGCTTCTTCCTGGACAAAGCTTATTCTCTAGGTGAGGATATGGGCTTCTGAGAGCACTCCTCGGTAGAGGACTCTGTCTTGTCCATCGTGGTATCTGCAGCACCTAGCACAGTGGCTGGCACGTAGGACTCCATAAATATTTGTCGGATGACTAGGAAGGCTAATATCTCACACACACACACACACACACACACACACACACAAATTAAATTCCAAATAATACATTATTTAAAGCTACCCTTTAAAAGAAAACAACAACTCTCTGAAGGCTTTGGGACCTTAAACCAAGAAGAAATCTTCGAGACCAGCAAGAAGAGGAGAAAAGTTTATTAAACAACACATCCAAGTTTTCCTTCACCCAGAAAGGAAGACTCAAAGAAGGAGAAGGGAGAGAGGGTGTTGGCAGTAAGAGATGGAGCTGGGTAGAATGGCAGTTGCTGCTGTTCCTTGCGGTGCCTGAGCACACACATGGCATTGCTAAGAGTGCCAGCATGAGTGGCTAGTGCTGCCCTAAAGGGAATGATGTGTCAGAGGCCTGAGTCTACTCAGACTCTCTCAGGTCAGGCTTGCTGATCCCTGGCCTAAAAGGGTAGGTAAGAAATGTCACTAGAGTTTTGTTTTCTTGCATGTTCCAGTGGGACAAATCTTAGACTGGGTAAGAAATGTCTACTTCTTACAGGGCAGCCCTGGTGGCTGAGCAGTTTAGCACCGCCTTCAGCCCAGGGTATGATCCTGGAGTCCCAGGATCGAGTCCCACATCAGGCTCCCTGCATGGAGCCTGCTTCTCCCTCTGCCTGTGTCTCTGCCTCTCTCTCTCTGTGTCTCTCATTAATAAATAAAATCTTTAAAAAAAGAGAGAGAGAGAAATATCTACTTACAAAAGTTATGTCAATTGTGTTGATTTTATAGTAATAATACATGATATTAAGTCTATGAATCTCTGTTCTTTTTGAAATCACTGAAGATTTTAAGTGTGGCATGCAAATATTTTAAAACTAAGCTACAGAATTTATATTTTAAGGATAACTGTACTTAGAAAAAGATAATACATTAACACAATTTGAAAAACAATGTGTAACTAATATATATATTATATTCCAAATATATATATATATATAACATATATTTTTTTCTTACCCTAAAATTAAGTTTGTCTTTTATTCCTGCTACAGGTATCATATTTTATCAGGAGTTCCTTGGTGCAGCTTTTGTAACTGTATTTATATATTTTTTTGGGTGAGTAGATGTCTCATAAGTAAGGAATGTGAAATCCTATTACTTTTATGTGGGATTTTTGGCATTGTACTGAGGTATATAAAATTGGAAGATAACATAAGAAACATTAGTTTCCTGAGCTCTTAAAAGAAACATAGTTTTCAATTTAACACCCTATACAGAACTCCGTTTCTTTGACTTGGTAACTTGGGTCTCCCTCTGAAGATTCAGAACCTGGGGATTTCCAGTTCCAGCCAAGGTCTAGATAAATCCACAGGCTATTGTAGCTACTCTATGACTTTTCTGTACTAAATCAGACCCACCTCGCTCTTGGAAATTTCTAGGTTAGAACTCACTCAGGAACCACAGATGCCTCTGGAATCACCTAGAGTAAAAGGTTAAGTCTGGGGCAGGTTATTAGCTTTGGACCTAATAACGTCAGATTGGTGGTATCCTTTTCTTGTGTCTGGGCCCTTTTTAGCCCTTCCTGGAAATTTGGTCAGCATCCTTGCTGACATGCCTGCAAACAGAGAGCAGAACTTTGACAAAATATGACCAGTGTGTAAGATCTTCTGTTGGTTACAGCTGGCACTCCATTAATGCTTAGCTGTTTCTTGATCTAGTGTTCTGCATGACCATTATTAATGCAGACTTGAGCCCAGACTATTTTCAGCATAGAAAACCATTTAAGCTTGAAAATTCAATTTCATAAGATACTTGAGTAAGCCTAAACTTCTAGGAAACTATGACTATTCTTATGGCCAAGGACAATTAAATTTCTTAGAAAATTAAAGAATATATATATTTTTTGCTCATGTTGCATGCCAGGTCTGGGCATGCATGGATAGAAAATGAGACCTAGTGTCTACCCAAAGGGTTTAGAGCCTGAATTAGCCTCCAGATGGTAAAAACCTGGGGCAGAGATTTATTGGAAGCTGCCCAGGTCTTGGTTCTGGGAAAAAATATAATTGGCTGTAGCAATTAAGACAAATTCTAGAAGGCTTACCCTGAGAAACAGGAAAAACAAACCCAGTGCAATTTATGTCATCATGTAGAATATGGGGCTCAGTTATTTAACACCATAGGTTGTTTCAGTGTTCTTGTGTTCTTTATTAATATTATTCTTACAGGTGTTTTCTGTCGTTCCTTGGTGTGTTTTTGGTCACAAGAAGTCGAGAAAAGGAACATCTGTCACAGTCCTACATTGATTTTGGAAATATTCCTGGTAAAACTGTATATTCTTTAACTTACGATGGAAAACTTTATCCTTATAAATTAATAGTTGCTGGTGTTATTTGGGGTGTTAAAATCAATATAAAACATAATTCTTATCCTCAGAAAAGCGTTTATTTAACGATGAAACCAGAGGCAATGTTTTAACTGTCAGTGTTAATAATCATTTATTTGAGTGTCAGTTTTACACAGAACACTGGCCCCATTTTCTTGATTTGGTGTTGCAAATGTCTTTTTGGGGGGTTCCTTAAACTGAAAAAGGAGGATAAGAGTGGGGAATGACTACCAGCAGCAGGGGTCCCCTGCTGCCTGGGGAGCCTTTGAAGGAACTTCTAAGGACAGGGCATTAGGCTGCTAAAGAAAACAGTCCCTGGGGAAGACTGCAGTGGCCTGTGTACAGTGGGGACAGAAGGGGTGTTCTTCACAGTCACCCGAATATGGGAACTTGGGTAGCTTCTCCCCCCGCCCCCATTGCCTTCTTCATCCTGACCATCAACATGTGCATGTAGGCAGTCCTCCACTCTCACTGTAGTCACACAGACAACAAGCAATGTTTAGAGCGTAGCAAACAGCTGGCTGTGTCCTCACCTCTTCCCTTGCCCACCCAATATCTCTGGCTTTGCTAGGGATTTGGGGTGACCTGCAGGTTTCTAGACAGAAGTAATGACATTCTGACAGCTTCCTCTACCATTCTGTTAGGTCCAAGCCTTTGAAGTAAAAACCATTAAAGCCTTGATGCTCTACCTGAGAAAATAGGACCCAAGGAATTCTGTGTTCTCTTTCCTTCTTGAGCCCTCTTATCAGCTAAGAGCAAGAATTGGTGTTTGTGGCAAAGATGTGCATTGTAAATGACTTGGATGGTAAATAGTGTTTACATATTTTTAATGCAATTTTTCATTTCACAAAGCCCCATCCAGAAGATCAGCAACAGCTTTTAGAAGCTGCTGTGGGAGTCTGCTTTTCTTTGTTGTTACATGCATTAGACCAAACATGGAAAAGGAGAAAGGACCCCAGGAAGGAGGGTGTGGAGATGAATGGATGCTGCATGTTCACCTCTCTGCTGATCCAACCCAATTTCCATGCCCAGCACAGTAGGCCCTGGGTGGTGGGGAGACCACTCTCTCCAGGGACAGTGCATTGTCCCCATCAAGGGACATGGAGTTCCGGGGCCTTTTCTTCCTGATGTTTCTCTCTTCTTCTGTTGAGAGAGTGACTACATCGTATTTTTTAAAAATATTTTATTTATTTATTCATGAGAGAGAGAGACAGATAGAGAGAGAGAGAGAGAGAGAGAGAGGCAGAGACACAGGCAGAGGGAGAAGCAGGCTCCATGCAGGGAGCCCAACGTGGGACTCGATCCCGGGTCTCCAGGATCAGGCCCTGGGCCGAAGGCAGCACTAAACCACTGAGCCACCCGGGCTGCCCAGACTACATCGTATTTTAAAAAGGGAATGAAATGTGGCCTAGAGAGAGGAGAAATTTTTATTAAGACTTATTCTTTTTTTAAGAGAGCAAAGGATTTTTTGTGATTGTTATCTCCACAGGGAAACAAATGTTGGACAAAATACAACCAGATTCAAATGGCTTATCCTATGGAACTTTGCCTGATGGAAGTGTCTCAACAAAGAGCCAAAGTGGAGAGAAGAAAGAGGTCTAAAATGCCGAGAGGGATGGCTGCTGGCCTGCTATTCGATACCACCTTTAAAAAAACTGCATATGTTCCATTTGTGTCCACAGCTATTTTGTGCTGACATGTGCTAGCATTACACAGCCCTTTATCCCACCTCCTTTTTTACAGACAACCAGGCCTTCCTAAGCTCTGACAGTCTAATGTCTTCATGGAATGTAATTTGAAGTGTTCCCCACACCCTGGACTTCCCCCTTGTGAACATCTAACCGGCTAGATTTTAACTAGACCCTGGCTCCCCAAGCAGGACTGTCACACAAAAATGTACATTCATGATTTTGGCTCCAGAACACATAGGCTGCCTTTCCCACATGACTTATAGCATCAGCTGCCTTACTTTAAAAGAGACATGTTCATCCCACAACCTCACTCCTGTACCAAAGGTTTGAGAACATTTTTTTCTCCTACAACATCTTTTATGAGCCTCCCCCATAAGGATCTCACCTTTCTATTCCTAAGTTAGAACGGTGAATCATCTTTTCTGAAAGTGAGCTCTAGTGTAACTGTCCTTTGAAAATTAAGGGTATCTTTAAAATTAGAGTTTTGTAAGTGGCATTCTGTGATGATGTATACCTTGGCTAGTGAACTTTTTCAGATTAAGAAAGGAGCCATTTAAGAATTAAGACCAATTTTTCAAAAAATATAGAATGATGAACATTTTCTTCAGCTATATGAT
This sequence comes from Vulpes lagopus, assembly GCF_018345385.1. Lineage (NCBI taxonomy): Eukaryota > Metazoa > Chordata > Mammalia > Carnivora > Canidae > Vulpes > Vulpes lagopus. The sequence continues at coordinate 38,034,488 of NC_054832.1, forward strand.
CCTATTATACTTGAATTGAAACTGAAAACTTCATATCCTGTGCTTATATATGTGTAGTTCTTATGACTTACCTAGTGGGTTTATTATGTTTTAACTCGACACAAGTCTCAAAAATTGTATTTAAATTCTTAGTGTTATTTTCACTAGGACACCATTTCTTCCCCCAATTTATTATCCCAAGCTTTATAAATTCTTCTAGGCAAAAGTACAGCTATGAGTAGAGAACTGGATTTTAGCCATTTAAATCTGTAGACGTAGCCAGGTGGCGCAACCTGAGTCTAGAGATGACGGCTGTGTGCTCCTGTACCCTGAATGGCTTTTCTGCCGTGACTAGTCACATATCTACTAAGATTCATTTGCAGATAGAGTCCATAATCATATATGTTATTTATGATTTACTAATATATTTAAATGACATGAAAAGAGCTAGCCTTCATTGTAACCAACATCAAGTAATAAGCCCTATCTTTAATGACATTTCAAAACCTTCAAATCACTTCTAACATACTAGTCCAAAGTTGTTCCAGCCAATTGTCCTCCAACTTGTGAAGGCTGTGTGACTCAGAGCTATTGAAACTGCAAACCCCTTAACTACTTGGGGTCTTCTAGCTTTGTTCTTTGTCATAAACTATACCCCTGACCAAACCTGGTTACAAAGGCAAGATTTGAATCCATCACCATTGTCTGAATAATAACCTAGAACTCATGTTTGAACTCCTGGTAAGAATTCCTGCTATTGTGGAAAGTATCCCGTAATTCAAATAAAGCAGTCATATAATTTATGGCATGTTTTACTGAATTGGTCCAACATGTTGGCACTGGAAGGCCCAACTAAGAAATGTGTCTGGTGTCTAAAACTAAAGATTTCTGATGACTCTTAAAACTGGTTTCAAAGATTGGGAAAATATTTAGACTAAAGAGTTTCACTTGAAGTAGGGCTACATTTATAGCTACAAAACATGGTTTTGAGCATTGTAGAACTTTGTACAGACACAAGCATAATGCCAATACTTTAGTAGTTGCCAACATTTGCATCTTTTAAAAGTTTTGAGAAATGACATTGACTTAGGCACATTTCAGCAATCCAGCAATGCTTTAGAAGTCCAGGCAACATACAAAATATATCAAGACCTAATTTTACTTTCCGTATGCTTCTTCAAAAGGAGAATGGGAGTGAATAGGAGTTTTAGTTGTACTGGCTCATAAGATTTTGTAAATTACAAAGTGCATGACAACAACCAAAGCCAACCCAGTCCTTCTCTTGGCATTGCGAATTGGGGATCTTTAGCCAATAACTTGACTCATTATTTGTCTAGACAAGGGGTCTGCAAAATTTTCCAGTAAAGACACAGAGAGTAAATATTTCTGGGTTTGTGGGCCAACGTTGCCTGTCACAACTACTCAACTCTGTCATTCTAGCATGAAAGCAAATATACTCGATATATAAATGAATGAGCATGGCTGTATGCCAGTAAAATTTTGTTTACAAAAAACAGGTGGTCAGCCCTAGGACTGTAGTGTGCCAGTCTCTGATCTAGATTCCTTTTGCCCCTGCCACACAATTTCTTTCTTGCTCCTTGGGCATTCTGGAGTTGAGATGGTGACACTACATGACTCATAACAAACTGGGATACTATGGCATAGTGAAGCCATGTCTTGATATTTACATGAGTCTCTGGTTGCTTACCTAAGATGCAGATGGAAGCAATGATGCCCAAGTTTCACCAAGTTGCTGGTGCCCACATTTCTCTTGAAAGCAGTGGTTCTTTTGTGAGCACCACTACCTATATTAGTGGAAGAGCCTCTCCAATCCCACACTCCCAGTTGATAATAGCTTCAGAAATGAGTACCAGTTACCTCTCATTAAAGCAGAGGACTTTCCATCTGATTGTTTCCGGTTTAAGTGTTTGCTTGTTCTATACCCATAATACTTTCACTACTTGAATCACTTGAGGGAAAAATACAATAAAAGCTCCTCAAGCAGTGACTCAGAATGTATTTTTTTAACACCCCCATTCCACTCCCACAAGCTCCTGGAAATTCTGTTTTGTGGCAGTGAAAGAACGGGAAAAGACAGATTTAATAGATTATCGCAATTTCAGTGCTATTGAAGAGTAATGGTGATAATGTGCAGGTTTGGCTCCAAAAGAAGCAGGTGTAATCGTGGACATGACTCAAATGGATTGAAACATTGAGTCAAATTCCTGGAAGCCAAGAACCCTCTTTACACTCCTTGTTTCCAAGTACGCAGCTCATCCAGGAATGGTGACTGTATACGCTGGGCCACTCTAAAGGCTGCTTCATATTTGCCAATTTAATAGTGATATTATGGACATAAATATAGTAGTTACTAAAATGAGCCTTCCCAACACCCCTCCAGACTGCCTTACTTAAATTCCACGGCCGGTTATGGAGGCAGTCCTTGCACCAGGCAAGGGCTAACGTAACGCACGTGTCTGGCCCTAGGTGGATAGAAGTGCTTTAGTGAGGTGGCTAGCTGAACACCACGCATTTTGAACGTTGAGAACAAGATCTTGCAATAGAACCTAACATGGTTGTGTGGGACATTTTGGAGCTGCTTCTAATCATTAGACTCCTCAACAGTCTGGGTCTTATTATGGCCATCTTGAAATAAAAAAATAAAATTCCACACAAACACAGTTTCCATGCAAATATAGACCAGTCTTGGGCTATTAAACCTCATGTTTCAGCAATTGTGGTAAGCACAGGGAAAAGCCTTCCCACCCAGGAATTCTTGAGTCGTCCCCTTTCTTACCAGCCTCGGGGTACCACACAACATGCTGCCCTGTGCCAGGAGAGCAAATCAGTTACAGGAGTTATGTCCTGTCCAAGGAAACATTTTTTTGCGAGAGAGGGAGGAAACTCCTCTTCAATGTCGGTCCTTACTGAGAGTTGAGTCCCAACCACAATGTAAAAGAGGACTATCAACTCTGATATCAAATAAATGTGTTTCGGGATGCACCCAGCTGAGCCCAATGTTGCCAACAGTTTCACGGAGTTCCAGGCAAGATGCAAGATAGTCTCCATGTTCCAGGAAAAAATCTTCCCAGGGGACTGGCGAGTGCATAATGGAGAAGGAGCCCATCCATCCTGATGTGACCAGCACGCATGAACCAAAGCCACTTTGCACATTTGAGCTGCTGCTACACAGACGCAAGCTAATCCTTCTAGTGTGCACGCATCCTGCTTTTGGAGCCTTTTCCTTCATGGTTCTAATTTGAAAACCAACCTCAGCAATTTTCTGAGGTTTGGACTCTACTTCCATCCAAAGCTCCTCACCTAAACCTTCTCAATGCTAAACACGAACAAGGAAATGAACCAGCTCAAGAATTCTTGATCCAAGGACTCAAAGTTTGAGCTGTTTTCCTGATTATAGACCCAAACACCACATGGCTTAAACTTGGCAAATATTAATTCACTTGAACATAATTAATCACATACTATTTTCAGTGTAATGTGTTTCAAGTTATTAGGACTATAAAAATGAATTAGACATGAAGGCCAGTTCTTCAGGAACTTACTGTCTGGTGGGAGAAACAACAGCTTTCATTTCTTGAGCCCTTCCAATGTGCCAGGCACTGTGCTTTTACTTGTGTTATTTAGTCCTTACAATTTCTTTTTTTTTTTTAAATAAAGTAGGGGTTTTTCTTAAAAGATGTATTGATTATTTGAGAAAGAGACAGAGAGAGAGAGACAGACAGACAGAGTAGGGGAGCAAGAGCACAGGTTAGGGGCAGGAGGCAGAGGGAGAGGGAAAAGCAGACTCCCCGCTGAGCAGGGGGCCCGATGTGGGGATCTATCCCAGGACCCCGAGATCATGACCTGAGCCGAAGGCAGATGCTTAACTGAGCCACCCAGGCAACCCTAGTCCTTACAATTTCTCTACCAGGGAGGTAATTTTCCCTACTTGACAGATTAAAAAACAGGGCAATAGGTAGGGCAGGGACTATGGTAAGGCAAGAGAGGCAGTTGGGGCATGAAATTTAAGGAAGTTCATGAAAATCTCACTCTCAAGGTAGTGAGAAAGCTGACCCTGCACCTGCTGGGCCCTGAGAGTGAATATCTCCTTAAATGTGCCCTAGGCACCCCATTACAGCCTGTCCCTAGCAAGAAGTGGTTTGGTCAGTGTCATTCAGCTGGCAAGTGCCAGAGCTGGTATTTGAACCCAGGACATATAATTCTGCAACCCACACTCTTACCACTAGTACCAATATGTCTACACTGCACAAGAGAACGTCAAAAGTGCTTTGGGACACCTGGGTGGCTCAGTCAGTTAAACATCCAACTCTTGGTTTTGGCTCAGGTCATGATCTCAGGGTTGTGAGATGAAGCCCTGTATTGGGCTCTGTGTTCAGTGTGGAGTCTGCTTGAGATTCTCTCTCCCTTTCCCTCTGCCCCTTCCTCTGCAATCAATCAATAATAAAATCTTTTTTAAAAATTAAAAAAAAAATTTGGTAAGGCAGCTGGGTGGCTTAGTCAAGTGCCTGCTTTTGAGTCAGGTCATGATCCCAGGGTCCTGGGATCAAGCCTTACATCAGGCTCCCTGCTTGTCTCTTCCTCTACCCACCACCCTGTGTGCTCTCTCTCTCTCTCTGAAATAAATAAAATCTTTAAAAAATAATAAAAATTAAAAATTTAAAAGTGCCTTAAAAGACTTGAATAAAGGGCAAGGGAGCCCAGAGGGAGAGAGGTCATTTTTGACCAGGAGGCAGTCTTCACAAAGGAACTAGAGATTATAGTGGATTAGATGGTGCTCCTCCTCCTAATTCCTAGAACCTATGAATGTGACCTCTTTGGCCAAAGGGTCTTTACAGATATAATTAAAGATCTCAAGATGATATCATCCTAAGTTACATCCTGGATAACCTGATACAATAACAGGGGTCCTTAGAAGGGAAAGGAAAGGACAGAAACACATGGCGGGGAGAGAGGGAAGCCACATGAAGATAGAGACAGACATTGGAGCCATGAGGCCATAAGCCAAGGAATTCTGGAAGCCACCAGAAATGGGAAGAGGCAAGGAAAGATTCTTTCCTAGACCCTTTGGAAGGAGCACAGCCCTGCCAGCACCTTGACTATAGACTTCAGGCCTCCAGAACTATGAGAGAATATATTTCTGTTGTTTGAAGCCACCCAGGATGTGGTACTGTGGTACTTTGCTGTGGCAGCCCTAGGAAACTAACGCAGGTCCTGAGCTGGTCTTCAAAGCCCATGAGCAAAAGAGGAGCTGACTAGGTCAGAGTAAGCTTGGAAACATCTGCAACATGGGGTCATGTGAAACAGAAGGCAACCGATAGGATGAGAAAGGCAGGTTAGAAAGACTTGAGTGGCCAGCTCTGACACAGAACTAAGAGTTTGGATTTCATTTGCAAGGTACATGATGGCATTAACTTCAGTTCTGGGAGTGCAGGATGGACCTAAAGACATAATCAAAAACTTGCCTGTCAGAATTTAATGACATGCTCCTTTACCTTTCTTAGTTGTTCACCATCAATGTGAGATGGCATAATAAACATTCAGGAAGTCACAACAGAATTCATGCTTCACATTTGTGGCACATCACATCCTACCAGAAAGGACCAGAGTAGCCAGGCCATAAGGCTGGGCAGTGACCTCTGAGATGGCCTCAGGCAGAAAAGCTGGACCCAGAGAGGGATGTGCTGGGCCAGCCAGAGCTGCACCCCAGCCCCAGAACCTGAACTGAGAGATATGGAGAGAATCAAGGGGTCAGGTGAGGGGAGCAGAGACTGGAAGCCATGCTCAGGAAGTGTGATGGTAGGAGAGACAGCAAGGGCTGTAGCAAGTCGGGGTTAGTAAGACATTGAAGTTGGAGGGAAGAAGGAAACGTGAACATAAAAGAGCCAAATCTGTTGGCAGAGGAAGGGGAAGTATGTAATCCTGTAAACGTAGACGCAGAGCAGGGTTGACTAGAGAGCTGCAGGGACAGCTGAGGCTGGGGCCTGCCTTGGGAACTTTGGGAGGGCCCAGATGTGTGAGATCCCCTCCCTCCGCTCATGGATGTGTTCACAATGACAGCCAATGTCTTCTCCAGCTGGCTGGAGTGACTGCGTGTTTCCGGTCATCAGAAGGGTCTGATTGTCCCAAGACTCACAGTTTACAGAAAATATTAGTTAGATATGGCTGCTAGCACATAAAGGGGAAAGGATGAGCCCATTTGAGAAGTGCTCCATGAAAACCGGGAGGAAGTTCCTTCCAGCACTCAAATTACAGTTTAGCCCTGTTCAGGGAGAGTCCAGAACCCGTATGGGGCAGCCTTCAGATAGGAGATAGGAGAAGGTGAGCCCCCCAAAATGACCATAAGTCTCTTGTAGATCCTAGGCTTAATCTTTTTTTTTTTTTTTTAAGATGTGTTTATTTGAATAAGAGAGAGCACACAAAGGGAGAGAAAGGGAGAAGCAGAGCAGGGAACCCAGTGCTGAGCAGGGAGCCTGATGCAGGGCTGGATCCCGGGAGCTTGGAATCACGGCCTGAGCCGAAGGCAGATGCTTAACCAACTGAGCCCCCCAGGTGCCCCAATCCTAGGCTTAATCTTTAAGGAACATTATAACCTTGTTCTTTTTAAAAGGCGTAGTAATCCTGATACATGGTAACTTCAGGATGGCGAGAGGGAGAGAGGGAGAACGCAGACATATGTTCAGGGGAGTAGGAGACATAGTGGGAAACCTTCTCAGTATGGGAAGAAAGATCAGTCATCCCGAAATCATACAGACAAGAAAAAGCCAAAGAGCTCACTGGCAGAAGAGGCTTACAGACACCTCATTCCGTGCCTCTGCACCAGGGGAGGGAAGATCTGAACAGGCAGCCCCAGGGCAACAGCAGAGCCGGGAACAGGGCAGGGGTGGAGGACGCCCCTAGGCCAAACTAGTTCCCGGTGCGGAGTTCATCCCATGTTCAGGGCTGGAGTGAGCGTCCCTGGGGACCATGTGGCCGCGGTCACCGTCTCCAGGGTTGCAGGTGCTGACTCCAGGGGGATAGGGCCGGGGAGGACATGAGCAGGAGCGCCCCCTCCTCTGCCAGGGCACCCAGCTTCTGCAGAGGACAACGGAACTCTGCGCCCGGGGCCCAGGGGCTGCCTCGCTGGCGACGCGGTGAGCCACCTGCTTCCTGCCCCGAGAGGCCCCAGCCTCCAAGGTCTCCACAAGGAAGAAACTGGTCCAAACCACCGCTGCTGGATGAGAGCCTTGGCACTGCCTCCGCGTATATCTGTTGTTCACTAAGGAGTTTTGTGGAATGCAGACTCATTTTCCACTAAAATGAGGGAAAGTAAAGACGGCATCAAATAAAAATAGATTTCTGGTGTTTCCTATTGACTCAGCGCTGCTGCTCTCTGCAGGCCAGGGCCTTCTCCGGACATCTGGAAAGACCGCTGCTCCCGCCCCCACCGGCCAACACCCCCCAAAGAACATAAAAGTGACTTCTTTTCTTCCATGTTTCTATTTCCTGTTCTTTGCTAGTAGGTTTATTTGGGGGTGGGAGGCTCTCCTGGGTGAATTCCCAAATCCCCTTTGTCTAGCCCTATTTAGAAGGAAACAAATTTCTGGGTGCCTGTCTGCCTCTGGTGACCCCCATGTCCCTGTTTACAGAGTAGAGCTCATTATTTCTGACCTGCTGAGCCTTAGAGAGAAGACACAGGAGGAAGAGTAGGTGACCATTGCAAAGAGGGGGCTTGAAGCCTGGCATACACACCCCAACGTTCTCCTTCACAATCCTGCATACAGAGCATGGAATCCCCAGCAGAGGCACCAGGTGACAAGACAGGAAAAGCTCATCCAAACGGCCTGAGCAGAGGCACTGCTCATATCAGGCCTAAGGACACAACGTGCCACTTCATGTCCTTTCTGAAAACCATGGGGCGTCAAATATGTTTGGGGGAAAAAGTCTGAGTGCTGAACCAGCAGTTCCTGGGTGGGCCTCCCAGGGGTGACAGGGCCCTGCTACAAACTGGTATTTGGCCCCTTCACACAGTCCACGTGCTGAACATGTCTCCCCGTACAAAAGCGATGAGAACAGCCTCACTTTCCTGATTTTTGCACCACAACAATAAAGTTAATAATGGAAAAAAAACATTTATCCCATGGCCAGGGACACTCTCCACAACCAGAGCATTGGATCTATAGTCTAGCAACAGAAATGCTGAGAGCAAAGCAAAGTTTATTAACTGATTTTTATAAATGATTGAAACAACAAAGCAGATTTATTTCATTTCCATAATTTAGCAATTGCTAATTACATAAATATCTTTCTAAAGCCATCAGGATGAAAACCATCCTGGTCTTCAGAGGAAGAGAAATGAAGTTAGGGAGAAAAAAAACAAGCCAAATCAACATGCTACTGCAGGAAACTGTTGTGGGCTGAATTCTGTCCACTGCCTTCCCTGCCAAAATATGCATTGAAGTCCTAATCCCTACTACCTCAGAATGTGACTTCTTTTTGGAAATAGGGTCTTTAGATTAACCCCTATAGGGGTAATCAAGTTAAAAATGAGGTTGTTAGAGGTGCCTGGGTGGCTCGATCTGTTGAGTGTCTGCCTTTGACTCAGGTCTTGAATCCAGAGTCCTGGGATGGAGTCCTGCATTGGGCTCCCTGCTCAGGGGGTGTCTGCTTCTCTCTCTCCTCCCTGCTCATGCTCTCTCTCTCTCTCTCAAATAAATAAATAAAATCTTTTTTAAAAAATGAGGTTGTTGGGGCAGGCCCTGATCCAGTGTGAGTGGTATCCTTATAAAAGGGAAAATTTAGATAAAGAGATACAGAGAGAAAATACAATGTCAAGATGCAGGGAGAAGATAACCATCTACACCCCAAGGAACACTCAAGGCTTCCAGAAGCTGGGAGGGAGGCACAGAACAGATTCTACCTTCCTAAGCTCAGAAGCGACCAAGTCTGCACACTCCTTGAGCTAGCCTTCTAGGGCTCAGAGCGAGGAGGTGACGTCTGTGTTTACGCACTCCCAGCCTGTAGTACGTTGTTGCAGCAGAAGCAGCTAGCTCCCACAGGGACTTCTGTTTCTTTTGGCTCCTGGCACATGACCCCCATGTTTGTGGAACCTCCGTGGAGCAAGCCTTCCTGGGGAGGCAGAAACCCCTCCACCCCCACCATATTCCCACTATGAAAGCTCAAAAAAGCAAGACTCCCTGTCCCCAGCCCTTGGATGTTCATGCTCCTTCCCAGAACATGGAGTCTGGGGCAGGAGGCAGTTTTTACCAGCGTGGGCGCCAGCAACGCCACTCGGTGCCTGCCCCCTTGCTAAGCCTCATCCTACAGGCTTCCCTCTGATTCTGTGAGCCCCTCCACAGAGAAACCAGTGCAGATCGGCAGAGGGCCAAGTGCGGCCACAGCACCTTGACCCGCATTTCCAACCCCTGCTTGACCACTGCCCCTTGGACATCTTGCCCTCAGTATGTCCAAAAGCAAGCTCATCACCCTCCCTGCCTCCTCTTTTCTCCCCACAGCCACCACGCCCCACCCGTGTTCTCCCTAAGGCCAGGCTGGACCTCGGGGCATCTCTGCCTCCTCCCCTGTGACTCCCGACTCCTGAGCATCCCACCCCTGCCTCCTCTCCTCCCAGGCCCCCAGTCCCTGCCCTCCCTCACTCCCTCACCAGTCTACCCCAGGGTCCCTATGCACGCTGCAGGCAGGAGAGCAGGGAGGAGAGACAAAGGTTTTGGCCTGGCCTTGCCTCTCCCACCTCCTTGCTTTGCCCAGGCTGTGACTTCTGCCCTAATCCCCATCCTACCCCTGCTCCCTGGGGGATGAAACCTTCCACCCTCGAAGCCCATCTGTAAACAAGGATTTAATGATTTTATCAGCCAGATGTGCTCTTTCCCTCCTCAAAATCCCTTCTGTTTTGTGGGGTTCTTTTCTTTCCTTTCTTGTTTCTCTCTTTTTTTTTTTTTTTTTTTTTGTGCAACTCTTAGATTATTACATGTTGAATTAGTCACTGCATGCTTATCTGATTCCTGGTGTCCAATTACAACCCTCTGAGGAATAGGACTTGCCCTGGACTTGTTACCATCTCCCTTGCCATGACTACCATCTGCCACGAGATTATTACTTTAGCCTTCTAACTGGCCATTCACTAGAAAAGCTCAGGTCCAAAGACCTGACATGATCCAGCCTCCAGGATCTCTCTGCCCTGGAGGCCCCCTCTTGCCTCCTGTAATTCCCCTCCACCTTCACTGCCTCCTTGAACATACCATGCATACTTCTGCCTCAGGGCTTTTGCACATGCTGCTCTTGCTGCCACGCTGACCTTGAAAATTCTCTAAATTTTTGCTCAAGTGTCACTGACCACTTATTTCATGTTGCAACTTCTCCCACCTTTACCCAGCAGTCTTAGGCCCCATGACCCTTTCCTCTTCTTCCTCTCTCTTTCCATAGCATTACTCACCTCTTAAAATACTGTATAATTTATGTATTTATGACATTTATTGTTCACTGTCTGCCTCTCCACCCTTACCTGCCACAACAGGAACTCCCCAAGAGTAGGGATCTTTATGCCCACTAATGCCTGTTATGTGGTAGATGCTCAGAAAATATTTGTTACATAAATGAATCTCTATTCTGCATACACAGAGCTATGACAATCACTAGGTTCCCAAATCATACTACTTTTTTTTTTTCCAGCATAACTGCCTGGTTGCTTGGCTGCTCTTCCTGGCGCTGCCATGGAAACCAACAGCCCAGGGACAAGTTGCTTCTCATCAAGTCAGGCAATGTATATCACAGCCTCTCCTCACTCCCTCCCCAGAACACATAACGGTGTGCCATGCCCCCCACAGCCTGAGGACAGGACACTAGCCAGCCAGCTGGAAGGATCTAGGATGCAAATGACCTGGGACCAGCACCTCAGGCTTTCTCCAGCTCCCCCAGGAGGTGAGCAGGGAGGCTCCCAGGAGGATGTGCCCCTGGCTGACGTCTGCCCACACAGACCACACATTCTGTTCTCAGGAGATTCTCAAGTCCTGAAGTTCCCATTGCCTCCCCCAGGCATCATTCTGTCTCTATTCCCAGTAATAGCAGACACTTATGAAGCACTTTCTAAGGGCAAGGCACTTGACGTGCCTCATCTCCAAGCCTCAAAGCACTGCAGAGTAACCACACTGATGGCCCCGCCACAGCCAAGAGGCCGAGGTTCAGGGACACCGTCAGCGTGGCCGTGGGTCACAGAGCTGCTCAGCCGTGGGTGGATCCGAGGCGGAATCCACAGTATGGTGCTCCCACTCTCCAGGTTTGCTCCCCTCGTGGCCCCTGTTTCAGGTCCTACACCTGCAGAAGGGGGGCAGGGCACGGGCAGTGGGGAGTCAGACGGGCTCTGTCTGTACAGAACTCTGGAGCAGGGATCCCTGGGTGGCGCAGCGGTTTGGCGCCTGCCTTTGGCCCAGGGCGCGATCCTGGAGACCCGGGATCGAATCCCACATCAGGCTCCCGGTGCATGGAGCCTGCTTCTCCCTCCGCCTGTGTCTCTGCCTCTCTCTCTCTCTCTGTGACTATCATAAATAAATAAAAAATTAAAAAAAAAAAAGAACTCTGGAGCATGCACATCACACGCACACAGCACAGTAACACGGCCGAGGGCAACAGTGTCGCCAGAGTGGGTTTCCACGGGAGGTCCAGCTCTCTCCAGAGGGCTGTAAAACCTAACAACAAATGAAGCATCGTTCCTTCTCTCAGGAATGACGTACATGTGGTCGTGCCTAAAAGCAGAGATTAGCTGCCCCCTAAAGGTCCTGTCAGCTTTATGACAGTGATGAACCATTCCTGGACAGGCAGACTGACCACTTGGAGCACTGCTAAATCTGTTTTTAATAACATCGCCAATCCAGGACCAAACCCTCACCCAGCACTGCAGTAAAGTCCGTCTTCACTGGAGGGAAAGCACTGGGTGAGGGAGGGCTGAGGTGGGGAGACTGGGGGTGGCCTGTTTGTTCTGAAGGGTGGTCCAGGCCCCACGAGTCACAGAACGCTTGGGGAGGGGAGGGGGCCTTGAGGATTTCTCTTGGATGAGGTCTGAGGAATGAGAAGAAAACAAGGGCAAGGAGACCATGTTGGGGCAGCGAGGATAACAGCCAGGCTCCAACTGGCTTGGGACAGGGGCGTGGGACCATGCTGTCGGCAAACACACAACGTGCACAATGTGTGAGTCTGAAGCCTGCAAAGAGAACACAGAATGTGTCTGGGATTACGGGGCAAAGTTTATCTCAAGAACCCACTATGTGATTCAGATGCTAACTATAACCTTGGAGGTCCACCAGGGGCAAAACCTGGTGGGTGTGGAAGGAGCAGAAGGGCCTACGGGGGAGCCAGGGAGCAGTCGTGGGGACAGGCAAGAGGACAAGGGGACGGGAGGGTGGACAGGATCTCAGGCACTAAGGCCAGCGGCCGAGCGTGAGGCTCCCAGGGGCCTTGACCACTGCTGGTGTCGACAGCACCTCACCAGCTCCCGTCCCAGCCAGCATCCTGCCTTTTTACATTAAAAAAAAAAAAAAAAAAAAAAGTAGGACAGAGTTCATATTGGGCAAGACTGCCAGATTGAGCAGGAGAGAGGTCCCGGTTGGGGGTGCGAGCCCTCAGGTGGTCGGGAGCTAAGTGGGGGTGCTGCTTGGTGGGGAGGCTGCACCCCCAAGGGCCCTTCACCTGGCAGGGTGGCTGTGCGTTACCAGAGATGACACAGGCAGGGGGAGATGACCTCTCTTCTGCCCCTGCACAGACCCTGCATCTCACAGGCTCCGAGAATCCATGGACTCAGGAGTGTCCACACTGGAGCCCGAGTGTGGAACCCAGCAGACAAGCAGGGGAAGGCCCCAGTGGATCCCAGGAGAGTCTGTCCCAGATCGAGGCAGGCCAGGAGAGCCCTGTGTACCTGCCCAGGCCCTAGCCCAGGGCTTAGTGTGGGACGCAGCTAAGGGCCCCCTGAGTTCTTCATCAGCCAATGGGGGCCGGGGGTCGCACACCCCTGTCTCCAACCATCGGGGACACCCGGGGTAAGGGACACAGGGAGGGTGCATGCTGCAGCAAGAGGGTCAGGTCCTCAAGGTCCCACCGGGGCTGCCCAGCTCACTTAGAAAAAGAGCCAGTGCTTGGCTTGCCCCTCACCTGTGACCTCTGTTCCCTCCGTCCACGCTGGTGCCCACGGCAGCCACCCAGGCTCCTGCTGTGTCTTAAAAATTCCTGGACGCTACCCCCTCATACGGGATGCTGGATGCTCAGGCTGCTGCACTGACTGTTCCTTGGCCTAGAACATTCTTCCCTAGGAATCACACAACTCAGAGACTCAGGCCTTGCCTCCTTTGGGCTTTGACTCAGACAGTGGGCTGCTCAGCCAGACCTTCCAGACTCACTCACTCAGGCTGCAGCCACCTCCTGACACTCACTCTGCACTTGCATTTCCTCACCTCTTGCTAGCAAATATTCCACTGAATGTACTTTCTTTGTTTATTGTCCGCTTCCCCAACCAGGATGCAAGCTCTCTGAGAGCAGAGATTATTGGTCTGTTTTGTTCCAGTCCTCGGTCCACAATGCCTAGTCCAAACTAGTACTGACCTATGCATCCTTGAGAGGAGGGGGAGGGAGGGGGAAGAGTGAACAAACAGGAGAGAGAGGAGGTCATGCAGTTCCTGTCTCCAAGGCCCTTGCTGTCAGGTTGAGTAGGTCCTTTTGCTTAGAACGACTTAGGAGCATCACAGCTCACTTCTCTTAGACCACACAGCACTGCAGCCTGGCCTGCAGCTCCCCAGCAGAAAACCTCATCTACCTCAGTCCTTCTACCTCAGTCCATCTACCTCAGTCCATCTACCTCAGTCCTTCTACCTCAGTCCTTCTACCTCAGTCCATCTACCTCAGTCCATCTACCTCAGTCCATCTACCTCAGTCCTTCTACCTCAGTCCATCTACCTCAGTCCTTCTACCTCAGTCCTTCTACCTCAGTCCATCTACCTCAGTCCATCTACCTCAGTCCTTCTACCTCAGTCCATCTACCTCAGTCCATCTACCTCAGTCCTTCTACCTCAGTCCTTCTACCTCAGTCCTTCTACCTCAGTCCATCTACCTCAGTCCTTCTACCTCAGTCCATCTACCTCAGTCCATCTACCTCAGTCCTTCTACCTCAGTCCATCTACCTCAGTCCATCTACCTCAGTCCATCTACCTCAGTCCTTCTACCTCAGTCCATCTACCTCAGTCCATCTACCTCAGTCCTTCTACCTCAGTCCATCTACTTCAGTCCTTCTATCTCAGTCTTTTTCTCCAAAACAGTCATGAGTCATGTGCCTGAGACTTAAGGGAATGAGGAGGAAAGTCATCTGCTGCCTCGTGATCCTCACCCAAGCCACTGGCCTGGAGGCTGAGGCCGGACATGGAGAGCAGATGGAGCTGCTGTATGGGCAGTGCAGGGCACTGGGGGCGGGCACCCAGGAATGTGGGGGCACCCCAGCTGCTGAAGGGGAAGCCCGGCAGTGGGGTCAGAATGTGGAGCGCATGATTGTAAGGCCTTCCCAGTGGTGCAGCCCCAGCCTTACCGCAGGAGTGAGCACTTTCATCAGAGGAAGGATTGTGATGCTGGAAATTCTGCTCTTGAGTCCTGACTGCATTAATTAGCTAATGCTGTATAACGAGTTACCCCAAAACTTAGAGTCTTGAACCAATAACCATTGATTATCTTCAATCATTTCTGTGGATAAGGATTCTGGCTCAGGATGTGTCATGAAGTTGCAGCTGGACCCCGTGGAGGCTCTGGTACCTTGAAGACACAGCTGGGATGGAGAATGCATTTCTGTAGCAGCCCCCTGAGTGACTGGCAAACTGGTGCCAGCTGTGGCCTGGGGCCTGTGCCTCTGCCCCTATGGACCTCTCTGTAGCACTGAGTGCTTGAGTCTCCTCATGTCAAACTGGAGGCCAGTTTCCTCCAGAGCAGGTGATCTAAGAACCAAAGAGAAGGCTACAATGCCTTTTTGACATAGCCTTGGGAGTCAACCACCAGCGTCCAGCCCTGATTCAGTGTGGGGACGGACCACACAGGAGGAGATACCCAGAGTGAAAGATCCTGTGGAAGCCAATTACTGCACGTCTGCTGTGACATCGAGTTGTTGTCCACAGTTGGGGTGCGAGGGCCTCTGGGAGAGGCAGCAACTAAATCGTGTCAACTACATTCTTACTCCTACTGAAACTGACTTCATGAGGCCCTTTCCAAGCAGATTTTATTATTTTCCCCCAGGCACAGGGAAAGTCTAAGAGGAGACTAAAGGGACATGACGGTCGGTGAATGGGGAGGGGGGCAGTGGGGGAGACAGGAAGGAAAGTGAGATCCAAGGGAAGCAGGGAAAAGCTGAACGAGAGTCCTTTCCCTTGTGTGCCCAGGGCCGTCCTGCTCCTTCATTGATTGCTGGAACAAGCTGTGATTATACCCGTGCAGGGCTAGGGCTCTGCAGTGACCCGGGCCTCCGTCTAAACTTTAGAGTTCCACGTGACTTCTGTTCCTCTCTGGTTGTGTTCAAGGTCCAGCCAGCAGAGCACCAACACAGAACCACAGGAAGTCTGTGGTGGCAGAGACCAGGATGGCTTCCGGAGGAGGCATCACTCCACACACCAGCGCAGGGAGCTTCCCAGTCCTTGGACAGTCGGGAAACAGGCAGAAAAGGTTGAGCATCTCATTCACTGTCAAAGCAGTGTCACCGCCAAGTTTTCTGACCTCCAGCAACCAAACGGCACATTGGCAGACTGTCGCAATCGACACAGCCCCCTGGCTGTTGGGGGTCGGGGGGGCGAGGCTGCAAGCACAGAGCCGGCAGATGGCTGGGAGCTAGCAGGGACGGCACTGCCATCTACCAACAAGAAGCTCAGGCAGGACCGCAGACAGGCAGCTTCCCATCCTGTCGTCCCCATAAGCAGGGAGACAGACCTCAGCAGCACCTCCATCCAGCTCCCTCTGGACCAGCTCGCGCTGAAGGGACAATCTTCCAGAGTCCCGACGGCAGCCTCCCTGGCTGCGGGTTGAAGCTAGTTCTCACCAGGGGACTTCTAACACTTCAGAAACACTGTTTTCCTTCTTGTGTTGACTTATTTCACTGAGCGAAATGTCTTCAAGGCCTATTGATGTCACAGCACAGGCCAGAATCTCCTTCCTTCCAAAGACTGAATAACAGCCTATTACAGGATCACAGCACGTGGTCTTTAGCCCATCCTCCATCATCCACTGATCATACGTGGGTTGCTCCCCTCTTGGCTACAGTGAGTAATGCTCTGTGGACATGTGAACAGGGTGTGTATTCAAGTCCCTGCTTTCAGTGCTACTGGGGGTGCCTCCAGTGGGACTGCTGGAGCCTATGGCAATCCTGTCTTTACTTTCTTGAGAAGACACCACACTGTTTTCTGAAACCGTGACTACACAACACCTATTAATAATAGAATCACTGGGGGAAGTACCGCTCTGCAAAGCCCTACCCCTAGTTGCAGGTCCTTGTCACCCGACTTCTTGTCTGGGCTCAATCCCAACAGAAAGCCTTCCCTTGCCTGCACCCAGTGCTGCTGCTGTACTTACACCAACTTATCCTGGTTCTGCTCATTTTGCAGATGAACAGCCTGAGTTGACCTGAAGAAAGGAGACTTGCCACAGTAGAGTCAAAAGTTAGGACTCTGAGACTTGCATCCAAGGCCACCAAGCCATCACCTGCTCCAGGGAGGTGCGGTTCCAGCAGGGGTTAGAATTGAGGCTTGTGCAGCTGTGTTGCCCAACTCAGGTCACGGAAACTCTCTTTGCCTCAGTTTTTCATCTAGAAAATGGGTCCAATAGTACTGAATAGGGGATTTAAAGATTAAGTTAGGGAACCATCTTAGTCTGCTCTGGCTGCCATAATAAAATACCATGGCCTGGGTGACTTAACAAAAATTGATTTCTTAGAGTTCTGGAGACTGGCAGTCCCAGATCAAGGTGTCGGTAGTGAACTCTTGGTCTGAGGCCCCTTCTCTTAGCTTGGAGATGGCTGTCATCTCACTCTGTGCTCACACAACCCCTTTGTGCGAGCACAGAGACACTGCCAGCTGTCTGGGATTTCTTTTCAGAAGGATACGAATCCCATGTTGGGGGCCCTACCCTCAGGACCTCATCTGAGCCCATGCATCTCCCAAAGGCCCTGGCCCCAGGTGCCATCATATCATGGGATAGGGCTTCCATGTGGGAATCTGTGAGTAGGGGCAGCATGCATTCCATCCAGCACAGCACCTCACACTGGGGTGGCCCTGGGTGCCAGGCGCCAAGCCCCTGCCTCCCCGGTCACCTCACTCCTGCCTCCCGGCACCCCAGCAGGCCGCGCCAGGCAGGAGAACTTCGTGGCCAACAGCACAGGCTCCGAAACCAACGGCCGGACATAGGCTAAGCTCAACCCGTGTTGGCTGCTACTTGCTCTGGTTATGGAGAAGGAAACCCAGCCTGGAGAAATCGAGAAACTTGGCAGAGGGGTGAGCGGGTCGGTGGCCCCGGGCTGCTCTGCGACAGGCTCCCTGTGGAAATCACCGGGTGGGGAGGGGCTCGGTGGACGTGGTGCCAGCCGGCTGCCCAGTGCGGAGGGCAGGCCCCACAAGCCCCAAGGCCATGCCCCTTCCCCAAAGCGTCCTCTCAGCCTCTGATCCTCCCCTGTTCCCTTCAGCCATGGCCCGACAGCACCACACAGCTGGCCCCACTGCACCGGGCACTGACTGGGTTGGGGGGAGATTCCTTTTTTCTTTTTTTAAGACTTATTTATCTTAGAAAGAGATAGCAAGAGCCAGTGAGGGCGGGGGGGGGGGGGGGGGGGGGAGACGGAGAAGCAGGCCGGGGTCCCAACGGGGGTGCTGATCACGACCTGAGCCAAACGCCAGGCTCCACCACGGAGGAGCCAGGCCCCGACTCGGGGCTCCCGGGGCGGGGGCAGGGAAAGTCGTGGGTCAGCGCTGGCTGCGGCCTCCTTCCCGCCTCGCCTGGAAGCCCGCGCTCAACACAGCTCCCAGGTGCACTAGTTGTGCCCTTCCCGGGTCACGGGGTCACTTGTACCAAGCTCCTAAGTCTGGTCTGCAGACTCCTGGAACCGCTGCCCCAGCACACACACCTCCACACGCAGGCACACCGTGCAGGTGCACACCCGCTCCCCCTTCCGCGGGACCCCGCCCCCACCTCCCAGGGCGCCCACAGTTAACTGCCGCGCTGCGCTATCTTCCCCGCGGAGCCGCACACTCCCTGCAGCACGCATGGAGGGCGCACTGTGTTCTGAGGCCCAGAGGGGTGCCGAGCCCGGCCATCACTCCAGGAACGCCGCTCAAACCCGATTCAATTGTTGCAATGAAATACAAAGCTCCAGAGGGATCTTGTTCTGGCCTGAGCGACCAAAAGGTACAGGAAAGAACGGCTTTGTGTCCCAGGGCCTCACCTTTAGTGAGGGCAGGGATATCAACCAGCACTGAGGGCTTGAAGCCTTCGCTTTTTTTCTTTTTCCTTTAAAGGCATGTTTATTGTTAGAACTGGCCCAAATATTTCAATTCCCACCAAGACATGTCACCTCCAGTCTCGGGAGTGTCAGAATGTCGTCGACTAACCTCCCCAAAGTCACTGTCAACCTCTTCCTTAGCCGTCAACACCCCTAGGGAGGGTGCAGCAGGAAGGCGGGAGGCTGGAGGCAGAGGCCCCTCTCTATATGCAAACTAGTCACAAGAAATCAAACAACTGTCTCTGGTGCTCCAACTAAATCTTGCAAAGATTATGTCATGCCGCTCTCTGCAAACCGCCCAAAAGCTGTTTGTCTCCAGAATTATTATCCTCAGAAACTGGGAGAACGTCCTCGTTTCTCTGCAGCATTATTGCTTTCACCTGCTGCCCTGCCGGCAGCCACCCTCAGCATCCTTGTGCCTTCAGGCCTAAGCCTAATGCTTTGCTAAAAATGGTGGGGAAAAGAATCTTAAGAGACACAGCCCTTTTAATTTCTCAACATGCAGATTGTTTTTACACTCTTTCTTCCTTTCCTTTTATGATGGAGTCACATGGCTAGTTTTGGTCAATGAACTGTGAACAGTGAGTGGTACCTTCCGGGCCAGGGCCACCTGTGTGCCTGTGTGGTGGTAGCTGTTTTTTGCGTCCTACCTCCTCCCCCAAATTCCTGTGTTGAAGCCCTAGTCTCCACTGTGACAGTTTCTGCAGGTGGGGCCTTTGGGAGGCAATGAGGGTGAGAAGAGACCATGATGGGAGGGAGGTCAAGATGGAATTCATGTATGTATTCACAAGAAGAGCAAGAGAGACCAGAGCTTTCCTGCTCACTTGCTCTCAGCCATGGAGGACATAGAGGATCACAACCTGCCAGCCAGGAGGAGGCCTTCACCAGGAACGGAATGTGCCAGCACTTTGATCTTGGACTTCCTGTCCTCCAGAACTGTGAGGGGAAAAATGTCTTACCCCCCAGCCTGTGCCCCCCAGCCTGTGGTGTACTCCATTAAAGCAGCCTGAGCAGATGAAACCAGGCCTCAGAGAGGCGTCCTCTAGATGAAGTAGCTTCAAGTAGAAGAAGGCTGTCCAACTCACCACAGACTGTGATATGAAATAGAACTTCTGAGTGTGCCAAGCCACTGATATTTCAGGGTTCATCTCTTGCTGCAACTAGCATCATCTCACCTATTAAGTAGTGCAGATGATACCAAGCAAACAGGGTTGTTGCTTGGATTGAATTAGGTAATAAATGTTTTTTAAAAATCCTGTGTGCTTTCTCTCTCAGGTAGTTCAGTTAAATTGAACAAATACCTAGTGGGCATTCCACTTGCCTGGGACTGCAGTTGGTGCTAGGGATCCAAGCCCAGGACCTTGCCCAGGTACACTTTGGTCTGGCAGGGCAGGTGTGCCAAAAGATTATACACAATGTGGCAGATGCCCAATTGTAAGAGGGTACACAGTAGGGGAGGAAGTAGCTAGTTCTGGAGGAGTCAGGAGAAGTGACACAAGGTTAGAATGAGCAGTGTTTTGAGAGAGAAATAGAATTTGCCAGGTTAAATGAGGCAGGGGTCTGACCCAGGGAGATGGGGTATTGGTTATGAATGGTGAGATGTGTTAGTGAGGAGGGCCCTTCACTGCTCTTTAGAACATTCATCGAAGCCCTAGAATCTTCAGGCACCACTTTCCATTGTGGATAACCCACCCTTAGTTAGTGGCCAGAGATAGATGAGGGAAAGCATGAAGTATTTTTGGTCTTGGTAAAGAAAATACAGGTTATTGGGGTTTTTTAAAAAAGATTTTATTTATTTGAGAGAGATGTGAGCATGAGGTGGCAGGGCGAGGCAGAGGGAGCAGGCTCCTCACGATCCCAGGCCCCTGAGATCATGATCTGAGCTGAAAGCAGATGTTTAACCAACTGAGCCACCCAGGTTCCCCAAGAAAATACAGGTTTTAATTCCTTTTTGAGGCCGTGAAACCTGTCCTTGCTTTCTTCATATTCATTCTGAAGGGAGAGACAATGTCCGCCTCTGCCTCCCCAGGTGGACAGCATGCTCCCAGAGGCCAGGGACAAGCCTGCCCACAGGCCCCTGGGATCCCCAAGGCCAGCGCCTGGTCTACCAATAGAACTGCACAAACACCTGTTGAATCCAAAGGCACATAAAGCTCAGCCAGTTCTTGGGCCTCAGCACTGAACACCAGAACTGAAAACCCCTCCAGGAGGTGCCTGCCTGGCTCTCCAGAAATCTCCCCGTCCCAGTCGTCCTAGGACTGAGCGGAGGCCAGGGCCAGGGGCTCCTGGGTCGGTCCACTGTGCCTCCTGGTGGCCACTCCTGGGAACTGTACAGAGAAGCCCCGTCGCCTGTCCTTGCATCATCTGCTCTGGCTGGTGGTATTTATTTATTTATTTATTTATTTATTTATTTATTTAAATTAACTTTTATTGGTGTTCAATTTACCAACATACAGAAAAACACCCAGTGCTCATCCCGTCAAGTGTCCACCTCAGTGCCTGTCACCCATTCCCCTCCAACACCCGCCCTCCTCCCCTTCCACCACCCCTAGTTCATTTCCCCGAGTTAGGAGTCTTTATGTTCTGTCTCCCTTCCTGATATTTCCCAACATTTCTTTTCCCTTCCTTTATATTCCCTTTCACTATTATTTATATTCCCCAAATGAATGAGAACATACACTGTTTGTCCTTCTCCGATTGACTTATTTCACTCCGCATAATACCCTCCAGTTCCATCCACGTTGAAGCAAATGGTGGGTATTTGTTGTTTCTAATTGCTGAGTAATATTCCATTGTATACATAAACCACATCTTCTTTATCCATTCATCTTTCGATGGACACCGAGGCTCCTTCCACAGTTTGGCTATTGTGGCCATTGCTGATAGAAACATCGGGGTGCAGGTGTCCCGACGTTTCATTGCATCTGAATCTTTGGGGTAAATCCCCAACAGTGCAATTGCTGGGTCGTAGGGCAGGTCTATTTTTAACTCTTTGAGGAACCTCCACACAGTTTTCCAGAGTGGCTGCACCAGTTCACATTCCCACCAACAGTGTAAGAGGGTTCCCTTTTCTCCGCATCCTCTCCAACATTTGTTGTTTCCTGCCTTGTTAATTTTCCCCATTCTCACTGGTGTGAGGTGGTATCTCATTGTGGTTTTGATTTGTATTTCCCTGATGGCAAGTGATGCAGAGCATTTTTTCATGTGCATGTGGGCCATGTCCATGTCTTCCTCGCCGGTGGTTTTGAGGAAAACACAGACTCCGGGTTGCTCCTCCTCATCCCCACCCTCTTCCTCACTGAAGTCTCTGAGACTGGGCAGGCACCGCTTTGACCATGATTATTTTGATCCCGATACCTTAAGCCCATGTTTTCCAAGACACTTAAAAGGGGTCACTGTGAGAATCCAAAAGGTATGGGAGAGACACAGGGGCAAAGACAGGGTGCGGTGAACCCTTGCCACCGAGCATGCTGGCTAAGGACGCTGGCAGGTGTCTGCTTGATCCCAACTAGCTGTGTGGCCCTGGGTAGCCCTGTTACATCTCTGAGCCTCAGCGTCCCCCTTTATAAAATGGGGGTGATCAAACTCAGAATTGCCATGAGGATCAAAAGACATTATCCATGTAGAATCCGCCAAGGAGCCGTGAGGGTGCACAGCAAGTGCTCCACAACCATAAACACAAAACACTCGTGCTGCTATGACTCCCCTGAGTCTCACTTCAGGATGACGAGGTAGACAGCAACGTTATTTCCATTTTATTGACAAGAACACGGAAGGTCCATTCACTTCAGCCACCTGCCTCCTGCCTTTCAGCCAAGGAAGGGAGGAATTGAAGGCAGCCTCCTGTTCTTGCGGCGCCCCAGGCAGCAGCTTGAAAGAAGCGTGGAGGGCAGAGGGCAGAGCGGCTGTGACAAAGCTAGAAGGATCAAAACCCGAGAGGAACGAGGAGATGCAGAACTTCCTTCTGGCAACCTGTTCTCTGTTCCTTCATGGATTGTAGACTCTTTCGAAAAAATTCTTTTTCCAAAAGAATAAAAGGCCCTGCAGGAGACCTTCGTCCTGGTGCCAGCTCTGCTATGGGGCCACCAGGTGACTGGGTGACCATCCTTGCCGCAGGACTTGGAAGGGGCCCCAAGAAAATGCTCGTCTGCTCTGGGCCTCCCGGCGTTCACCCCATCACCCAGCGGCACCCCCGAGGAAAGCTGTGCAGAGGTCACCCTGCACTGCCCCGGGCAGGTGTGTCACCGTCTGCCCTCAGAGACTTCCGGGAAGGAGGAAGAAAGGACAGAGAACTCTGGCCTGGGGGTGACAAACGGAAAGAAGAACTCTCGACTCAATCACATGACCGGGAGACTAACGTGAATCCTTGCTGCGCCTGAGCAACTGCCTGAAGAGGCCGCACGGGTGACGCGGGTTGGGGAGCCAGGCCCCCTGATTTATGGGCCACACTCTAAAACTTAAATGAGCAGAGGCTTTGGGACCAAAGTACAGGGCGGAGCGGGAGGAGAGGCAAATGCTTCATGATGACTTTTCTGAGTTTGGAAAGGGGACACTCGGCGGTGTACCCACTCCTTTCTGGGGGGAAGGGGCACCTATGTGTGTGCTTTCGTGTTTTGCTTTTGGCTGATGTTTTAAACATGAGCGGGCCAACTGGGAGACGTAATCACAGGCCTTTTGTAACTGCCTAACGATGGCAAGATGAATGGTTTGGGTGGTGCTGGAGTCATAAATAACAGCAGCATATCAGGGCAAAATTAAAGAGTGAGCAAATCGAATGAAATCAATCTACTGGGATTGCAGGACCATCTTTCCTAGGAAAACATCAGGATGAGAGACTCGAATCCTGGGCCAGAAAGAGCCACAACCCTCAACACTCTTCGCATGGCACCAAAGCAGCACGTCATTGACCCTGTAGCGCTTGAGGGCAAGTCCAGGCCAGATTCATGTTTGTCTCTAAACCCTCGGGCGCCCAGCACAAGCAGCAGGCGTGTTGTGCCTGGATGGATGAGGGATGGCAGGAGGCACTGCATGGCAGGCTGTGATGAACTCAGCCTCGAAGTAAGCTGATTTGTGCTCAAACCCTGAATCTCTGTCTTTCCGGCAAACAAGACTCTCTAATCCTCAATTTTCTTGTCTGTAAAATGGAGGTAATAATAAAAATGTGGCTGCAAATATTCACCGGAATATTGCACACAAAGCCTAGCATGTGGCAGGTACTCAGTGTTCCCCCTTTATCATTACTAATGGTAGGATGAAACAGCTAGAAACTAAAAATCCATTCCACAGGCTGAACTGCTTGAACTAATTTTTGTCACGCCTCAGGGAGATGAAGACCAAGGAGCCATGGCTACAATAATGGAGGTGTCCTGCCAGGGTTTGGGGCTCCCTGGCCATCCCTGCACTTTGTTTGACTCCATGGTTACCGCAGGCCTCTCCTCCCCCTGTCCATTCCCCCTGGACTTCAGGAAGTATCCACAGATGTAGCCTGGGAACATGGAGGACACCCAGCCCATAGCTGCCCTTACCTCCGGCCCCTGAGGAAGGTCAGGAGGGGCAGAGCCCTCTGTGATGATGCTGGTCCAGGAAAAACAAAACCCCAAATTGCAGCACTCATGGACCTGTACTGAAGGCCCACTTCTCTTTGGCTGCCACTTCCTTCCCCAGGGTGGGGAGTACCCAGCCCCAGTAAGTCCATCTGTAAGAGTGACAAGCTTTTTTGGGGAGCTAAGCTCTGCCCTTGGTAAGAAGCCATTCCTGCCTTTCCAAGGAGACTGCTCTACAGGCCACTGACAGGCAGAAAACAACTAATGATGCATAAAGGAATTTTATGGCATGAGATATTTAGGCTTTGCATGAGGGCCCAAGTTCCAGGAGGATCTTCTGAGGAAATCCTCCTTTTGGTCTGGAGCCTCCTGCCACGTTGGAACCTCTCAGCCTGGTGGGGGTACCCTGAGGTCTTCAGCCTACCTCCTCTCACCTCCCAGCACTCAGGGGTCCGAGGGCCAGTTATTGCCAAGCTCACTCAGCGTTTCTCCCCTGATAAGGGTGGGTCCCAGCACAGACACCCCTGCCACAGCTCCCAGGGCAGAGAGACAAGTGCTTCCTCAGAGGCCAGTCAGGCTTGTGTGGGCATGATGCGGGTGGACAGGAATGACTCGGGGCCATCCAAGATGCTTGATGAGACCAAATGCAAACAGACGCTCTGACCTCTCTCTGTAGATGCTTTGGGCTCCATCTCTCAACAGGGAGTTAGGACCTGGCATCCCAGACACATCTCTCCAGCACCTCATGGCTGAGAGGCAGAAGCGAAACACTACCCCAGGCGCTGCCGGAGCACCCCCAAAGTTCAAGGTCGTGGGAACTTGCAGGGCCTGGCAAAGTACCATAAATTACTTCAAGAGACATCTATTAAATGCTGGAAGAAGCACAAGTTCCTGACAGAATATTTAGCAGCCAGAAACTAGGTCTCGCTATTATAACAAACATTTAGGCCCCACTAATACCTAACACTGAAAAAGAGTGACATTCACATTTGTGAAAAGTCAGCATCAAAAATACCAGAATCTTAGGTTTTAGTGCAGGTCATGATCTTAGGGTCATGAGATCGAGCCCCACATGGGCCTCCACCCTGAGTGCAGTGTCTGTTTGAGATTCTCTCTCCCTCTTCCCCCTCCTGCTCACGCTCTCTCTCTCAAATAAATCTTTAAAAATAAATCAGAATCTTAGAAGTGGTTAAAAACCAAAAGATGCCTATCCTGGTGATTCTCAAACATGATCCCAGGAATGGCCTGTGTTGGAATCATGTAGGGTACTTAATAAAAATGACAGATTTCAGGGCCACACTGCAGATGCTCAGAAATTACTGTTTTTAGTAAGCTCCTCAGATGCTTTTGATGATAACCTGGTTTGGAAACCACTGACTCGGTCCACTGGTCCTGAGACTCTTCTGTGACTACGAAGCCCCTGGTGATCTAATTCAAATGCAGACCTGTTTTGGGTTTGTGGTGCAGCCTGAGAGCCTGCATTTCTAATGCTGATGCTGCTGGTCTTGGGACCACACTGTCACAAGTAGCAGGACTGTTCCCCAACCTCCTCCATTTTCCTGAGGAAACAGTAAAACTGAGCTGCAGGCATGGGTGCAAGAAACAAATGAGGCAGGTAGGGGATAAGCAGAAGGGAAACTGCAGGTTCAGCTGGGCAAGCATGGTGGGAAAGCCAGCCCTGAGACAGAACATCTCCACTCGGGTATTTTCTTACCAGACGAGGGTCTTAGGACTTGTTTCCTAATATCTGTTGCAATCATACAGTGGGAGATATTTAGAACTACTTCAGGCAGTCCCCGTCAAAAGGAGAATCAGCTTTTTTTTTTTTTTTTTTTAAGATTTATTTATTTGAGATTGATCAAGAGCAAGCAAGCATACAGAGGGAGAGGGAGAGGGGGAGAAAGAAGCAAACTTCTTGCTGAGCAGGGAGCCCTATGCAGGGCCCAACTCCCAACCCTGGGGTCATGATCTGAGTGGAAGGCAAACGCTAAACTGAGCCACCCAAGATTCCAGCTCCTTGCACAGATCCTCTGAGTGCTCGCAGCAGCCAGACCCTAACCGGCAAGATCACCTTCACATCCACATGTGCGCTGCTGGTATTTATTCCAGGGTGCTCAACACCTGATCCCTTCCCCCCACGTCCGCCATAGCAGCACAGGCATGCGTGTGTGCACACACACCGCTTGGCTCCTGGAAAGTTGCCACAGGAACAGTCACTGTCTACTGAGGTCTCTGGGCTGGACATCTACCCTGGCTCACGTGGCCTCGCGCACTTGTCCTCCAGCCCTCTCTGGGCGCAGGTGCGGGCCCCAAAGCAGCTTGCTCTCACTGCCCTCTAGTTCACGCCCTGGGGGACTGCCCCCGGGCCTTGGCGGGATGCTCACCTAGCGACTCGTTCCAGTCCCTGCGCACGCCTGGAGGTGCAAGGAAAGGGGCCGCCCTCCGGCAAGAGGACGGAGCGGGTGGGGGGGCTGCCGCCGGCCCACAGGGACCAGCTGGACTAAGACGCCCAGAGCAGCCTGGGCTCCCCGCGCTGGCTCGGCCAAGTCTCCCCGCTCCCGTCCCCTGAGGTCACTTCCTACAGTGAAGACCCCGGGTAAGCGGTCCGAGGCTCTGCTTCTGAAACGGCCAATATCCCGCAGGAGCGGTCGCGTCCGGCAGAGCAAGGGATGGGCCAGCCCGACGACGGGGAGACCCGGTGACCCACAACAGGTGCCCGCCCCACAGGCAGCAGGGGGGACAAACTAGGTGGTGTCCAAATAATAGGTGCGAGGTCCTGTGACCTGTGGGAGGCAGGAAGGAAAGCTCGCGAATGAGGCTTGCTTCACTTGCTAAAGTCAGGAGCCCAAGCCCCGACAGCCGTGGCTCTCCCTGGGCCGAGCGAGGTCCGGCCGGGGCGGGGCTCCCGCTGGCCGCTGCAGGGGCTCGCCCAGCCCCAGCGGGCGGGGCGGCGGGGATGTGGGCGGGATGCATTTTGCAGAAAAGAGCTTTAAAAATGGTTTCTTACCTAGCTCCTTTTAAAAAAATCACCGAGAGTTCTCGAACGAGGATCTCAACAGAACACAGTACGGCTGTGCCCGCAAGGGAGAGCACTGGGTGCGCAGCGGTTAGCGCCGCTTGCAGCCGGGGCCGTGATCCTGGGACCGGGGTCGAGCCCCGCGTCGGGCTCCCCGCATGGGGCCTGCTTCTCCCTGTGCCTGGGTCTCTGCCTCTCCCTCGCTCTCTCTGTGTGTCTCTCATGAATAAACGAATAATCTTCAAAAAGAGAGAGAGAAGGAACACCGAGGACCTGTAACTTCACAGTTGCCCCCAAGGCCTGCACAGGTGAACGGGGCTCTAGTGCCCGTTTTCCCGAGTCGGCGGTTCTCCCGCGAGGCCTTGGCGCCACCTAGTGGCCCGTCCGTCCACGGCAGTAGAGCCTGGGATAAGGCAGCTCTGGTTAACGCAGCAGTTCGACGAAAATACACTAAATGCCGGGCACGGGTTAGGGATCCAGCTAGAGCCCGAGGGGCAACAATCGTCAGATAAGACACAGGTCTCCCCTTCCTGAGGCTCACAGCCTAATGGAGTACACAATAAACAGACAACCAAAGAATTATTCTACGTTGTGATGTCATCAAGAAATAAACTCCTTCTGGGATAGAGAATAATGTAGGCAGGAGGAGGCCTCTCTGAGAAACACTTCATTAACTTGGGAGGATGGGAGGAGAGGGGAGAGGGGTACAGAAAGTACAGGACGAGGGGCAAGAACGTTCCACGAGCACAGAGCACAGCGCAGGCCTGGCTCTCCACGTCCTGGAGGAACCGAGAGCTTGGCTATTCAGGAACCAGAAGGCCAGCGATTGGAGGGAGGAACTAGGGGAATTTCGTGGTTTTTTTTTTTTTTTTTTTTAATTTATTTATTCATGAGAGAGAGAGAAGCAGGCTCCATGCCGGGTGCCCGACGCGGGACTCGATCCCGGGACCCCAGGATCCCGCCCTGGGCCAAAGGCAGGCTCCAAACTGCCGAGCCACCCAGGGATCCCCGAATTTCGTGTTTATAAACATTCCCTTAAGTGAATGCACACAAATGGTTAGGGGGGATTCTTCCGGAATAGTACCGGGTTAAATTTTAGTTTTAAAAAAGCAGGGAAGCGGGATCCCTGGGTGGCGCAGCGGTTTAGCGCCTGCCTTTGGCCCAGGGCGCGATCCTGGAGACCCGGGATCGAATCCCACACCGGGCTCCCGGTGCATGGAGTCTGCCCCCCCCCCCCCTCTGTGACTATCGTAAATAAATAAAAATTTAAAAAAAAAAAAAAAAAACTTTAAAAAAGCAGGGAAGGGAAATGCCATTACGTGAACTCGGCCGTTAGGGTCAGCAGGACCTTACCCACGGCCATCAGTATCAGCTGTGTGCCCCACTCAGGACAGCTTACACCTGCTACCACCCTGCATGTTTCCTCATTACCCACAGAGTTTTTGTGTCCTTACCTTGCTACACTGGAACCTTGTATCAAAAGTCTAGAACAGTGGTTTTCAATCCCTGCTGCAGGTCACCTCCGGGAGCTCGTAAGAATTAGTGTCTGGGTCATGGTCCTCACTAGTTAAATCAGCATCTCTGGGATGTGAGCCTCAGGCACCAGAGCTTGAAAAGCTCCCCAGGTGATGCCAAAATGCAGCCAAGGTTGAGAACTGATGATCTGAAAGGATACTCACCAAGAGAAAACAAAAGAAAGAAAGAAGAAAAAAAAAAAAAGAAAACAAAAGATACCTCATTTTATATTCCCAAGTAGTGAAGGTTATGTAAGTAATGAGCCAGGCTGTTTTCTCTTTCAAGACCAGGCTTCTCCCCTGGTGGACACCCCCACTTAGGGCCTCCCAGCCCTGCCACTATGCTCTCAAGTTCCTGCCCCGCTGTTTCATGGTGCAGTCTACAGACCTGTGAGCTGCGAAAGGCACAAGAGTGGTCAGGTTCATTCACACCTTCCCAGGGTGCAGGGCTCCAGAGCCAGACCTCCCAGCACTGCAGCCTCAGCCCAAGCTACACGTCAGAAAAGCCTTGGGTCCCACCTGAGACTGCTTTCTGGGCTACCAGCCAATTCTAAAGTGCAGCCAGGACTGAGAGCCATAAAGTAGATGGGACTCGTGCCTCTGAACTGTGGAGAGGCCTGCAGTGGCCAGAGTTGCTGTGTTAACTAAGGGTGCTGCTCTGAGGGACCCCGGTTGGTCTTTGTTATGTACTATTACCTGCTAAGCAGCCCAGTCCTGACCAGTTAAGGCTAGGATGAGAGTCCATCCAGCTGTCACCTGCCCATCTCCCCTCCCCTAGCCCCTCCCAGGCAGGCAGCAGCCAGTTAGCAGCCAGTCAGTAATACAGGGAGTTCCTCATGGGTCTGTTACCTACAAACTCCCTATTGCCGACGAAAGGAGCATGAACATCAGGTTCATGGAGCTAATGAAGTTCTGTAAGGAATGGGCGACGTGTGCTTAACCCGCACTGGGACCGTGTGAATTTTTAGATGAGCAATGACTGACGCTATTTTTCTGAAAACTACTGGCACACATCTCAAGGCCTAGAAGGGTATGTACCAGAAAGGTGACGTCTGGGTCATGAGAATCCAGGTGATTTTAACTTTTGTTGTTGTTGCTCATCAGCGTATTCTAGGTTTTCCATGATGAATATATATTAATCCAAAAACATAGTAATATTTTACTATGTGTAGTAAACATTTTAATACGTGTAGTATTTTTTAAAAGCTGAGCATAATCACACAGAATCAATTGTTTCTTAGAGAAAGAGGTATACAGCTGGTCTCTGGGTGCTCAGATCACACAACTACACTTTTTAAGACACTTCCTGACTTTGCAAACCCCGGAGACTTTGCCCTCACAAGAGGCCAGGGGCCACATTGTACTTTTTTGGTAAATCTGCGACACAGGGAGCATCAAAATAAACACATTTATTCATTTTTTGCTGTAGAGAATAAGACGCTTTCCTGTGTCTTTTTCAGAGGAGAAATGGATACTTCACTGGGTATGTGCAGATTTTGTCAGTGTTTTGCAAAGTATATTCCATGAAACTAGTTTTCCCTGGACAATAGATATGCCCACCACTAAAGAGAAATCGGTGGGGGAAAGGGGGAGTTCTGTAAAAGATGGATTTCCTTCCCACAGGAATCTGCTGGGCCTTGCCTTCACTCATTTATTGTGCATCTGCAACAGGAGCTTGTAGACTACAGCTCTCCCCAAATTTATTTGGCCATCACTCTCCGGAAAACATCTCCAGGGACCAGTGCTCCCTTGAACAGGTTTTCAGGATCAGGCACGTTCAGGGTGGTATGGCCGTAGACGTCTGTGGCTTGAACAGGTTTTCGGAAACACAAGTCTATCCTTTCAGCACATAGTTCTTTGACCTTCTACCACAAAGCAGAGTAAGTGTGCCCTGACCCCCTTGCCTGGCCCTCACAGGCACTGAGCTTAGGGGACTCACAGCGTGCTCAGGCTTCTGTCATGGGGCAAGCTAAGCCTCAGATGAAGTGGCTTGGAGCCGAGAAAACAGACAAGGAATGGCCCAATAAACATTCACAATTGAACATCAAGCAACATTTTAATTTATTGTTTACAGACACCACTAAGTTACACTATTTTTATCAGCCTCCATTTGGGTTGGACACCAGTACATCCAGAGGCATGGTGAGAGGAAAAACATCAGACATTTCATTAGCTACTGTAATACTTGCTGTCTCTCTTGGCAACTAGTCTCCCCCAGAGACATTTCTACCAAGTGCTACTGCAAAAACCCAATACATTTACACGGAAGAATGCCTCACTGTACATTTAAATTAAAAAAACAAAAACAAAAACAACCAGTTAAGGCTCTGCTAGAAAACGTGTGGTAGGAAGATAAGGGTCTGAAGGTGTGAGATGCATATAGTAACTAAAAGTGAACGAATGAGCACCTAGTTTCTCTGCAAGTGAAAAAAAAAAAAAACAAAAAAAAACAATGGTGACTGCACTCCTGTGGGGCAGAATGAAACCTCTCTTTTACACCCTGCTTGACCATCAGGTGGCCATCGTGACTGCATGAGTGTCTAAAAGTGGCCTGTCATTTTAATCATCACCCTGCAGAGAGGTAAACATTGCATGGTACAGCCACGTTCCCCAAAGTGTGTTCCTAAAAACATGATTCCTACAAAGTGCTCCTTGCAAAAGGAGTTTGGGAATTAAAAAGATTTAGATACTACTGTAGGCTGTTATCCACTTCCTGGAGAGGCACAATGTGTATTATCACATGGAAGGTTCTAGAAACCCCTTATAAAGAAATGCTTAAAAAGAAACGTTAAACTTTGTTTAACCCAGAGTTTCCCACATCAATCTGACATTGGAATCATTTTTTTTTTTTTTTTTTTTTTTTTTAGATAGCACATTTCATAGAACGTATTTTGAGAAACCATCCTCTATGGCTTTAAGAAACTCTTTGCAGAAAAAAAAGCACAGAAAAATCACATAACTCCTAGGATAATTTGTTGATCAATAGCAAAGAGGACAACAGATCCTAAAGATCAGAACCCCATTCTGATTCCACCCCAACACCTCTGCCATACACTGAATCTGCCTGAAAACAGGCAGCAATAAATTTTCCACAACTTCCTTCCACATGGTGTCAAGTGTTAGGCATGCTGACTCCAGTATGGAATTGAACACAGTCCAGACGGAGGAGCCCTATGTCATGCACAAGAGGCCAAGTGTTGATAGCCTTTCTCTCTTCTGTAACAATCAAGTCATTAAACAAACCTTGTTGCTTATTCTGTGTCTACAAGGCTTTTCAAATACACTTGACAGCCCTTTGTTCCTAATAAAAAAGGAACAAGAAAACGTACAGAGCATCTAATTATTTTCAGCAAGAATGACACAAACCAAGAAATCAAAATATAAAAGCTTTTGTCTGTATAAACAAATAATTTTCAAATGCTACAGGGAAAGGTGGAGGAAATCCATGAGATAACTGGAATGATGTTAGTATTCTAACATTTGCATAATACATAATCTTTTTATTCTCATTTCCAAGGAATTTCACATGATATTTCAAAACAGAAGATGGTGGAAACAAAACTCTCCAATGGTGGGACTTGGCAAACAAACAGTATCTCTACGCTGCCAGGCTGTCCACCAGCGCTCATACATCCACAGCAATTCTCGCAAACCGATACTGCAGAGAGGCAGGGGGCCTCAGCAACACGAGGCCCCTCTCCGCTGCTGGCTGGCTGGAGAGCATATCCAGCAAACCCGTCAAGCTGACAAACCCCAGGGCTTCTCCGCAGCCGACAGCCATGGAAAAGTCTCCCTGCGTGACAAAGCCAAGGAGAACTCTGGAGCAGTGAGACGTCACAACAGGGAGGGGGCCTGACCACAAGCCCAGGGTCAGAGCTTGGTCCCTGGCTGCAGGGTGCCCTCCTGCCAGACCCTCAGGCACACTGCACACTTGGTCCTGCCTCTTCTCTACTCTCTTCTTCTCTTTCTGTTTCCGGATCTTGCTCTTGAACGGGTCACTGTGCTTGCATTCCTGGGGCCCACAGTATAGCCGATCCCGACTGAGCTGGAGGAAGTCCTCCTTGGCTGGGACACAGATCATGGAGTGCGGCTCAGGGTTGCCCTTCCTCAGCAGGGACAGGCTGACCCACACCAAGCCCCTGGGGAAGCGGTCCAAGATGGCCAGGCTGGCC
Source organism: Vulpes lagopus (assembly GCF_018345385.1). Lineage (NCBI taxonomy): Eukaryota > Metazoa > Chordata > Mammalia > Carnivora > Canidae > Vulpes > Vulpes lagopus. The sequence continues at coordinate 38,067,223 of NC_054832.1, forward strand.
GCTCTGGTCATTGCTGGCTGCCCGCTGCTGGGAGCTCGCTGGGGTGCCCTCCTGTCCCTGGAACTGGGCCCACACCAGGCTGACAGCTGCTTCAGTGATTTCCTACTCCTACGTGAAGTGGGAGACACACATTTGAGGAGAAAACATGCAATCAGAAGATTGGGCACTATTGGAGTTAACTTGATTTTTTTATACTCTATGTGGGAAAGGATAAAAACTAATTTTTTTACGGTTAAAAACAGACATTAATGCATTTTTGTATGGTATTTTTCTTCTTATGTGTCTACTCTTCTTAGATACTAAAGGACTAAAGGTTTAAGAAGTTGAAGGTAGAGAAAAATAAGAGAATCTAAGGCTGAGAGAGACAGTTCTAGGAAATGAAGGAAGGATATAAAGTTATGACATGAGTATAAAGCGAGAGGGATGAGCACTTTTTAAAAAAATCTAAGCACAGAAGAGAAGGAAACTATGAAGTACCACCAAACAGGCTGCAGCAGGAACACATTTTGTACAGTGGCCTCTCGGACATAACAATGTTAAAACGAGCTGGTACATCACTCATAAATTCAGATCATTTGAAAGGAACCAGAAGAAATCTAATTCAGGGGTATAAAGGGGAGAATGCTTGCTCAGAGTCTGCAGAGGGAATGTTCCTCGTTACCTAGGGTCACAGACGCAAGGGGACTGCTCTGTCAGCAAAGACTAAATTAAATAGGTCACAGAAAACAACTGCCTTGGTTCATGTCTAAGGATGACAATACTTTAAATCATCTGGCCAGTTAGTACTGTGCTCCAAACCAATGTGACTCAGCTGTGTCCCCGAGCCCTCTGTGAGACACACACGGCAGGACTGGCTTTCCCCTCCAGAAAGCCCAGGCATCCTTTTGGGCTTTGCATAAAGGAACAAAGATAACGTTTACATCCTGTAGTCTGGTCAGAATGAAAACAAGACAATCTAAACGACATCCAGGAGTCAGGACACTTACCTAAGAACGCAGAGGAGACTGCCAGTGGCATCCTGGCCTGTAACCAACTTGGTCCCCACCTGGGCTGGGCATTCTGTGTCCATTACTTCTTGGGGCTCACTGGACCTGCTTAGAGATGCGCCCCCTTCATCAGACAGCTCATCAGTGTGTTCAGGCATGGGAGCACAAGGCAACCTGTCTCCTCTCAAGGCATTTTCCTCACCACTTGGAAAGGAGGCCACAGAGGATTCCTCTTGGGCCAGGACTCTTGACTCCCACTCTTGAGTTAACTGCTCCCAGGGACAGCAGAAAGGTGCCAGAGTGCCAAGCTTAACATAATTGGGTCGTTTTGCAGGAGGGCGCCTAGTGAAAATCAAGGGGGAGAACCAATTTTGAACAATTTAGGACTGAACCATTAAAATAACTACGGCCATTGTACTACATCTCTACTTAAAAAACAAGCATACTGGAGCGCCTGGGTGGCTGAGTCAGTTAAGCATCTGCCTTCGGCCCAGGTCATGATCCTGGGATCCTGGGACTGAGCCCCACGCGTCAGGTTCTCTGCTCAATGGGGAGTCTGCTTCTCCCTCTCCCTCTGCCCCTCCTGGCACCTCCTACTTGCGCACACTCTCTCTCTCAAATACATAAATAAAATATTTTTTAGAAAAACAAAAAACAAAAACAAGCATATAAAAAATTTTTTCCGGGATCCCTGGGGGCGCAGCGGTTTAGCGCCTGCCTTTGGCCCAGGGCGCGATCCTAGAGACCCAGGATCGAATCCCACATCGGGCTCCCGGTGCATGGAGCCTGCTTCTCCCTCTGCCTATGTCTCTGCCTCTCTCTCTCTGTGACTATCATAAATAATAAAAATTAAAAAAACAAAACAAAACAAAAAAAATTTTTCCAAATATGGTTAAAGAATAACAACCAACTCTACTGGCCAAGCTTGTTTCCTGTGGTTTCAATGACAAAAGGTAATATGTCCCACAAAGCAGCCCCATGTAGCCGCTGCACAACTCCAGGAAGTGCCATTCCTGAAAGACTCCAAATACATGCTGTCCCTGGACTCATACAGTGATGTCCCTGAACATTCTAAATTCAAAAGGAACAGAAGGGGCTGGCTGTGAAGTTTCCCCTCACTCGACTTGTAGCTGGTGAAAAATGATCCCGGGGTACTAGCCTCATTCAGAGACCTTTAGAAGGAAGTAAATGGAGGGGGGAGGGGCAAGATGGCGGAAGAGTAGGGTCCCCAAGTCACCTGTCCTCAACAAATTACCTAGAAAACATTCAAATCATCCTGAAAATCTACGAATTCGGCCTGAGATTTAAAGAGAGACCAGCTGGAACGCTACAGTGAGGAGTTCGCGCTTCTATCACGGTAGGAAGACGGGGAAAGCGAAATAAAGGCACAAAAGGCCTCCAAGGGGGAGGGGCCCCGCGAGGAGCCGGGCTGAGGCCGGGGGAGTGTCCCCAGGACAGGAGAGCCCCGTCCCGGAGGAGCAGGAGCTGCACCGACCTTCCCCGCGGAAAGGCCTCCCGGGGAATTGGAGCAGGATCCCCAGAAAGGCGGGGATGCCCTCGGGCTCCCTGGGACAGTAACAGAGGAACTGCGCCCCGGAGATGCGCCGAGCTCCCTAAGGGCTGCAGCGCTCGGCGGGACCCGGAGCAGCTCGGAGGGGCTCGGGCGGCGGCTCCGCGGAGGGGGCTGCGGGGCTCCGGGAGCAGCTCAGCGGCGGCGGCTCGGGCGGAGGAAGAAGCTCCGCGCGGAGGGGGCGGCGCGGCTCCGGGAACAGCTCGGAGGGGCTCGGGCGGCGGCTCCGCGGAGGGGGCTGCGGGGCGGGAGCGCAAATCCAACAGCGCAGGCCCCAGAGCACAGGGCGACGGGACACAGCCCAGGACCCGGACTCCCCCGGGACAGGCAGAGGCCGGGAGGGCCCAGGTCAGCAAGGACGCTCCTGCCTGGAACTGAGCAGATCAGCGGCCCCACCCGGGAGCCCCAAGGCCCTGCAGACGGAGAGCCCCGGAGCTACTGCGGGAGCTGACTCCAGGGTCCCAGAGCTGCCCCCGCCACTGTGGCTTCCTCCCGGGGCCTCACGGGGTGAACAACCCCCACTGAGCCCTGCACCAGGCAGGGGCAGAGCAGCTCCCCCAAGTGCTAACACCTGAGAATCAGCACAGCAGGCCCCTCCCCCAGAAGACCAGCGACACGGACCAGTTCCAAGGGAAGTCAAGGGACTTAAAATATACAGAATCGGAAGATACTCCCCCGTGTTTGTTTGTTTGTTTTTGTTTTTTGTTTTTGTTTTGTGCTTTTTTTTCTTTCTTTCTTCTTGATTTCTGATTGCTTCCCCCACCCCACCCTTTTTTTTTCTTTCTCTTTCTCTTTTTCCCCCTTTTTTTTCTTCTTTCTCTTTTTTCTTTTTCTCTTTTCTTTCCTTCTCTCTCTTTTTCTCCTTTTCCCAATACAACTTGTTTTTGGCCACTCTGCACTGAGCAAAATGACTAGAAGGAAAACCTCACCTCAAAAAAAAGAATCAGAAACAGCCCTCTCTCCCACAGAGTTACAAAATATGGATTACAATTCAATGTCAGAAAGCCAATTCAGAAGCACTATTATATAGCTACTGGTGGCTCTAGAAAAAAACATAAAGGACTCAAGAGACTTCATGAGTGCAGAATTTAGATCCAATCAGGCAGAAATTAAAAATCAATTAAATGAGATGCAATCCAAGCTAGAAGTCCTAACGACAAGGCTTGACGAGGTGGAAGAACGAGTGAGTGACATAGAAGACAAGTTGATGGCAAAGAGGGAAACTGAGGAAAAAAGAGACAGGCAATTAAAAGACCATGAGGATAGATTAAGGGAAATAAATGACAGCCTGAGGAAGAAAAACCTACGTTTAATTGAGGTTCCCGAGGGCGCCGAAAGGGACAGAGGGCCAGAATATGTATTCGGACAAATCCTAGCTGAAAACTTTCCGAATCTGGGAAGGGAAACAGGCATTCAGATCCAGGAAATAGAGAGATCCCCCCCTAAAATCAACAAAAACCGATCAACACCTCGACATTTAATAGTGAAGCTTGCAAATTCCAAAGATAAGGAGAAGATCCTTAAAGCAGCAAGAGAAAAAAAGTCCCTGACTTTTATGGGGAGGAATATTAGGGTAACAGCAGACGTCTCCACAGAGACCTGGCAGGCCAGAAAGGGCTGGCAGGATATATTCAGGGTCCTAAATGAGAAGAACATGCAACCAAAAATACTCTATCCAGCAAGGCTCTCATTCAAAATGGAAGGAGAGATAAAGAGCTTCCAAGACAGGCAGGAACTGAAAGAATATGTAACCTCCAAACCAGCTCTGCAAGAAATTTTAAGGGGGACTCTTAAAATTCCCCTTTAAGAAGAAGTTCAGTGGAACAATCCACAAAAACAAGGACTGAATAGATATGATGACACTAAACTCATATCTCTCAATAGTAACTCTGAACGTGAACGGGCTTAATGACCCCATCAAAAGGCGCAGGGTTTCAGACTGGATAAAAAAGCAGGACCCATCTATTTGCTGTCTACAAGAGACTCATTTTAGACAGAAGGACACATACAACCTGAAAATAAAAGGTTGGAGAACCATTTACCATTCAAATGGTCCTCAAAAGAAAGCAGGGGTAGCCATTCTTATATCAGATAAATTAAAATTTACCCCAAAGATTATAGTGAGAGATGAAGAGGGACACTATCTCATACTCAAAGGATCTATCCAACAAGAGGACTTAACAATCCTCAATATATATGCCCCGAATGTGGGAGCTGCCAAATATTTAAACCAATTAATAACCAAACTGAAGAAATACTTTGATAATAATACACTTATACTTGGTGACTTCAATCTAGCTCTTTCTATACTAGATAGGTCTTCTAAGCACAACATATCCAAAGAAACGAGAGCTTTAAATGATACACTGGACCAGATGGAGTTCACAGATATCTACAGAACTTTACATCCAAACTCAACTGAATACACATTCTTCTCAAGTGCACATGGAACGTTCTCCAGAATAGACCACATACTGGGTCACAAATCAGGTGTGAACCGATACCAAAAGATCGGGATAGTCCCCTGTATATTCTCAGACCATAATGCCTTGAAATTAGAACTTAATCACAACAAGAAGTTTGGAAGGACCACAAACACGTGGAGGTTAAGGACCATTCTGCTAAAAGATGAAAAGGTCAACCAGGAAATTAAGGAAGAATTGAGAAGATTCATGGAAACTAATGAGAATGAAGATACAACCGTTCAAAATCTTTGGGACGCAGCAAAAGCAGTCCTGAGGGGGAAATACATCGCAATACAAGCATCCATTCAAAAACTGGAAAGAACTTGGGATCCCTGGGTGGCGCAGCGGTTTGGCGCCTGCCTTTGGCCCAGGGCGTGATCCTGGAGACCCGGGATCGAATCCCACGTCGGGCTCCCGGTGCATGGAGCCTGCTTCTCCCTCTGCCTGTGTCTCTGCCTCTCTCTCTCTCTCTCTGTAGGACTATCATAAATAAATAATAATAAAAAAAAAAATTAAAAAAAAAAAACTGGAAAGAACTCAAATTCAAAAGCTCACCTTACACATAAAGGAACTACAGAAAAAGCAACAAATAGACCCCACCCCCAGCAGAAGAAGACAGTTAATTAAAATTCGAGCAGAACTCAATGATATCGAGACCAAAAGAACTGTGGAACAGATCAACAGAACCAGGAGTTGGTTCTTTGAAAGAATTAATAAGATAGATAAACCATTAGCCAACCTTATTAAAAAGAAGAGAGAGAAGACTCAAATTAATAAAATCATGAATGAGAAAGGAGAGATCACTACCAACACCAAGGAAATACAAACGATTCTAAAAACATATTATGAACAGCTGTACGCCGATAAATTAGGAAATCTAGAAGAAATGGATGCATTCCTGGAAAGCCACAAACTACCAAAACTGGAGCAGGAAGAAATAGAAAACCTGAACAGGCCAATAACCAGGGAGGAAATTGAAGCAGTCATCAAAAACCTCCCAAGACACAAGAGTCCAGGGCCAGATAGCTTCCCAGGGGAATTCTATCAAACGTTTAAAGAAGAAATCATACCTATTCTACTAAAGCTGTTTGGAAAGATAGAAAGAGATGGAGTACTTCCAAATTCGTTCTATGAGGCCAGCATCACCTTAATTCCGAAACCAGACAAAGACCCCACCAAAAAGGAGAATTACAGACCAATATCCCTGATGAACATGGATGCAAAAATTCTCAACAAGATACTAGCCAATAGGATCCAACAACACATTAAGAAAATTATTCACCATGACCAAGTAGGATTTATCTCCGGGACACAAGGCTGGTTCAACACTCGTAAAACCATCAATGTGATTCATCATATCAGCAAGAGAAAAACCAAGAACCATATGATCCTCTCATTAGATGCAGAGAAAGCATTTGACAAAATACAGCCTCCATTCCTGATCAAAACCCTTCAGAGTGTTGGGATAGAGGGAACTTTCCTCGACATCTTAAAAGCCATTTACGAAAAGCCCACAGCAAATATCATTCTCAATGGGGAAGCACTGGGAGCCTTTCCCCTAAGATCAGGAACAAGACAGGGATGTCCACTCTCACCACTGCTGTTCAACATAGTTCTGGAAGTCCTCGCCTCAGCAATCAGACAACAAAAAGACATTAAAGGCATTCAAATTGGCAAAGAAGAAGTCAAACTCTCCCTCTTCGCCGATGACATGATACTCTACATAGAAAACCCAAAAGCCTCCACCCCAAGATTGCTAGAACTCATACAGCAATTTGGTAGCGTGGCAGGATACAAAATCAATGCCCAGAAATCAATGGCATTTCTATACACTAACAATGAGACTGAAGAAAGAGAAATTAAGGAGTCAATCCCATTTACAATTGCACCCAAAAGCATAAGATACCTAGGAATAAACCTAACCAAAGAGGTGAAGGATCTATACCCTAAAAACTATAGAACACTTCTGAAAGAAATTGAGGAAGACACAAAGAGATGGAAAAATATTCCATGCTCATGGATTGGCAGAATTAATATTGTGAAAATGTCAATGTTACCCAGGGCAATTTACACGTTTAATGCAATCCCTATCAAAATACCATGGACTTTCTTCAGAGAGTTAGAACAAATTATTTTAAGATTTGTGTGGAATCAGAAAAGACTCCGAATAGCCAGGGGAATTTTAAAAAAGAAAACCATAGCTGGGGGCATCACAATGCCAGATTTCAGGTTGTACTACAAATCTGTGGTCATCAAGACAGTGTGGTACTGGCACAAAAACAGACACATAGATCAATGGAACGGAATAGAGAACCCAGAAGTGGACCCTGAAATGTATGGTCATCTAATATTCGATAAAGGAGGAAAGACTATCCATTGGAAGAAAGACAGTCTCTTCAATAAATGGTGCTGGGAAAATTGGACATCCACATGCAGAAGAATGAAACTGGACCACTCTCTTTCACCATACACAAAGATAAACTCAAAATGGATGAAAGATCTAAATGTGAGGCAAGAGTCCATCAAAATCATAGAAGAGAACACAGGCAACACCCTCTTTGAACTCGGCCACAGTCACTTCTTGCAAGATACATCCACAAAGGCAAAAGAAACAAAACCAAAAATGAACTATTGGGACTTCATCAAGATAAGAAGCTTTTGCACAGCAAAGGATACAGTCAACAAAACTAAAAGACAACCTACAGAATGGGAGAAGATATTTGCAAACGACATTTCAGATAAAGGGCTAGTTTCCAAAATCTATAAAGAACTTATTAAACTCAACACCAAAGAAACAAACAATCCAATCATGAAATGGGCCAAAGACATGAAGAGAAATCTCACAGAGGAAGACATGGACATGGCCAACAAGCACATGAGAAAATGCTCTGCATCACTTGCCATCAGGGAAATACAAATCAAAACCACAATGAGATACCACCTCACACCAGTGAGAATGGGGAAAATTAACAAGGCAGGAAACCACAAATGTTGGAGAGGATGCGGAGAAAAGGGAACCCTCTTGCACTGTTGGTGGGAATGTGAACTGGTGCAGCCACTCTGGAAAACTGTGTGGAGGTTCCTCAAAGAGTTAAAAATAGACCTGCCCTACGACCCAGCAATTGCACTGTTGGGGATTTACCCCAAAGATTCAGATGCAATGAAACGTCGGGACACCTGCACCCCGATGTTTCTATCAGCAATGGCCACAATAGCCAAACTGTGGAAGGAGCCTCGGTGTCCATCGAAAGATGAATGGATAAAGAAGATGTGGTTTATGTATACAATGGAATATTACTCAGCAATTAGAAACGACAAATACCCACCATTTGCTTCAACATGTATGGAACTGGAGGGTATTATGCTGAGTGAAGTAAGTCAATCGGAGAAGGACAGTGTATGTTCTCATTCATTTGGGGAATATGAATAATAGTGAAAGGGAATATAAAGGAAGGGAAAAGAAATGTTGGGAAATATCAGGAAGGGAGACAGAACATAAAGACTCCTAACTCGGGGAAACGAACTAGGGGTGGTGGAAGGGGGGAGGAGGGCGGGTGTTGGAGGGGAATGGGTGACAGGCACTGAGGTGGACACTTGACGGGATGAGCACTGGGTGTTTTTCTGTATGTTGGTAAATTGAACACCAACAAAAATTAATTAAAAAAAAAAAAAAAAAAAAGAAGGAGGTAAATGTCCCAGCTGCCCTATAAGAGACAGCGTCATTATCAGTTTTTCAATATACCCTTCCAGAGACACTTTATGTATGTATTTGCAGACATGTACATATTTTTTTTTTAAGATTTTATTTATTTATTCATGAGAGACACAGAGAGAGAGAGAGGCAGAGACACAGGCAGCGGGAGAAGCAGGCTCCATGCACGGAACCTGACGTGGGACTCGATCCTGGGTCTCCAGGATCACGCCCTGGGCTGAAGGTGGTGCTAAACTGCTGAGCCACCTGGGCTGCCCTACATATTTCTTTCTGTTTCTTACCCATCTTACATAAGTGGTGACACATCAGATACAGTACATTTTGCTTAACTTTTTTCACTTAACAAAATACCTTGGAAATCATTTTATATGAGCACATTAAGAGATCCTTCATTGTTTTGTAAAAAGCTGCATATCTTACTCCACTATTAGATCATACCCTAGTTTATTCAGATAGTTCCTTATTAAAGGATATTTTGGTAGTCTCAAACTTTGGCTTCTATATACAATGCTTCAATGAATGACCTGAACACATCATGCAAGCACAAGTATATCCACTGGTAAGTTCCTGGAATGGAACTGCTAAAGCAAAGACTATTTAGCATTTGCAATTTTGAGAGAGATTTCCAAAGTCACAGGGCAATAACAATCGACTTTTTCAGCAATGGACGAAATAAGGAGAACCTCTGAGAAATACCACAGGCTTATGAGAACCAGGACCCCAAAACATATGGAGCAGCCTGGCTGTTGGACATTCTGGGCTGGAAGACTCTTAGGGAGTCCCAGAACCCTGCCCTCAGATTGACAATCTCCTGTGGGACAGGCCCTGACATTCCTTCCCTCACATGCTTCTTACCATGTGCCATGCCCCAGGACCCCAAATGGACATGAACCTGAAGACCTAATCGGGGGTTCAGTTTGACCCTACACTCTGGAGTTTGAACCAAATATGTTCTGGCCTCTCAAGAGGGGTAACTGGTAAAAAATACTCCCAGGATACTTGCCTCACCCAAAGACCTTTAAATGGAAGTGAGAGGGAGGAAAAGAGGGAGGGAGGGAGGGAGGGAGGGAGGGAAGGAAGGAAGGAAGGAAGGAAGGAAGGAAGGAAGGAAGAGAAAGAAAGAAAGAAAAGAAAGAAAGAAAAAGTAAAGAGAAAGAGAAAATGGTGCAAAAACTTCAAAGTATTCAACATCATCAGAAGCAAACAAAAAATTAAAACAATTAGATGTCACTTTTTCCACCCATCAGTTTTTATCAATAGTAGAAGTTGGTAATATCCTATGTTATCGGGAGTGAGGGGAAACAGGCACCCTCTGAACTACAGGTGAAATCCTAAATTAATACAAACAACACTCGTCAATAGTATAAAAAATCTTTGAGGCATGTATCTTTTTTTTTTTTTTTTTAAGCCAGAAATCTTATTTATGGGATTTAGTCTAAGGTCTGTGTTTTCTTTCCCCTCTGGCTCCTCTGTAGTGAGAGCAGTTTCTTTTCTTCATCCCATGGGCCTGAAGGGGGCAGATGTCCTCCTGATGCCCCCACACCATTTTTTCTTCTCCTTCCTCCTCCAAGACCCCAGCTCCCCTGAAGCACACGCCATTAGATGAAACCACTGGCTCTCCCTTCTCAGCCAGGTCCTCCATCAGCCACCCATACACGCCCTCCAACTGCTACACCTCCTTCCCCTCCATCTTGACTCCTGTTACTCAGTGGCTTTGGTATTTACCTAGATCAGCCTTCTAACACCTGGTCTACAGTAACTTCATGCCTTCATTTCCCATCTTTCATTTCACCTCAGACACCCAGTCTCCCAGTCACACGACACCTTAGTTTTGGTGACTGCCATCACCTGCTCCACCTTAGTTTTGGTCACTGCTATCACCTGCTCCACCTTAAAATCTCAATTTCAAGTATCTACCCTCAGAGTGATGCCTCCTCTTCCAGCCTATTTACCCCTTCCCCAACACAACTCCTTGAGCACTGGAACTTACTCCTTTACCATCTCCTCACAGCTCACCACTGTTCTCATGCATCTCTTCTTCTTTTCTTCTTCTTCTTCTTCTTCTTCTTCTTCTTCTTCTTTCTTCTTCTTCTTCTTTCTTCTTCTTCTTCTTTTTTTTTAATATTTTATTTATTTGACAGAGAGAGAGAAAAAGCACACACAAGCAGGGGGAGCAGCAGAGGGAGAGGGAGAAGCAGACTGCCCACTGAGCAGGGAGCCCGATGTGGGACTCAATCCCACGATCCTGAGATCATGACCGGAGCCAAAGACAGATACTTAACCAGATCTTAACCGACTGAGCCATGTGCTCCTCACACGTCTCTTCTTAAAAAGCTTAAACGTATGAGAATCACTCCCCTATACGTACCCTCAACTTTCTCCACCTGACAAAGCGCAACCTGGTTACATCCAACCCTCCACCAATTCCTGCCAGCCCTGGATCAGCAAAACAGGGCTGGGGAAGAATATGCAGAAGTCCTGAGTCATATAGTATACATGAAACTCAAGTGGACTCCCTGACATTTCTCCAGTCAGTTCTACCTTCCACTATTCTGGAAAATGGTCTATATGGATTCCTCTCTCCTCAAATCTCCAACAGCCTCTCTCCCCTTCTTATTCCCAATAACCTTGCCTCTTTTTATCACAGAGGAGATGGTCACCGATCAGGAGAGTTCTAACCTTATCTCTATGCCAGTCTACCCCATCTCAATCTGTATTCATATCTCAGCATCAGTCTTCCAGCCCACTAAAATGAGAGATCTGAGCCTGACCCTATGGAATACCATTCCCCCCTCCCCACTCAAGGGCTTTGTTCTTGCAATGTTAGCCTCCCTCCTCTCTGCCGGTTCCTCCCACCAACCTAGAAACATGTGCTTCTAGAACATAAACTCCATGAGGACAGGAGCAGATTTTCTTGCCTTTCCCTGTTGTAGGCCCGGTGCCAAGAAGCCTTTGATACATAGCAGGTTCTAAATCAATATGTTAAATGAATGAATAAATCAGACAAATACGTGAAGATGCATATGGAAAGCTGTTCACAGAAGCACATAGCAAAAAATTAGAAATGACCTAAAGGGCCACTGATTAATTACAGGACATCCATACTGGAGTCCTGGATGCAGCTGTTCAGTTCTTTTTTTTTTTTTTTTTTTTTTTTAATTTATTTATGATAGAGAGAGAGAGGCAGAGACACAGGCAGAGGGAGGAGAAGCAGGCTCCATGCACCGGGAGCCCGACGTGGGATTCGATCCCGGGTCTCGCTGCGCCACCCAGGGATCCCCAGCTGTTCAGTTCTATTTTGAGCAAGGGTTGGCAGATTATGACTCACACACCAAACCTGGCCCACTGTCTGCTTTGATATGACCCATGAGCTAAGAATGGCTTTTATGTTTGGAAATGGTTAAAAAAAAAAAAAAGAACATCTTATAGCACATGAAATTATGTGAAATTCAAAGTTGAGTGTCCATAGACAGAGTAAGGATGGCCCACAGCCATGCTGTGGCTGTATCATCTGTGGCTGCCTTTGTGCCACAAGGCAGAGCTGAGCTGTGTGGCTGCTATGGTGGAAACCAAAGGTCCCACAAAGCCAAAAATTTATCATCTGGCCTTTTACAAAAAAGTTTGCCAACACTTGGTTTAGAGTCACATTTATTGATATGAGAAAACTATCCATAATTGATTGCTAAATTTAAAAAGCAGGTTTTGAAATAGTATATAATATAATCCCTTTTCAAAAAAACCTATACCTAAGAAAAGTTTATATGAGTAAAGAAATCTAAAGGGTGAGAAATAAGTATTATTGTCAATTGTTATTTAACAAACACATAGAAGATTCTCCTCCCTCTATTCTGGGAGGCACACAATACATGATTGCTGCCCTCAAAGAGCTTGCAAACCAGCAATCTAGGAAAGTATCCCTGTCCTTCCACTCATGCATCCACTTGACAAAGCCTGAAAACCTAGCACTGCCTGCCTCTGTGGTTGTGGTAAACAGGAAAACACAATCATAGAGCTCATGGTCAAGGAACTACAACAACCTATTATCTATCAGTCAACAAAGAAAGTTATTAAGGGCATCATGCACCAGGCACTGGCCAGATGCCACAACAAACAAGAGAGTCTCTGTGTTTCCAGGAGCCCAGAGCATAGTAGGAGATCCAGGTTGTCAAAGGTAGCATGTACTTCACAGTATAGATGTAAAGCCCTTCACTGGCCACCCCCCAGTGAGAGAAAAGAAAAAAAGTCTAGATGGATAGATACCAAAATCTAACATCACTACTTATCTCTCTGGATGGAAGGAATATACCAGTTTACAAAGCATTTTTACACATTCCCATAGTTTCATTAAAAGTTCACACAAAAAAAGTTCATAAATATGTATTACCTCTATAACCAGTTATAAAAAACACAAACTCTATTTTGAGGGAACAGGGGCTGGTAGTGTAAATCTCAATCAAGCATCTGAAACTCAGGCCCATAGTTTAGACATATGCCATCATCACTGTAAGCAAATGACCACAAGGAAGGGTCTATAACCTGGACAGGCCTACAAAAGTCATATATATGACAATCTTCTGACCTAATTATGTCTTGGTTATGTGAACTCAGGGAAAGTCTATGAAAACTCCACATTATATAAGTTCCTGAAGCCATTCCAAATAGCATTTGCCAGTGCTGAGTAGGCCCTTCTCTTCCTCATAAGACCTTAGGAAACTAGAGAAGCCGGTTTCTTACCTTTTATACTTTTCAAGGAGATTCTTGGCTTGCTCCTGGGCAAACAGAACCCCAGCGGGGCAGTCTGGGAAATCACCAGGAATGTCAGGTGACCTTTTATACTGCGAATGCACTACAGACTCTTTTAATCCACCAACTCTTGCACCTCGGTAGATCTAAAAGAAATGTCAAAAATATCCTATTAATATACCAACTTATAGTAAAATCAGTGTTTGTATAGAGAAAATGGGGAGCATCTGGGTGGCTCAGTCAGTTAAGTATCTGCCTTTGGCTCACATCATGATCCCAGGACTCTGGAATTGAGCCCTACATTGGGCTCCCTGCTCAGCGGGGAGCCTGCTTCTCCCTCTTCCTCTGCTGCTCCCCCTGCTTGTGCACTCGTTCTCTCTCTCTAATAAATTAAAAGAAAATGGGAAACAACTTAAATGCCCATCAAAAACAGAATGGGTAAGTATGGGATAATCCTACAATGAGTTCTACAATCGCAAAAATGATGAAACAGAGCTTCACCATCAATAAAGGGAAAATCTTAATGTTGAGTGAATATAGTGAGTTGCAAAAGCATATATATGTGGTGAGGTATATAAAGTTTGAAAACATGTCAAATATAGTTATTTTATTTTGGGATACAAGCATACTTAAAATAAAGCTATAAAAACAGGCAAGGTAGTAACAAACACTAAAAATAGGAATAGTGGATTCTTTTAGAAGGAGGGTGGGAAATGAAACTAGAAAGAATGCTTCCAATAAATCTATGTTTTATTTCTGGAGCTGGATGGTGACTGAAGGGTAAATAGAGTTGTTCATTATATCAGTATCTATATTTTGTATGCTTGAAACATCTAATAATTTAAAAATTAGAATTATTTAAAAATATTCCCACTTTTATTATTTTATGTATATATAAAATTTTATATATAAATATATTTAAATATATAATTATTAATAATTTTTAATAATAATATATTAATATATTTTTTAAAATTAAGTAAGCTCTATACTCAGCATTAGGCTCAGACTCCTGACCTAACAAATGAGCCCAAGAAATATTCCCATTCTTAAATGCTTAACCAAATGTCTCTTGTACTAGGCATAATCGCTAAAATTAATTACCTGTGTGAATTTAACAGTCGTACATGTCTTTTATACTCTCTAGCTCAAAATATTTAAACTATCGAAAAGAAAAAAAACACACTGGATTTTAATAAAAATTTTAGCTGCAGTTAATAGGAATACATGGTCAGCACTTAAAAAATAAAAGTATTCTATAGAACCATGAAAATTAGAAAATTATAAAAATTGCTTTTAAACTTTTAAAATTCTTTTGAGTAAATAAAACAAAACCACACAAAACAAAACAAAAAACCACCCTGACATTTTGTTGCCACTACTATTCAAAAATCAGGACACTTTCAAAATCTCAAAAATTCACACTATGTCAGCCCATCAATGAAACCTGGCTCCAGGGACTTTATGAAGTATCTGTGTCAGGAGACACCTCGGTGGCTCAGTGGTTGAGTGTCTGCCTTTGCCTCGGGGCATCATACCCGGGTCTTGGGGATCCAGTCCCGCATCGGGTTCCCTGCGGGGAGCCTGCTTCTCCCTCTGCCTGTGTCTCTCATGAATAAATAAATAAATAAATCTTTTAAAAAAAAGTATCTTGTGTCAGAATTATAGCTCTAAGGGTAGAAAAACAGCACTCAGTTTCTAAGTTGTGTGTGAAATCTAGAACAATTTTAGCACTTGTTATTTACTAGGAATGTATTTTACACACTGTAAAGTGGGAATTGAAAAGGAACTTACAAATGGAATCCAGAAGGCCATGCCCCAGCCCTTTGGGAGCAGGATGTCCCAGCCGCTTCCCCAGCCTCGCTGGTCATCACCAGTCACCTTCCCTGGCTGCTGAATCAAAAGTATAGGTATCTTGGATTCCTGGGGCCCTAAAACAAGCTGTGACCCGGGCACCAGCAATTCACTTCTCTTCCGGTTTAAATCCTAGAATGGAAAAAAATAATTCAAGACAAACAATCCTAATTTTCTGGGAGATTCTACTGCTACTCCCTATAAACAGCTTTAGAAAGTTAAATGCTCTTTCAAAAACCAAGAAAAAAATGTTCTCAATAAATAAATGTAAGCCATTTGAAATGCACGGTATTCCTCCTATGATTTTCCTCTATACAAGTGCTTTGATAGAAAATGCCAAATTATCTTGAATTTGAGCTTCAATACGCCACATGATTCAAAATTAAAAAATAAAATACATCTATTTGGCTAATCTCTTATTATCAGGATTAGTTTTATATTTTGATGCTCAGTCCCTACATTTACTTTGGTTAAGATTTGTTGTCAGGAAGTAAAAAAGATACAAACAATAAACAACTTCTCAAGGAGCGGCAAGTGGGAAAATACTTTGGCTCTGGAGAAATTTTTTTCACCAGGTCTTAAAGATTTAAAAGAAAAAATGCCATAAATTACTTATTATCTGGACTGTAGGGAGTGGTCAGACTTCTCTCGCCAGCTGCAAAAAGAGATGAACAGGCAGGAGAGAAGCCCAGCACTCACCTAAGAGACGATACCAGAGGCTGCCTCCACAATGACAAGTCTGACTGCTACCTCATGAATGCTCCTCAAGCACGACCAAGTCCTGATTCTCCTTGTTAACCTCTGGTTGAGTTGCCACCACCATCTCTACATGGTAGTAATTCCAAAATATCTGTCTATAACCCCGACTTTTCCCCTGGGATCAAAACCTTGTCTTCTGGCATCTCCTCTGGGGAAGTCCTGAGGATCTTCCAACTCAGTTTATCCAAGATTGAGTTCATCATGTCCTCCATTAAAGACTACATCCAGGGTCTCTTTTAAAGCCATCCAACCACAAGTCTGATCTCCTGCTCTCCTGCCCCCACCCCCATTCCTAGTCTAATCCACCTTCCACAATGCTGCCAGAGTGAAAGCTGATCATGTCATGATGGCCCAGCTAAAACCCTTCAATGGCACCCTATGTCCCCTGTCTAAATCCTTAAAATGCCTCAAGGTTCTTTATGCTCTGACCCTTATTCATTTCTTCATCTCCTGCCCCATCCTCAACTCCAAGCTACTGACCTACTTAGAGATTCCTGAACACATCATCCTTGGCCCTTGTACTTACTGGTCTCACTTCCAGCAATCCTTTTCTTTACTGCTGTCTTGGCTCCTGATCCCGAGAAGTCTGGTTTAACTCTGCCCACCCATCTAAAAGTCAGCTCAAATACCAGCTCCCATACCCAGGAAGCTTTCTCCAGTTTCCCTAGTCTGAGCTTGGCACCCCTTCTTTGGGCTTCCTCTAATCCTGTACTTCCTTGAACATACCTTAGCCATCTATCCCACCATCTACTATGATTCCTAGTCCTGGTAGCTCAGTCATTGTGAAATTAAAGTTAGAACATTTAAAGGGGAAAAAAAACAGTAAAAGAAAAATATGTATTTAAACCATGGGATTATCGTTTCAAGAAAGTCTTTGAAGCAACTTTTTCCAGAGATTATTCTTCTCTAAGAACACACACACACACACACAAAAATCCTAAGGATCGATAAATAGAAAATAAAAGGAAGTCTATGGGATTCTATAAAGTATGAAATAACTTCTACAGCGTCTAGAGTGAGGAATTTCAACCTATCTTCAGGACTTTACCAATAATCCTTACACCATTAGTTACCTGATCCGAGATTTTATTCTTTGTGACATTCTTACAGATAGTGTGGTTCCAAATAAAGCTATGCGCACAATCCACAGGCACACCCTCCAGGAGCAGCTGTCTAACTTTCTCATTATCTAAGAGGGAAAAGAAATAGCCTTCAGACGACATCCTTTAGAACAATGAGGTCAAACTCTAAACATTGCTGGTTGACCTTCTATTACAAGAAAATATTTTGTAGGCGCTCATTTAACTTCTCTAGAAGAATTTTATTTTTTAATTTTTCTATTGGAGTTCAATTTGCCAACATATAACACCCAGTGCTCATCCCGCCAAGTGCCCCCCTCAGTGCCCATCACCCAGTCACTCCAACCCTCTGCCCACCTCCCTTTCCACTACCCCTTGTTCATTTCCCAGAGTTAGGTGTCTCTCATGTTTTGTCACTCTCACTGATATTTTCACTCATTTTCTCTCCTTTCCCTTTCACTAATTTTTATATTCCCCAAATGAATGACAGCATATAATGTTTGTCCTCCAATTGACTTATTTCACTCAGAATACCCTCCAGTTCCATCCACGTCCAAGCAAATGGTGGTTATTTGTTGTTTCCAATGGATGAATAATCCATTGTATACCTATACCACATCTAGAAGAATTTTCTTGACTAGAAATTAAGTTATTCCTATAGTTGGTTTCATAATCTGCAAAACTGCAAAGGCTCCTAAACTTATTTTTTGGCATTTATTTTTAGCATATAAAATAGAAGTATCACATTCAGCTGCCTTGAAATAGCTGCCTAATCCCACATTTAAGATAACTGAATTCTAGGAACCACTGTACAGGTGAACAATTTTTTTTACAATGTGCTAGGACAGGACAACCCATATTGTAACTATTGGTTTCAGGGTTCTTTATAGCATTCCTGGCCCAATGGTTGTGAGACAATAGATATCAGCTTTTTCTTCTGCTCTATTATTTCAAGTCTCTTATAATCCTTTCTCATTGAACTGAATATTTATTTCTTCTGTAAAATAGGTTCTTCACATTCCTTTAAAAAGAGCATAGTTCCTGTGAAATATATTGTTTCATCCCTTTAAATAAACTGTGCCATGCCAAAAAGCATTCTAGTGGGGAAAAAAGAAACTTTTTCAATTACAAATGTTATATTGATAGAAGAGATATCCCACATGAAGTCATTTAAACACTAGGGGGGGAAAATCTTCCAAATCAAATTCTGTTGGTCTGAAAAATTAAAAGAAAAAAAAAAAAAAAAAAGAAAGACAATTCATGAGTTTTAGCTAGCCTCTAAACTGCCTACATAGAAAGGTCATTCAAAGGCACATACCTGCATGAGTCTGATGGCTGGAAAAAATAAATAAATAAATTGGAAGCCTCTGGGCCATACTGTGACAGATTTCAGGGGAGAACAAAGATAGAGAATATTAAATTGATGAAAAGATCTGAGATAAAAGCTCCTTAAAGCAGAAACTGCTTCTAGTCCGCTCCTGTTCTTCATGGAGATAATAACCAACAGTATCTTAAGTTAATAGTGCTACGTGCTGTGAAAGTTCACATAGCCTGTCTAGGAGCAAAGAGGCTCCATCTCAAACAGCCTCTCTGTTTATCCAGAATGCTTTCCTGTGGAGTGCTGCCACGATCTGAGTGACAGAAGTGGGACTCTACAAAAGACAGGGCTGATACCTAGGATGTAAAGGCACAGGAAAGACAGCTTCATCTTCAAATATTCTAAAAAACAATGATATTTAAATAGAAGAAACAAAGTAGGTAGTACATCCAGATGATGGAATATTATTCAGTGTTAAAAAGAAATGAGCTACAAAGCCATGAAAAGACATGGAGGAACCTTAAACACTTACTACAAAGTAAAAGAAAAGAATCTGAAAAGGCTACATATTGTATTGATTCCAATGAGAGGACATTCTAGAAAACAAAACTATGAAGACTATAAGCAGATCAAGGGCTGGGAAAGAGAAAGAGAGAGAGAGATGAATAAGCAGAGCACAGATTTTTAGAGAAGCGAAACTATTTTATAATACTACAATGATGGATTCATGTTGTTATAAATTTGTCAAATCCCACAGAAATAAAACACCAAGAGGAAACCGTGGACTTCACTAACAATGATATGTTAGTGCAGGCTCATGGAGGCCATGCTGGGGTGGGGTGGGGGTGGGGAAAGGAGAATACAGGAACTTTCTATTCCTTCCACTCAATTTGCTGTGAACCTAAAACTGTTCAAAAATATAAAGTCTATTTAAAACAAAATGGAGTATGTCTGAAAGCAAAGAAGAAGGTCCTTTTAAGTCAACAGTCAGTCTAGTAATGAGGGAAAAAGAATACCACCAGCTAAGTCAGCTTTACCTAAGTGGGCCTACAATGACTATCGATTCCAAATGTAATTCTAAGTCCTATGCCCAAGACTGAAATAAAGCGTAGTTTCTTTCATGCCCAGGCAAAAGTCTTCTAATGAACTACATAACTGCAGAATAACTTAGAGGTTGAAGGAAATAGCATGTTTTCTCCTTTCTTAAATGTATTTGGAGATGACCAAGTTTTAAACTAATACTTTCTTTTAGTAAGTTTTCCTTAAGAACAAAGGAAATTTAAGTTTTTCTCATCTGGGAATCAAATAAACCAAAGTTACAGTCTTCAAATTCACTCTGTTTTAAATTAAACATACAGAACAGTTAAAGGGGACCAATTGAAGCTATGAGGGTTTTTTTCTCCCAAGAGCAAAAACAGAGAAGTCAGTGCACAATGACTAATAATTGGATACTTCACAAAGTCAATTGCAGATCAATGCTCTAACGGTGCTTGGAAAAGCTATAAAAGGGGATAATCTCTCACCTATCACTCTAAACACAACTTGACTCTTCCTGTGTTTGGGGTATACACACTACCGAAGAGTGGTAGAGAAAGATTATAGAGTCCAAAAGCACATGCAAAGCATTTTCTAAAGCAAATTCATCTCTGGATGAAAAAGACTAGTTAAAATCATCTATCAGAACAAATCAGAAGATGCTAAGGAGAATACTAAAACAACAGTACAACAGGAATTTATTTTAAAATCTCACACAGAAAACAAGTTACTTACATACTGAAATGCTGTGTTAAGTTGAAAAGATTTGAAAAACCATTATTAATATTTGAAATCAAATTCAAGGATCAAATGATCAAGCAAACTTTGTCAAAGCATCTGAAAGTATGCATCATTATTTCACGTTTTTCACTGAAAGAAACTATTTCCTTCTCTACACTCTTGCTATTCTACTCCCAACACTTCTGACACTCAAATGTGCAGTCATTTCCCCAAAAGCAAGTAATTCTGCAACACCAGCTAGGGGTCCTACAATTCAGATCAGTTCTGACACAACCTTCCTGGAGACAGTGTCAGATCCCACAGGTTAAGGACTCAGTCCCACAAGATTGCCCCTTCTTCAGATGCCAATTAGAAGTTTCTGGTCTCCTATACTTCTGATCAGCTGGCTATAAACTGGTCTCATGTATGACCTCCTCCTCAAATGCAACAATTTCCTAGAATGGCTCCCAGAATTCAAGAAAACAGTTTACTTAATCCATTACTGTTTTGTTTAGTTGTTGGTTTGTGTTTTTTAAATAAGAAGACTGAACTCAGAAACAGCCAGATGGAGGAGCCAGATAAGGTAAGGTATGAGGGAATGAGGCCCTTGCCCCCTTTGAACTCACAATCCTCCCAACACCTCCAAGTGTTCAGCAAACTGAAAGTTCACCAAATCACAACTGTTTAAGATTTTTACAGAGGCATAATCAGGTAGGCATGATTGATGAAATCATTGCCCATTGAGAATCAAACTCAATCTCTAACCCCTCTCCCCCTCTCAGAAGCAGGTCTGGGTGGGGCAGGGGTTAGAAGGGCCACCCAAAGTTCCAGCCCTCTAACCTGGTGGGTGGTTCCCCAGGTAACCAGCCCACCATCCTTCACATAAAAGTGATGATTGAAAGGGGCTTTAATGAATAAGAAAAGACATTCCTTTAGCCTTTGAGGCTTTAATTTTAAGAAATTAAAGGATTTTAGAAGCAATATGCTAGAGACAGGTGTATCCGCACAAAAACCAAAATGCATATTTCTTACTCTATCACAGTATCACAGCTATATACCCTCTCTTTTCAGAGTTCTCTGATTCCCAGTACACATAAGAAGACAGTTTGTTATCCGAATCAGGCAAACCCTTCTTTATGGCTTAAGTGGCACCAAAATTGGTCTGTTTTGTCTAAGTCAAAATAGGCAAAGGTTAACCTCAGCTATAGAAAGAGAAATTGGAAGTACATCAGAGAATTATGTTTTATGTCATCATGACATTGATATTCTTACAAGAATTAGTCTTTTATTAATTGACCCGGCTCATCAAAGTATATTTCAAACTTTAGTTTTGAATTATCATCCTAGGTGATGTGTTACATTTGTTGGTAATGTTGGAATAATACTACTCCCTTAAAAAGTTTACTTCTTTATGTAGTTCACATACCAATACTTCAACGGAATTACCTAAAACAGGTTTCAATAAAATACCACAATGACTAACAAGATGGTAGGCCTTCATAGAAATGAAATCATGTTTTTCAAGATAGACTTTAATTTTCCTGGAACTGATTCATATGAAAATAAAAGTCTTAAAAAAAATTGAATACATAACTGCCTCATTCCAAAAAAGGATCTGAAGCAGCGAGGCAAACAAAGTGGAGTTTAACTATAGCTTTACGGCAATTATGACAGTCAACATTTAATGCAGAGTCAACAATGCAACTTTTAGGGTTGCACCAGACCATAATGCCATTAAAAAGAAAAAAGGCAACAACTCATGTCTGAGATCCCATAATTAGCTGCCTACAGATCTTCAAACTCCTCCCTCACCTTTGCATGTGAGGTTCTGACAGACTAATCTGTTGCTCCCTTAATAGGCTATTAACTACACATGGAGGTAAAAAAAAAAAATCTGAAGCTATTACTACACATACCTGTATTTTTCCTCTCAAAACTCAGAAGGTAATTTTAATGATTCTACCAATTAATAGTGTTTAACTGACAATAAATACAATGTGATATTATCACAATTGTTGCAAATCCCAGATCAGATTAAAAAGCCAGCTCCTACCCACCTTCCCATGCCACCCTCACAGAACAACCTCCCACAGGCCACTCTACTGAGTCTAAACCAAGACATCTTCAGCACCTGGGATGGCCTTGCCAGGATTCGAACCTGGATCATCTGTATGGTCAGACAGAGGCTTCCAATGAGCACAAGACCAGCTGTGGGTGCAGATCCCTTCCTCACAATTAAAATTCTGAAATGCCAGGCATTTTCAGAAAACCCAGTCTGCAGAAAGACAGATTTTACCAGATACTAAAAATAAAGAACTCAGGAAAAAAAATGAACATGAGGATCAGACTACACATCTCATAGCTAAAAAATACTTCCATACTTCCATACACACCATCTCCTTTGGTCATTAACACCTTGAAAGGGAGGCAGGTAAAGATCACCCCCGTTTTTTACAAATAAAGTTAGTGCAGAGATGTCAAACTCTTCTAATGGGACTAACCTACTCAAAATTGCAAGGAAAATCAGGGGTGTTCTACAAACTTTACCTTGGCATTTTTCTGGATTGGGCAAAACTTTGGACCTCTTTTGAGGCAAATTTATTCGAGGATCTCCAACTGTCAATCCCAAAATAGTACCAGCCGGAATTTCTGCTGGTGAGGTTACTCCTTTAACCAAAAAAAAAAAACAAAAAACAAAAAAAACAAGCTTTTACAAAGTCATTCACAATATACATATATTTGCTTGTATTTTCAAATTTTTAAATAAAAATTTCTTCTTGGGCTATTAAAAAACATACATTTCCTCTTTTTTCCCATTAATACTTTCAGAGAGTAAATTAACATTCATAAAGAGTGACGGTTCCCACCAAAACCAGTAAATTAGCATAACAGATTATTTTATAACATGAACACGTATATTTCCATCAGTGGTTAACTACAGTAGCTTCACACACAGACACAACTGTACACAGGTTAAGTATAGACCTTAGTTTGGAACCTGGTCTATGTGTTTAGCTACTGTATCAGAATGCCAGTTATTTGGAATACTAACATAAACTCCTGTTTGCTGTGTCTTCTTGCTGTATTGTAACGAGAGTTGCAAGTTAAAAAAAGCACCACTCCCATGGAGTTAGCCCAACTGTAAAACACTCTCTTGACCCACTTCCCACTCCTCCCTTCTTCCCCAAACTACCCACTTTACCCTCTGAATACCTCCCAACAACTCAAAAATGGCTTCTTGTCTGTGATGAAGGGAAACGCTATCAGGATCCTTACAGGTTTCAATCCACCAGTGGTGAGGTGTCTTCTCTGCGTCCTCTCCTTTCTGAAAAATAACAACTGCTTACCAGACAGGTAATGAATCAGACTTGACAATTCTGTTACAGTTGAGATATGTGAGAAACTGCCACCTAATTTAACACAATAATTAACACCTGTCTAACTACTCTTCTAATTAGAGGCAAGGACACAGCATTACACTTCTCTCAACATTTCACACACTAAAACCACAGCCATGGTTTTCAGAGGGACTACCTAAGCTACTTCACACCTGTGCTCTTTTCACAGAACACTACTGACAAAAGAGACCTGCTCCTTGCTCCTCCTCCACTACCACCAACTTCATACCAATTTAAGCAATAAAATCTTCCCCATCAAAGAGAAACCAAACCTATACTGTTTGAAGAAATCTTTGGCAAAAGAATATCTTACAATTACAGTGTTCCTAGAAACTTCAAATAAGATACACAAATATTTCACTTGTGTTTTTCCCAAAAAGAACCAGGAATTGGGCAGGTTTCAAAAAGCACCTCAAGGGCATCTGGCTGGCTCTTGATCTCAGGGTTATGAGTTTGAGCCCCATGTTCAGTATAGAGATTACTTACAAGAATAAAAAATAAAAACTTAAAAACAAAAAAAGAAAACAAAAAAGCACCTCAGTACCAGATGCACACCAAGAAAGAGAACATACTGCCATGATTCATACTAAAGTTCAGTAAAGTAGGATGTGCTCCTACAGATTCTAGAGAAGCAATCTGTTAGCATATGAGCTATTTACCTCACAGAAACTCAGGTAGCATAGCTTACTGATTTAAAGTACAGGCTCTGGAACCAACTTCTTAGGTTCAAATCCTTCCTGAGCAACTTATTAGCTAGAGTGGAACCTCTACTCTGTGCCAGGCACTATGCTAAGCACTGGCGACAGAGTCCTTGCCTTCACCAATTTCAGTGTGAACATCATGTAAGTACACAAGCGAATCTAGACAGATAAACTGAGGGAATGTGCAAAATGGAATGAAATATAATTTATATCGTTTGACTTGAGGTTCAGGAAGGGATTCCAGAGGTATAGAGGCTGAAATCTGAAGAATAAGGAAGGTTTCATTAAGCAAAGAGGGGCTGGGGGCAGAATTTTCAGCCAGGTGGAAAAAAAGCAAGTGTAAAGGTTGTTTTTTTGTTTTGTTTTGTTTTGTTTTGTTTTTTAAGTGTAAAGGTTTTAAGGGAGCTGAGACCTGACATATTCTAGGACCTGAGAAGACCAGCATGGCTGAGCTGCAGGTGCAGGGACAGGGAGCCAGAAAGGCAGGAAGGCACAAGAGTATGCAGTCACGGTAAGGACTCTGGGTTTCACCACAAATGCAGTAAGAAGCTATTCAAAAGCTTTTAATTGGGAAGTGACTTGATGTAAATCAATTGTTAAAAAATCATTGCGTTTCCTGCATGGAGGATGGAGTGAAAAGGAGGAACAGCAGAAGTAGTGAGGAAGCTGCTTCAGTATGCAGACATGCAGACAGGCAAGAGATGGAGTGGCTGAGGCCAGTACAGAAGCAACAGAGAGAAGCCTTTGATTTTTTTTTACAGAAGTAGCCTTTGATTTTTAAAATATCTTTCCTCTAAAAGCTCAAAATCTGTTCCGACCTACCATCTTATTTGACCATATCAAATCTGTGAGAGGCACCGGCATGGAAGGGTTAATTGTACTAACACAGGGAAACAAACTAAATCTGAACCCAGAGTGTCTGATTCCTAATCTCATCTCTCCTCTCTAGACCTGTGTGGTCAACTTGCGCACTACAGCTACAGAGAGCAGTTTCTATTTAATTTCTAGTTAATTAAAATTAAATGAAGGTACAGGGGATCCCTGGGTGGCTCAGCGGTTTCACGCCTGCCTTTGGCCCAGGGCGCGATCCTGGAGTCCCGGGATCAAGTCCCGTGTCGGGCTCCCGGCATGGAGCCTGCTTCTCCCTCTGCCTGTGTCTCTGCCTCTCTCTCTCTCTCTCTCTGTCTATAATAAATAAATAAAAATAAATCTTAAAAAAAAAAAATGAAGATACAGACTCAGTTCCTCAGTCACACCAGCCACATTTCAAGTGCTCAAGAGCCACTCTATCTCTTGCCTGGCTAACGGCTACCATACCAGGCACCAGAGAAAAATATGATCCTTGCAGGAAGTTGGACAGTGCCACACTAGATGTATTGCTCTTAACCTTTTAGGGATCACAGATCCTTAAGACCAGCTCCAGAGAACCCTCTTACACTGTTGGTGGGAATGCAAGCTGGTATAGCCACTCTGGAAAACAATGTGGAGGTTCCTCAAAAAGCTAAAAATAGAGCTACTCCAGGACCCAGCAATTGCACCACTAGGTATTTATCCAAAGGATACAAACATATTGATTCAAAGGGGCACCTGCACCCCAATGTTTACAGCAGCAATGTCCACAATAGCCAAACTATGGAAAAAGCCCAGATGTCCACAGACAGATGAATGGATAAAGAAGATGTGGTACATATACACAATGGAATATTAGCCACCAAAAATAATGAAATTTTACCATTTGCAACATTGTAGGTGGAACTAAAGGGTATTATGCTAAGGGAAATAAGCCAATCAGAGAAAGCCAATTATCTTATGATTTCACTCATATGTGGAATTTAAGAAACAAAACAGAGTATCAGGGGGGAAGGGAGGGAAAAATAAGACAAAATCAGAGCAGGAGACAAACCATAAGAGACTCTTAACTAGAGGAAATAAACTAAGAGTTGCTGGAAGGAGGCGAATGAGGGTAAGGGGTAACTGGGTAATGGGCATTAAGGAAGTCATGTGAGGTAATGAACACAGGGTGTTATATATAACTGATGAATCACTGAATTCTACCTCTGAAACTAATAATGTCCTGTATGTTAATTGAATTTAAATAAAAATTTCTTAAAAAAAAAAACCTAGCCCCAGAAAATATGAAAATATGTACCATGCAAGTACAAACAAACAATGGCACACACTTTCAGTAATTTTAGGGGCTCTCTGTTACCTACAAACTCACAAAACTCACAAACTAGAAGCATACTCTGCATTTAAATAAGGATAAGTCTGTTTACTCATTAGATTTGCTTAGCTTTGTTCTTCTAGAAGTGAAAGATGACCATGTATTTGGTAATAAGCATAGGTAGAGAAATAAACATTTATAGGCCATGGCCCAAAATGCTACCAAAGTATGTTAGGGTTCACAAATTTGCTAAGGACAGGAGTGGAATAAAGCACTATAGTCAAATTTACTCTTACGGTCTGGACAGAAGCAGCTTTTAGAGCCTCAGTTAGGATGGAGTGGGAAAGTGGACCAATTAACCGGAACCTGTTCATCTCCATCGTCAAATCACTGAAAGAGAGAAAAGGTCTTAAGATGGAAACTTCCATCATACACAGTGTCTAGCCACTGGTGAAAACTGAGTAAGTCTTCACTAAAACTGTTCAGTAGGTTCAGAGCAAATTCAGCCTGTACCTGATTATAATGCCTGTGGCTGGAGAGACCCAAGAATATGGTTGATGTGGATCTCTAGTTCCATCACCCATAACTTTAACTGGTTTAGCATTTTCTCCATCATCTTTCCATTTTCTTTTCTTGCCAATTTTCTCATCAGGCAGTTCAGTTTGGCTTTTTTCTTGGGATGTTGTCAGCAGGGGGTCAGGGGTGCAGATGGTTGATTTGATGGGTTCCACACACTGGCACGCTGCTTTTAGTTCTTCTAAAATATCCTAAGGAAATACTGAAACACTTCAGGTGGTTCAGTTCATGTTTTTTTTTTTCTCCCTTAAAAAATTTACACCTTGGGTCTCCAGGATCAGGCCCTGGCTGAAGGCAGCACTAAACTGCTGAGCCACCTGGAGTGCCCTACACAGGTATAATCCTTGAGATTAATTCTTCTCACTCTGTTACTGCATTCTTAATTACCATTGAAATCAGTGCTTTGGAAATTTAAATACTATAAAAGTTGGGCTGATAGCTTGGTATTTGAATAAAGGGAAGAATGTTATGTGAATATGAAATGAAGCAAGTTTTGACCTTTCAGTTTTTAGTAAGCCATTAAGTAAAGGCAGAGATGAAAACCCATTGTATTATGCAGTGGTTTGAAATGCTGCATTTGGTTTAATGTTCCTACTAGGCTTTGCGTGAGTACTGCATTTTACATCTTTCTGTTACAAGACTTTATCTACACCATAAGAAATACGGAAGTTAAAATTAATATAACACAAAAGAGAATAAATATCAGAGAATCCAATCTACCTTAAAAAGGAAGAAGGGATGCCTGGGTGGCTCAGTGGTTTGGTGCATGCCTTCAGCCCAGGGTGTGATTCTGGGGTCCCAGGATTGAGCCCTACATCGGGCTCCCTGCATGGAGCCTGCTTCTCCCTCTGCCTGTGTCTCTGCCTCTCTCTGTGTTTCTCATGAGTAAATAAAAAAATAAATAAAAATAAAATAAAATAAAATAAAATAAAATAAAATATAAAATAAAATAAAATAAAATAAAATAAAATAAAATAAAGGATTATACCTGTTTAAGAGTTGGATGAAACCAGATCCACAACTGCCTGCTCTCAGAAGTGTGAACAGGGGTCCTCTCAGACTTCCAAATAAATGTGACAGGCCCCAGCATCTCTTGAGGGTATTTGTTTGCCCGATAGAGCAGGACACTACCTTGGTGCTTTCCAGACAAGCAGTGAACTGCTGCAAAAGTCAGTCCTGACATAAATAAAAACAAAATTCCATGATCCCCAGCACTGAGATGGCAGTATTATCTCCAGATCACCATATTGTTACTTGTTGTCTACCTCCATGAGGGATGAGGTGCTAGTTTTGATCAATGCAAAAATGAAAGCCTGGCACACCATAAGTTCTCAATAAATAGTGAATGAATGATTTAATGAAGTTTGAGTTTCTGATCGACTGAACTCACTCTCCCAGAATAATGGCTCTCTCACTTTATAGTTGACAATGTTAGAAATCATTTGAAACCACCCCACCTTCCCTAATGTTAACACACTCCTGGGAACAAGAACTGTCTCATGCATTTTTATAAATGTTTAAATTCCAAAATGATGATGATATGAATGCTCATGATATGAATAAGTATGTGAAGACTAAAACAGCACTCAACTTTGAAACAGGTTTACCTGCATCTGTGCTACACATTGGAGAAAGTGCCTTCAGTATTTCTTCCTCTTTGCCCTTCAACTCCAAACAACAATAGTAGGATAAATCCTGTATAAAGAGAGAGACATAATTAAAAACAGAAAGTGAGGGGGATCCCTGGGTGGCGCAGCGGTTTGGCGCCTGCCTTTGGCCCAGGGCGCGATCCTGGAGACCCGGGATCGAATCCCATGTCGGGCTCCTGGTGCATGGAGCCTGCTTCTCCCTCTGCCTATGTCTCTGCCTCTCTCTCTCTCTCTCTGTGACTATGATAAATAAATAAAAATTAAAAAACAAAACAGAAAACAGAAAGTGACACAGGGGAAAGCTGTGAGAAGCCAAAAGCCACATCAGAAAAACTTTTAAGGTCAAAGACACACCAAGTTGCTAAAGCTGTTTATAAGTCAAAATCTGAAACCTGTCTATTCCTAGGAAATTAGCAAATATTCTTAAACCAATCTAAAGCAAAATCAAAAAGAATTTCCCTTTATTTTATTTTATTTTTTTTTTAAGAATTTCCCTTTAAAATGCTAAGTTACTGGGTTCTTTTCAGAAAGAAAATCTGTTGGTGCACCTGGCTGGCTCAGTCAGGGCATGCTGGAGGAGCATGCAATTCTTGATCTCAGGTGGTGAGTTTGAGCCCCATGCAGGGTGGAGGGATGACAAATAAAACTTAAAAAAAAAAGAGAGAGAAAGAAAAAATTTTTTTTGAGAAAGAAAATTTTATAGACAAGTTCTAAGTACAGTATAAAGACTGCTGCCTCTAAGTAAAGGATTATTCCTCCTCCAAATCTAAGGTAAGAAATCAGAATAGCAAGACAGCAATAAATTCTGTAAAGCTATGCTAAGGTTGTTCACTTTGGTTAGCTAATTCAGGACTCCAAAATTACTTAACACTGGTAGAAATATAATGTTGCAATTCATTTAGTCCATATTCCTCCAATCCTTGGTCTTAATTAGGATATTCAACTCTGACTAAACAATGCACAAGGAAAAATGAAAGTAATGAGAATAAGACCTTACCACTGTAAATAAGACAAGGAGAGATCAACCAAGCTAGTAAAATCAATATGTTAAAGTAACAGTCACAGAAGGGAAGCTGAGCGCCAGGGGCTGGGCTGTCCCCTACTCTGCCCAATACCCCACGAGCCAGGTACTCTCTGTTGCCTTATTTGACAGATGAGGACACTGAGGCAGGGACTACTACTAAACAAAGCCATATAACCAGCAAGTGGAGAAGCCAGCATTTGAGTCGAGCTCACTGACCCCCAAACCAGCCCCTCTGCCATAGCACTTTTAAGCAATTTCAGGACACTCAGCAACTGGAACTAAAAGGCAAATCATAGCTAAGATTCCAACAAACTCAAGTTAATCAGTGCTACCACTCATACACAGAAATCTTCCCAGCAACAGCAATCCACCCTCAGCTGCCAGTGGTCAGATGAACCTCCCCCAAATTTGTACAACTGGTGACAGCCCTGAATAATGATTAATAGCCCAGACGTCCTGATGTCAGACCTGGGCTCAAATCTCAATCAACTTCACCACTTACTGGTTGTACAGCAGTGGGTAAATTACCTAATTTATCTGATCCTTGGTTTCCTCATCTGTAAAGGGGACATAATGTTAACTACTTACCTCACAGTCTTGTTTTAAGGACTAAATGAATAAACATATGGAAACCATTTAAGTGGGCCCTGGCATACAATTAAGTACTCAAAAATGTTTGTCTATTAGTTATTATTTTTATTACTTAGGGCTGATCAAGTGTAATAAAAATATCTGATAACGTCAGCAAAAATCTTGCCCAAAGTAAGATGTAACTTTCATGTCTGTCTTAAAATTTGAGAGACAGCGGGGGATAGTGGAAAAAGCACAGGCCTGGGGAATTAGCTGCCCCAAAGGCTATCTAGCCACCCTAGACTGCACAACCCTGGACAAGTCACTTTATCTCTCTGAATCCCAGTTTCTACAATGTAAATAAGAGATTTTACTATATTCAATTATTTCTACTGCTGAGTCTTCAAAAGCTCTCAAATAGTTCTGGTATTTACTTCCCACCTATTAGGAAGGCTATAATCAAACTGAAAATGACAAGTGTTTGGTGAGGCCACGGAGAAACTTAACCATTGCACACTGCAGGTTGGAATGAAAAAGAGTACAGTCTCTATGTAAACAGTATGTCAGTTCCTCAAACAATTAAACATAGCATTACCATGTGAAATAGCAATTTCACTTCTAAGACTATATCCCAAAGAACTGAAAAGAGACTTGAAGAGATATTTGCATACTCATGCAGGAACATTATTCACACCAGCCAGAAGGTGGAAGCAACCCAAATGTTCATTGTTGGATAAACAGATAAGCAAGATGGGGTATCACATACAATGGAGTACTATTCAGCCTCAAAAATGAGGGGAATTTTAACACAGGATACAACATGGCTGAACTGTGAAGACATTATGTAAGTGAAATAACCAGCCCAAAAGGACAAATATTGTGTGATTCTACGTTTATGAGGCATCTAGAATGGTCAAATTCCTAAAGATAAAAAGTAGAATGGTAGTTGCTAGGAGCAGGACAGTGGGCAATGGGGAGTTATGGTTTAATGGGAAAATGAAAAAGAACTGGAGATGGATGGTGAAAATAGTTATACAACAATGTGACTAGAGTTAATGTCACAGAACTATACACTTAAAAATAATTAAGGGGGGTACCTGGCTGGCTCAGTTAGTAGAGCATGTAACTCTTA
This sequence comes from Vulpes lagopus, assembly GCF_018345385.1. Classification (NCBI taxonomy): domain Eukaryota; kingdom Metazoa; phylum Chordata; class Mammalia; order Carnivora; family Canidae; genus Vulpes; species Vulpes lagopus. The sequence goes on from NC_054832.1 coordinate 38,098,678, forward strand.
ATCTCAGAGTTGTAAGCTCAAGCTTCATGCTGGGTGTAGAGATTACTTAAAAATAAAATCTTAAAATAGAAAATAATTAAAGTGGTAAAATTTGATGTTATGTATATTTTACCACAATTTTTTAAAGGTTATTACATTGATTCTGCTATATTGCTCTCAAGAGGTATCAAAGAATACTAATACCAGTGATTTCAAAACTTGGCCAAGGCTTCCAGTTATGCAATGAACACGTCATGAGGATAAAAGGTACAGCATAGGGAATATAGTCAATGATATTGTAATAGTGTTGTACAGGGACAGATGGGAGCTACACTGTGGTGAGCACAGCATAACATATAGAGAAGTTGAATCACTATGTTGTACCCCTGTGACTAATAAATATCGTGTCAACTATACCCAGATAAAAAAGTTAAAAGACAAAAACAAAAAAATTTGGCCAAGGCCATCCTGATATTGAAAGACCCTCTACAAAGATCAAATTTCTAAATATGTACTGAAAGAGAGAATGCAATTGATTTAGCAATTGGGAAAGGGGAGAGGGACAAGATAAACACTATTACCAGGCTCTAAAACAAACTGTCCTTTCAAAGAATTTAATGCAAACTTCCTAGCATCCCACTGAATTGTAAACACTTAGAACAACATTTTGAACATAGCTATAAGGCACACAAATATCTGTTGTTGATGAACGATTTCTAAATGAATCAATGCTGAAGAAATCTCAAACATGACCACCAAGACCATGCAGGGCCTGGTTCCTACTTGTTTCTCCCAAACTAATCTCACCTTCATGTTATCCTCGATCTTACTCTCTTCATCTTTATCACAGTGAATTTTTTTTTAAATTTTTTAGAATTTTTATTTATTTATGATAGTCACACACAGAGAGAGAGAGAGAGAGAGGCAGAGACACAGGCAGAGAGAGAAGCAGGCTCCATGCACCGGGAGCCCGACGTGGGATTCGATCCCGGGTCTCCAGGATCGCGCCCTGGGCCAAAGGCAGGCGCCAAACCCCTGCGCCACCCAGGGATCCCGATCACAGCGAATTTATTTTAATTCTTCCCTCTTACCTGACTTTCTCTGCCTCCCCGACTGCCCCATTTTCTTACCCCTTGGAGCCAAGCCCAGACATCACTTCCATTTTGGCTAAACAAAAAGAAAGAGAAAACCAATTGGAAAAGCAATACCTGAAGGAGGCAACGGTTTGTCATGGCTCGGTAGCAGGCTCTGTGGCTCTTCACTGTGGGCCTCTCCCCAAGACAGTAGCCCCACTTCTTGACCATGTGAAACCGTTTGGCATGCCAGATGTGAGTTTCTAGCCATATGTTCTTCTTTTGTCTACGGTTAAATACTAGCACCCGATTTTTGTGACACCTTCGAGCTTTATGGCATTTATTCTTTGAATGTTCTTTTTTCTGATGTACTGCTTTCTCGGCCTGTGGTTTCAAGGAAAGAGACAGATCTTAGTTTGCAACTATCTCAAAACAAAGTTACATGTGAGTAACTCAAACAACTAACTTTAGATTAAGTGGGCTCCACAGATATGCTTAATTTTTTAACTTGGTTATCTCTCCAATGAAAGACCAGGAGAAGAGACAACAGAGTGAAGATTTCAGAGATGGCCAGACTTAGAGAGAAAGCAGAGTTCTATCACTTACTAACTGGACAAGCTTCGTGGACTATGAGGATGAGAATATTTACAAAAGGCTCCACACAGGAACGTAAGCTTACTGTGGCTATCCATATAAGAGAGCAGGAGAATAAGTCAGATGCTAGCTTTTCTGTTATTGGTTTTATTGTTTTTTTTTAACCTCTGAGACTAGAGCTAAACCCAAAATAGGATGAAAAATACAAAACGAGGAAAACCTATACATTTCACGTCAGTTAGGTCCTGACAGGCAAATGCCAAGCCTGATCACTGGGAAATAAACCTAACATTAAATCTAGAAAGCACAAAATTCCTGTTCAGTTTTCACTCTTAATCTCCTCCATAGCTGAGTGAAACTTTTGTGCAGGGAGGGGGGAAGAAAAACCCCAAAACTCTTCTTTAGTCTGTGGGCTCCTAAAGATAAAGACTTTGTGTTGATGAATTCTTAACCCCACTACCAGCATAGTACACAGAAAGCACTCCATGAATAACTTTTGAATCAACTAGCAGAGACATGGGTAGCTTACACAATCTGAGAATGCCTAAGCCAAGAGTTTTGGTGAAGCCAAAAACAATTAGACTTGAACAAAAATTAAATCCAAGTTTCAAGTTTTCAACGTTGAAAAAGTCAAAAGGCACATTGATGATTTTTTTTTCTTCTTAACCTTCCAACTTCAAGCTGGCCACAGCCCCAAAATACAGAGCTAAAATCACTCATGTAGTAAGGTCAGGATTTTATTTTAAATCTGGCAGGGGAATTAAACTATTTAATGCCATTAAAAGAAAGAGCTTCTAACCTGAAACTAATAAAAAAAAAAAAAAAAGAAGAAAGTAGGAAAAAAAGGGGGGGGGGCTTCCAAACACTGTATGACTGTATGTAATATCCAACTGTCTGCTAATTACATAGCAAGAGGGGAGGTGGGGGGAATCATAAGTAAACCAAAAAATATGCAAAATGATCACAATGCTTTTGGTTTACATTTTAATTCTATCAGGTTAACACTGCTTAATTTCTTTTAGAAACTAACTTAAATATTTACGCTCATACCTCTTTCTGGGCAATCTCCTGCAACCGCCTGGGAAGGCGCTTGACGTTGTGGCTCATGGCTCTCCGTCTCATGTGCCGGGGCAGTGTCTGGAAAACCAGCGAATTAGAAGACTTCTGGGTCACTGCTTTCAACATAGCACTGATTTCAGCAGCTCGGGCCTGAGCAAAAGTAGAAGCTGTCAACAAAAACAGCACCATCATTAAAGACAAGTCTTGAATCCATATTTCTGGCAGACCTTAGAAGGAAGACAGATTTGAAGTATATGATCTTACAACCCACTCACCACCCAAACCACAAATGAGATTAATACCAAGGGGTAGTTATTGCTGTATTATAAGATTATGAAATTATTCTGTTTCTACTTCCCTTTTCTATATTCAGTATTACTTTTCTAATCAGAAAAAAAGAGGTCTACATGCAATATAATCACAGACATTTGTAAGTGCAACAATCACACAAGAAAACAAAGGTGAGATTTTAACAATGGTTGTGACTTCAAGGATTTTTTTTACTATTTTCTGCTTTTCCCAAATATGTAGCCATAACTATTACTTGTTTTACTTATTGAAAGATGAAAATTTTTTGAAAGTATAAACAGACACAGAAACTAGAAGGCACACCTAAAGAATAGAAGGTAATGGGGATAGCAGGGGTGACAGGAGACAAGATCTGAAGGGGCCTGGAGATAGGTATTTAAAGATCTTAGTTACCCTCAGAGTGTGTTAAATTTGGTTTCACCTTTGGAGAATGTGTGCAAAGGAGTGTAGGTAGCATTTCATATTTCAAAAAGGGGGTGGGGGAAGGGCAAAGAATATTTTAGGACAAAAAGGAACAGTTCACAGAGAAGAACTTATAAGAAGATGAAGAAGAGGAAAAAAAAAAAAAGAGAAACTCAAGAGGGAAAAGCCACAGGTCGTCAGGCCCCAGGAAGTCGAAGTCCAGGCTGGAGGGGAGAAGAGCTCAACACGGAAAGAGAGGAGAGAGACAGGAAGGCATGGCCAAGACAGAGAGTGCTGGAAATCTGGCTGCATTAAACAGACAGCTCATCATACGATCAAGCTTCACTTCTTCCCAAACACCTACCAGTGATATACTTGGGAATCTCCTGAGACGTGCCCTCGGGACCTGCTTTCCATCCTCCCTTTTTTTTAAACATTATTTTGGAGGAAGTCTGTTCATTCACATCAGGATCAACTGGGGAATGGTAGGTCATTTTGGTTTGCCGCTGTTGTGAAGTTCCAGGAAAAGGGTCTAGTTTATTTTTAAAAAGAAAACGAAAAGAATTATGTCAGGCCTAACAGAGATATGGATTACAGTGGAAAACACCGTATGCTGAGGGGCAACACTAACATGTTTTTAATTCTACAATCACCCGTAAGGTGGCTATTACTACCTTCCCTTTAAATAGGAGGGAATCAATTCGGGTAGGAAGGTTGAATTACCTTGCCCCACGTGACATAGTTAGCAGGCAGCACACTGGCTAACCTTGTCAGCATGACAAACTAACCCTGAACATAACTGATATAAGGGCTCTTTTGTCCAAATAGTACAAAATAGATTTTAAATCTTTTTTTTTTTTAAAGATTTATTTTTATTTATGATATACATAGAGAGAGAGAGGCAGAGAGAGAAGCAGGCTCCATGCCGGGAGCCCGATGCGGGACCTGATCCCGGGACTCCAGGATCGCGCCCTGGGCCAAAGGCAGGCGCGAAACCGCTGAGCCAACCAGGGATCCCCTAGATTTTAAATCTAAACTCCCGGGACACCTGGGTGGCACAGTGGTTGAGCATCTGCCTTTGGCTCAGGTCGTGATCCCGGAGTCCTGGGACCTCCTCCCAGCAAGGAGCCTGCTTCTCCCTCTGCCCATGTCCCTGCCTCTCTCTCTGTGTCTCTCATGAATAGATAAAAAAAAATCTTTTTTTAAAAAAAAAAGGCAGATACAATAAACACACTCTATTTCTTTTAGGAAATAAAGAATGTAATTTAATAATAACTATGTTATGATAGATATAATATTATCTACTCTACGTACAGCCAATTCTTATTCCCAGTAGTTATGCTCTGTAAAGTCACAACAAACCCTGAGTTAGCAAATACTGAACCACTGTTCCTAGAGAAAATACACACACACACATACACACCCCTATCACAGACTGCAATCTCAAATCATAAAAACAACTCATCTTGGTACATTGTTTCCTTTTTTTACAAAGGAAAAAAATGGATTCAGAAGTGTTAAGTGATCTGCCTGCAGCTGCCCACAACTGCAACTCAGTCCCCAGCTGGAGAGGGAGCTTCCTGGGCTCTGCTGCACGTGCCCCACTATAGTCTCCACCCTCTGGTCACTCTGTAAGAAAGCTGAAGCAAGGGCAGCCGGGTTGCTCAGTGGTTTAGCGCTGCCTTCAGCCCAGGGTATGATCCTGGAGACCTGGGATTGAGTCCCACGTGTGGAGCCTGCTTCTCCCTCTCTGTGTCTCTCATGAATAAATAAATAAAATCTTAAAAAAAAAAAGAAGCAGCAAGCTGAAGCAAGAAGGCAGCTGGGAACCTCAGTTAAGAATGCCCATGTGCAGTGACTCCAATTTTTTCCCTCTCTTTGCAAGCCCATGAATGACCACCAAAGTACCATGAGTATTAATTTGGGGGTAACAAATAAATTTAGCAACTAGGTGAATTTGCAAATACAAAATTTGTGAATAATGAAGGTCAACTGCATCTGTTTTTAATGCAGGTCATTTACTATTTAAATAATAACTAACAATGGGGAGTCTGGGTGGCTCAGTCAGTTAAGCATCTACCTTCAGGTCAGGTCATGATCCTAGGGTCCTGGGACTGAGCCCCATATAGGGCTCCCTGCTCAGTGGGGAGCCTGCTTCTGCCTCTCCCTCTCCCTGTGCCCCTCCCCCGTTCGTGCTTTTTCTCTCTCTTTCAAATAAATAAATAAACAATCTTAAAAAAAAAAAGAGCTGACTAAAGCATTTTGCTCCAAATAGAATAGAAAGAATACCGTGTGTATCTTACCTTGTTTTTGAGCTTGGAAAGGTCTCCCACCTCCATTATGGTACTCTATGCCCCTATCGGCCACAAAGCCAGAAGACAAAGTAACATTAGTGGGCTGGTTTCTCATTTTCTTAGCATGTTTTCTTTCTTTTGCATTAGACATTTCTGAAAAGGAAGAATAAATTTAGTACAAGCAAAGAGAACTTCCATGCAAAATAAAAATACACTTAGTAAATAAATATTCCTGTAACTCAAAATTTGATTCTTTAATATAACCAATCTTTATTTATTATAGGTGGATTGATGATATCAAAATGTTATCACAATACTGACCTACAGAGACTTATCACCAGGGGTATTTCTAGGGGAGCCATGAATGGTATTAGCACCAAAAACCCAATTCAATAGGAAAAAAAAACAATTCTATTGATGGAAGAGACCATTATTAGTATATTCTAGATTACACTGCCAGATAATTCAATCATATCCCAATGATGACACTGAATAGTCTATTGAAAGAATGAAAAATGAGGTATAAGATCTCTCTGCCATAGAAAAAAATTCTTAGGTGAAACAAGAGCCACGTGAATCAATGAAATATAGTACACACTATTCTGATATAACCTCTACAAAAACTGAACATAAATTACTGATGCCACCAAAATGAGGCCAGCTGTACCTTCAATTTATAACAGCAAAAAATTTCAATTTGAAATAAGGAATAAGGATAAAGGACAAAACCCCCGAGGGAACTTGACAGATTTACTCAGTAGTTCTCAACTTTCAAACTCAACATCTCCCCTTTTCTTTTTTAATGATTTATTTTTTTATAAAAGAGAGAGAAAAAGAGCAGTAGGGAACAGGCAGAGAGAGGGGTAGAGAGAGTCTTAAGCCTACTCCCCAGACTATGGAATTGGACTTGGGACTCAATCTCATGACCACGATCATAACTTGAGCCGAAATCAAGAGTCAGACACAACCAACTGAGCCACCCAGGCTCCCCTCCTCTTTTTTTTTTCCGGAATGGTTTGAAACACCTGTTTTCTTTTTTGAAATGAAATTCATTAATAACATAACCTACTGTGCATATGCCTTTTACATATATATACCCTAACTATAATGTAAAGGGAGGGCTAAGAACTAACTTTAATAAAATAATATGTACTTTCTGTATTTAAGTATTTCACCACTACTGAGTGACAATATGTAATGAAGAGATATTCTGAGCTCAGGGGTATAATCACCACAACACAGGCACCAATACACGCATTGGCACAATTTGTAAAGCTGGGGAAGAGGCCTAGAAGCCTCCATGCAATAGTCATTAACTCTTTTTTTACTGACTAGGGAAATCTGAAGAGTCCTGTGCAAAGAAGGAAGCTCAGAGTAGCAGAGCCAAGCCGTTCTCATAGCACTTCTCAAAGCATACCACAAATGCAATAGGTACAAAGGCAAAGTAATACAGGTGTGTTGACCTGTGCCTCAAAGAGAAAGTAACAATGCCCCTGGTGACACAATTTTCCAAACTAGTGAATACCCCTTGGTAAAGTAGCAAAAAGAGGGGGGGGAGTGTAATCTTGTTTTGATTTACTGCATTCCTGGAAAACTCAGTGTATATTAAAACCATGTAACCAATATTTTGTGCTTTTATGTAAAACAGATATTGGGCTACTGTGGGACTTTCTTGCACACTCCAGGATGTCTAACATCCCTGGTCCCTGCGTGGTAAATGCCAGCATCATTACCCTAATCATTATGCCAACCCAAAACACCTGCACAAACTTACAGACTGTCACATCAAGATTCATACCACCCCCACTGAATGCCACTGAATTAACTACTACCCATTCACTTACCTCTTTCCCAATGGAAGCCTCCATTCAAAATTAAGAGTAACCAATGTTATGTAGAATTTAAGACTCCTTCCTTTGGAGTTAGAAAGATCTGGATCAAATACCTTCCTTAACACTTTTTAGTTATATAATTGTAGGGAAAAATCACAGGTTGCTCTGAGAATAAAGTAATGTATACAACATACTGACATGGTGCTTTGCAAAAACTGTAGGCTTGATTTACGGTAATTATTCACGGAGTGAGAAAAGTGAGAAGATAAAACTGAGACAGCTAGATGAGGCCAGACTGAAATAACAGAGATTATGTCATTTTACTTTCTCATTCCATTCGGCTTTCTCCTAAATGAAAGACAACCACATGTACATCCAAAACCATTTTTCAAAATTTTAAAAAAGATTTTATTTATTTATTTATGAGAGACACAGAGAGGCAGAGACACAGGCAGAGGGAGAAGCAGGCTCCATGCAGGGAGCCCGATGTGGGACTCGATCCCAGACTCCAGGATCATGCCCTGAGCTTAAGGCAGACCCTCAACCACTGAGCCACCCAGGCATCCCACCATTTTTCATTATTTTAAATTTAAAAATATGTAGTAAGTAAATGAAGTTCTGCAGAATCAGTCAGCTGGTGAATGACCCAGTTCAGGTCAGTCGGCATTAAGAATCACTCAGAATGATTTTATAAAACCATTTAGTTCCCCTACTATTATCTGAATTAAAACTTATCCAGCAAGACAGCTCTCTCTTGGGAGTAGACCTGGGAACCCTGGTCTATTCAGCACTAAAACAGGCCAGGAACAGGCTGGGACTCGGGGATTGCAGTAGGCTTTGATATCAGACTAAAAAATTAGCAGGTCAAACTAGCAGTGGTCGTCAAACAGTTCTAACAGCAATAGACAATATAAGGTAAATCCTAATGAAGTCCACATTGGGCTGCCCGTGGGGAGCCTGCTTCTCCCTCTGCCTATGTCTCTGCCTCATGAAAAAAAAAAGGGGGGGGGGATGCGGAACCAGAGGTAAAGTCAATGAGAAAATAGGATTTCAGTTGGTTGGTATTTGAATAGGGAAGGAGTTCAGGAATCTTCTGTGTGAATTCAGGCGTGAGGACTCTGGACAACTTGGGTGGGATGAGAGAGTAGGAGAGGATAAAACTGAGTAGGCCAGGGAAAACAGACTGGAAGTTCCATTTTATTCCATGCTTGAAGCCCTGAACCAATGAAAAAAGCTCTGAAGGCTCTTGAGCAGGAAGTAGAAAAACCAAACCTTAATAGTATGTGGGACAAAAGAAGAGCAATCAAGAGGATTTTCCTACATTACATTTCAGAAGCAGGGCAGGACAGGGATCTTACCTGTCTATGTGTTGTACCTCTAGCACCTAGCAGGGTGCCTGGCACCAAGAAGGGTTCAATATATATCTGCTGAATGTAAAGTCGCACGCAGAAGTGTTTATAGTGCATTTACTAACAGAATAAGAAATATCTGGCAGGTACCACACCTTCTGACATGGCAGGACTATCTGCCAAGAGACCAGCCTACCTTATTTTGAAATCGGATCCCGGTCACCAGGGCTCGGCTCAGATCCAAAGCGAACGCGCAGAGACCCCGTAAAGCGCTAGGAGCGCTCGGGAATGGGACCCGGGAGGGGCGGCAGATGAAGCACGCCCAGGTCTCGGCGGGGTCCCCTCAACGACCCTACTCGTTCCCTCGGAGTAGCTGGCGGGACGGGGCGAAGCCCATCCCCAGGACAGCACCTGCGCGGCGGGACGCGGCGGGACGCGGCGGGACGCGGCGGGACGCGGCGGGACGCGGCGGGACGCGGCGGGACGCGGCGGGACGCGGCGGGACGCGGCGGGACGCGGGGTCGGCCGCGCGGCCCCGGCGCAGGCTGCCAGGAGAGAAGACGTCACGGGGTCTGAGCTCAGGGCACACCCGGAGAGCCGGGCCGGTGCGCGGGCGCTGAGCGGGGACCTCACGCGCACTCCGCCCAACTCCCGCGGACTCTGGGGAACACCGGCCTCTCGCGACCTACCTCCAGAGACTCTGTGAGAGGAATCCAGGGCTCCCCGGTCAGAACTACAAGGCTCTGCGACAGTCTACTCCGCCGAGACGCGCGAGGCGACCCATCTGTAGGGCGCATGCGCCAGTGCAGTCGCGGCCTCCACGTGGCCGGGAACCTGGCGGAGACTACAACTCCCAGAATGCCGAGCGAACTCGCCTCGCAGAAGAGTTCCCGCCGGGACGGGTGCCTGGGCTGGTTAGTCTGGAGACGCACTGGCAGAGGCAGTGGACGGGATTGTTCTCTTGGAGGGGGAGCAAGATAAAAGGGTTAGCCATGGCGTCTCTGATCAGAAAGGTGATCAGCACTGCGAAAGCTCCAGGGGCCATTGGCCCTTACAGGTAACTAGGCGTAAGGGAGCGCGGACGGTCTCTGACGAGTGGGGTCGGGAGTCCCGGGCTGAAGCCAGGCGGGGGCAGAGCTGGCGCAGGCCCCGGGCTTCATCGGGCCCAGCCTCCTATTCGACTCGCTGAGCCCAGGACGCTGAGCCTGGGAAAGGGGCGAAGCACCCTTGAGACCCATAGGGCGTCAGGAGCCCCAGTGGCTGCGGGAGCCTGTGCTCTCGGGGACTGCCCCGACCCGGAGGCCGGCGCGCTCCGCCGCCCAGAGCGGTCAGGTTGGGGGGTTTGGTGGGACCGTTTTAGCAAGCTATGATTCACACACCAGTAAAAAAACCCCATGAAGTGTACGATTCAGTGATTTTATATCATACTCACGTAGTGCAGCCATCGCCGATTAAGTTTTGGAATGTAGGTGAGGTCCGGAGCCCACGACCAAGAATGAATTCTTGAGACGTCTTTCGTCCAAAATGGTGGTGTTCTTAAGGCCCGGGGACAGGACCTGTGGGCAGGAGGAGCTGCGGCCGCCGGCCCGCGGGGGTTGGCAGGGTCTGGCGACGCGAACGCTCGAGGAACTTTGGGAGCAAGGTTTCCAGGACCTCGAGGGGGCTGGCTGTGCTGTTGGGAAAGGGTCACTTGGTACCGTCCAGTAAGACCTGAGGCGTGAGACCCTTCGGATGTGTATGCTGGGCCAGGTGCTTGGGCACGATCGCCAACACGTAATTTCTAAAGGAATCTTCGTATGTTAAAGGAGACTGACAGGCTCCTAGGGGTCAGACTAGGTTGCCTTTTGCCTTTAGCAAAGTATTGACATCAAGGCAGTTGAGTCCCTAGAGGAAGGTCCCTCTGCCTGTTTCACGGGCTTGTCCCAGGCCTGCGCCTTGTCCTCAGCCCTGTGTTTTCATCAATCACCACTATATAATCTCAGAATATTTTAATCACCTCCAAAAGAAACCCCATATACATTAGCTGTCACTCCTCACTCTTTTCCCCTAATTCCTAGCAACCACTAATCTATTTTCTGTGGATTTGCCTGTCCTAGACTTTTCCTGTAAATGGAATCCTTACAATATGGTCCTTTGTGACTGACTTCTTCCACTTAGCATAATGTTTGATCTAACCCTCTCTTAATTCAAAGGAGTAAATCCCATGAACAGATGTGTGTGTTGGTCTGAACAGAGCTGAATTCTTTTCACAGAAATGCTAAGCAAATATGTACTTATCTACCCAAGACACTGATTTTTACAACTCGTATAGAAATGCCTTGGGGGGGATCCCTGGGTGGCGCAGCGGTTTGGCGCCTGCCTTTGGCCCAGGGCGCGATCCTGGAGACCCGGGATAGAATCCCACATCAGGCTCCCGGTGCATGGAGCCTGCTTCTCCCTCCGCCTGTGTCTCTGCCTCTCTCTCTCTCTCCCCGTGACTATCATAAATAAAAAAATAAAATAAAACATTAGTTCTCTATAAAAAAAAAAAAAAAAAGAAAAGAAATGCCTTGGGATGATTATGAATTCTTTGTCCATGCTCATTTCCCACAAATAAAGTCAAATACAAATCACAACAAAAATCATTTGCTAAGATTGCCTCAAAATGCTCTAGCTAAATAAATGTATACTGTCGGGACCCCTGGGTGGCCCAGCGGTTTGGCGCCTGCCTTTGGCTCAGGGCGTGATCCTGGAGACCCGGGATCGAATCTCACCTCGGGCTCCCGGTGTGGAGCTTCTCCCTCTGCCTGTGTCTCTACCTCTCTCTCTCTCTGTGTGACTATCATAAATAAATTAAAAAAAATTAAATAAAAAAATAAATGTATACTGTCTACCCTGTGTACATGCCTTTCCATTTGTCAGAAGTGCTGCTAATATGAAAGGTTAATTTCTTTCCTAATCAAACTTTCATTTTCATTTTCTTTTTTTTTTTTCTTTTTTTTTTTTTTTTAAGATTTTAGTTATTGGGCAGCCCCAGTGGCTCAGCGGTTTGGTGCCTGCCTTCAGCCCAGGGCATGATCCTGGGGACCCGGGATCGAGTCCCACGTCGGGCTCCCTGCATGGAGCCTGTGTCTCTGCCTCTCTCTCTGTGACTTTCATGAATAAATAACTAGGAAGTTGTTACAGTTGGCTCAGAACCGAAGGTCTGCTCTCTTTGTTAACAGTAAGAAGTTTCTTTGTTTTCTAAAGTTGATATTTTTTTCTCCTTCATGTAATCAGAATATTGATGTCATATTTGCTGACATTTATTGATGTCACTCAGCACAAGGCACTGTTCTAGATAGTTTATGTGCACAGCTATTATGACAGTGCGTACTTTTCAGATGAAGAAACTGATACACACATGGTTAAATAATTTGCCCAAGGTCAGCCACAAGGTGGGATGTGATAGAATTTGAACTTAGGCAGAGCTTCAGAGCTCAGTCTTCTGATTTAGTTTGCTCTCTCCTGCCATGAAAGAACTGAAAGAGAATTGAGAAAGAAATCATTTACTTACTGTGATTCAGTTTGCATATGACCTACACTTTGGGAAACCCTGGTTCAGAGTTGGACTTTGAATCTGAATTTTTGTTTTGCGTCTTGCTAGAAATTAGCTTTTAGCAAGGCCTGGATTGTGATCATTCCCAATGCAAAAGTGAAGACTATAACCTTTATTTTGTATGCACCAAGGAGCCTTCAAAGTTTTTGAAGAGGAAGTGACATGACCAGATTTCTTTTAAGAGGATTCTGATAATTATTTGGAGAAGACATTAAGAATAGTTAAGGGGGTATTATATTAAAAGTAAAAATCCTTGATCTTTTTCCTCCTCTGCCCTGATCCCTCTCCCTCAGTCATTCTGTGATTTTACTTCAGAGCAAAAGCAACACTTACCAGAAACAAACACAAAGTGGTTTATAGAGCCTGGATAATATACTTCCTCAAGTGTACACTTTATTCAAGAAAACAAAAAATAATAATAAAAATAAAAAAGAAAACAAGCATGACAGTAATATTCCTGTTTGACTCAGAGTCAACTCTCTTTGTAAAGCTATAAGAAAAAAGGAAGAGAATCAAATGAATATACCAATATGATAAAAGACAAAACATCAACCAGCTTCATTGTGTGCAGACTTTCCAGGACATTGTCCTCTTCTGCTTTTTTGTATCCAGAGGTCATACAAAGCCACTAATAATGGTGCTGATTTTCAATATTTTATCTTGAAGAAAAACTACACCCCAACTAATTAGTTATATCCTGATAAGTTTAATTGGACATGTTTTGAAAACCATTGGGAAACAAATTTTTGTGCATGGAGTTTGTAGTGAGCACAGTTTTTGAAAATTCTGGGTCTTTTCCAGGAAGAAATCAAATGTGTTGAACTTTCAGTCCCTGGCATTGTGATACATGGGGTGTTGTCACCAACTAGCTAATTAGCTCAGCACATTTCAGGAATACCCTGGGACAGAACCTTGAGAGATTTCAACATCACATTGCATTGCTGTGCATTTTGCTAGCACACCACCCAAATAGTCATGAAATTTGTAAGTAATAGTCCATGTGTCATAGATTACAATATGAGAATTATTACTAAGATGCTTTTGAAAGTGTTATTACCCTTTGACCGGAAATAGAACAATCCACTTTTACATTTTCTGGAGTCTAATGACTTGTCTATGGAGAGAGTAGGATGCTTATGATCAGGAAGGGTCAACTAATTATTTTTGTGAACAGTCTCTTTACTAATCTGTATGAGATAACTCACATAGGTCAGATAGTCTTAGACGTCTGTTGATTTTCTGAGAACAAATGAATTCCTTTTTACTATCAAAAATTTCTTGGCTGGGATCCCTGGGTGGCGCAGCGGTTTAGCGCCTGCCTTTGGCCCAGGGCGCGATCCTGGAGACCCGGGATCGAATCCCATGTCGGGCTCCCGGTGCATGGAGCCTGCTTCTCCCTCTGCCTATGTCTCTGCCTCTCTCTCTCTCTCTCTCTGTGACTATCAAAAATAAATAAAAATTTAAAAAAAAAAAAAAAAAAAGCTTTCTTTAAAAAAAAAAAAAATTTCTTGGCCAATGATAACGCATATGAGTTTAAACTGTTTCATATACAGAAAGAGTTAAAATTACTTTCCAAAGGGCTTAGGGTAGCCTAGTTCTACACAGAACAATTAATAGAAGCCTTGTGAGCTGATGATATTTTTCAACCAAGGAAAGCTTACACATTAACAAACTCAATAGTTAACTTGTTTCTGGGCCAAGGTGAAAGCCAGATAGTTGAGAATTTCTAAACTTTCTAAATCCTATTACAAGTTTCAATCTACCTTCTTCTGCTCTTCAAAGCCCACACAATAAGCTGGTAGATCCTGCTAAAAAGATTCTTTACTGACAGCCCACGCTATTTAAGTGGTTAGAGAGGAAAACACCAACCAGAAGTTATTGTGTGCCCACTATGTGCGAGGAGTCACCTAGGGCACTGCACAGCTAGAAACAGTAAGACACAGCTCCTGTCTTCAGGGAGTTTACGGTCTGGCATAACCCTGGAGGTGGGATAAGAACAGACTGAGCTGTGATGTGAGGCAGGATCCTGTACATGGTATAGGGAAAGCAACTCTGAGGTTCACATGAAAAAAAGGCTTAGTTACTTGGCCAGGGAAAATGTGTGTGTGATAGTTTTTGATGGAGTTTTGTTTACCACAGCAAAATACTGGGATCAAAGGTAACCAGTTAAGTATGTTTATATAGTGAAATACTCTGCAGCTATTAAAAAGAATAAGGATGCATCCTGCATACAGTTATGGGAAGATAGTGATATACTGTTAAGTGAGAAAAGCAAAATGTAGAAGAGTGTTTCATATACTACATGCTGTATAAACAGGGAGAAGATGTATATTAATTTTTATCCATATATGCATAAAGAAATGGAAGAATATGTAAAAAAGAGCATTGATTATTTGTAGGGACTGGAAACTAAGCAAGAGGAAGATAAGGAGAGAAGGGAGGAGATTTTTCATTGAGAGTTTTTAAATAGTTTCTAGATTTTTTAACCATGTGAACATTCTCTTATTCAAAAAATTATCAAGAAAAAATTATAGGGGCACCTGGCTGGCTCAGTTTGTAGAGCATACAACTCTTGGTCTCAGCATTGTGAGTTCAAGCCCCACGTTGGGCACTGAGCTTACCTAAAATTTAATAAATAAATAAATAATGAATTAATTATCAATGTCATAGTTTAAATTACAAAGAAAAGAGATATGGTCAGGAAAATCAGGGGACACATCATGAAATAAAATATAAGAAAGCTTGAAGTATATTGGAAAACACTATAGGGAACTAGAAGAAGATTAGAAATGAGAATGTGATATTAGAAATGTAAAGTCAGAAATGAGAAGATGCTGTTTTCTAAATAAGCATGGAAATGATAAAGCAAGTTTTACTTCTAAATTTAAACTGATACTTTATCAACATTTTAAAAATGGTGGCACTCACTGCCACTAAATTGTGTACTTAATAATGCTTAAAATGGTGAATATATTTTGACACAATTAAAAAAAGAGATGGGGGTTTTCTTTATCCAAAAAGTTAAAAAAATTTTTTCTTTAATTTGTTTGGATCTTTTTCAGGTCTCAATGTGGCTTATTCTGTTCCTTGTGATTTTATACTAATTCTGTAATTTAGTATCTTCATTACAAAACAAGCCATTTTTCCAAAGCAAGCACTTTGCAGAAATGAAGTGTAACCTCCCTGGTGGATCCTTAATTGACACTTCAAGAAGCAGTGATGAATCTTGTCTGAGATAATTACTTCTTTTCTTGAGTGCTCTTGGCATTACATTTTGTTGTTTTACAGCTCTGTTGGGGTATAAGTTACATTAAAATTCACCCATTTTTAAATGTAGAGTTGCCTGAGTTCTTGTAAATGTCTAGAGCCATGTACCTGCCACCACAGTCAAGTTTTAGCACATTTCCCTCACCCCCCAAAAATTCCCTCATACTGATTTTTTTTTAAGAATTTTATTTATTCTTGAGAGACGCCCAGAGAGAGGGAGAGGCAGAGACACAGGCAGAGGGAAAAGTAGGCTCCATGCAGGGAGCCTGATGTGGGACTTGATCCCAGGTCTCCAGGATCACGCCCTGGGCCAGAGGCAGCGCTAAACCGCTGAGCCACCCAGGCTTCCCCCTCATACTCATTTATGGTCAATCTTCAGTGACCCAGAAAGCCAGTAATCTACTTTCTGCTACTATTCTGTCTTTTCTAGAGTTTCATATAAGTGGAATCAAATGATACGTAGTCTTTAGATGGATCTGTCAGTGGGTGTTTTTTATTGTTTGTTTTTCTTTTTGGCTCTCAGCAACAATGCTGCTCTGAACATTCATGTAAGGTCTTTGGACATATATTTTCATTTATTTTAGGTAGTTGCCTAGGAAAGAAATTGCTGAGTTGTATGTTAAACATATGTTTTAAGTTTTTCAGAAATTTACCAAACTGTTTTCCTTTTTTTTTTTTTTTTTTTTTAGCCAAACTGTTTTCCAAAGTGTGTACTGTTTTTGCATTCCCACCAACAATGTATATAGGATTCTGGTTGTTTCACATCTGCACTAATAATTACTATTATCAGTGGCATCTTATTGTGTGTAGTGGATTCTATTATGGTTTGCTTTACATTTTTCTAATGAGTAATAATGTTGAGCTTCTTTCATGTGCTCTTTAACTCTTCATATGTCTTTTATGAAATTACCTGTTAGAATCATTTGCCCATTTTTTATTGGTTTATCTTCCTCTTATTGAATTATAAGAGTTCTCTTTTTGGGGGGAGGATTTTATTTATTTCCTCATGAGAGACACAGAGAGAGAAGCAGAGACACAGGCAGAGGGAGAAGTAGTCTCCTCGCAGGGAGCTCGATCCCCAGACCCAGGATCACGGCCTGAGCCAAAGGCAGACGCTCAACTGCTGAGCCACCCAGGTGTCCCTATAAAAGTTCTTTATATATTCTGGATACAAGTTCTTTGTTAGATATTTGTTTTGCAAATATTTTCTTCCAATCTGTGACCTATTTTCATTTTCTTTTTCGTACAATGGAAATCCTCAAGTCCACTTTGTGCCCCCCTGCCACCAAAAGGACAATGTAGCATGTTGGCTAAAACTGGAGCAAAGTGCACTAAAACATTAATTTCCTGAACTCAAGTGTTGTACTAGTCACCTTTTAAAACATAAATTGCTCTTTAGCCATTTGTTCGGTTAACGTTACAGGAAAGACTTGACACACTTTATTCCAAATTTTAAGAGGCGATTTTCAAGAACTTTATTTGGGTATGTTGTCAGACCAGGACTTTCAGAGTTGATGGAAGAGTCTTGTGGGAAAACTTATTTTGATAAATTATTACATATGCAGAAAAACTGATCACACTGACTGGATCTGTCCACACATGGAAAATAAACTGGATTTTCAGGAAAAAAAAAAAAAAGCAAGTTTTCTAATTTTAATGAAGTCCAGTAAGTTCTTTTATTTTATATTTTGTGCTTTTCATGTCTTAGCAAAGAAATCTTTTGGCATTGAATTTTGTATTACGTACACTGAATTTCTGTTTATTTCAGTCAGGCTGTGTTAGTCGACAGGACCATTTACATTTCGGGACAGCTAGGCATGGACCCTTCAAGTGGACAGCTTGTGCCAGGAGGGGTGGCAGAAGAAGCCAAACAAGTAAGTCACCTTCTACATTCGAAGTTCCCTTCTTTGCTTTTTAATACTGAGAGATATTAAGAATCCTCTTGGCTGGTTTTTTCATAGAGATTATCAGATAAATGCTTCTAGAGTTACTTACGGATTGATTTAAGACAGTTTTATGTCAGTAGAAAGTTTGAAATTTGAGGAATCATTTAACAACCAAAAGAAAAGTCTACTTTCCAAGATGATTTCAAACATGAATTATTAGATACTCACTAAACTGTGGTAATCATTTTACAGTATATAAGTATTATCAAATCATGGTATATACCTAAACCTGACATAATAATCTATGTCACCTCAATAAAATTCCTTAATTCTCTAAATTATTCCTCAATAAACCTGACTAAAAAAGTAAAAAAGAAAAAAAAAAGGTAATTTAGTTGATGAAGATATTTCCTTACAATGACACTCTAGTCCCTCTTTAATATTTTACATTGACATGATTATTATGTGGTATTCAATGCAAATAAAACTGACACGCAGTCTGGAAATAAAGAAGTGAGATTTCAAAAAAATAAAACTACTTAACTCTCAATAAAATTAATGAAATCATATAGCATCTTGCAACTTTTACATGGATTGGAAAATTTCTTATCAGAGCCACTGACCCTTAAGAAAAACACCACAAAACTAATATTCAATATTTGATAGTAAGAACTATCAAAGATTATGTGTAGTATGTTTTTTTAAAATAAGAATGGAGAGTATAATTCTAATCTAATAAATAGAATTAAATTATAATTTCATGCATTCATTGAGACATTTGTATTATCCAAAGACAGAAAACAACCTAAACGGTCCATCCATAAGGAACTAGTGAAATAAATCATGCTAGGGCCATATAATTGAATTAATGCAGAAAAAAATCCCCAATTTTTATTTTACCTAAAAATAAAAATATCAAATATTATAATGTGACCAGTAGAGAGTAATAATGAATTGTCAAAATAGTACGTTAAGGAATGAGTGAAAAACCTCTGTTTTTCCAAAGGCCAGAGTGTCAAGCATATACCTCCTTTACTATTTTTTGAGAAAAAGATAAAAGTACTATAAAATCAATTATTGCTTTAAAAGAAAACATGGTTTAATGCTCACTAGGTCATACTTATCCTCCAAGTAATAGTTAGGAACTCCAGGAGCTTTTTCTGTTTCAGCTGAGGGGATGTCAGCTAAGAACTTCACACACTCTAGCACTGATGAAGAAACTTCAATCCAGTTTTTTCACTCACAAAAGGAGACAAGGTCTCACTATATTTCAGAAATATTCATTTCCATTAAATGAAAGCCAAGAAGCAATTCACTTGCATAGAGGTAGCCTAGAAAGAGTAGAATTTCCTAGAAAGGGAGAATTTTTCTGCAACATAAGATATTCAAATGGGTATTAGCAAAAATTGTTGAATGGAATAAAATTAAAGCTTTAATAGAACATTGGTGCCTTAGGCCTTTCTTGCCTTGCTTCATAGGCTCTTACAAACATGGGTGAAATTCTGAAAGCTGCGGGCTGTGACTTCACTAATGGTGAGCAACTTGATATTCCTTCACATTTCCATTTGGTATTTGTGTGGTCTTTTTGAAGAACAGAGAGCATCCAGTAATATATCACGCCATATCTTCATTGCTTTTTTTTTTTTTTTTTTTTATCTTCATTGCTTTTGAAAGTTGTTTTAATTTCAGTCCCATTTGAATCAAAACAGTCCTAGAACCATATGTTTTTCTTTTTTTTAAAAATAAATTAATTTTTTATTGGTGTTCAATTTACCAATATACAGAATAACACCCAGTGCTCATCCCGTCAAGTGTCCCCCTCAGTGCCCATCACCCATTCACCCCCACTCCCCGCCCCCCTCCCCTTCCACCACCCCTAGTTCATTTCCCCGAGTTAGGAGTCTTTTTCTTCTCCCTTCTCTTATATTCCCTTTCACTGTTATTTATATTCCCCAAATGAATGAGAACATACACTGTTTGTCCTTCTCCGATTGACTTACTTCACTCAGCATAATACCCTCCAGTTCCATCCACGTCGAAGCAAATGGTGGGTATTTGTCCTTTCTAATGGCTGAGTAATATTCCATTGTATACATAGACCACATCTTCTTTATCCATTCATCTTTCGATGGACACCGAGGCTCCTTCCACAGTTTGGCTATTGTGGACATTGCTGCTAGAAACATCGGGGTGCAGGTGTCCCGGTGTTTCATTGCATCTGAATCTTTGGGGTAAATCCCCAACAGTGCAACTGCTGGGTCGTAGGGCAGGTCTATTTTTAACTCTTTGAGGAACCTCCACACAGTTTTCCAGAGTGGCTGCACCAGTTCACATTCCCACCAACAGTGCAAGAGGGTTCCCTTTTCTCTGCATCCTCTCCAACATTTGTGGTTTCCTGCCTTGTTAATTTTCCCCATTCTCACTGGTGTGAGGTGGTATCTCATTGTGGTTTAGAGCAGGACCCCAGGAGGGCGGGGATGCCCTCGGGCTCCCTGGGACACTAGCAGACACCTGCGCCCCGGGGAGAGTGCACCGAGCTCCCTAAGGGCTGCAGCGCACACGGTGGGACCAGGAGCAGCTCGGAGGGGCTTGGGCGGCGGCTCCGCGGAGAGGCGGCTATGCGGCTGGGAGCACGAATCCATATGTTTTTCTAAGTAATATTTTGGGTGAGACCAAACAGCTAAAACTAATAATGTATGTATCTTCTAGTGGTAAAAACAACTGTTTTGCTGGCTGACATAAATGACTTCAACACTGTCAATGAAGTCTACAAACAGTGTAAGTAATTTGGCTTTATTACTGTATTCAATTTTAACAAGAAATTAATCTATTAACCTATTGAGTGTCCATTATGAATTAAGAGTGATAGGAGATGCTAAAGAAATGACCATAGAATCTGTCCTAAAAGGGTAGTCTGATTGAGAACATAACAATGTGTCCCCTTGAAAAAGATCCAAAACATTTCTATGGCACTCCCTAGAATAATATACTACAACCCTACGAATTCATTTTCTAAATGAATTTCTAGAATGAAATTAAAGCCTAATATTATTACTCTTCCCAGGTTTTCTAAGCCCTCCTAATAATTTTTTTAACACATAGATTATATTTTTTACTGCTATGATACGGCTTTGCCATCTCCGTTCAGGCTCTCAGGATCATTAGCTGGGTTAATTAACATTTTTTATGCCTTGGTTTCCTCACATGCAAAATAGAGATAAAGCTCTATAGGGCCGTTGGAGTGTTTAAATTGAGTGGTATGAACTTACTGAGTTCATACTACAATAAGTATTACTTTAAAAATAAAACCCCATTCGTATCAAACAAGATCAAAGTCTCAAAGCATGTGAGTATTTTCTTTTTCTCCAGAAGGCTAAGACATTTTTAAAAGTATTTGATATCATAGGAATCCTATGGCAAAATATTTTTCAAATAAATATAAGCTTCTTTTTTTCAGTGTTGCTTATATCTAAGAACAGACAGACCTATGAAACACTTATCAGAGTCTTTTTTTTTTTTTAAGATTTTATTTATTCATTCATGAGAGAGACAGAGAGGCAGAGACATAGGCAGAAAGAGAAGCAGGCTCCATGCAGGGAGCCTGATGTGGGATTTGATCCCGGGACTCTAAGATCACACTCTGGGCCAAAGGCAGGCGCTAAACCACTGAGCCACCCAGGGATCCCCCACTTATCAGAGTCTTGATTGTGCAGTCACAATACAGTATCTGAAAACTAAAATGAAATTCTTTTAAATTTAGATTTCAAAAGTAGTTTTCCTGCAAGAGCTGCTTACCAGGTTGCTGCTTTGCCCAAAGTAAGTATAATTAAAAATGATTAATATGTACAATTTTACATTTCTACATTGTTTTCTGAGTATAACAAGTTAAGCACTTTGGCAGGAAATTTTTTAAAGGAAGAAGAAGAAATCATCTCTTCTTTCCAGAATCTTAAAGACTAAAAGGAAATACCTAATATATGCGTGGCGGAGGTGAGAGGACTAAGAAACTTAAGAAATTTTTAAAATTTGTCTTTAAAAAATCAAGAAAATTAAGGGATCCCTGGGTGGCTCAGCAGTTTAGCACCTGCTTTTGGCCCAGGGCATGATCCTGGAGTCCTGGGATCAAGTCCCACATCGGGCTCCCTGCATGGAGCCTGCTTCTCCCTCTGCCTGCTTCTCCCTCTGCCTGCTTCTCCTTCTGCCTGTGTCTCTGCCTCTCTCTCTCTCTCTCTCTCTTTTTGTGTCTATCATGAATAAATAAATAAAATCTTTAAAAAAAAATCAAGAAAATTAGAAATCAAGACCACACATTAACACAACAGAATCAGAGGGACTTAAATTGTAAGAAAAAGTAAAATAGCTGGATTGTTTTCACATACTTAGAGACTATACATTGAGCCAGGGTAGTGAGCTCTGTAATAAAGAATTTCAGGTGTGTAATGAAATATCCAGCCCTTCCATTAGGAAAATCATCTCAAAACCAGTGGCCCACATATTTTCTCACCATTGTTATTGTGGTATTCGAATCTGTTTAGAAGCTCCTAGCAGCCCAATATTCCTGCCTATAAAAAAGCAGCCTACTGACTTCCACTTGTAATCATCTTCTAAAGAAAATTTATCTTCTCTCAGTGGTATGCTTATTGTTTTAATCAGTTGTTACTTGGAATGGTCAGTATCCTCAAACTTAACTAAGGTATCAGGTGTAGTGAAGGAGCTCTGAACTTGGAATCACAAGAAATGAGCTTGAACCTCTGCCATTAATCATCGTGTCCTGGGACACGTTAAAATAACGTCTCCAAGCTTCCATTAATGGTTCTCGGGATCGAGGAGAGAACACTGTCTAATGGAGCTACTGGGAGAATCCTGTGAGCTAATGCACATGAACACGTCTGGCTTGGGAGCCTGGCCTGTCATGGGTTCTCAGTGAATGCTTCCCTATCCTTCCCTTCTTTGAAAAATTTAATGTTAACAATGCTGTGTTGCAATCAGTTATGTATATTTTTAGTAAGTATTATAGAGCTCTCTTAATCCATAAAAAATTACCTAACCATTGCTTGATTATGGTCCTTGCAGGGAGGCCGTGTGGAGATTGAAGCAGTGGCTGTCCTAGGACCTCTCACCACAGCATCGCTATAAGTGGGCCCAGTGTTATTTAGTCTGGAATCATAACAATGTTTTTAAGTTTACATCTTAATTTTTACCGTTGATGTTGGAAAGTGTATGATTGGCTAAAACATTTGAGGTCATTATGGAAATAGCCATAAAATAAGGGGAATTAAGCATGAATTGGAGATTAGATGACAACTCCAATTACTGGCGCCATAAATCATACACACACATACTCATGGTACTAGACGTCGGAAAAGAGATGCTCATTACATACGCAAATAAATGAAAGTAGAGGGAAATAAATCCTGCAAGAGAGGAATTACCATTCCTAATAAATAATTAAGAGCACACATAATTCAGTTAAATCCTATTAATTTAATGATGTGAAATAATTAGTCCTCACATCAGCTATATAATTCTGCTTTTACTTGAATAAAATTAAAGTACTGAAATTTGAATCGTAGAGATAAAGGAGAATAAAGTGGATCACAATTTTAATAGATAGTATTTTTCTAATGGAAATAAAATAGACATGCAGATTTTCCTTGGTGTGGTTCTGTTCACTTATTTTTTAACAGTTTATACATTAAAGCATATTACCTAATGGTGGGGGGAAACCATGAAGTTAAAACTCCGAAGTATTTTTTTTTCTCAAAACTTAATTCTGACTTTGTACATTTTTTAAAATATTTTTTAAAGATTTTTTAAAATTTATTCATGAGAGACACAGAGAGAGAGAGAGAGAGAGAGAGAGGCAGAGACACAGGCAGAGGGAGAAGCAGGCTCCATGCAAGGAGCTTGATATGGGACTTGATCCCGGGTCTCCAGGATCACATCTTAAGCTGCAGGTGGCACTAAACCACTGCACCACCGGGGCTGCCCTGACTTTGTACATTTTTACACTATTGTAATCAGGCTACGTAAAATCATTTTGTATTTGATCTTTAAAGCCTTTCAATTTAGACAACTACTACATGAATACTTCCTTGATATATAGAATAAATACAAATACAAGTACACAGATTAAAGAGTATAAGGGCACCTGGGTGGCTCAGCCGGTTAAGCCTCTTTGCCTTTGGCCCAGGTCATGATCTCACAGTCCTGGGATGGAGCCAAGCAAGGGTCAGGTTCCCTACCCAGTGGGGAGTCTGCTTCTCTCTCTCTGCCTGCTGCTCCCCTTGCTTGTACAGTCATTCTCTCTCTCTTTCTCTTTCTGACAAATAATTTTTTTAAAAAAGTAGAAGTACCGGATCCCTGGGTGGCTCAGCGGTTTAGCACTTGCCTTTGGCCCAGGGTGTGATCCTGGAGTCCCGGGATCGAGTCCCATGTCGGGCTCCCTGCATGGAGTCTGCGTCTCCCTCTACCTGTGTCTCTGCCTCTCTCTCTGTGTGTCTCTCATAAATTAATAAATAAAATCTCTAAAAAAAAAAAAAGTAGAAGTACCCTCCCCTTAGTCTCCATTCCTCTTACGTCGCCAAAGAGAACCACTGCTAAGAATTTGAGTATTACCAGCAGACAGTTTTCTATTCTTTACATAGTTGATCATCCAGCTTGGTTTCAGCTTATTTACATAAATGGAATTTTATATATTATTCTACAGATAGCTATCTTTTGTGGGTTTTTTTTTTTAAGATTTTTATTTATTAATGAGAGACACAGGCAGAGGAGAAGCAGGCTTCATGCAGGGAGCCTGATGTGGGGCTCCATCCCAGGTCTCCAGGATCACACCCTGGGCTGAGGGCAGGCACTAAACTGCTGAGCCACCCAGGCTGCCCTATCTTCTGTCTTAAAGATCTTCCATATACAGACACATAGGCCTACCTCATTTTTAAAACTGTTGCAGAGTATCCTTCTGTGAGAATGTGCAGTTGGGTGACTTAACCACTCCTCCAAACAATTCAGTGATTTTTCAAGAGTATTGTATTACAGCGGTGCTGCTATAACATATACCCACATATCATTCTTGGATATACAAAAGCTTGTTCAAGAGAGCATCAAGCTTGTTCTAACATTACTAGCATCCCACTTTTATTTGTTTATTTTTTTAGCATCCCACTTTTATAAAGACCATTTGGTGACCCACTTCTGAGATACTTTCACAAATGTTTCAGCTTGTTGTAGAAATATCATATTGATTTGGAAAGCTCAGTCAACCAAAATATGATAATAGAGGCTGTTAAGACAACAGATTTTAGAGCACTGACTTTGGAGTAACTCCAGTGAGGTTTGAGGCCCACATCTACCACTTCTTAGCTCTATGACCTTCAGTTAGTTATTTAACTTCCTTAAAGCGTAGTTTCCTTAGAGATAATAATCGTACCTCCTCAAAGGGATGTCCTAAGGATGAAATAAAATAATGTATATGAAAACTACTTTGCAGAGGTTAGCATAGAGCAAGGACTCAAAAAGAACTACCTCTTTTCAGCGGTATTTGGTAATTATTGCTCGTATGGAATAATGTGCTAGGTAAAAAAGTTTCTGCTATTTAGATAACTAAACAAAAGTTTGACAACTCTTCAAGTAGGCAAAGCTAGGGAGTATAGGACTGTGAATTGCTAAAACAAGATCAGGCACTGGAAATTATTTTAGGCATTTTTATATGAAGCAGTATAGTATAGTGGTTAAGGGCATGGACTCTAGAACCAGACTACCTGAGTTCAAATCTTGTTCTACTACTTCTAAGCTTTATAACATTGGGCAAGTTATTTAAGCTCTCTGTTCTGTTCCTCCTGTAAAATGGGGATAGTAGTAGTACCTACCTTATAAAGTTGTAAGGATTAAATTTCTATGTATAAAGCATTTAGAATAATGCTTGGCATGTAGCTGTGATGATGATAGTCACAGAAGCCTTTCCATTATTTGATAATAAGAAGAAATTAGCTGTCAGACCATAAAAAAACATGAACCTTCAATGCATGTTGCTAAGTGAAAGAAGCCAGTCTGAAGAGGCCACACAAAGCATGATCCCAACTCCATGACATTCTGGAAAAGGCAAAACTATAGTGAAAGTAAAAAAAAGAATAGAACAGTGGACCTCTTCTGTGGGATATAGCATGGAGGATGTATGTCATTATACATTTGTCAAAAATCATAGAATATACAACACAAAGAGTAATCCTCAAAGTAAACAAGAGATTTTGGTTAATAGTATGTATCAGTATCAGTTCATCAGTTGTAACAAATGTACCACACTAATGAAAGATCTTAATAATCAGGGAAACTGTGTGCTCTGGGGAGAGGGAGTATGTATGGGTACTCTCTGTACACAAAAATCCTCTAGAAAAAAACTTTCCAATGTTTTAAGGACTGTAGCAATGCAATCTGTGGTAGAGTGTTAAATTGAAAGGCTCCCGTTCGGTTAAAATTATTGCTCATAGGGATCCCTGGGTGGCGCAGCGGTTTGGCGCCTGCCTTTGGCCCAGGGCGCGATCCTGGAGACCCGGGATCAAATCCCACATCAGGCTCCCGGTGCATGGAGCCTGCTTCTCCCTCTGCCTGTGTCTCTGCCTCTCTCTCTTTCTCTCTGTATGACTATCATAAATAAATAAAATAAAAAATTTAAAAAAAAAATTATTGCTCATAGTTAAATGGCATCTCCTAAAAATATGAAGACAGGTAAATCAGCAAGGGACAAACTCCACCACCCATCCTGAAATGTTCTGGGAAAAATGTTGACAAGTGATGAAATTTGTCTAGGATGACACCTGAATTTCAGTTACCCATCAAAACCATATTGTATGTATCAGTGAGATTATATAATTTTTATGCATGGTTTAGATAAATAATAAAATTAATACCAAATCCAGCTGAAGAAAAGAATACTGCCAATATTTTCGGGGTCCTATATAAGCCAATGGAAGTCCTATTATCACTTCCCCCAAAGAGAACTGCAGTCCTAAATTTTATGTTAATCATCCTTTTGCTTTATAGTTTTACCACATAGAAGTTAGGCATAAAAATGATCATTTAATTTTGCCTGATTTTGAATTTTACATTAATAAAACACTGAATGTATTTTCAGTGTTTTTTCACTGAATATTATGGGTAATTTTTTTTTTTAAGATTTTATTTATTTATTCATGAGGGACATGAATAGCTTTTTCACTCAATATTATGGGTAATTTTTTTTTTAAGATTTTATTTATTTATTCATGAGGGACACAGAGAGAGAGGCAGAGACACAGGCAGAGGGAAAAGCAGGCTCCCCAGCAGGGAGCCTGATGCGAGACTCAATCCCAGGATCCCAGGATCACTCCCTGAGCCAAAGGCAGACACTCAACTGCTGAGCCACCTAGGTGTCCCTGGGTAAAAATTTTTTAAACATCTTTTAATACTGACTAGATACAAAGGAATATTGACCACGCATGTTCCTACCACACAGTTTGAAAAAAAGAACACCCCTATTGTGGTAGACCTGATGTGTTGGTCCAATCCTGTCCGCTTCCTATACATCTCAGGAAACCAATATCACTTCCTTTTGTATATGTTTGAGTCATTAAGCAAAATATTATTTTTGTTTCCAAGTTTCTGAGGTAAAACAAAAGTGAAATCATTCCCATTGTTTTGTTTTTTCAAGGAATATCTTTAACATTTCACTGTTGAGTGTGATGCTATAGGGTTTTTAATATATTCCCTTTATGAGATCAAGAAGGTTTCCTTTTAGCCCTACTTTGGTAAAAGTCCTTTCTTCCCTTCCTTTTCTGAATATTTAATAAGCCAGATATTGTCATGATTGCTGTCAATTTTGAAATAAAGAGCCTAAAATTCTTGCCCTCGAGTAGCTTAACTTCTAGTGAACAGACAATAAGAAAACTGGTAAATTATATATTAGGCAAATTCCCAGTGACAGAATGCGTAGAGGTCCAGGGGTTGGGTGGAGGGCAGTGGGGAGCTATTGCTTCATGGGTACAGAGTTCCTGCTGTGAGTGATGAAAGAGTTTTGGAAATATGGTGATAGTTACATAATATTGTGAATGTCTTTAATCCACTAGATTATACACTTAAGAATAGTTAAAATGGGGAATTTTGTTATGCATGTTTTACCACAATTTTTTTAAAGTTAAAAAAAAATTATGTTAGATTGTAAAGAGCTATGGGGGAAAGCAAAGCAAAGGGAGTTGGAGTTTGTATGGAGAATTACAAGTTTAAAAAGGTCCACGGGAAGGGAAGGACTCATTGAGGTGATACGAGTTCAAAATAGTTGTTGAAACGTACTGAATTTTCTCTATCTATGACATCATCCTATGCTTGTTCCTATTCACCTTTCTAATATGGTCAAATACAGCTAGTTAATTTTTTATAATGTAGAACCAGCCTCTCACTCCTAGAATAAATTCAACTTGGTCAATATGTGTTTATATGTACACAAACATACATTTATAATGTATATATTTTATACCCTCAAATTTAGAGTGATGTATTTTGTTTAAGATCTTTACATTTATGTTTATCTGTGAGACTGGCTTTTCCCTCCTGTGAAAGAGTTTATGGTTGTACATATCTATCCTTGAATATTTGTTAGAATTAACCTGTAAAACTGGGCTTGGTGGTTGTCTTTGGGGGAAAATTGTAAACTGATTCCATTTATTTCATGGTAACAGGAATGTTCAGATTTTCTAGTTTTTCCTTCAGTCAGTTTTGGTCATTTACATTGTGTGAATTTTCACTCTCCATCTAAATTTTTACATTCATAGGCATCTTTTCAATCTCTTGTATCTGTGCCCCCTTTTCATCTAATGTGGTTTATTTGGGCTTCTGAGTTTTTTAAATTAGTCTTGCCCAGAAGCTTATCAATTTTACTACTCTTTGTACAGAATTGCTTTGGGGCTCTGTTGATCTTTTCTATCTTTTTTTTTTTTTTAAGATTTTATTTATTTATTCATGAGAGACACACAGAGAGAGAGGCAGAGACACAGGCAGAGGGAGAAACAGGCTCCATGCAGGGAGCCCGACGTGGGACTTGATCCTGAGACCCCAGGATCATGCCCCTGGCCGAAGGCAGACACTAAACCACTGAGCCGCCCAGGGATCCCCGTATCTTTTCATTATAATTACGTACTGCTGTTATATTTAATATTTTCTCGGGGCGCCTGAGTGGCTCAGTGGTTAAGCGTCTGCCTTCGGCTCAGAGCATGATCCCAGGATCCAGGATCAAGTCCCACATCGGGCTCCTTGCAGGGAGCCTGCTTCTCCCTCTGCCTATGTCTCTGCCTCTCTCTCCGTGTGTCTTTCATGAATAAATAAATGAACTCTTTAAAAAGAAAAAAAAAATTTTCTCCAGCTCATTTATAAAACACCGCTTTGTACTTTTTTATAGTTTTTTTTTTTTTTTTTAAGATTTTATTTTTTAGAGAGAGAGAAAAGGAGCAGGGAGAGGGACAGAGAGAGAGGAAGAAGCAGACTCCTTGTTAAGCAGGGAGCCCTATTCAGGACTCTATCCTGAGATAGAGTTTCTCTGTCTCTCTGCCTCTCTCTGTGTGTCTCTCATGAATAAATAAATAAAATCTTTAAAAAACCCTCTTATTTGTAATGACAGAAACCCAACTCAAACTAGTATAAGTGGAAAAAGGAGAAATTCATAGGCTTGTGTAGCAAAGAAGTCCAGAGTGCAGCTGGCTTTATTTACACATTTGCACTCCAGACACTTCCTAGCTTCACTTCTCTCAGGGGAAGTAGCTACAGGCCCAAACAAACAGACACCTCAAGTCCTAACCCCAGCACTAAGACATTTTCTGGCCTCTCTGGCAGAAGCTTCCCAGAGAAGGCTCTGATTGGTGCAGCTCAGTTTAGGGGCACATTCTTTTTTTTTTTTTTTTTAAGATTTTATTTATTTATTCATGAGAGACACAGAGAGAGGCAGAGACACAGGCAGAGGGAGAAGCAGGCTCCCTGCAGGGAACCCAATGCTGGACTTGATCCCTGGACCCCAGTATCCCGCCCTGAGCCGAAGGCAGACACTCAGTGCTGAGCCACCCAGGTGCCCCTATAGGGGCACATTCTTAAACCAGTCACTGTAGCCAGGAAATTAGACAGTGAGGCCAAGCTGGGTCTATGGGACAGTTATAAATAGGTCATGGCTTCAGATTCAAACCCTAGAATAAAAGAGCCAGAAATAAAATGCTGGTACCCAAGTTAATCAACTTGTTAGTGGCTGGGTTGGGATGTTGTCTTTCCACACTGAAGGAGAATCACTGGATTTTGTGAAAAGAACATTTGTTTCATGTTAATCTTTCATACATACAGAAATAGCAATCTCTTTGAAATGTGTTATCACTAAATGATCATAAGATGTCTCAAAGGAGTCACCCATCTTTCCCTGCTATTGTCAGATTCCTTACCTTTCACAGAGGGTGTAATTTAAAGAATACTTTTTTTACTGAAGGACACAGTGAGGCAAAAGTGATTTTGTATGTTTTTGTAATAAAAATTCAGATAGAAAATATGCCACAAAAAACTTTCACTTTATTTCTAATCACATTCAATCAAAATTGTAAATATCAAACAAGCAGTACAAAATAATTCTATGAAAATTTTGACCATATTTTCCTCTACAGCCAATTAGATTCAGTTCTGAGGAAATTATCAAGATTATACAAGAATAAAGAGCTTTGGTCATCAACAAATATTTCCCGATTGCCAGACTTATACTAGGCTCAGTAGGTATCTTCTCTATCCACTAAAGAGCTTACAGTCTTTTCTCTAACATTTGGTTAGCAGTTACTATTAAAAGTAATTCCAGATAAAATATTAAGTTTTAGTGTTTTTCCCTAAGATAATAAAAAAATTATTTGTTATAAATCGTGGTCAGTTAACAGCTAATATACTTGGGCATAGCTTTT
The DNA here is from genome assembly GCF_018345385.1 of Vulpes lagopus. NCBI lineage: Eukaryota > Metazoa > Chordata > Mammalia > Carnivora > Canidae > Vulpes > Vulpes lagopus. Next base: position 38,129,246 of record NC_054832.1, read on the forward strand.
CTCCCTATAGCATTAATCAGTAGTTACTAACATAGCAAGTATTACTGGAACACTCTCTAAAAACTATTATTCCCCTGTAGGGTCCAATGAGGAAAATCCAGAAATGTTGCACTCGGCCATTCAATAAAGTTCTATTAATAGTTGAGCTTTGGCTAACTTTGTATTGTAACACTAAAAGGAAAAAGAAGAATCCCTCATATATACATCAGCATGATTTTTTATGGATTCAGTTATGTGTCACGTTTAGATTTCATCTTTTAAAGTTTATATTTTCTGGTTTCTGCCATGAACATGTGTTCATTTCGTAAAGAAAAAAGTGATTATTTTAATAATAAATCCTTCCTTGCAATTATCACCTAATTAGTCATTGTGTCACATTCAAGTACATAGACAATACCAGTATTATTTTTACTAAAAACACTTTTTTTTTTTAAAGATTTTATTTATCCATGAGAGACACAGAGAGAGAGGCAGAGACACAGGGAGATGGAGGAGAAGCAGGCTCCCTGCAGGGAGCCTGATATGGGACTCGATCTTGGGACTCTGGGGTCACTCCCTGACCTGAAGGCAGATGCTCAACCACTGAGCCACCCAGGCGTTCCTAAAAACACTTTTTTTAAACAAAACTCTAATATCCACAAAATATGAAGCAATCTGTACTGATCTACTAAATAACTACTATCTGTGGTTGAAATTAACTGTTAGTCTCTCCCCTCCTGAACTGCTGGGAGTGTGGTGATATTCAGAAAAGTCACCTTGTGACTTGTGACAGTATGGTCCTTCCTGACTTCCTACTGGGTTCTAGGGCTGACGCCCCTCCCAACCCAAAGCTCCTCTCCCAACAGTACAGCTGCTATAGAAAGCCTCTATTCTTGTCCTTGAATATATTTTTTTAAATGTTTGGAATCAGGGTTGCATAAATCAATTCAACATAATATGCATTACTTTTTTCATAAATTTATATCATGATATATAAATAGCATGAATGCTATTTTGCTATAGTTACTTTTATTTATTTATTTTTTAAAGATTTTATTTATTTATTCACGAGAGACACACAGAGAGAGAGAGAGAGGCAGAGACACAGGTAGAGGGAGGGAGAAGCAGGCTCCATGCAGGGAGCCTGATGTGGGACTCTATCCCGGGACTCCAGGATCACACCCTGGGCCAAAGGCAAGTGCTAAACCGCTGAGCCACCTGGGCTGCCCATACTTTTATTAGGAAACATTTGAGAACTGTCTATGTTCTACAAGAAAAAAATGAGGCAGATTTCAAACCAAAGTTAGTATCCATATGTTTGTCAATTATACTTCAATTTTAAAAAATTGGTATCCCTAACTGGTTTCTCAGAACTCCTTTTCTGCAAACTGGTGAGGCTCGCTGTCCCTAGTAGTGGGTAGTAGTATGTTTATTCATGTTATATAGCATGTTATTAAACTGAATGGGCGCCCTTCTTCCACCTTCAAACGTTATTAAAGCCTGACTTTAATGTCTGGAGACTTCTTTCATTAGCCACAGAAATAATGATACGGGGTGAGCTTGCAATATCTCATATACTGCCCAGTAAATCTGCTGAGTGGTATTACTGAAATAAAGCTAATGGCCTCCAATTTGATTCTACACGGATTAGTAATGCCAGGGAGGAGTTCCCTAGTTTTTGTTGATAGTAACAACTGAAAAGAGAAACTCCATCCCTGTGAGTTGCTCTCTAGGATTACACTGATTGTGTTTCTGTAATTAAAACCTTGCAAGTATAACCCAATGCTCATTAACTTTATAAACTCTGAGGAAGAAAGGAGCTGACAAAGTTTTAGTTTTAGATTGTTATCTTGTGAGCAAATGCTTTCAACTTTTCAGATGCAGCCGTGCCCTGCTATTTAGCCCTGCTATTTAGTGTGGGGAGAGAAAAAGAAAAGCATATCATTCCTCCCTTTACCTTACAAATGTGGGTTAGCTAATGAATGGCTTTATGATGTTCACATTTCGGGCATTTGTGAAACAATTCACAAGTGGTTACCAAATCATCATTATAAAAATGAGATGTTTGTAACTTAGGTGCTCTAACAAGATTTTGTAGTTTCCTAAAGAGCACAGATGTAAATCCTATCAAGGTTATTCAGCCATAACTATATAATACTCTTGGATTAGTTAAACATGGAAAAAACATTTTCCTTTTAAAGCCATTTTTATTTTTAATTCAAGGCCAAATGGAGAACAAAGCATTTGTTAAAAGGGACGTGGGTGTTTTGACTGTTCCAAGTAGTTAGGAGCTTTTATTCCAAAGTCGAAATGGAAAAGGCACTAAAGTCACAGGTTGACCACATATTCCTACCCTGTGGGTTCCCCACAGCACTTCTGGCCAAGAATTCTGACATCAGACTGGGAATTTCCTAGCTTTGCAACTGGCACCCTCTGTTGGTAAACACTCCATACCGGGATTGCTAGCAGGCAAACCATTTGTCCTCCATTACCCCTTCCACTTATTTGTGGAAAATGCTGAAATTATCTTAGTAGACCACAAAAGGGGCTACAATCCTATATAGCACCCCAGGATGAGAGAATCCAGTCCTGATGATAGTTTCTCTATGAATTCCTTACGAACAGCTCAATCCTTTTGTCCAACTTCTATGGGGTTTTTTTGTATATTTTTACTATTGGAGTTTGATTTGCCAACATATAGTATAACACCCAGTGCTCATCCCATCAAGTTGCCACCTCAGTGCCCGTCACCCAGTCACTTCTATGTTTTGAATCTGGAGCAAAACTGATAATTTCTTCTCAGAGTCTGAGCACTTTGAAGCAGAATCCACTTGGCTAAGCTGTCCATCAGTCTTAGGCAAAAGAGAAAAATTCTAACATAGGGAAGGATAGATTGTGGTTTTTATATGCACTTTTTACAACACAGGGCTATGTAAATTCTCATTTGTGTTTTAAAATGTGGATATGTAAATATACACTTACGTTGTAGCATATGCATATAGCATAGCATATATACTACCTTCTTGTAGAAACATATGAAGAAACCTAATTATCCTTTCATAGAAAGTCTAAAAGAGGGATCCCTGGGTGGCGCAGCGGTTTGGCGCCTGCCTTTGGCCCAGGGCGCGATCCTGGAGACCCGGGATCGAATCCCACATCGGGCTCCCAGTGCATGGAGCTTGCTTCTCCCTCCGCCTGTGTCTCTGCCTCTCTCTCTCTCTCTGTGACTATCATAAATAAATAAAAAATTAAAAAAAAAAAAAAAGAAAGTCTAAAAGATATGGGAGGGAGAACTTTACTGCCCGTTTTATACCTTTCTGTATTATTTGAGTTTTACTACAGGCGCTTATTACTTTAATTTTATTTTTTTAAAAAAATCCTTATTTAGATGAAATATTTCAATTCTAGGATACTCAAATATTATGGAACTTTTAATTTACAGGTTTTAATTAAAAAATTACTAGTATTATCTAAAAGAATAAGAACAGTTTCTAAAAATGTCTTAGTAACCACATTAAAGGCCAAAGTATAAAAAGTACCAGAAATTTATACAAATTTCCAAAATCCAAGAATAAATAACCTAGTAATTAATGGAAAATAATAAGATTAACAAACAACTTGAAAACTTATATTGCCACTATATAATGCTTTGGGAAAGAGTTGTTTCAAGAATCAGTTCTAAAGAAATTTCTTTAACACATGCTACGGATTAAAAAAAGATAATCTACACAATAGAGAATGGATCTTTATTAAGTAAATGAATCCTACTATTTCAGTACTTGATACAAAGTACAATTCCACCTTTTAAGGTGATTTTCATATTTTACACTCAGCTCTATCATTTTCTAGTTACTAGATATCTGTATAAAAATACCTTTTGTTCAGGAAAAACACCTTTGGGTTACAAAAGGCAGCTTGAAAGATATATCAATTCTGATTTATGTAACTTTCTGACCAAAAAATAGTGCTGTTTTCAGAACTAAACAAGATATATAGCTTGTTACTGAGCTTGAGCAGCACTCGTGAAAATGTGCTACACAAACTGAGATTTTAAATATATTCTTTTTAAATGAATTATAAATAAATGCGAACCCTTGGTATTTACTATTCATTGATTGATTTGACAAATATTTATCAAGCACCTATCATATTCTACTAAAGGAGCTAAATGCCTGAATTAGAGATACATAAAATAGTCCTTGCTCTCAATAAAATCACAGTCCAGCCACTCTGCAGAAAAGAGGATGTCATCTACTCAAGTACCTCCTTTTGTTGTCTACTTCAGCTCTTTAATCAGAATAAAGATGATAATTCTTCCCTGAATCCTATATCCTTGAAATTAATTATAGGTCATCTTATTAGTCATTTTAATATAAAAGCTAAAGTAAAAGATTCTAGTTAATTCAACTGAGCAGTTACCTTAAAAATATATATTTACATTTAAGAAAAAGAAACCAAGTGTTTCCAGACTAGAATTCTGTCCTGATATTCATAAACACCAGGCACTCAATGGTAGACAAGATTGCTATCATTACTATTCATGTATAATCTTTTACCAAAATCTCTTGGCAATTTTGGAAGAATTCTTGAAAAGCAACTTTCAATGTACATCATTTTAACATTAATAAAATATTATAAATGGTTTTTAAATTCTAATTTCTTAACTCCTTTCTACCTCTAAAGCCTAACATTAAACTATAGTAATCTGAAATAACAAAAAACAAACAAACAAAAAGACCCAAAATAAAAACTTCTCATAGGCAACTAATCTAGGTGTTTTGTTTGTTTTTTAGAGAGAGAGAGAAAGTTCACAGAGCACATGCAAGGGCCAGCTAGGTGGGCTACAGGCAGGCAGAGTGAGAGGGAGAAAGAGAATCTTAAGCAGACTCCAAGCTCAGTGAGAAGCTCCATGCAAGACTCGATCTCACGATCCTGAGATCATAACCTGAGCCAAAAATCAAGACTGGGACGCTTAACTGACTGAGCCACCTGGGTGCCCCACTAATCTAGGTTTTAATTCTTATTGTTTGTTGCCTCAAATACATTTAAGAGCCAATTGATTTAAAATATATTAATGTCAGTCAAAAAGACAACACTAATTGAAATCTTTCACCTAAGTGTAAAATAAATAGCTAATTCAAAAAATGGCACATGAAAAATGTGTAGCCTTTCGGTGTAGAAATGCCTGATCTTGCAATAGCACCAGAATGCATTTTTTTGACAAGGATTTTGTTAACACACTTAACACACCATGATAAAGAAGAGTCTATCGTAGTAGATAGACAAGGTGAGAAGGTAACTAGATGACACACTCTCCAATGTTCCTACCAGCTTTCAATTCTGCAACAAGAAACACTAGGTATAGCTTGACTTGACATTGTTGTTCATTCTTACCCATTGTAATCATACATGTATAACCTTATTATCATGGGTTCCCTAAAATGTGTTAACTCCTTTCTCCAGCCACCTATACCTAAGGTTTCTAACTTCTTTTTAGGGTCTCATTTTCTAAACTGAATAGACCTATTGCCACAGTGAAGAAAACACCCTCATACTCCAGTGATTGTACACCCTACTTGTCATTGGCTGTGACTATTGTAGTCCTGAATGTATGGCTATTCTGAGTGCCTAAGAAAAATGTTTATAGCTTAGCAGTTTTATGGAACAATGTAATCAGGAACATGATAACCACACTTTGTATAAAATACATAAGATTGAAAGATAAGATCTGTAACCCTCACACTTCACTACATTTTTCTGTTATAATACACTGTGTCCCTTATCCTTGTACTACCACACCAATTTATGTGGCTGCTGAAAGATCCACAGCTTCACCTGTTTCTTCTTCTTTTGTTCCAGCCCCTTCACCTCCTTTCTCATTCTCTGTCTCTGTTTCAACCTTTTCTCCTGTCTCACCTAGAAAAGTAACCAAAGGAGATATTAAGAGATGCTCACTTAGCAATAAAATAAGTATCCTACAATAAAGCAATAAGTAAAGCAATAAAGTATCCTACAGCCAGTTTCCAATGGGCAGCTCCTGCTCTCTTTTGTCAAATTTGTAACTTTCTCTGGTGGTGTCAAGAAAGGCAATTGCCCTGAATCTCTCAGATCCTCTGAATGGCCGACATCCCTTAACATTTCCTATCTTGACATCCCTTTATATAAAATCAGGCTTCAGAATTACCCAAGAAATGACAGCAGAACATAATATAAATAAAAAGTTCCGTGTAAGGTGATTTGTATTAGAAACCCCAAAAAGTTCTAATCCATGCATTCTACTTCTAAGGATTTATCCTAAGGAAATAATGATGGATTTGCCAAAATAATTATCTATTAAAATATTTATCCAAGCTCAGTTTCAGGAGCAAAAATGTGACAGCAACCTGAGTGTTCAGTTCTTGGTAAATATCCAATAATATGTCTTGACTGAATAAATTGTTTTGTGTCCATATGTGCAGATGAAAATATTGTTGTAAAGGTGGTTTATAGGCATTAAGATGTCCATGGGTTCTTTTTGAATGAACAATGCAAGTTATCTATAGTGTGTTCACATTTTAATTCTGAAGTTTATATATGCATTAAAATTCTAGAAGCATATGTTCAAAAAAAAAAGTTCCATTTATATTTAAATGAAAAGGTGGTCTAGGCATGCCCAGGAACCCATTTTGTTGGGCCATTGAGGTGTTTGAAGAAAACAATCATTAAACATTTAAAGATTGCAAACATTTAAAAGTCTGGACACTGTAGATATAAATCTGTCTCCCTAAGAAGTCAGGGTGGGCAATATTGGCTCACGGATGGAGCTAAGCAGTAGCTACCTCTTTGACAGGATGGTGTGCCTGGTCACTACCGTCCTCAGGGCTCCCCATGCCATAAACATGTGCCTCTCACTTCACTCACTATCCTCGGCCCTAATGACTTGAGTTTGCTAAGGTTAGGGTCTAGCCCAACAAATACATGCTTTTACCTGCCCCTCCCTTATATTCCTGGAACACTTTTGTACACCTTCCTTAAAGCACTTACTTCAATAGACCGTGGTAATGTGTTTAAATTCAGCCTTCTTCCCATTAGACTGTGAGCCCCGGGAGAACAGGGCCTATCTCTTACTCCCACCCTCACCCCCCACATTTGGCATATGATTAGCACTCAAAAACTGCTGTGGTAATAAATGAATTAAGAAACATATGGATGAATGCTTTACTTAATTATACCATAGTGGGAAGCTAAAATTTACCAATATGTAAATCATGCCCCAGAAGAACTGTTATTTTTTTCAATTATAACTCCAATAAAGAGTAGAATAGATGCCATTTTTTTTATGTTGGCAAAGAACATTTTAAAAACACATATGCCAAGACATAATACGTTGTCTCTAGTCTTCTCCTAAAGACAAAAAGATAGTAGGACAGCAGCAGACTGGCAGTGATTTTCTAAGGATAAATGGGCAGAGATGAAAATTGCACTGTTAAGATCCATTAGCTGGATATTCTTTCATTAGAAGGTGAAGTTCCTCTGCTAACCACTTACTCATCTCCACTTTGGATCCTCATACCATACATGGGACCTGATGAAAAGTGAACCTGGAAAAATCCAGAAGTTTTAACACGTTGCCTTCAACATTCAAGTGTATTCAACAAAGATAGATCTAGGTTAAAAATTCTGGACACAGATTATGCTTTAGAAAATTTTTCTGTATCACTTCTTGTCCTTTTGGCTCAGATCAAGTGTAGAGCATTTCTGCTGCAGAGCCAAGAGCCTATTTTCCAGGTATGAAAGCCTTCTAGTTTGGGTCAAATGAAATTCAACCACCTGACATAGAGATCCCTAGGGATGATCACTTATGCAGCACATCTACACAACCAGCATAAATTTTACCTTCGATGTGTTGGTCCTCTTCATTAGTATGAGTTTTCCTGACTGTGTCCATATTTACTCCTGTTTCTAGAATTCCCACTGGATGCTCCATGCTTCCAACTATTATTCCTTCAGGTTGAATCTTCTCCATGTTTCCTGGACCTTCAAGAGTTTTATGGGGCAAATCATTGTTTATAGCTGTTTCCACAAATGGACTTCCTTCCAATATTTCTGGTGTTTCATTCTCTTTGGGAATTGTTTCTAGAAGTTGGGACTGCTCATCTTTTCCCAATGTTTCTTCATGTTGCCGCTCTTCACCTGTTTCTACAAACTGGCTTCCTTCTAATATTTCTGGAGACTCACTCTCTTTGGGACTTGTTTCTAGAGGCTGGGACAGCTCATCTTTTCCCAATGTTTCTTGAAGTTGCCACTCTTCAGCTGCTTCCACAAATTGACTTCCTTCCAATACTTCTGAAGATTCATTCTCCTTGGGAAATGTTTCTGGGCATTGGGTCTGTTTACCCTTTCCCATTGCTTCTTGAAGTTGTGGTTCTTTAGCTGCTACCACAGGAGGGATTTTCTCAGCTGTTCCTGGAGATTTCATCTCTCTGGCAGGTTGTGGATTCTCAGTACCTTCCACTGCTCCAGGAGAATCCTGCTCTCCTGTGATCCTCAAAGGCTGGTACTTGGTGCCTGTTTCTACAGATTCAGTCTCAGCATTTCCTTTTAAAGGCTGAGCCTCTGTCACTGTTCCCATGTCTTTCTTCTTTTTTCCTGTTTCTGGAGTATCATCTGTGCCACGTGGCTGAGGTGGCCCAGACTCCTTGGGTCCTTCTAGAAGTTGAGTATCTTCTGGTAGATCTGCAGCATTGTTTGCCAAGGGCTGTTCACGGAGTGATTTAATACCATTAGCTGTAGACACTGCTGAAATCTTGATCTTCTCAAGTCGGGGAGGACTTTCCTTTTGTACCTTGCCATAAAGAGTAGATTCTTTTCCCATTGTACATGGTTTGAGCTGAGCAAAGCAGGACTCACTTTCTTCTGTAGTTGAGAAAATACATATTTAAAGTTACTTTTTGATCATTCATTTGAAAAAGAAAAAGAAAAAATACAAATTGTTGGTTAGTTTCTATCCTGAGAAAGTATACTGCTATCAAGAAACTGAGGGGGGCACTTGATGCGATGAGCACTGGGTGTTATTCTGTATGTTGGCAAATTGAACACTAATAAAAAATAAATTTATTATTTAAAAAAAGAGAAAGAAATAGATTTAGGGGTGCCTGGGTGGCTCAGTCAGTTAAGTGTCTGACTCTTGGGTTTGGCTCAGGTCATGGTCTCAGGGTTGTAAAAAAATTTTTTTAAAGTAGATTTAACATTCAAGAAAGTCCCGCATACAAATGAGTTAAAAAAAAAAAAAAGCCATACCATGACCCTAACACTCCATAAGTCAAACTTCCTCACTGTCTTCAGCTCAAATACCTTATCTTAAGTGTTAAGGTCCTCCAAAATCACAGTATTTTCTTGTTTACTCCTCAGACACCTTCTCATGGATCCTGCCTCGTTTTCTAAGTAAGCACATTTCACTTATTTTCTCACATTCTTTCCCCTTCTTGCTCTGTTTTTTCCTAAGCCTTGGTAGAAGATTTCATTCAGCATGTGGTTTTGGGCTGCTAGAGGGGGCTTACTTTTTCCTGAAGCAGAATGGCTCTCAGTGAAAGGAAAGGGCCCCCTGACAGAGAAGCTCCACTAGGTAAAGACCAAGACATCTGGGAAGGAAAGTGTCAGGAATTGCTCAGCCTGAGTTTCATCTCATTTGGGGGACAGAAATCAAGAAATAGTCGGGAACCTAATTCTGGCTCTTCCTCCAGCTGTGTGACCTTGAAGACTTAGCTCCTAGTTATCTCATCTGTAAAATGGCAGTGAATCTCTCTCCCCCACCTTTCTCAGAGCTGCACAAGGCATCACATTAAACACTGAATGTAAAAGTGCCCTAGACAGTTTAAGACAAGCAACTTGACAACATGATTCTACTCTTTGACCCAGTAATCTTCCTTGTGGAAATGCATCCTATAAGCACAAATGTCAGGAAAAAGCTTTGGAGAAAAGTATATCATCTTAGTATTCTTTATAATAGCAAAAGCTGGAAAACAACTTAAAATCTAATAATTTGGGGAAAAGATATTCTGCTGGATGGAATATTGTTGTACCATGAAAAAAAGATGATTATGGGGACACCTGTTGGCTCAGCAGTTGAGCACCTGCCTTCGGCCCAGGGCGTGATCCTGGGGTCCAGGAATCGAGTCCCACATCGGACTCCCTGCATGGAGCCTGCTTCTCCCTCTGCCTATGTCTCTGCCTCTCTCTCTCTCTCTCTCTCTGTGTCTTTCATGAATAAATAAATAAAATCTTTTTTTAAAAAGATGATTATGAAGACCATATGCTAATATAAGAATGTAATTATGATATAATAAGTTATAATATCAGCACGCACAATTGGGTTAATCAAATGGAACAATGCATATAAAATGTGCACCTAAGTGCTCAGCAAGTTAGTTATCAATTTTATTACAGTATGATTAAAGCAAAGTTGATTGATCATTGGAAGAAAATGATGAAGGAAGAGAAAGAAAAATCACAGATGGTAAAAATACCGGAGAAAATAAGCTATCATGTTAAAATGGGTCTCCAGGTGATATGCTTCTATCTTTTTTTTTCCTGAATATTTTTTTCCTTTTTTAAAATCTCTTTTCCCTAAGTTACTCCCCACCCCAATTATATATGCATACATACATATCGCTTATTTAAGATGCACAACTAATACTCGGATCTCCTCTCCCATTTACCCCTTCCTGGGGGCAAGTTTCTTAATTCATTTAACTGTTTTGGAGGGATATTTTTCTTCTATATCTCTAAGCAAATTGTTGCTTCATGATCTTTCAGTGTGGGCATTTCAGTTCAATCCCACATGGAAACTAAAGACTTGGGCTCCTTCTTCTCCCACCTCTGTCACCCCTTACCCTCTCCCATCACACAGTCACATGTACTTTCAGTTCAGCAACTGTATATGAGCAATCACTGAAAATAGTAATTGTATTGTAATTTGGGTAAAGTGGTATCCAGGTTCATGTCCATAGAATGAATATGTCTGCTAGGAAGAACCGAGCCAAACAGTAAGCTATTACTTTGTGTAAGTCATTTTTTCGTTTTTCCCTGAGTTAAATTGTCATAGTTCTTCACTTCCTTAGGTTTTGTATTATCGTTGATTCAACTCACTGCCAATTGTCTCTCTTTTTAATATATTTGTTCACATCAAATCATTTACCCCTGCTTCCAGGTTTGGAGCCCTGGATATAGAGTAATTCAAGCCAAGGCTTGGAGAAGCTAAGTTTGGGGAGGATTAGGGGAGATTCAGGGCCCTGGCAGTATATGTTATATGTCAGAACAGGGTGAAGGGCCATCCTTTGCCTCTCCCTCAGACCTCATCATGAATGAAGCTTTCAAATTAATAGCACTTTAGACAATTTAACAAAAGTGATTTCTCAGGCCTATAAAGAAACTCATTATGACAGGACAATTCATTTAGATCACACAAAGGATGTTCTGGCGATGGTTTGCCCTAGGGAATTAAGGAAATATGTTAATATACTAATCATAGATGTCTGCCAAATTATCTTTTCTGGTAAAATAGTTATTACAGTGATTAGTACTGTCAGTTAAATGAGACAAATGACTGTCATCCAGCTGTGCCACCTGTGGGTAAATTCCAAAGGCATCATTCTAGGGCAGAAAGCTGTGGGGGGAAAATGTGACAACACCCAAAACAAAGTCACTCAATTTCATATTTTGAAAAACATATGTTATCAGACTGATTCAAGTTTTTTCTCCAAAACCAAAAGCTTTGTGAAAAGTTATTTACCCATAGATCACTAGTGTCCAAGTGATCTATCAATTTTTGCCACAACTAGAACATTTATGCCCATGATCACAGTTCAATTTTCATTGTTAGGTACTTTTCCTTATCTTAATGACATACTTGAAGTAGGCAAGTGTCCCCAACATATAATATTTTTATAAAACAACCTGAAAATACTCAACCAAACTGGGAAATATAACAGATGAATGTCATGTCTTCTAATATCTAATATTCTAAGGTATCCCAAAGGAGATAAAACATTTTTAAAATGATTGGCAAATCTTAACTATAGAGAATAAACTGATTACTGGAGAGGAGGTGGGCAGGAGGGGGGAGGAGAATGGATCAAACAGGTGATGGGTATTAAGGAGGGCACCTGTGATGAACACTGGGTATTGTACGTAAGTGATGAGTCACTGAATTCTGCACCTTAAACTAATATTTCACTGTATGTTAACTAGCTGGAATTTAAATAAAAACTTAGAGGAAAAAAGTAATAAATAAAATGATCATGAGAGAGAGAGAGAGAGAGAGAGAGAAACTGCTCTAAGTGCAGTGAGAAATTCATTTTGTATTTTTTTTTCAGTCAAAATATTTATTCTTTTCCTTAACTGGGTCAAATGATAATACAAAAAATCATGAGGCTGCCTTAAGTTTCTCATGTGTTATACTTTAAATGTCCCAAACCTTACAGAAAACCACACATGACCTACTTTCCTTCATAATTTGTAATACGGAATCTCAGCTTTCATTGTATATGCTTTGAAGTAACTTCTCTCTGCAACCACTACTAATACAGATTTGCAAAAGACTAGCTCCAGTTGAGAGAGAATTGCAACGGTAATATCAGCCAGGCTCTTGGGTACAAAAACAAACACATGGGAGGATGAGGGAAAAAAGAAAGAATTTATTAAATGCATTCTGCTTGAATTTTGAAATGAGTGTATTTTGGAGGCCATAGTTCTTAATTAACAGCCCAAAAGTTCTTTTTCCTACATGATAGAAGAGGGTAATCTATTCTAAGAGGGAAGACAGATATCATATGGCTTTGAAAACACACCCAAAATGTAGTGGGTCTGAGGCCTGATTCCTGCACTCACTAGCCTGATTACAGCTCTTTGTGCCTCAGTTTCACCACCTGTAAAGCAGTAACTGTATTAGTAGAGTTGTTGTGAGGATTCCATTTGTCCCCTTGCTACTGGAAAGCATAAGCACAGTGACTAGCGCCATTGAGTGACAATCCACATTAGCCATCACTGGTATTATACCTCACTTGATGACGAGAGCAAGGAAGAAAACATTGACAAACAGAAAAGTAAGGTAATTTCATTCATTCTGATACTGGCACCTTTCTCTAAGCTTATTCAGAAACAAAGAGAAGATGGGAATAAATAAATGAAAAGGTTGGAAAACAAATGGTAGTTTCAAACCACCTCTCAGAGAGTACAGCAATGAAGTCTATAGTCACCCCAAACACTTCCTGTCAGGCACCCAATTTCTAGCCTTCAGAGTATTTTTATTCCCAGCTGCCGAGGCATGTACAATTTCTAGATTTGTTTAATCTATCCTCCTCTTCAGCTTGAGCAGTGCATTCCAGACTCTACTGATGTTGGATGTGAATCCTGATTCCACCATTTATTCAACTGTGCCATTTGGATAAGTTCCTAACCCCTCTAGACTTCACCTTTTTTTATCTGTAAAATGGAGATACAGGAATTGCCTTTTAGGCATCTTCAGAGAACTGCTTGAGGTGCTAATGTGTGTGGTTCCCCACCATGGTACGTGACATGAACAGGTACTTGGGAAGCTGGGGGTGGTGCAGGTTTTCTCACTACACGGGATGCCCCACTGAGGAGTGGGGGACAGCTGAACTCCAGCCTTGTGCACCTGCTGTGTGTGTCAGGGGTGGGGAGAGCACCTTTTTACAACCTCACAAAGGTCCTTTGTGGCCTACTGGTGGCCCCATCAATAAATTATAGCTAACTGAGAAAGAATGGACTGCAACACCAACAATCTGGGATAAACAGTTCCCTAAACACTAGAAAGTTGTCAACGTTGACCTACGAAATCATTTTGTTACCATGATAAGTTTTAAAACGTGATAACTGATCAATAATGGGATAATATTCACAATATCGGGCATGACCTGACCAGCATGAAGGAAGTCTACTGACAGCTTTTATATAAATAAATATCTTTCATTCTGTTTGTTGGCTTTGATTTCACTTATTCACTGATTTCAAGTATTCAAGAGCCTACTAGAGGCCACCTCTACACTGAGCAGAGGTCCTAGCAGATGACCAGGAAGATCTGGTCCCAGCTATCCTCAAATTTACTGTCTGCAGGGAGATTCAAATAATAGCTACCCTCCTTAAGTACACCTTGGTGCCTATGCATTACCTCTCACCCAAGAACCTCCACACACTCTTTCGACGTGGTTTTATGACTCCCAGACATGCCTCCTTGAGGCAGAAGGTACTACATCATTTCTCCTAGCACTCTGACTTGAAAATTCAGAGATGAGATCTTTCGTCCACACACAGGAGACATTCTACGCCTAACGTGTATTATTAAGTAATAAAGATTGTGGAGAGATGCATTGTTTCCACATCCAAAGTAGTCTAAAGATGTGTCTGTTTCCTGAACCCTACATTTTATCAAATCATACACTGCTCTGGGCCTAATCCTTTGGTGCTCATTATCTCTCTTGATTCTGTTGAAGGTTGAACCATCACAAATTTGTTGCGACAGCTGAACCAACAGAACCCTTGTTGTAAGCACCGTTGTGATAGGCACACAAAGAAACGAAATACTAGGCAACATTACAGAAGGGATTAGAATTAGAGCTAACATGCCTGAAATTCACATTATGATGGAAGCTTTTCAACTCAGTTCATTACCCTAATCAGAAATGAAAAGTTTCTACCGAGCAAGGAGAAAAACTTGAGGTCAATATTTCCTATCCCAGGGCTGTGACATATCAGACATCCCAAAGACCTCACTGGCCTGTCTACTGGGTTTTCTAGAGAATCAGTGATAAAAGGGCACTCTGGTATTTTTCCCCTGCTGCCACCATTTCTGGGTTCTTTAGCTGTGGAGCTTTGGGAACCGAGATGCAGCAGGAATCAGTCCCAAAGGAAATCTACTCATCTTCTCATTTTCTTACTTTGCTTTCTCCTCAATTTCATCCTATCATTTATCCAAAATTTGTGGAGTTACTAATGGTACTACTCTAGATGTGTTTGCCCTTTTCTCTCACCAAAGTATGTAAAGACACTATCCTCATGTGCCATGGCACAAATGCTAATCCCCAAGGGTGCATTCTGTCATTCGGCAGATGTCAACAGGGCATTCATTTAGAAGAGAGGAGAACTGAGGCAAAATCCCATGTACCTGAAGTATGAAACCACAGGCAAAAATTCCAAAAGAGGGTAAGTAAAAATCAGACAAGCCATCTTTTTATTAGAACTATCTGGGTTGACATATTTAAAATTAGTTTTGACCATCACAAAGTAAATTCGACCAAGTTTGAAGGTAAACCTAACATTGATATTTAACTATAGAGAAACAAGAACATGTAGTTGGAGAGACACTTCCAGAACACTTGATGAGCACACATGGAGATGTAGGACCTGTAGAGGGGAAAGGCTGATTAGAGAAGCTAAGGAGGCAGTGATAACTTACACTGAGAACGTGTACCCTTGATATGATGTAATATAAAGGGCACTTTACCTCTGTGCTCTTCCAATGACCACAGGAGCGTTGTAAGAAAAACATCAGACAAGCCCCAATTATTGAGGGATAGTCTACAAAATACCTGACCAGTACTCAAAACTGTCAACAAGTCTGAGAAACTGTCATAGTCAAGAGGGACCTAAGGAAACACGCTAAATGTATTGACCAAATGTATTGTGCAATCCTGGATGGGACTCTGGAACAGAAATAGGATATTAGAGAAAACCTGAAGAAATCTGAATAAAGCATGGACTTTGGTTAATAATAATGTATCAGGGGGCACCTGGGTGGCTCAAGTCAGTTAAGTGTCTGCCATCTGCTCCGGTCATGATCTCAGGGTTCTGGGATTGAGCCCCGTGTCCTGCTTCCTGCTCCACGGGGAGCCTGCTCTTCCTTCTACCTCTGCCCCTCCTCCCACTCAGCTCTTTCTGGCTCTCAAATAAATAAATAGAATCTTAAAAAAAACAATGCGTGGTATTCGTTCATTAATTGTGACGAGCATGCCTATTTATGTAAGATATTAATAATAAGGAAAAGTGGGTCTATGGGAGCCTCTGTACTATTTTCATACTTTTCTGTAAATCTAAAACTTTTCTAAAATAAAAGTTGTTTTTTTTTTTTTTTTTTTAAAGTATACCAGCAAAAGTACAAGAGCATGTAACTTAGCAAAATAAGATCTGATAACTTTACGGGACGCCTGAGTGGCTTAGTGGTTGAGCACTGCCTTTGGCTCAGGTTGTGATCCCAGGGTCCTGGGATTGAGTCCTGCATTGGGCTCCCCACAGAGAGTCTGCTTTTCCCTCTGCCTATGTCTCTGCCTATCTGTGTCTCTCATGAATAAATAAAATCTTGGGGGAAAAAAACTTTAGAAAAACTGTTTCACAAACTTTGATCATTCACATACCACTTTTATGATTTTTTATTATTTTTGTACCACTTGTGCTATTACTAACTTAATATATATTTTTTAAAGATTCTATTTATTTATTCATGAGAGACACATAGAGAGAGGCAGAGACACAGGCAGAGGGAGAAGCAGGCTCCATGCAGGGAGCCTAACGTGGGACTCGATCCTGGGTCTCCAGGATCATGCCCGGGACTGAAGGCGGCACTAAACTGCTGAGCCACTTGGGCTGCCCATAACTTAATATTTTTAATAGTCCCTTTCCCTTTACAAATTTAGCAAAATAAGAAAAAAAAAAGTCAGAAAAAAAATCACCAAACTAGTTGATCTTGAGGAAGAAAACCAAACAATTTGATCTTGGAAAAGCAATAAAGAAAAATTGAGATTTACTAAAATTGGTATTAATGATAGATAATTTTTATTGAGGACTTACTAGATAATATTCTAGGCAGGGGTCAGCAATTTTTTTGTGTATAGGGACAGAGTGAATGTTCTCAGGTTTGCTGGGCTTAGGGATGCCATTGCAACTACTATATCATCCTGAAGAGAAACCAGTCACGTGATATGTAAATAACTAGGCATACCTGTGTTCCCTTAAAACTTTATTTACACAAACAAATGGTGGGCTGGATCTAGCCAGCAGGCAAGTCAGCTACTTTCTAGGTTCCTTATATGTATTAACTGATTTTATTCCTCAGAACAAGTCTATGAAAAAGGTACTACTGTTAATCCTATTTTACAGATGAGGTCACTGAGGCACAAGGAGACTGAGTGGCTCAAAGTCACACCACTAATAAGTGATCATGAAACAGGATTTGAAGCCAGACCCACATTCTTAATCAGCACTCTGTACTGTCTCCCAGGATGTTGAAATACATACACACATACACACAGTCTCATTCAAAGAATATGGGTAATCAGAGCCTCTCATAACCATCTAGTCTATAGAGGCTACTGCTCCAGGGCAAACAAAGCAAAAGGAAATTAGCTAAAAGAAACTATGTGGTTCCTCTCAGTCTTAGGAAAAATGGAAAAGGTAAGAATACGCCCTCCCAAAGAATCAACTAAAGAAAAAAAGAGTTCCTTATCATTATTAATGACAGCAAGGAGAATAATTTGGGGAGGACATTTCAACAGAGGTCCTTGCTCGGGTGGCTAAAGGCAGATGTCCTCTCCAGTAAGAAAAACCACAGCCAGTAAAAATGACAGAGCAGTTGGAATGCACATCCCAGTACTTCTCGATCTTTTTAATGTGGTGGCTCACATAGAATAGGATGTTTGTGCAGCACACTGCACACTGTTTGGCAGGAGGAAGCTGCCCCTGAGGGCTCACACTGTCCAGATCCTGCCCAGCTGCCCCAAAGGCTGGGAGAAATGCTGGCACGTTGCAATCTCATTCTCACAGGCTGGGATGCTCTCATACATACAACACAGGGACAGATATATTTCTGTCACCATAAATAGACTAGAGGAGCATTAGCTGGGTAAGGCTGAGAGATAAGAACAGATCAATCAGGGCAGTCTGCAAAGTGTGGAATGTTTTCATCCTGCAGGGACCCTTTAGGAGGACCTTTTAAAAGCAAGCCTCTGGGACGCCTGGCTGGCTTAGCGGTTGAATGTCTGCCTTTGGCTCAGGTCCTGATCCTGGGGTCCTGGGATCGAGTCCCGCATCAGGCTCCACAGGGAACCTGCTTCTCCCTCTGCCTGTGTCTCTGCCTCTGTGTGTGTCTCTCATGAATAAAAAAAAAAACAAAAAAAAAAAAAAAAAAAAAAACAAAAGCAATCCTCTGAGGAAAGCAGAAAGTCCTTTTCACTAAATGTAAGGACAAATGTATAACAGGCTTGAGGATGTATTGTCTCCAAGTAGGAAAATGCTGGTAAGAGGGACAATTAATTGATAGACCAATAAAGTAAAACAAAAAACCTTGATTTCATGGTACATCCAAAGAAGATCCTGAGGACCTTTCTTTTAATGGAGAGGAGGTAGGTCAATCACTGAGAGGGAAGGGCCTGGGAAGCGGTGGAGGGGGTAGGTATTGGGGGAGAGGCATCTGGAACAGCTGCAGAGAAGCCAGGCTCAGATCAGAGAGAAGGCCTGTTTAGCAGCCTCTTGAACATGAGTCATTTCAATCTTTGTCTTATGAAGTCAAGTTCATTTTATATGTATTTAAATGATATTTATTAGAGCTATTTTGATGCCCCTTTTCAACTATACATTATTTGTAAATGAAATGTGACTTTGGGTGACCCTAAAGTAGATACATAGGGAAGGATGTCATTTTGCTGTCTATGAATGCTTCTCTTTTTTTTTTTTTTTTTAAAGATTTTATTTACGAGAGACACACAGAGAGAGGCAGAGACACAGGCAGAGGGAGAAGCAGGCTCCCAGCGGGAAGCCTGATGTGGAACTCAATCCCAAGACCCCAGGATCACGACCTGAGTCAAAGGCAGATGCTCAACCACTGAGCCACCCCAGGTACCTCTATGGATGCTTCTTGATCTTTTTGCATCTTGACTTTCCTATTTAATGTACATTTGGACATTTCCTTTATCTAAACTAGCCTAATATGATGTGCTCATCTCAAAGCAAGTGTTCAGAGCCATCAATGCTTGCTTATTTATTTATTTATTTATTTATTTATTAATGCTTGCTTTAGAAGGCTCTCGTGGGGATTAAATGAGATCACAATCTAAAATACTTGGAACCAAGTGCGAGCTCCTACCTTATCTCCCGACTTCTTCTCCAAGCCCTTGTTTTGATGTGGCTGCACTAATCTTGAAAATCCTTCAATTTTATTTAAAAAAAAACTTACTGTATTGCTGATGAGTGAGTAAATTGGCACAAGTCTTATGGAAGGCATGTAGGCAATTATCCATCAAAATCACAAATGCACATGATACTCTTTGACTCAGTCATGCCACTTCTGGGAAATTGTTCTATGGTTACACTTGCACACATTCAAAATGATGTATATGTAAAGGAATTCACTGCAGTTTTGTTTGCAACAGGAAAAGACTGGAAACAAACCAAATGTCCATCAATAGGAAACTGGTTAAACAAATCACATAATGGATTATTAAGCAGAGGTAAAAAACGAGAAGGACATTTTCTTTATATCAATACAGAAAAGATCTCCATCCTGTTAAGTGAAAAATAGTCGGTATAATACGTTTTAAAATGAAGATGGGAGAGGGAAACAATATCTGCAACGTATAAACAAATTTTGGAAGAATATACAAAGAAACCTCCACCTAATAAAAATATTTACTCATGGGTATGATTGGAACTAAGCAGATGATGGGAGTAGGGCAGGAGGTATACTTTTCACGGCATGCGTTTTTCAAATGTTTTCAAATTTTTGAACCACGTATGAGGTTTTATGTTCCATTTTAATTAACTGTATGTAATAACCACACTACAAAGACTTGCCAAGCATTCTCTGTGTGCCAGGCTCTAGAGGGGACACAAGACATACAAGACTTAGTCTAGACTTTCAATATTTTAAAGGAAGAAATCACATTTATATATATAATATCTGCATGCAAGAAAAGCCTATTAAATGAGTTTTAATGCTGATGATGTTTATTCTTCAATTACAAAGGAAAAAATGTCTATTTAGGACTGAAATGCCACTGTGGGGATCCCTGGGTGGCGCAGTGGTTTGGCGCCTGCCTTTGGCCCAGGGCGCGATCCTGGAGACCCGAGATCGAATCCCACATCGGGCTCCCGGTGCATGGAGCCTGCTTCTCCCTCTGCCTGTGTCTCTGCCTCTCTCTCTCTCTCTGTGACTATCAAAAATAAATAAAGAAAAAAATATTTGAAATGCCACTGTGTGAAAATATTGGTTGAAGGCTGGAGGTATTTCCACAGTACAAAGAACAATCCACAAAACAGCATGAAATGCAAACCTATTGCCTAGGTAACATGGAATCCAAGCAGCCAGTGAGAGTTCACGGTAGAATAAATGATTATAGCTACCAGCGGAAATGTACATATTAACTTAGCAATGGATTTTCAATAATTACCGTCTATTTTCTTCGTCCATGTTGGTGCTTAAACTATAAGATCTCAGAAGAAGACTGCCAGAAACAGATGGCATTTATATTAGGCAAGAGTAGGGTAATAGTCATACATGTACATAAAAGGCTGGCAGCACACGGAGGAAGGTTTGAGTACACAGACATAGAGATCTGTGGGTCCATTAAAGTTTGTAAAATCAACAAAACCTTTGTGAGATTCTTTTTTTAACAATAAATTTATTTTTTATTGGTGTTCAATTTGCCAACATACAGAATAACACCCAGTGCTCATCCCGTCAAGTGCCCCCCTCAGTGCCCGTCACCCACTCACCCCCACCCCCTTCCCTCCTCCCCTTCCACCACCCCTAGTTCGTTTCCCAGTTAGGAGTCTTCATGTTCTGTCTCCCTTTCTGATATTTCCTACCCATTTCTTCTCCCTTCCCTTCTATTCCCTTTCACTATTATTTATATTCCCCAAATGAATGAGACCATATAATGTTTCAGTGAGATTCTATTAGATCCTCAGGGTGCTGAAAAGAACAGAAATTTTGAACAGAATATTATCCTAGTATTTAGAACTTGATTCCACAAACAGGAAAGTCACTCAATCTTTCTAATTGTCCTTTTGGAAGGAAAAGCCTCTTTCTTCACACATTTTAGGGCACTTGATAAAACTCTTCTGTGTGACTACCATGTACCAGGCCCCATTCTACACTTTGATAGCACTGGATAGTTATTTGACTATCTACCTGTGTCCTGGTCCTCCCCATACCTCTTTCCCTAGTCAGTCATCTTCAGAGATGAGGGAAAGAAACTCAGCATCTGATGGGTTAGAGCAAACATAGCAGGTGATCAGTAGAATGGATTTTCCTATTCAGCCTATAGCTACCTAACCAAATAGCTGCCATCTGATTTAAATTTAAGCTCCAAAAATAAGTACCTTCATATTTTAATGCTACAGGATTTTAGGGCTGTAAGACATCTCAGAAGTAATCTAGCCCAACCCATTATTTAATGATTATTTTGCTTGTAAGCTAATGTTGTACCATACATAACAGTTTTTAAGCCAATTACAGAAAATTCAAGTAGACAGAACTGTCAACACAAATCCAGTCTACTAGCGAGTCATGTATTTTAACATCAACCCATGGGGTTTTAAGGTTGATATTGTGAGTTTAAAGAATCTCTGGTATGATATGAAGATTATCTGGAACCTCTATGGGAGGGCACCGGAAATTTCTCCTCATCTATGTACTCTGCTTAATATATCTCTAAGGTGGGACTCCTGGGTGGCTCAGCAGTTGAGCGTTTGCTTTAGGCTCAGGGTGTGATCCTGAATCAAGTCCCTCATCAGGCTCCCTGTGTGGACCTTGCTTCTCCCTCTGCCTATGTTTCTGCCTCTCTCTGTGTCTCTCATGAATAAATAAATAAAATCTTTAAAAAATCTCTAAGGTTAAATAAATGTCTTTCAAATATTCTTAGCTTATGTTTGGAAATAAATATAAAGTTCATATTTTCCTGACTCATTTCAGGATAAATATTTATTAAATATGTATATTATATATTAATATACAATGAATTTATATACTGCATATATCACACCAGCATTGTATTTATTACAATATATATCTTATTAAAAAAAAACAATATATATCTTATTTAGGGATTATGATAAAACTATTATAATTATGTTATTAAATTTATTAAATTATAATACTATATTATACTTTATTAGATTTCTTTTGTTGTTTGCATAATAGATGACCACACCTCGAAGGGAGATTCAGAATGCTTTGAGGCAGAAACAGATTTTTTTTTTAAAGATTTTATTTATTCATGAGAGAGAGACAGAGACAGAGAGGCAGAGACACAGGCAGAGAGAGAAGCAGGCTCCACGCAGGGAGCCCAACGTGGGACTCGATCCTGGGACTCCAGGGTCATGCCCTGGGCCAAAGGCAGGAGCTAAACTGTTGAGCCAACCAGGGATCCCCGCAAAAACAGATTTAAATCTAGTTATTACATGGTGGTTTAAAGAGAAATAGGTCAAGCTCTGGAATCAGAGTACCTGAATTCAAAGCCCAGCTCTGACTCTAATGAGTAAATAATTTGCTCAGTGTCACAGGGCTCCTTATCTGTGAAATGGAGATAATCATGATATTTAGTCATGGTATTGTCATAAAGACTAAATGAAGTAATTCATTCAACAACAGTGTGCTGATTATTGCAAAGCACCAGGGGTACAGTGAGTAAACATATGTACAAGACATTTAATAAACTTGGATTTTTAATCTAAAAGCTCATACACACAGACTTGGCATTGTATATAGGATTTAAAGAAGTTGTGAGCTGCAGAAACAGGAATGAATTATGTATTGAGCCTCCAAGATCATGGAGTTGAAATGCTGATGAACATACAGTAGTATCCAGTTACAAGAAAGTATTGTGTGATTGGGGATCAAAAGCAAAATACACCTGTTGACTGATTCAATATGTGCATTGAGCAATTTATGCAGTGTATTAATTTTCTACACAGTCAACCTTTTCAGGCATTTTAATATTTCTTTCAGAACAAAACCTGTGAAAACGTAGAACAGTGATGAAAGCATAAATGAAAAATGAAAGGATGTGACTAATGGTGATGGTTATTAATCTTGGTGATAAGATTTAAAAAAAAATTTTTTTTTTAATGATAGTCACAGAGAGAGAGAGAGAGAGGCAGAGACACAGGCAGAGGGAGAAGCAGGCTCCATGCACCGGGAGCCCGATGTGGGACTCGATCCCGGGTCTCCAGGATCGCGCCCTGGGCCAAAGGCAGGCGCCAAACCCCTGCGCCACCCAGGGATCCCGATAAGATTTTTTTAAACATCGTTATTCATAATTTTTTTATTTGGACTGGCCTCTGCTTAAAAAAATATCCACCTATTGGATACTTTTGTCCTTCCCTAAGACTAACATTCCCCAGAGTCATGTTTTTATTAGTTAAAAACACCTATGAGGGGTGTCTGCCTCTTGATTTTGGCTCAGGTCATGATCTCAGGGTCCTAGGATGGAGCCCTGCATCAGACTCCGCACTCAGCATGGAGTTGGCTTGTCCCTCTCCCTCAGCTCTTTAACTGGGCTCATGTGCTCTCTTTCTCTCAAATAAATAAAATCTTTAAAAAATTTAAAAATCTATAGTGACGATTTAGTGCTCTGCTTTCCAAAAATATTTATTTATTTATTTTGAGAAAGAGAGCATGAGGGAGCAGCGGGAGGGATAAAGAGAGGGAGAGAATCCTGAAGCGGACTCCCCGCAGAGTGCAGGGGGGGGGGCGCCCCAGAAGTGATCCCAGGACCCTGAGATCATGACCTGAGAAGAAACTGAGAGCCTGTGGCTCAACTGAATGAGCTACCCAAGTGCCCCCCATTTATTATTTGAGAGAGAGAGAGAGAGAGAGAGCATACGTTTGAGTGGGGAGAGGGGAAGAGGGTGAGACTCTCCAAGCAGACTCCCTGCTGGGCATGGAGCCTGAAGTGAGGCTCAAGTGTCACAACCCATGAGATCATCACGGGTTCAATATGAAACGGGTTCATATTGAGTTCACAGGTTCATGGGTTCACAGCCTGAGCTTAACCAAGTGAACCAGACAGGTGCCCCTCATGCCCTGCTTTTTTTTTTTTTTTAATGATTTTATTTATTTATTCATGAGAGACACAGAGAGAGAGGCAGAGACAGAGGGAGAAGCAGGCTCCATGCAGGTCTCAATCCCAGGTCTCCAGGATCACACCCGGGGCAGAAGGCAGGCACTAAACCACTGAGCCAGCGAGGCTGCCCCATGCTGTGCTTTTACATCGGTATGCTATTCCTAGGATATCTGGGGCCATGACAGGGGATAAGAGAAAGCAAAATATGGTGTATCTTTCTGAAGCATCAATTTTCCTCAGCTTTTCATATTGAAACCAACAAGGATTTATCATGGAACAAAATGCAAAATCTACCTGATTTCATAAAATAAAATGAAATATCAAAGAAACTGCTCCTTGTACTGGCTTCTTTAAAATTTTTTAAAAATTTATTTTTATTTTTTGCACTGGCCTCTTGAGAGCATGTTTAGGATACAGAGGCTTTCGTTTCTTTAGGAGAAAGGTGAGCAAGTATTGTACATTAGGAATGGATTTTTTTTTTATCATTTTACATTGTCAGAGACAGACGGTTTGGAATCACTTTTATATAATGGCTTTAATTACTTTGCCTATTTTCAAACATTTTTTTAAAGATTTTATTTTTTCATGAGAGACACAGAGAGAGATGCAGAGACATAGGCAGAGGGAGAAGCAGGCTGCCTGGGGGAAGCCTGATGGGGAACTCAATCCCAGGATCCTGGGATCACATCCTGAGCGCAAGGCAGATGCTCAACCACTGAGTCACCCAGGTGCCCCTATTTCCAAACTTTTTATTGCTTTCTGTTATCTACTGAAATTAGAAATAAATTTATCATACACCATGAAAATGACTGCAACAGAACATACTTCTGACTAGGACACAGTGTCTGAACTCTGAAACAACATTCAGAAAACCTTGTGCTCTCTATTACAAAATCAGAAAGGAGGACGTTACTGTGTTATTGGAAGAACACAAGATGCTAAAAGAAGACCTGTGAAAAGGAATTAACTGAAATATAAAATTTCCCCTAGAGTTAGCCTTGACTACGATCGCAAACTAACTTGAAGGCATTTGCTTAACCTTTGAAACTTCATCTAAAATGTTAGCCATTTAAAATTTAAGAGGTACACATAAAACCCGGTCATTCTCTAGTTGATTAATCTGTTCTTACTCTTTTCACAGCACTTATCACTGTCAGAAACTTATCTTAATCATTTAATTTGTTTATTGGCTGTCTCTTGGGCCCCTGGTCCCCAAAAGCAGGGTCACTTGCACCTCCATCATCTAGCCAGGCTCCTGGCTACCATATAATAAACCTTCCAAATATACTTCTTGAATTTCAGTGATGACCACTTTTTATCGAATGGATATTTGCCAAGAAATACTGCAGCCAAGGACAGGGGAAAGTGCGTCTGACCTCTTCCAAAGAGCGGGACCCTCCTTGACGGAGGGAATGTCCACCTGCACTCTCCGGAGCCTTTACCAGTTACCAGTGAATTTGCAGCTTTATGTAATCTGCAAGTTCGTACTTTCGGGAGATGAAAGGATCACCTCTGGTAAGGGCCACCCTCGGCCAACCGCGGGAGGGATTTAACGCCACCTCCCGGGTAGCTCGGCAGGCGGCGCGCTCCGCCCCGGGTTCGCGGCAGAGTCGCGCGGCGCTCAGGGGCGCTCCCGCCTCGGCGAGCAGCCCGGCCCCTCCGAGCGGGGCGCGCCCGGGCCGCGCCCTTCGAGCCCCGGGGAGCCAGCCGCCCCGATCCCAGGCCCCGCTCCCGAGGCCCGGGGGTGGGGCCGGGCACCCCGCTCACCGCTGCGGAGCCTGCTGCTGTCGCCGGCCTCGAGCGCGCTGCTGGAGCAGCCCATCGCGGGCAGAACGGCGGGCAGACCCGCGGCCCCGAGGACGAGCGCAGCCGCCCGTCCCAGCCCCGCGCGGGCGTCGCCGGCTGCTCGGATCCCGCGCAAACCGCCCCGGCGGCGCCGAGGCTCCCGGGCTCGGCCGCGCTCCGGCGGGTGCAGGGCACAGGCGCACAGCGGGGCGAGGGTGGAGGCGCGGCCGGGCGAGGAGCGGTCGCCGCGCAGATGGAGGGGCCCGGGGCTCAGGGAGGCGACCGCGCGGAGCAGGGGACGGCCAGGGAGCCGGGTGGGCGGACGTGGGTGCGGGTGTGCGGTGCAGCGGGAGAGGCGCGGAGGCGCGGGAAGCAGGGGCGGGGGTGCCGTCGCGGAGCGGGAGGAGGGACGGGGGCAGCGGCCGTTGGTCCGGGGACAGCCCGGGGGGCGGGCTGCTGCTTGCACCGCGCCAGTGCTGTCGCCGCGGGGCGCTTCGCTGCCCACGTGCCCTTCAGTCCACCTGGTATTCTGTTTTGCTCAGTTGTCCAGCCCGGGGCCACACCTGACGCTTAGTTGTTGGGCTTCTCTTTGCTTTGCTTTAATCTGACGTCGTTCCCTCAGTCTTTGTCTTTCATGACTTTGACATTTTTTAAGAGAATGGGCCGTTTACTTTGTAGACTGTTTCTCAGTTTGGCTTGCCCAGTGTTTCCTTATGACTGTTTTCAGGCAGTGCAGTTTGGGCTGGAGTACAAGAGGTGTTGTCTGAGAATTCCTGCAGTTCACGATGTCGGTTTGCTCTCTGACTGGTGATGTTAATTTTGATCAGTTAAGGTAGGGTCTGCCAGGTTTGCCACCAAAAAGTTACTCTTTTACTCCTTGTACTTTATGGAGTAAATTTATATGTGATTTATATCTCATCAGACTTTTTCTGCTATTGTTAGCATACATTGATATTCTTGCTGGGATCACTTATTACTATGACAGTTATCAAAGGGTGGTTTTCTAATCAGATTATTCCTTCCACATTTATCAGTTGGCATTCTATAGTAAGGGAGCACTTTCTCTTCTCCATTTATTATTCATTTATTTATAGCAGTAAATACTCATGAATTCTTACATTATTCAATGGGTCATGTCACCATTTGTATTAGTTTTTTAGAGCTGCCATAACAAAGTACCGCAGATTGGTTGACAACAAAAACCACAGATTGGTTAAACAACAAAAACGTATTTCCTCATAGTTCTGAGACTAGAAGTCAGAGAACATGGTGTCAGTAGGGGTGGTTTCCCCTGAAGGCCTTTCCTTGGTTGGGATGGCAGTATTCATGATGTATCTTCACATGGTTTGCCCACCGTGTCTATGTCCTAATGTCCTCTTCTTACAAAGAAACTAGTCATATTGGATTAGGGCCCACCCATATGACCTCATTTTCCCTTAATTACCTCTTTAAAGGCCCTGCCTCCAAAATAGCCATATTGCAAACTGTAACATATGAATGAAGGGGGGCACAATTCAGATCATAACAGCACATTATTGAACTGAATGCTAAAATTGCCTAAAATTTGGCATATTTCCCTATATGGGTCATGGAGATACATAGCTATGTGTTTAGAGGTCTCCCTCCCTCCCTTCCTTCTCTACTTCCCCTCTTGCCTTAGGAAGGGAAGATTGATGGATTGATTGATGCCTTCTCTTCTTTTTCCCTCTTCCTCTCACTCCTGCAGTTTAGCCTTGACAAAGTCTGGACTGCACAGCAGTCAACTCACAAATCCCTTCAAATGAAGAGGACACTGGGTATCTTTGAGGAAGTACACTTTATAGCATTCCTAATACGTACTATGACTCTTCTCCTAACCTCTGTCCAGGGTTACTGTGCCCCAAAGAAAGAGAAGTACTTTGAAAGTGACTAAGTATTTGGCTGGATTCCAAGTCCCTGAGCAAAATTACAGGATTAGTACAAAGAAGTTTAGGGGGAGAAGTATGTGAATGGGTCTTTCAGAATTGGCCAAAATTGGGGGGATATTTATGTCTTGTATAAATGCTATCAAAGGGTTTTCATAGGATGGGCTACCATAACAAAATACCATTAACTTGGTGGCTTAAATAACATTTATTTCTCATTGTTCTGGAGCCTGAAAAGTCTTAAGATCAAGGTACTAGCCAACTTGGTTTCTAGTCAGAACTCTTTTCTGGCTTGCAGATAGATGGCAGCCTTATCACAGTGTCCTCACATGGGGTTGGGGTGGGAACTTCCTCTTCTTTTTTTTTATTTTAGAGGGCAAGGATGAGCAAGTGTGGGGAGGGGTAGAAGGAGAGAATCTTCAAGCACTCTACTCCCGAGTGCAGGGCTAGATGTGGGGCTTGATCCCATGACCCATGAAAGAGATCATCATCTGCGCTGAAACCAAGAGTTGGGCACTCAACTGACTGAACCACTCAGGCACCCCTTGGACTTCCTCTTTTTATGAGGCCACGGTCCTAACAGATTAGATTTATGACTAACAGATTATGACTTCATTTAACCTTAACTACCTCCTAAACCCTACTTCCCCATTGAGCTACTTTGGGGGCAAGAGCTTCACCATATGACATGGCCATCCATGGCAGTCTCCCACTTCAGAAAATGCTTTTTTTAGGTTAAAGTCATGGTTAATTTTATTTAGCTAGTGAAAGTTTTTCAAAATTCCATTCTTCCTCAAAAGAGATGAATTAACTCACAGATTAAATATAAACACTAACTTGAAATTTTCTGAATCCTTATGCTTTCATGCTAAACCAGGGCTTACTGAGCCCAGTTAAGTACCCACTTTTCCCCATCAACTATTTTTTAGTTGACTCAGGTATATTACTTTTTCCTTGGAGATAATTTGTCAGCCAAGCCATGGTCTCTTCCATTTTCTTCAGAGGAAGCATTTTATAATCAGGTGAACAATAATAATCAGGTGCCCTGTGGATGTTAGAAAGTCTTTCTCATGAGCCATCTCAGTGCTTGCTCAATGGGCTCAGGAATAGAATGGCTCTAAGAACAGGGAGAGAAGCCATACATGGGCACTACTGCATGCTCCTCCACTTAATATAGTAGTATAGTTTACAAAGGTGAGTGCCCATTTTGCCAGTAGCACTAAGAGTGACCAACTATAAGCCTCCAAAATGGTACCTATATCTTGAGGGGACCTATCAGCCATTTTGTGAAAGACTGATAGGACTCTTTGGAAACAGTGGAGTGATTGAACCTCTTTGGTATTTTTTATTTTTTTAATTTTTATTTATTTATTATAGTCACAGAGAGAGAGAGAGAGAGAGGCAGAGACATAGGCAGAGGGAGAAGCAGGCTCCACGCACCAGGAGCCCGACGTGGGATTCGATCCCAGGTCTCCAGGATCGCACCCTGGGCCAAAGGCAGGCGCTAAACCACTGCGTCACCCAGGTTTCCCGGTATCTTTTATTTTAATAGACACTGGATTAGATTTGCTTTTCCAGCAAATCTGGAATCTCCTGTGAGCACCATCCATCAGTGGATGGTATCATCAAGACATTACACACCAAGACACTACATTCAGTATCATATCAAATAACTCGCTTTACTATGAGACAAATAAGGTAATAGGTTAATTTCTATGTGATTTACTGGTCTTTTTTCATCTCAACATCCAGGAGCTAAACCTATAGGATGATGGAGGGGCACCTTAAACACTCAGTTATGGTACCAGCCAAAATGAAACATCTTTCAAGGTTGAGGTGCTGCCCTATGGTTTGCAGGGTATGTTTTGAACCAGTGACTAATAAATGGGACTGCTTCTCCCATGACCAGTATACACAGATCTGGGTCTTGCTCCCCAGGCTTCTTGTTCATTTGGTGAACTACAGCATAATTTTCCTTTTTTACGCTTAACTCAGCTAGTTTGTTTTTGTTGCTTACAACTTAAGTATCTAGACTACTAGATAATGCTTACCCTACCTCCCCTCTCCCTGACCATTCTCCTTCTTGGCAATTACCTGACCTGTCTTATTCCTTCAGTCTTATCTTGATAATAACTGAATATAACTGATACTGTGATTTTTAATGCTGATAGTACCTTGATGTATCTTGAAGGCATAGTTCATAATTTTTTACCTCCAATGACTCCTCCAATGCTTTTATCACATTTCTTCAACATACCCATGTTTTGATGTTCCAAATTTGCATTTATTATTTCTCCATGAACTAATCAGTAACATTTTCTGATCAGCATGACGTAGTGTTACAGTATTAAGTTAATTAAGTTCCAGTTAAAGGCAAAAAACACTGGTGTTTTAGCCTGTGTATTACACCTTTATTAAGGATAAAAATACATGTACATGGCAGGCTTTTCAAATTATTGAAAATACGTAAAATGTCATATTATGGACACTTAGAGACATAGGAACCCCATTTATATTAAAATTTCAAAAACTGACTCTAAGAAATATAAACTAACCTAAAGACACACATTTAAAGACTCTAAATCACTCTAGGGCAGCCGGGTGGCTCAGTGGTTTGGTGCTGCCTTCGGCCCAGGGTGTGATCCTGGGGACCCCGGGTCGAGTCCCGCATTGGGCTTCCTGCATGGAGCCTGTTTCTGCCTCTATGTGTCTCTCATGAATAAATAAAAAATCTTTTAAAAAAAATAAATAAAAAATAAAGACATCACTCTACTTTCCAAGTGTCACTCCTTTACAGTAAAGTAGTGAATGAAGTACTCTGGATTCTTTGTATCCAAGAGTATAAAACACATATGCTCCTTGGATGGAAAAATGGCTTTAAAAAAAAGGAGAAAGCATTTCTCTGGCCTGATTTTTAATCCAGCACAGTCTGGAGCATTCCCAATCTGAACAGAGACGGTATAGAAGAAATATTTCAGAATCCCTATTAATTGTCCTCTAACAGTTCAGAATTCTTGTATTGGTGTGTATGTGTTCAGTTAGTTGAAAAGTGACCAACAATCATTAGATTTACAGGATCTTTTCACTTGGATTCACCATCTTTCTTGTCCTCACCAGATTTCTGAGCATGTTTAATGTCCAGGGTGACTTAATAATGTGAAGGTTGGGGGGTGCCTGGGTGGCTCAGTTGGTTAAGCGTCTGCCTTGGGCTTAGGTCATGATCCCAGGGTACTAGGACTGAGCTCCAAGTCAGGCCCCCTGCTCGGTGGGGAGCCTGCTTCTCCCCTCTGCTGCTCTCCCTGCTTATGCCTGCTTTCTGTCTCTGTCAAATAAATAAATAAATAAAATCTTAAAAAAAAAAAAAAACTGTGAAGGTTGAGTCAAACAAATAGAGTTCCAAATTACAGTTGACCCTTGAACAACACTGATTTGAACATGGATTTTTTTTTTCCGGTACACTACAGTACTATAATGCATTTTCTCTTATGATTTTCTTAGTAACATTTTATTTCCTCATTTATTATAAAAACCACAGTATATAATACATAGTATATTATAAATGTATTAATCAACTGTTTAGGTTATCTATAAATGTCTTTCTGGTCAGCACTAAGCTATTAGTAGTTTTTGAGAAGTCAAAGTTATACATGGATTTTTGAAATGCATGGGGGTGGTCAGTGCCTCTAACTTCTGAGTTGTTCAGGGGTCAACTGTACTAACAGGCTGCTTCCTAATTTGGACATTGAATAACTAATAGCTGATGATATTGAATATGATAGTTTTAACTGCTTAACAATAAGGGATGGGCCAGTGTACTGAACCAATGAATATCAGATGAACCTGTTAGTATTTGCTCTAACAGAGAATACAGCCTGTCACTTTTAATTCCCATAGCAAGTATAAACCAAAAACACAATGAATGCAGATGTCTGCAGAGTTCTCAGAAACTTGGAGTAGCGATTCTGGTGAATGAAAACCAAAGCCTCGTTTTAATTCTATTCTATCACATTTACCTGTTGGTATTTTTTCAAAATCACTCTGAAATGCTACTGACTGACATCCAGAAATAAACAAAATAATGACCCCAAAGGCCTGGATGGTAAAGTCTCTTCTTAAAGCATATATATTTCCCAACTTTTTAGTGTTAAGTTTTTCAAACTCAAAAAAGTCCACCTATATACCCTCCACTTCAAATTCAACAGTTGCTAAAAGTTTGCTGAATTTGCTATTTTCATTTATTTTAGATTTTATTTACATTTATTTTAGCAATTCAAGAATAAGTTGCAGATTATCATGATGCTTCATCCATACTCAACATACATTTCTTTAGAAAAAGGACATGACTTACAGCAGTTATTTTTAATAGAGGAATCATTTAATGCAGGGGTCAATGAACTATGGCCTGCAGGCCAAATATGGCCAGCTGCTCGATTCTTTTGGTTTTTTTTTTTTTAAGATTTCATTTATTTATTTTGAGAGACAGACAGAGAGAGAGAGGCAGAGACACAGACAGATGGAGAACCAGGCTCCATGCATGGATCCTAATGTGGGAACAGATCCCAGGACTCCAGGATCACACCCTGGGCCAAAGGGAGGCGCTAAACCTCTGAGCCACCCAGGCGTTCCAAGCTGCTTGATTCTGTAAATGTTTTTTTTTTTTTTTTTTAATTTTTATTTATTTATGATAGTCATACAGAGAGAGAGAGAGAGAGGCAGAGACACAGGCAGAGGGAGAAGCAGGCTCCATGCACCGGGAGCCCAACGTGGGATTCGATCCCAGGTCTCGAGGATCGCGCCCTGGGCCAAAGGCAGGCGCCAAACCGCTGTGCCATCCAGGGATCTCCTGTAAATGTTTTATTGGAACACAATTGTTACATATTGCCTATGGCTGCTTTTGTGCTACAACGGCAGAGCTGAGTAGTTGCCACAGAGAACATATGACCCCAAAGGCCTAAAACATTTATTATTGGGCTCTATAGAAAAAGTCTGCCAATTCCTGCTCTAATAAATACAAGTGTGGAAAATTTTATAAAATCTTCTTGAGTCAAAAGACATATTTTTCCGCAGCAAATGTTTCTTCCTCTAGCGTAGGTTTTGTAATGTTGTGAACGGCTTTAGGTGTGGCGGGTGGCTGTGGTAGGAAGGTTGAGATAAGAGTTGGAATGATGAAGAGAACGAAGTCACTGCACATTTGTCATGTATAGGTCCTATGCTAGGTGCTTTATACACCATTACATTTACTGTGATCCTCATAATAATACTATGAAGTAGACATTATTCTAGTTTTCTGATGAAGAAACTGAAGCATAGGGAGTTTAGACAATTTGCCCCAAGTCATGCATATATTAAATAGAAAAACCAAAAACCTAAGTCTGTCTCCAAAGAGATACAGCAAAATTAGTTAAGATTTTCTAGAAAGAATTCTCAAGCATTTTGTGGCCATATTTCATACATAAAATAAGTGCTTCAGGCTTCTCTGGCTTCCAATACAAAACCATAGTAAGATTCCTGGATCCTTAAAGTATAGTGAGGACCAGAAACTTGTTATCGTATAAGGAAAAGCACCTCAGGAAAGTGATATCAAGTACTTTCACCATTTAATCTCTAAAATGAGGGTAATATCTATCCTGACTACTTTGGGAAAATGCATTAAAAAGCTTTGAAAATATAGGACTCAATATAGAAGGCCTCATTATTTTGTTCTTTACTTAACGCAGGCAAGTCTCAAGCCCAACTTGGCTATGTCCTTCTTCAGTTTTTATGTTTTAAAAAGTAACCTTCACCCTCAACATGGGGCTTGAACTCACAACCCCAAGATTAAGAGTCACATGCTCTACAACTGAACCAGCCAGGTGCCCCTCATTCTTTAGTTCTCCAATTCTAGTATTTCTAAGATTTCCTGAGGCTGCTTATTAAACTGATTCCTAGGCCCCACCAGAGATTTCTTTCACATACCCTTGTGGATCCCAAGAGTCAGAAGTCAAGGTGATTCTGAATCAGGTGATTTGTGAGTCATACTTTGAGAAACACTGCTTTCAGTTATAATTGGTGTTTCACAAGATCTATTTAAAGTTACGACTTTAGGGGCACGTGGGAGGCTAAGTCCGTTTAACCTCTGCCTCTGGCCGAGGTCATGATTGCAGGGTCCTGGCATGACCTGGTATCAGGCTCCCTGCTCAGTGGAGAGCCTGCGTCTTCTCTGCCCTCCTCCTCACTTGTGTTCGCACTGGCTCTTCTCTCTTCAAATAAACAAATGAACTTACATGATGCATGCTGTAAAATAATTCAAGTAGTACTGACATATATAATGTAAAAAAATGTTCTTTCCTCACCCACTCTTCTCACACCTTTTCAAGTGGTAAGTTTTGATGATCAGCTTTCCCGACTTGGACTTTCTATGCATATACAAAAACGTATTAAGAATGATGAGCATATAGGAGGCCTGGGTGGCTCAGGGGTTGAGCGTGTGCCCTCAGCTCAGGGCTTGATCCCGAGATGATCCCGGGGTCCCCGGATCAAGTTCAGTCTTGCATCCAGCTCCCTGCAGGGAGCCTGCTTCTCCCTCCTCCTATGTCTCTGCCTCTCTCTCTCTCTCTGTCTCATGAATAAAATCTTTTTGAAAAATATGCAAAACTCGCCGCTACATATTAAAAAAAAAAAAAAAAAGACTGCGGTCCAGCTGCCGCCGTCCGCCTCACCGTCCCTCCCGCCTCACCCTCAGTCGACTTCTCGGACTGCCGCCAGGTTCACACCCCCCGATTCCTCCGTCCTCGGCAAGGGTAAGCGAACCGCTCTCCAGCCCTCTGACTGTAGCGGTAGCATCGCGAGGCTGCCCCGCCCGCCCCTCTTGCCCCGCCCCTTCCGCTTGCGGCTTGCTTCCGGCGCCGCCCTCCCGGCTCTGCAGGGAAGAGCTTTGCATTGTGGGGACTCTTTCCTTTCTCCCTTCCGGCCATCTTGGCGGTTGCTGTTGGTGAGTGGGCTCCGCGGGGCCGAGGTCTGGGCAGCGCCGGGAGCCCGACGAGTTGCCCTTTGGCGCTCCTCTCCTAAACTTTCCGCCCTGTCCTCTGTACGTTCTAGGTTGGGGCCGTCCCGCATCTAAGGCAGGAAGATGGTGGCCGCAAAGAAGACGGTGAGTGAGACGGGGCCAAGGCCGGAAGCCGATTCACGTGGAGGGATGAGTCTCGGCCCGGGCAGATGGTCTGAGCACACCGGGAAGACAGCATGCACCCAGGCCTGAGGGCCCGGGAGAGCCGAGGGGGCCTTAGTGATACGTCACTAAGCCTAGACTAAGGAGGTTTATTAAAGGGTTCGACGCCCAGAAATCTGGGTGCTGTTTTGAGATGGTAGAAAACAAGACCTTCAGGTCCGTGTTAAATATTTGCTTTGTAGAAAAAGTCGCTGGAGTCGATCAACTCTAGGCTCCAACTGGTTATGAAGAGTGGAAAGTACGTGCTGGGGTACAAGCAGACCCTGAAAATGATCAGACACGGCAAAGCGAAACTGGTCATCCTGGCCAACAACTGCCCGGCTTTGAGGTAATGGAGGGAACCTGGTTGACACGTGTGTCCCCACTGCATGTTCACCCAGGAGTGTGAATTTGAGCCATTTGGGTTGTACCCACTCGGTTTTATGTAAAATCAGTTTTAGAAGCGAACGCTTGCAGAAGAATTTATGGTTTCTTCTTTGGTGTTTGGGGCTGACACCCACCCCCACCCCCGTGTCCCCAATCGTGCTCTCATCCTGTAAGTTTATCTTTGGGAGAAATGTGTGGCAGAGGGGTATGAACCACAGAACGTCAAAGTTTGAAGCAAGCACGGACACTTGTTTTTCCATGTGTTTTGAGTCCTGCATTTTTGGTCTTTAAAAGTGTTTCGTTTTTCAAACTTGTCATAGAAAAGTTCGAGCTTGCTGTGGAGCTGCAGGTTCCAAGTGGGCCAAGGTTTTGCTTGGCTTCACCGTTTTGAAATTGAACTTAGTATGGAAAGTAAGTTAAAGACACTTGGACTATGCAGAATATAAGCCATGTGATCAATTCCCTACAGTACATTAATTTTTCTGTGGTGATGCATAACCTGCTCACAGGATTTTACATAGGGTGTCTGTACATCATTGGCTTCCCCAGAATGCTGCCCTCTATCCCATCCCATGGTTTGGTCTTCAAGCTTACCTTCTATGTCAGTGCTTCTCAAACATAAATGTACTCACAATTACTGGTAATCTTGTTAAAAGCAGGTTTTGATTTCATGGGTTCAGGATGGGACCTGACATTATGCTTTTTTTTTTTTTTAAAGAGTTTATTTATTCTTAAGAGGCAGAGACAGGCAGAGGGAGAATCAGGCTCCCTGCAGAAAAGCCCGATGTGGGACTCGATCCCAGGATCACGACCTGAGCCAAAGGCAGACACTCAACCACTGAGCCACCCAGGTGCCCCGACATACATTTTTAATAAGCATGTACACTACTGCTGGTCTGTGAATCCATACTTTTGAGTAATGGCGCCATTCTGTTAGGAGTCTCTTCAAATTCGTAAAACCCTTAATGTCCACCTGCTCAGTTGACACAGAAACGCTAAGTTTATGTAAGTAATACCACTCCCCATCTAGGATTCAGAGCACCGGAAAGTAATAGAAATAGCTCATCCTTTAAAGATAACATGAGCTGGGATTCTAGAACTTAACCATTCTTTGCCTGAGTGTCTCCATACATGCTATTTAAGAGATTGTCATGATAATGTGAAGTATCTGGTGAGTGGTAAATGCTAAGTAAATACTTGCGTTTCACATCCTACTCTTTTCCATGAGAAGAGTTATTCAGAACATACTTGCTGATTGTCCCATTTTTAAGGGACCAAGAGAAAAGATAGTTTGTATTGCCTAATGGATCTGGTACTTTTTAAAAGAGTAATGACTGATTTAGTTACTGTTTGAAAGTGTCACCATTAAAACCAGTGAGGAAAGTAGTAACATTTTATGTCAGTCACTTGGTATGATCTTTGTTTTTTGGTTTCTGAAGGAAATCTGAAATAGAATACTACGCCATGTTGGCCAAAACTGGTGTCCATCACTACAGTGGCAATAATATTGAATTGGGCACAGCATGTGGGAAATACTACAGAGTATGCACACTGGCTATCATTGATCCAGGTATGTTTTATAAGTCAGAATAATTATTTTTTCATATATAATGTAATTATAGGTATTTGCTATAGCAATGTCTTTGGTTCCTAGGTTTAGATATTTAGAATTTGGATATAGCAAGGGATATCTTGTAGTTTTGTTTCACAGAGAACTGATAATGAATATCAGTACATTATAATAGGTATTGATATAAATTAATTTTTTTATTTTGTAATTAATTTGAAATTAAATAATTATTTTTTTATTTTGAATTTTGTTTAAGCACTTAAATAATGTAGGACCGTGGTAGGGGTGAAATTCTAAAGGCAAGGAGTAATCAGATGAAATAGAAGAAAGGAATCCAAGCCAAGAAGTGGCTGCCTAAGAACAGATAGGTAAAATTAAATTGAGAAAAAGAAATGCCTACAAATAAAGATCATGTCATATTTTGAACTGAAGAGTTTTTATTTTATTTTTAAGACTTTTTAGATTTTTATTTTATTTATTTATTTATTTATTTATTTACTTATTTATTTACTTACTTACTTATTTGTTTAAAGATTTATTTATTTACTCAGAGAGAGAGAAAGGCAGAGACACAGGCAGAGGGAGAAGCAGGCTCCATGCAGGAAGCCCGATGTGGGACTTGATCCCGGGTCTTCAGGATCACACCCCAGGCTGCAGGAGATGGCAAACCGCTGCGCCACCGGGGCTGCCCTAGATTTTTATTTTATTTGAGTGGGCACCAACAGGGTGAGGGGCAGATGGAGTAGCAGACTCCTGGCTGAACAGGGAGCCCAGTGGAGGGTTCAATTCTGGGTCTCCAGGATCATGACCTGAGCCGAAAGCAGATGCTTAACTGACAAAGCCACTCAGGAGCCCTGAACTTATGAGTTTTTAGTTCTTAGGATACTGCGAATATTCTCGCTGTTCTGATTTTGTAATAATCAGGGCAGGCTAAACATTCGCTATATTAAGACCATGCATGTGTCCCCAGACTTAGTTCTTTCCCTGGGTCTGGTTTTATCAATGCAGGTGATAAACCAAGTCTGGTTTATATCATGTATCTTCTGTGGGAAATGCCTGTGACTTTAGGTATCTGATCATCCTTGAGAAATGACAGCAAAGCTAGTATTGCAACTTTTGGAGATAACCACTGCTAGTTTGATGATTAACAGTTGTGACTAAATGAATTGTAAAACTATTGTGTTTTATTTTCTAGGTGATTCTGATATCATTAGAAGCATGCCAGAACAGACTGGTGAAAAGTAAATCATGCAAAATTTTTCTTTAATAAAACTGGCCAGAGCTTGTTTTAAAGACACTGTATTCATTTCTGGTTTTTTCCATATATCTTTCTGTTTCTGTACACTTTCACAAGATAGGATTTGAGAGGATGAGGCAGTTGAGGTAACAAGACTTTTGGATTAAGAGCCTATGTGTCCCAGTTTCCCTTTACTTTCATGTATAGGGAGTGCAGAGTTCGTTTTCTCTGTTAGATTTTTAAAAGATTCCTGTCTTTTAAAATTGTTGATACTGTCGTCATTTCATATTTGAGTATGTTTGAGAGGCAGCAAAGAACAATACCCAGAATTTTTTTTTAATGCCCAGAATTTAACCAGATATGCAATTTGTAATCCAGCTTAAATCTACAAATTGAAGTAGCAGAGAGGATTAAATATGTTCTCCCCTCCCAGAATTGTTTCTGAGAAAAGTTCTATTGAACTTTAATGAAGAGTTTTTCCTAAGGGTGTGTAGTGTTTGAGGGAGAAGAACTGTAGTTTGAGCCCTTCAGAAGAATCCCAGATCTTCAATAAGTGCTCAATCCATAGTTGCCCAAAGTTTGTTTTATTCCATTTTACTCCTAGAAGATAACTGTGAAGTGTGTTTGGTGAGTATACTTAGCAGTCTGTGTTGTGCTCTCAGGCTGCAACTGTGTCAGAAATACCCATGTCTTTTGGACTTGATCTTATCCAACCCTTATAAGCACTTTTGGGTAGTAGATGAATGATCAGAGAGGAGGTTGCCCATCAGTATACTATATGGAATGTCTGTGCGTATTTACTGAACTTCAGACTACTTTTGGAACAAGCATGGGGTGGGTCAAATTCCCAATTCCATAGGTGAGAGAATGGGTTTCTTTCAAGCTAACATTGCATAATTTTAGTTTTTGTCTGAAGTTAATCTGAGGTTATAGATAAAATTTGAAGAGTAGCTGTTGGCGACTAGATTTCTTACTGGTTCAGTTACTAAGCATTTCTAAATTTGGGAGTACTACTGACATGTTTCCATGGGACAGTTTTTTGTCTCGGACTGGATATTACAGGATATTTCTCATGGTTTTCCATGTTGTGATGATACCTCCAAATGTTACCCCACTTTTTAATTTTTTTTAATTTTTATTTTTTTAATAATTTATTTTTTATTGGTGTTCAATTTGCCAACATACAGAATAACACCCAGTGCTCATCCCGTCAAGTGCCCGCCACCCAGGCACCCAGTCACCTCCCGCCCTCCTTCCCTCCCCGCCCCCTAGTTCGTTTCCCAGAGGTAGGAGTCTCTCATGTTCTGTCTCCCTTTCTGATATTTCCTACCCATTTCTTCTCCCTTCCCCTCTATTCCCTTTCACTATTTATATTCCCCAAATGAATGAGACCATATGTTTGTCCTTCTCCGATTGACTTTTCACTCAATACCCTCCAGTTCCATCCACGTTGAAGTAAACGGTGGTCACCCCACTTTTTTAAAGTAGCATTTCCTGGTTAAGAACTACAGAGTTACGAAAATCTGTAAATGTTCTCAAGTGCTCATATTTTCATATCCAGACTGGTGTGCCCAATGTGGCTTGCTTTTTTTTTTTTTTTTTTTTTTTTAAGATTATTGATTCATTCATGAGAGACAGAGGCAGAGACCGGCAGAGGGAGAAGCAGGCTCCATGCAGGGAGCCCAATGTGGGACTCAGTCCCAGAACTCCAGGAACATGCCCTGAGCGGAAGGCAGACCAGACCCACTTAATCACTGAGCCACCCAGGCATTCCACCGATGTGGTTTAAAATGTTTGAAATCTGTCCTTGAATTACTTGGTCACATCACACTACTGATGATATTAGTCTGTTCCATAGTTGCTAGAAATGTTTGTCTTTGGGTTAAGGACATTATGTGCTTATTTTGTACTTGATAAGTTTTGCCTTTCAAATGGAGTTTTCAGTGGTTTGGGTTATTGGGATTGGTTTGACTCCAGGTTGACTAGTTATAATTTAATTTCTTAAAGGGTGGTCCCTGAATAATACAATATTGCAGTTCTCATTTCTTTGTAATGGTTCTGATTCAGGACTTCTGGCTGCAGGCATTTTTGAATGATGGCTTATAGGAAATAATTTGTGATTTCTGGGGGCTTCATTGTAGTTTTAATATGCTATAAGTTCATTCAGTTTTTGCCTTTTTTTTACATGTGCTTTTTTATTTGTTTTTAAAGGTTTTATTATTTATTCAAGAGAGACAAAGATGTAGGCAAAGAGAATCAGGCTCCCTGCAGGGGAGCCTGATGCAGGACTCAATCCTAGGACCCCGGAATCATGACCTGAGCCAAAGGCAGGTGCTTTTTGTGTACTCCCCATTCTTCAAGAAAGGCATTTAGATTTAAAGTTCAGAGAAAAGGAGTTTAAAGCTAGTAGACGGGTTGGGGTGACTGGGTGATGGGCACTGAGGAGGGCACTTGATGGGATGAGCACTGGGTGTTAGGCTGTATGTTGGCAAATCGAACTCCAATAAAAAAATATATACAAAAAAAATAAAGCTAGTAGATGGGAAACCTCTCACTCATTCTGGCTTGGGACAGCTGTGATGAAGTGCCATGAAAATGCTGCCAGAATTAGAGAAAATAACCACTGGCCAGGAAGATGTGGGAAGGTCTGAGTTGGTATTTTTAAATGTTATTTTTCTGATTATAATCAAAGTAATGTGTTTGGCTGGGAAGCTCTAATATGCAGGGGATTGCAGGGAATTCCAGCCAGTTGGATTTATTCCATACTCGAGTACTGAGCTACTGGTTAGGTCTAGAGATAGAAATGTCCCAAAGAAGACGCTGATTATTGTGAAATGTGTTCATTGCAATCGGTATCCTATGGTGGCAGGGGCAAAAGGTACAGAGAAAAGAAACCAAACTCTAGACTGGTCATGAATGCCATTAGTTGGGCCTTCTGAAAGATCTGCTTCGTGGAAAACAATTCTTTGCAAATCTTATTTCCAGCTGCTCCTTAACACTTGTGCTCCCTCTATCTGCAGTGGCATCTGGCTTCTTCCTCTCCTTTTCCAGGCCTACCCCAACATCCTCTTGAGTCTAGATTGAGTGCCTCTGAGTTAACATAAGAACCTTTTTTATGGCATTAATTGCACCTGTTTCTTACTATACTAAGGTCCTAGAGAACAGACACTCAACATTTTCAACTTTATATCACTTAGGAGTTCAAACACCAGGGTGAATTATGACTTTTAGGTTTTAAGCATTTACTTAATTCTCATTAATATGCTTGTGACCTTCTAGACCAGAATTTCATCTTCATCTTGTTGATGGTAGGTCTTAAACATCTTGTACATTTACTATAATTTACTACCTCCTATCTGTTTGCTTCAAAAGAGAATTTAGGCATGGGAATCTGCCAAAGTATCTCCCTTAGATAAGGTAAGCAAAGCATTCATTCAACCAGCATCCTGGTTAAGAGCTACAGAGTTATGAAAATCTGTTAAGTGTTCTCAAGTGCTCATATTTTCATATCCAGACTGGTGTGCCCAATGTGGCTTTTTTTTTTTTTAAAGATTATTGATTCATTCATGAGAGACAGAGGCAGAGACCGGCAGAGGGAGAAAATATTTTTGTGTCAGATATTATGGGTATGGGCTTCTAAAAAATAAAAACATAATAGCTAATAATTGAGTATTAAAAATGATACTTTACTAAGTAATGTACATGTTAACCCATTTAATCCTCTTGACAGTGCAGTGAAAGTACTATTAGTCCCATATGATAGATGAAGAAATCATGGTTTATGAAGGTCACCAAAATAAACCCGGATGTAAAACCTGAGACCTACAGATAGCAAAACAAGGAAAATGGAAAAATGTTTCAGATTATAGACTTCAAAGTATGTTGGATTAATAGCTAAATATGGATTGATTGGAGGCCTTTGTTTCCTATGAAGGCATTTTCCTCTCCAAGGTGAAAGGGAAGGTGCAGTCTAGAGCCACTAGAGGGAGCTGAGATTCAACAGAAAGCAAAGGATGCTTGAGCCAAGGAGGCAATGCCTGAGCTGAGAGTCTGTCTCTGAAGGGGTGCCAACCCAAATCAGTACTTCCTAGTCAAAACCTGTTCATGATCAGCTAGAGGACTCCAATACAAATACAAACTGAAGGTTTAGTACTTTGAATCACAACTTTTATATTTGGAGAGAATCAGATGATTTTCAGGTAAAGATTGACACTTAGGAAATGCTCTTCCCTCTCATCACTGACTTTCGGGAGGACATTCTGATAAACACTCACCTTGAAATATTTAAACATAAGCATACTGAAGGTGTTCTGTTTAAAAAGCACCATTTGGCCTCAAATACAGTAACTTCCATGGGAAGGATGTCATTTTGGGAGTCTTCATTTTTTTTCGTTTAAGATTTATTAGAGACCATTCATGGCAGTCAGGGAGAATGAATCCCCAAGCAGACTTCCCCTGAGCTCGGAGCCACACAAGTTCTCATCCCAGGACCCCAAGATCCATGACCCAAGCCGAAATCAAGACCCAGACACCCAAACAATTAAGCCACCCAGGAGCCCCTACCTTTGGCTTTTTAAAATTCTCATTTGTTTTTGAGTTTTATTATGTGTACATGTAGATCTAGTGCATTCCTTTTAAATATATGGTATGCCTGAGGTAGGAACCAAACAACAATTTTATCAGTTTCCTTTCTGACGATTAGGATATTTTCATTTTGTGACATAAACTTGAGTAACGTTCTTGTACAGGTCTCCTATGTGTTAAAGTCCTCTAGTTAGATGCCTGTGAGTGCAGTTGCTGGAGTGCAAGTTTTGTGCATTTTCAGTTTTATTAGGTATTGACACATAATCCAAAGAGCATGCCCATTTGCATTCTCACTAGTGTACAAGAACCTCATTTTCTTCATCCTTGCCAACACTAGTCAGACATACTAGTTTTTGCCAAGCTGATTGTTTTAACCTGCATTTTCCTGATTGCCAGCAAGGTTCAACATTTTTTTTTCAAATGCATACTTACCGTTGCCCATATACACACACCTTGTATTTAAAGTTAAACTAGAAATTTTGGGGATCCTAGAAATTTTACACAGAATACCATTCTCTGAAGTGAATTTTAATATTGTATAAAAAAATCAATTTGTTATACGAGTACATATGTATTACGATTTTATGCATACGTCCATATACATACATCAAGGTAAAAATCCAATACAAAAAAGATAGCTTTTCTTATGGCCAGTGTTCTACAGAAGACTGCAAACAAAAATATTTTGAGTCAAATGCGATCACAACACTCGAAGATGGGACAAGGCAAAAGCAAATCATGTCCACAATATGTTAGAGTATTTTGCATAGCTTATTTGTTCTCACTTTATAATCTCATTGTTAGGATTCTGAAGGACGTGCTCTTTGTTCTATAGCAAACTAGCTATCAGTACTAGTTACGTTTTACTTTACAACTTTATAGACTTAATCACAGCTTGAGCACTGAGGCTCCAAACTGCTTTCACTGTAACCCTTGATACAATGATGTACAAGTATGTAGAACATTTCAAATCTTCATCTGTATCTCAGGCGATTTTCCAGGGCTTCCATTCTTTGTGTCATTTCTTCTAGTAAATCTCTAATTAAGGAAGAGGAATCTGAATTGCCTATTTTTAT
This sequence comes from Vulpes lagopus, assembly GCF_018345385.1. Lineage (NCBI taxonomy): Eukaryota > Metazoa > Chordata > Mammalia > Carnivora > Canidae > Vulpes > Vulpes lagopus. The sequence continues at coordinate 38,173,064 of NC_054832.1, forward strand.
TTGCATTCAAATAAAACTTTTTGACTTAGTTATATTAAAAATTTGTACTGAAAAATACAAGCCTTTGGCTTTTTCCCTTTTTGAAAAAATTTTAAACTGACTTGAAGGTTTACAGTAAGCCATTTAACATATGTTATCAAGACTATAAATCTCATGTTAAATACTTTATAATGTCAAAGCCAAATAATTCAGTTAAAAATTTGGGGTTTTTTTTTTTTTTTTTTTTTTTTTTGAGAGAGACCATGTGTGGGTAGGGGAGGAGCAGGGGTGGGGAGGTGGAGAATCCCATGCAAAATCTACCCTCAGCGCAGAGCCTGACATGGGACTCGTTCTCACAACCCTCAGATCTTGATTTGAGCCAAAATCACGTACTGGAGGTTCAACCGACTGAGCCACTCAGGCACCCCAAAAGTCTAAGTCTTTCAGATTCTACTCAGACTTGTGTTGACTGTAAATTAGTTTGCCATAATGCACCTTTGGGACCCAGAAGTGATAATGTTGGGAATGTAGTGAAGAGAAGGATTCAGGCTGAGTAAGAGATGATGTCACAAGAGAAGAGAGATTAGGGACTTTAAACCCTGATACCAGATATGGCCAAAGGGTAGCAGCCTTGAAGACTTCTGACCTATGTTCTTTTATATATAACTTCCTTAGTTTTGAGAAGTAGACCCTGCTGAATAGCAGGGTGGGGAAAGGGAGAGGAGGGGGCATTAGAACAAGCATGTGTTTTCATTAAGTTCCTTAATACCCTCCACCTGTCCCCTTGTTGGCAGAATGAGCCTGGATTCATCACCTACATTAACCACTGTCAGATTCTCTTAGGGGAGCATATTTCCAGCTTTCAGAAAGGGAATTGCTACATTTGTTCCTTATTATATAACCCCATTGGCACAGAGAGGGTTCAGAATTCAACCTTTTGCCTATAGGCTAGTTGATGCATGCTGAGATAGAGATGAGCCAGCTTTAGTAAGCTTACTGTAATTTTAAGTTCAGAACAGCTGGCAATATAAAAACACTGAATCCTCATTTCTCCATTATCTCAAAGCATTCCTTTTATGTGTAATATTGATTTAATGAATCATTGGGTTCTGCTGCCCCCTTGATAGAATGTTTCATCTTAGAGTGCTGTTATGAAAGATCTCTGCCGCCAAACAAAAAAAACTCCAGTTTTCTAGAAACTACACACGGGCAGCCTGGTGGCTCAGCAGTTTAGCGCTGCCTTCAGCCCAGGGCATGATCCTGGAGACCCGGGATCGAGTCCCACGTCAGGCTCCCTGCATGGAGCTTGCTTCTCCCTCTGCCTGTGTCTCTGCCTCTCTCTCTCCTCTCTGTATTCTCATGAATAAATAAATAAAAATCTTAAAAAAGAAAAAAAGAAACTACACACTTACCACAGTGGCTGTAATGTGGCTTGGGGCCAAAGGAAAGGTTTGGAATTTTGACGGAGTTTGAAGCTTCTTCATTCTACATTCTTTGCCTAGACTTACTGAACCTCTGATGCACATCAGACCTGGTACATGTCCTGCTTTTCCTCTCAGCAGAAAGGGAGTTAAATTTTTTTGTTTGTTTGTTTTGGTTTTTGAGGGGAGTTAAATTTTAAGTCTATTTTCTCTTTACTTTGCATGCTGGCTGGCTGGCTGGCTGGCTAGCTGGCCTCACTGCTAGATAGCAACTGAGTGCTTGACTCTTGCCACGAAGCTTGGCTTGCTCTTGGCCCTCAAACACCTAGCAGGCTGCTTAAGAAGAAACTCCTTTCTGGGAGTTCACTCTTCTTGACATTATGGAAATGACTTCATTTAATATATACCCACAAACAATATTTGTGAAGTTTGGTGAAATTCTTTACGTCACACACAAGCATCATGTTAGAAAAGGATATAGCGTTGTGTTAACTTTCTCACTTCTTCATTCGCAAGGTTCTGGAACATTATAAGATTTTCACATTTGCATTGATCGTGTTTTTCTTCCAAAGGACTTCCTGAGAAAGCACACGGAAAGTATTCACTCACCTCTATAACCCACCAGACTTCCCAGATGCATAATAATAGGACTGAATCAGCAGAAACCAAAATGAAAGAAATGTTCAACTTTTCCATGCAGCCAGACCCAGTAAATACCAGGAAAGGGCTGCATGGGCTTCCAACACTGACAGCTGCCACGAGTGTGGACTACATGGGAGGCTACCCCAGTGTCTTTCAGTTAATTCTTCTCGTTCTCATTTCACTTAGGCCCTACTCTTCTCCCCTGTCCTATTTCCTACTGCCTCCTTTCCTTTGCTCCTTGTGGGTAAGTCTGTTGACCAGCTAAGAGGCTGACTGATATCGAATCACCTGACAGCAATACTGTTTTGGGAATTACCTGAAGATTTTGTTGAATGGAAAAGTTTTTGTGTGGACCGTGAAACACTGTCTTCTTCAAACAGATACCGGTGTTGCACTGCAAAATTAGAACAGGAAAGTAGGTCTCGGATATTTATGGTGACTGGCTCAGATTCTGTAAAGAGAAAGAAAACTGAAGTCAAACCTGCCTAACACGGTTGTGGTTATAACACAGCCATCAGCGGTCAGAGTAAGGTACTTGGTATTCCTAGCATGTGGTACACAGCTTTGCTTTGGGACATACTGAGGCAAAAGACTGTCAGTTGAGAGGGGCTATTACCAAATATGGCTTAAAGTGTATAGTACGGGTTTCCTGTGTGACCGAGGAAAAAAAGCCGTAGTTGACATAATCCAAATCTTACTGAGTTTCACTTCTGAAGGATTTTTGTCTGGGGGAAACCATGGTGGAAGCATCCTCCAAAGTTTCTAGAAACACTGCTTTTAAAAAATTTACCTGTTGGCTTTTTAGAATTTTACCTGTTGGCTGGTGGACCCTCTTTGGCAGTTCCCCTGCTGGGGAGTCCTGACTTCCATCAGAGTCTTCCAGAGCTGAGAGGAAAAAGATGACCAAAGAGAGTGACAATTGTGTGCATGCTTGTGTTCTTTCAGAAGCTCATCCCAGCTCCCCACCTACCTGCTGTCTGTCACCCAGGGTGTTTCGGTTTTATTTGGTTAACACTGCTTCAAAAAGCAATTGGTTCCTAGGGTAATCCAAGACCACACTAGGGACGTTCTCTTGTACACGAAATCTAGACTGCTTCAATGCATCTTACTTAACAATGCCCCCAAAAATGTCATGTCCAGGAGGGAGGGTGGGAAAAAAGTTCCAGTGGACCAAGGACTAAGCTGCTGCTTCGTAGCAGTAGCTCTACCAGGCATTTCAGCTTGAAGGAAACAGCCTAGAGGTGAAATCCTACCCCCTCCCTTTTGGAAACTTGAAAGGCCTTCCCTCTGCATCCCCTTCTCCTCCCGCCTCAGGCTCCTTGTTCTTTCCTTTAGAGAAGTAAAATACCGCACTTGGCTTGGGATTTGATTGGTGACTGAACAGGGAGGAGAGGAGGGAGGTCAGGTGTTGGGGGAGAACTGCTCTAAGTGAGCCTCCTGGCACAGTGAGTGTAGTGCAGATTAGCACAGAGAGCTCTCGGGCAGAACAATCTAGATTCTAGAGGGCAGTCTTGTGTTCTGTAAATAGAAGTACTTGCAAGAAGGCATTCTTCACATTTGAAAGGACTACCCTCCCCACTCCCTTTCCACTCCAATTACAGGCATCTCCTGAAACTGTGCCTCAGCTCTGTGATGTGTGTAAACCTAATTAAATGATCGCTTCTATAGGGGTTTTGTGAGGATTAAGTGTGCTGGTCTATCAAAACATTGATCACATTGCTCAGTACAGAGCTAGTGCTCACGCAGTGCTAGCTGCTAATTTGGTCTCCTCTCTTCCTGGTTCCATTTTTGTGCTTAGTGTTTCCAGGCATTACTGGCCCTGAACACCAGGGAGGTACTTTGTTGAGCACTTGGGAGGAATAGGTTGGGAATTTCTCAGCCAAGGGCTCGTGCTGCCCTGTGTGAGGAGCTCGGCCAGAGGTCAGGCCACAGTACCTTCACATATACCCTTCTTTAGTTTTTCACTTATCTCTCCCATTGTGCTGAAGTCTTCGGCATAGAAGAGATGCTTGTCTGTGGGCTCAGAGGCAATCTCTTGTAGCTCTTCCTCAATAGCTTTTCCTACCCCGACAGCATACATAGTTATGCCTAAATTGCAGAGCAAATGAAGAACAAGGTAGTTAGAGCTGCATTCCCAGGGTCTGGAGGTTGTGTGCCCCGCACCCAAAGCCAGGTTGATATTCCATGCTGTGACTTGAGGGATCCATGTCAACCTCCCTTTATCTCTCTACCATTTTTACTTTGGCCCTATGAACCAAAGAGGGGGTTCCAAGAAAGAGGAAGGTGAGGCTTCTAGGGAAGGCTTCTAGACCACCAACCTGTTACTCAGCCAAATCTTCAACTTTTCCCTGAATTAGCCTTGGGGATAAAGGAGAAAGGAGTACTATCTTATGACTTACTAAATAGGAATCTCTTCTGGGAAAATTCTAAGAAGCAGGTCAAATTATGACCTTTTAATCTAGTTTCTACTTCTTAAGGGTATATAGGATAGGACCTTTTATTTTATTTTATTTTATTTTTATTTTTATTTTTTTTAGGATAGGACCTTTTAATGATGGGGGGTGGGAGAGAAGGAACTCTTGGAAGGACTATGAGGAGGTGCTAAGCTGAAAAGGAAAATCGGCAGACCACTGACAATCCCCCAAGTCAGAAAGAAAGAATACCCAAGTACCAACCTTAGATTTCAACCGGGATATAAAATTACTCCAAAAGCTTTTCTTTTTCTTTTTCTTAATAATAAATTTATTTTTTATTGGTGTTCAATTTGCCAACATACAGAATAACACCCAGTGCTCATCCCGTCAAGTGTCCCCCTCAGTGCCCGTCACCCATTAACCCCCACCCCCCGCCCTCCTCCCCTTCCACCACCCCTAGTTCATTTCCCAGAGTTAGGAGTCTCTCATGTTCTGTCTCCCTTTGTGATATTTCCTACCCATTTCTTCTCCCTTCCCTTCTATTCCCTTTCACTATTATTTATATTCCCCAAATGAATGAGACCATATAATGTTTGTCCTTCTCTGATTGACTCATTTCACTCAGCATAATACCCTCCAGTTCCATCCACGTTGAAGCAAATGGTGGGTATTTGTCGTTTCTAATGGCTGAGTAACATCCCATTGTATACATAGACCACATCTTCTTTATCCATTCATCTTTCGATGGACACCGAGGCTCCTTCCACAGTTTGCCTATTGTGGACATTGCTGCTAGAAACATCGGGGTGCAGGTGTCCCGGTGTTTCACTGCATCTGTATCTTTGGGGTCAATCCCCAACAGTGCAATTGCTGGGTCGTAGGGCAGGTCTATTTTTAACTCTTTGAGGAACCTCCACATCAGTTTTCCAGAGTGGCTGCACCAGTTCACATTCCCACCAACAGTGCAAGAGGGTTCCCTTTTCTCCGCATCCTCTCCAACATTTGTGGTTTCCTGCCTTGTTAATTTTCCCCATTCTCACTGGTGTGAGGTGGTATCTCATTGTGGTTTTGATTTGTATTTCCCTGATGGCAAGTGATACAGAGCATTTTCTCATGTGCATGTTGGCCATGTCCATGTCTTCCTCTGTGAGATTTCTCTTCATGTCTTTTTCCCATTTCATGACTGGATTGTTTCTTTGCTGTTGAGCTTAATAGGTTTTTAAAAAATTTTTATTAAAAGATTTTATTTATTTATTCATAGAGATGCAGGGAGAGAAAGAGAGGCAGAGACACAGGCAGAGGGAGAAGCAGACTCCATGCAGAGAGCCCGATGTGGGACTCGATCCAGGGTCTCCAGGATCACACCCTGGGCTGCAGACTGCGGCAAACCGCTGCGCCACCGGGGCTGCCCTAATAAGTTCTTTATAGATCTTGGAAACTAGCCCTTTATCTGATAGGTCATTTGCAAATATCTTCTCCCATTCTGTAGGTTGTCTTTTAGTTTTGTTGACTGTATCCTTTGCTGTGCAAAAGCTTCTTATCTTGATGAAGTCCCAATAGTTCATTTTTGCTTTTGTTTCTTTTGCCTTCGTGGATGTATCTTGCAAGAAGTTACTGTGGCCAAGTTCAAAAAGGGTGTTGCCTGTGTTCTCCTCTAGGATTTTGATGGAATCTTGTCTCACATTTAGATCTTTCACCCATTTTGAGTTTATCTTTGTGTATGGTGAAAGGGAGTGGTCTAGTTTCATTCTTCTGCATGTGGATGTCCAATTATCCCAGCACCATTTATTGAAGAGACTGTCTTTCTTCCAGTGGATAGTCTTTCCTCCTTTATCGAATATTAGTTGACCATAAAGTTCAGGGTCCACTTCTGGGTTCTCTATTCTCTGGGTTCCATTGATCTATGTGCCTGTTTTTGTGCCAGTACCACACTGTCTTGATGACCACAGCTTTTTAGTACAACCTCAAATCTGGCATTGTGATGCCCCCAGCTATGGTTTTCTTTTTTAAAATTCCCCTGGGTATTCGGGGTCTTTTCTGATTCCACACAAATCTTAAAATAATTTGTTCCAACTATCTGAAGAAAGTCCATGGTATTTTGATAGGGATTGCATTAAACGTGTAAATTGCCCTGGGTAACATTGACATTTGACAATATTAATTCTGCCAATCCATGAGCATGGAATAATTTTTCCATCTCTTTGTGTCTTCCTCAATTTCTTTTTTTTTTAATAAAGTAATTTTTATTGGTGTTCAATTTACCAAAATACAGAATAACACCCAGTGCTCATCCTGTCAAGTGTCCCCCTCAGTGCCCGTCACCCATTCACCCCCACCCCCCGCCCTCCTCCCCTTCCACCACCCCTAGTTCATTTCCCAGAGTTAGGAGTCTTTATGTTCTGTCTCCCTTCCTGATATTTCCAACACATTTCTTCTCCCTTCCCTTCTATTCCCTTTCACTATTATCTATATTCCCCAAATGAATGAGAACATACACTGTTTGTCCTTCTCTGATTGACTTATTTCACTCAGCATAATACCCTCCAGTTCCATCCACGTTGAAGCAAATGGTGGGTATTTGTCGTTTCTAATGGCTGAGTAACACTCCATTGTATACATAGACCACATCTTCTTTATCCATTCATCTTTCGATGGACACCGAGGCTCCTTCCACAGTTTGGCTATTGTGGACATTGCTGCTAGAAACATCGGGGTGCAGGTGTCCCGGCGTTTCATTGCATCTGAGTCTTTGGGGTAAATCCCCAACAATGCAATTGCTGGGTCGTAGGGCAGGTCTATTTTTAACTCTTTGAGGAACCTCCACACAGTTTTCCAGAGTGGCTGCACCAGTTCACATTCCCACCAACAGTGCAAGAGGGTTCCCTTTTCTCCGCATCCTCTCCAACATTTGTGGTTTCCTGCCTTGTTAATTTTCCCCATTCTCACTGGTGTGAGGTGGTATCTCATTGTGATTTTGATTTGTATTTCCCTGATGGCAAGTGATGCAGAGCATTTTCTCATGTGCGTGTCCGCCATGTCCATGTCTTCCTCTGTGAGATTTCTCTTCATGTCTTTTTCCCATTTCATGATTGGATTGTTTGTTTCTTTGGTGTTGAGTTTAATAAGTTCTTTATAGATTTTGGAAACTAGCCCTTTATCTGATAGGTCATTTGCAAATATCTTCTCCCATTCTGTAGGTTGTCTTTTAGTTTTGTTGACTGTATCCTTTGCTGTGCAAGAGCTTCTTATCTTGATGAAGTCCCAATAGTTCATTTTTGCTTTTGTTTCTTTTGCCTTCGTGGATGTATCTTGCAAGAAGTTACTGTGGCCAAGTTCAAAAAGGGTGTTGCCTGTGTTCTCCTCTAGGATTTTGATGGATCTTGTCTCACATCTAGATCTTTCATCCATTTTGAGTTTATCTTTGTGTATGGTGAAAGGGAGTGGTCTAGTTTCATTCTTCTGCATGTGGATGTCCAATTATCCCAGCACCATTTATTGAAGAGACTGTCTTTCTTCCAATGGATAGTCTTTCCTCCTTTATCGAATATTAGTTGACCATAAAGTTCAGGGTCCACTTCTGGGTTCTCTATTCTCTGGGTTCCATTGATCTATGTGCCTGTTTTTGTGCCAGTACCACACTGTCTTGATGACCACGGCTTTGTAGTACAACCTCAACTCTTGGCATTGTGATGCCCCCAGCTATGGTTTTCTTTTTTAAAATTCCCCTGGGTATTCGGGGTCTTTTCTGATTCCACACAAATCTTAAAATAATTTGTTCCAACTATCTGAAGAAAGTCCATGGTATTTTGATAGGGATTGCATTAAACGTGTAAATTGCCCTGGGTAACATTGACATTTTCACAATATTAATTCTGCCAATCCATGAGCATGGAATATTTTTCCATCTCTTTGTGTCTTCCTCAATTTCTTTCAGAAGCGTTCTATAGTTTTTAGGGTATAGATCCTTTACCTCTTTGGTTAGGTTTATTTCTAGGTATCTTATGCTTTTGGGTGCAATTGTAAATGGGATTGACTCCTTAATTTCTCTTTCTTCAGTCTCATTGTTAGTGTATAGAAATGCCACTGACTTCTGGGCATTGGTTTTGTATCCTGCCACACTGCCTAATTGCTGTATGAGTTCTAGCAGTCTTGGGGTGGAGGCTTTTGGGTTTTCTAGGTAGAGTATCATATCATCGGCGAAAAGGGAGAGTTTGACCACTTCTTTGCCAATTTAAATGCCTTTAATGTCTTTTTGTTGTCTGATTGCGGAGGCTAGGACTTCCAGTACTATGCTGAATAGCAGTGGTGAGAGTGGACATCTCTGTCTTGTTCCTGATCTTAGGGGAAAGGCTCCCAGTGCTTCCCCATTGAGAATGATATTTGCTGAGGGCTTTTCGTAGATGGCTTTTAAGATGCTGAGGAAAGTTCCCTCTATCCCTACACTCTGAAGAGTTTTGATCAGGAATGGATGCTGTATTTTGTCAAATGCTTTCTCTGCATCTATTGAGAGGATCATATGGTTCTTGGTTTTTCTCTTGCTGATATGATGAATCACACTGATTGTTTTACGAGTGTTGAACCAGCCTTGTGTCCCGGGGATAAATCCTACTTGGTCATGGTGAATAATTTTCTTAATGTACTGTTGGATCCTATTGGCTAGTATCTTGTTGAGAATTTTTGCATCCATGTTCATCAGGGATATTGGATAAAGGATATTCTCCTTTTTGGTGGGGTCTTTGTCTGGTTTTGGAATTAAGGTGATGCTGGCCTCATAGAACGAATTTGGAAGTACTCCATCTCTTTCTATCTTTCCAAACAGCTTTAGTAGAATAGGTATGGTTTCTTCTTTAGATGTTTGATAGAATTCCCCAGGGAAGCCATCTGGCCCTGGACTTTTTTGTCTTGGGAGGTTTTTGATGACTGCTTCAATTTCCTCCCTCGTTATTGGCCTGTTCAGGTTTTCTGTTTCTTCCTGTTCCAGTTTTGGTAATTTGTGGCTTTCCAGAATTGAGTCCATTTCTTCTAGATTGCCTAATGTATTGGCATATAGCTGTTCATAATATGTTTTTAAAATCGTTTGTATTCCAAAAGCTTTTCTAAACAACATAAGTCATTAGATCACTTCCTCCCTATATGCCTTGCTTGAAACTAAAACACAGTAAGAACTTAAATTCACTCCCATTTTCAACATTTCGTAGGACTGATGTCTTGTTCTGGCTAATTCATTAGGCTGAATTAAAACACACATACACACACACACACACACACACACACACACACACACACACACAAATGGCTCCTTAAGCCAAGGGGCAAGAGTTATGCCTTGCTGTAAGTCTGTGTTGGATCAATAGGCAAGTTCAACATATTTGGGAGCCCAGTGACTTCATACAAACTTCCTAAAAAGGATAACTACTATTTTATCTTTTGAAAAAAATATTAGCTAGGCATAGGAGTAATTAAATTCATCCAGAGGATGTCACTTTAGTAAATTTTGTTGATTTTAGAACCAAATAAATAACAGTTTCTCGTACGATCTGCCCTTGGGTGATTGGTGGGGATCTGAGTAGGCAAAAGAGTAAGGTAGGCTGATCTCAATGAGACACACAAAAGGGATAACCATGGTCTTTGGAGACAAGATATTTCCCTCAGTACACTTTAAAAATGCAGGCTGGAGGCGTTCATGGGTTTGACCTGAGTTCTCAAGTTAGGAAAGCAGAGGAACAGGGTCTGAGCAGCCAGCTTTACAGTCCATTCAGAGGGTTCACAAGAGGACACTTTTCATGGCTACTATTGTATTGGGCTAGAGAAAAAGAAGTCGGTGTGAGGTACACAATACCAATAAAATAGCTGCCTTCACAAAGAGTCTCAGTGTGTGCCAGCCTTCCTGTGAGGAGGAATGGACTTCAGTGTCCTTGTTCATCTACTCAGCAAGTATTAGTCACAGTTACTATGTGCCAGGCCTGGCTATCTAGGTACTGGGTGCATCACTCCTGAGAGGAAGCCCTGTCAGTACACCGTTCCCCTCCTTATAGGACTCGCTAGAGCAATGTGCCCTCCACAATTCTTGAAAAGCAGCTTTCAAGCAAACTGCTTTAAAACCTCAAATTTTCTCATTTCCCCAAGAAAGCCAGTCACTTTGCCTTACTCTAGGTCTACCAGCTATCCTAACTTTTGGGTTTCTTCCCCCCTCCCCCTTTTTAAAGATTTTATTTATTTATTCATGAGACACACACAGAGAGAGGCAGAGACAGAGGCAGAGGGAGAAGCAGGCTCCCTGCGGGGAGCCGGATGCGGGACTCGATCCCGGGTCTCCGGGATCAGGCCCTGGGCCGAAGGCGGACGCCCCAGCGCTGAGCCCCCCGGGCGTCCCTGGGTTTCCTTTTCTGAGGTCCACTTTCCTCTGTCACACTTTACATCTACGCACAACTAAAGTAACTCCCAGGTCCCCCCTCCAGCACGACACAGTCAGGAAAACTCGAAGAGGCTTTGCTTTCTGGAGGAAGAACCTAGCCGTAATCTCTTCCAACGTTTTCATTCTCTCAAAAGCTAGGCTTGGCCTTGGCCTCCTACAAGCACCAGGGTATTCGCTATCGTAAGGCTGTTGTGCTCTCCGAGTGTTCACCTGAGGCACTAGTTTAAGAAAGAAAAAGCTATCGGTAAAGGCCCCTCCGAGCAGGAACCTCCTGTACCGACCTCTTCGGGGCATCGGAAAGCGAGCAGCCGCGCTTGGGCCCTGCGGCCGGGGGCGGGGCGGGGGCGGAGCCGGGGCCGGGGCCGGGGCCGGGGCCGGGGCCGGGGCCGGGGCGGGGGCGGGGCCAGCAGCGCGGCGGGACGACTCGGGGTCGGGTGGGGGTGCTCCGCAGGCAGCCGCTCCCCAGCTCAGACCCGCGCGGCGCCCGCCGCCTGGGCCCGTCGGAGCATCCCGGGAACCGGGCCGCCCGCCCGCCCCTCTTACCGCCGGCCCGGGCTCTGCGGGCCCACGCCGAGACGTCGTCCTGAGCCCGGCCGTCCGTGAACACGATGGCCACTCTGGACACCGCGGGGGACACAGGTCTGGCCCCTTCCACTGGGCTAAAACTTCTCTCGAACATGTGTTTCAGGGCCAGCCCCGTCATAGAGCCCTTGCCCATGTATTTCATGTGGGCCACGGCTTTTTTCATGTCTCTGGCCGAGCTGAAGTCTCCCAGGGCGAACTCCGTGCGGACCTGCGTAGAATACTGCAGCAGCCCCACGCGGGCGGCCTTGGGGGAGACCGCCAAGGAGTCTATAATGCCCGCGACGAACTGCTTCACAATCTCGAAATTCTCTTCCCCGAGGCTCTTGGACCCATCGATCACAAAGACCAGGTCAAGCGGGCCTTCAGTGCATCCTCAGGAAGGAAAAGAAAGTTGAGATGGTTACAAGATCAAGAGGCAGGCAGGGTACAAGAGGAGCAGGCTCCAGCTGCAGGCAGAGCCACTCCGGAGAAGCATCTTTCTTTAGGTGATACACAGGACTCCGTAAGGGGTGGGGAGAGTCACAAGCCACAGTAATTTTCACATTTGCCTTTCTCAGTGGCTTGTTCAATTGACAAAAATAGCATTTTTCACAAACAAAATCACCCACCAGAGGTACAAACTGTCAGGGAAACTAGGTCCATACTGTACTCTGTGTCACTGATAGCCACGTCTGGGAGGGACTGTGTGTAGAGTACACTGTAGGGTCTGACAGCACCCACAAGATTCCTGCAGCTCTACTCCAGGAGGGTGACATTACCCCAATGCTGGCATTCTGACACAGAGCAGAGATGGAAATTCTTTTTTTTTTTTTAATAAATTAATTTTTATTGGTGTTCAATTTACCAACATACAGAAAAACACCCAGTGCTCATCCCGTCAAGTGTCCGCCTCAGTGCCCGTCACCCATTCCCCCCCACCCCCCCGCCCTCCTCCCCTTCCACCACCCCTAGTTCGTTTCCCAGAGTTAGGAGTCTTTACGTTCTATCTCCCAGAGAAGGAAATTCTTAAATCAGCTCAGCTGTCATCTCTCCCAGAGAGCCTTCCTAGTAACGCCGCTTGGATTAGTTATGCTCTGTACTCCTAGCAACTACTGATTTATTCAACAAAAATTTGCTTCTTGAGTACCTACTTCACACAAGGCAGCAGGCACAGTGGGATTGCAATAGTGACCAAGGCAAAATCCCTGACATGAAGTTGCTTCCAGTCCAGTGTAGTCAGTACGGTACTCCACATGGCACACTGGCTACCTGATTACGTGTCAGCCTCTCTGGTCTGCCAGTTCCTCCTCAGCAAGTTCCATGTCTTATTCACTTCTGTACCCCCATTCCTGACACACAAGAGTTGTTCAATAAATGCTTGTTGACGGAATAAATGAAGGAGGTGGTGGTGTTTGGGTAGCATACCTGTAACTACCCTATCAACTCATTGAAGCTTAGAAATGAATCATCACTGTGAATTCTTTATCTGTATGGAAGCTCTTCAGGCAACTCAAATGGTCGAAAGGAAAGCTCTATGCGAATATTTAAGCAATCTGGGAATCTGGGTATGGACAGACTTTTTGTTATTTAGAGCTGCATAAAAAAAATGTACAGATCCCAAATGAATGATCTCACTTCAAACGATCTACAGTATGTACTATATATAACATTGTCTTTCACATATCAAGCAGTTGTCTAATATTTGGAAGTCGAGCACAACAATATAAGCAAGTAAGGACACACAAAAGCAAAATTATTTCTGTGTGTGGCCTCCAAATAATATGCTAGTGTGTGTGTGTGTGTGTGTGTGTGTGTGGTAAGGGGGCTGAATTCTTCTCTTTTCCCGTTAAGTGCTTATCCCTATTATTCAACTTATTGACCATTTATTAGTGAAAGAAGAAAAGGTCAGTTCAGGGCTTCATTTACATTCACAGCCTATTCTTGAATCAGCAACAACAACAAAAAACTCTCAGGCGGCCTGCACATGGCTCTCCAGCAGATTGTAGAAACACTAGAATAATTTTCCAGCAGCAGGTCTCTTTTGTCGTCTTCCCCACACACTCTTTTCTTACAGAACAAAATCAGTACTTGCAGCCTGTATGCATCAAAAGGCACAAAAGGCTTTTCCAGGAAGTAAGAATGCTGGATAAAGGGGAAGAACATAAGGGCAAGAAGTCCCAGATTTGTGCTCTCTGATCCAGGAAGAATGATGGCTCCTTGGTTGGCTACTTGTTTGCAGGAGGGTCGCTACAACCATATCTGAGCATTTTCCTTTCATAGTTAAGGAGATTGCAATGGAGCAGTGTTTTGCCTTCAGAATTTAATTTTCACAGAGTTTCAGAATTCCAGGGTTGGACAAGACCTTAAAGATGTTTAAAGACAAGACCAGTACAGCCCTCTTGTTGCTTACATCTTTATGATAGCCCTACCCAGTAACCATTCAGCCTGGATCTGAACACCTCTCATGATGGAGAGATCACCTCGCCATTAACGCCCCACCTCTGGACATCTCTGCTGTGGATGATTACAATAGCTAATATTTTTCGGGCAGTTAGTATGTGCCAGCATTGGGCTAAGCACCTTTAAATACATGATCTTTATTACTCATGCCGATTCTGTGAAGCATTATTCTTCATATTATATATATTTTTTATTGGAGTTTATTCCTCATATTATAGATGAAGAAACTGAGACTCAGAAAAGTTAAATAATTTGTCTAAGGTCACACAGGTAGTAGGAATAGGGGTTGAAGTCCAGGTCTGTCTGACCCAAAGTTCATGATCTTAACTAACTAATCACGCAGCTTCCCTGACAGTGTCTTTGTCCTCATGCTGAGCTATAGCTTCTGACCACTGTTCTTTCTTTCCCTGTGGGTGTCATATAAATCACAAAAGAAGTAACTGTCACTTTGGTATTGGAATGGTTCCTCAAGTCTTTTTTCTACAAAGATCCCCAGTTTCTTCCTTTATTTTTCACTTGACATAGTACTGAGCTTCCTAAGTACAAGTACTAAGTATAAGCTGCTTCCTAACTCTTGCTTGTCCTTACCTTTTTTTAAAAATATTTTTTCTAAAAAATAATGCATTCACATGGAACAGAATTTAAACATTACAAAAGGACATATGTATATGTATGTATGTGTGTGCATGTCTATTTATCTAATACAAATAGAAGTGGAACTGCCTTTAAAATATTACCAAACTGCTCTCTAATGGTTGTACTGATTCAGACACACAGTGATAAGTTTATAACTGCCATTACGATATACCTTTGTCAACATGAGGAGTCATCAACCTTTTTGATCGGATAATAGGTTTTAAAAAAAGATATCAGTTTTAATCTCTCACTATGCATTTTCTTTAAAAAAATGGTTTGTATGTTTCATGTCATGTTTAGAAAGGTCTTCTCTACTCTGAGCTCACAAAATAATTTTCCTTTTTTTTTTCCTGCTACTTTAGAGGGCTTTTTTTTTTTTAATGTTTAAACTTAGATCTATCTTTCTCTTTCTTTTTATCTTCCTCTTCATTTTAGCCCAGAATGTAATTCCCCAGCACAGGGCAGAGGAAAAATCTTACATCTCTCATCTAGATATGCTCATTCAGCCTCAGATCACTCCAGCCTTTTGGCTGATAGCAAATTTACTGTCAGTTAAAACCAAAAGTTTTTCCATAGGTGCCTCAGTTAAGCTCCATTATGGGAGAAGCAGAGGTGAAGGATTTGTTTCCTGAAAATATTCCAAAGAGCAATTGCTCCCAAACCAAATTAAAGCAGAAAGTCAAGTTCAGATCACTTACTCTTGCACCGTCTTCCATCCTCAGCTAGAACAAATCCCTCTGAGCATTTGCAGATGTAGGAGTTGCCATGATTAACACAAATGTGTTCACAGCCGTGGTAGGTCGATTTGCAGACATCCTTCCCTGAGGGAAATGTAGGGAGTTGAGCAACCTCATCCATGCAGGAATGAGCTAGACTGAATGGTCATATCAGGTCACGATCACAGAAGTAATCCATTTTTATAAAAACCATTTCCGTTTAAACTTCCTCCATAATATGTCCTTTTTTCATTCTAATACTCAGGATAGGGCATGGGAAGGGAGAAGCTCTTCTCAGAAAGCCCCAGCCCCCACAGGTCTGAATGGTTAGATGGGTGATTGGGTATCCTGTATTTCTTATTAATTTTTAGAATTATTTAATGTTGCTTTGGGTTTTGACTTTCCCAAACTACTGATTTTTTTCCCGTAGACATCCCAAACACTATAGTTTTAATTAATGAACGTTTCTCATGTGTGAGGTACTTTAAATGCTTCAGAGTAGTTACAGCCCTCTAATCTTTACAACATTCTGTAAGAAGACAAAAGCAGGAATAATTATACCCAGTGTATACATGAAGAAACTCAAAACATGTCACAGAGTCACCTGAGGTCTTGCAGCAAGTTGATGGCACAGCTGAGACATGTGTTTCCCATGTGCTCCTCCTCCATCACATGAAAGCCTATAGCTCTTCTCTGTCATTAGCCCCCAAGAAGGAGGAGTTTCCTATAAAGTTGGCATTGGTAACTACAGATCACCCTAGAAGTGGGAATGGTGATATTTGATATAGTGATCAAATTCCAGAAGTGGACGTTGGGCGTGGTATACAACAGCCCAATTTATTAAGCAAAGAATATGTTGCATGAATAAATGGTGCACGTGTGTACACTTGCATTCATAGAAATAAAATCATCAACAGCTTGGGCAGAGACAATGGGCAGAACTGCAGACATGGTCTCCACAGAGAGAACACTGCAGTGTGAAGGCAAAACAGGATGGTGTGGGGAGATCTGCAAAGTCAGGCCAGGGTCCTGTTGGCATCCCAGGAGTCCACTGTTCAAAAAGAAAATCTCGTTCAAGGTAGGAGCCCCTCTTCCCAGTGGAGGAATGAGGACAGTGAGCTCCTCTTAACCTGGCTTTGTTGACATGCAGGAGGTCCCAAGTTACCTCAAAGGAGTCTGCAAGGAAATTCCCCCAAATCAACTTCAGAAGCTAGTGAATTGATTTTGCCTAAACTAAAAAAGACCCGTCCTGCCCACTGGAGCAGAGTGCCACTAAAGCAAGGAGACAGTTTCAAACCCCCACCTCATAGGGACTTAGCAGCTCCGAATCTCACAGTGGAGAAAAATCCTTGCCCTGTGCTCTTCTAGTGACTACTTCACCAAGCTCATGTGCGCTCTCTCTCTCTCTCTCTCTCTCTCTGTCTCGCTCTCTTTTTCTGTCCTGTGATAGTTCATTTTATATGTCACCTTGCCCAGGCTATTGTGCCCATCAAACACCAGTCTAGATACTGCTGTGAAAGTATTTTTTTAGATGAGATTAACATTTCAATCATTAGACTTTGAGCAGAGTACACTCCATAGAATCGGCTTCCTCCAATCAGTTGAAGACCTTCTGAGAAAGAAGACTGAAGCCCCCACCACCACCTGAGGAAGAAGGAATTCTGCTTACAGACTACTTTTGGAAAGGAGCTGCACCAGCTTTTCCTGGGTCTCCAGCCTGCCGGCCTGCCCTGCAGATAGTGGATTTTCTCTCTCTCTCTCTCTCTCTCTCTCTCTCTCTCTCTCTCTCTCTCTCCATCCCTGTCTATAGGCACACACACCTACATCCTCTCGGTTCTATTTCTCTAGGTAAACTGATTAATATACCTTCTAAGTACTCTCAGAATCTGTTCTGAGTGACCTATAGAAGCAAATGATAGAGAAAATGGATAAATAAAACCCACAGAAAAAGCCCTTAGTCCCCTTCCCTTATTTCTAAGGTCTTGTGAGAAGCAAAAGTGCTGTAATTATCCTGTGATCCTCATGATAATTGCTGGCAGAGATTCTGAGTCTGTCCAATGATTAGCCAGGCTCTGTGGGAGGCTGTGGGCATCCACACAGTAGTCATGGAAGGGCCAGCAACTGGAAGAAATGGAGACACAAAGAGCCTGACAACTCAGGACCCTGACTGAGAAAGTCCTGAAAAACTAAAGGTCTCCTATAAGGATCGATAGCAAACACTCTCAGAGCACCTATGGCAGGAACTTGTAACTGTAACATTGCTCATAAGGGAAGATTTTAAATATTAAATGAAGTTATATAACTTTCCAGTCCAGCAGACAGAAGAGTTCATCTCTACCTGGAGACCACTTACTTCTGCAGCGCTTCCCATCTTCAGCAAGCCGGAATCCTTCCCGGCACTTGCAGATGTACGACTCATCACTGTTCACACAAATATGCTCACAGCCATGGTTTACTGATTGGCAGACACCTTTCCCTGAGGGCAGGGGAGCAAGTTAACACAATTTTACCAACATAAAATTTCCCCGGGCTTCACCTTGGAAGATCCATCCATCTCAGCCACCAGGTGCTCCAGGCCCCCTTTTGCTCAGTGATCCATGGGAGCAAAGTAAAAATTGAGGATGAAGTTCAACGGCTCTAATTTAGGTTAACTCTTCAAACTTCCTCATTATCATCTGCAGCACCACTAACCAGCACCTACTTCAATATCTCATTAAATGCAATCAGTCATTGGCTTTCTGTAGATTCAGTTTCTAAGAGCAAAAGGAACATTACTGGTATGATATGGTTACTTAGAAGATTAAAACTCAGTTTAGATTAGTGGTACTGAAATTTAATTTTGGCTTTGTCCCTGACACATGGCTTTGGAGAATCACTTAACCTCTTGGAACCTTACCTTTCCTATCTGTCTGGAAAATGAGAGCAATAATTCCAATTACCTATCTCTTCTTCAAACATGTCAAATATGAGTTGTTCTTTGCAAAGTGCTTTGAGAAACTTGAGGGAAAGATGACCGATAGGGATGAAAACCATTTGCTCAGGGTTACATACTTCCCTTTGATTAAACAGATGCATCTTGGCCCTATCTAAGAGGCTTTGCTTTCTGAAACAGAAGAATGGACTCATCATGCGGTGGTCTCTTTGAGAGATTTGTGCTACCAGCAACAACAGAGGCTCAGAGAAGTGAAACAACTTGCCCAGCTAATAAATGGCAGGGCTAGAAGCTGCTAGATCTTGTTTCTTGCCACAGGGCATAAAGGAGCAACTTCTCTTGTAGTTCTAAGCACTACGTTTTATTTCATTGTCCATTTCTTTGCTTGTTTGTGTTTTCTTTCAACAGAGTTTATTTTTTAGAACAGTTTTAGATTTACAGAAAGAAGGAGATAGCGCAGAGTTCCTAAAACACCAAACCCAGCTTCCACTAGTATTAGCAACTTATATTAGTGTGATACATTTGTTACAATCAACGGACCAATATTGATACATTAACACCAACTAACATCCAAGGTTTATTTACATTTCCTTAGTTTTTAACCTGATGTCATTTTTCTGATGTCATCCAGGATCCCACATTATACTGAATCATCATGGGGCATTGGCTTTTGAGAGTAGCTGATTTAAACAGAGATCAGGATAGTAGAATTTATGCAAAAATCAGACACAGTAATGTGAGACAACTCCAATAAAAACTTACTTCTGCAGGTTTTCCCATCTTCACGGAGTATATACCCTTCAAAGCACTGGCACACAAAAGAGTCTCCACTGCTTACACATGAATGTTCACAGCCATGGTCCCCCACAGCACAGGAGTCCAATTCTGGGAATCCAATTGGAATTAATAAAACAGAAGGAAATGGTTCATACATCAGTGACTTAATTTGATCTGTTTCTTTTAGTGACTTACTCAATCTTAAAAGACATTTTAGAGGGATCCCTGGGTGGCGCAGCGGTTTGGCGCCTGCCTTTGGCCCAGGGCGCGATCCTGGAGACCCAGGATCGAATCCCACGTCAGGCTCCCGGTGCATGGAGCCTGCTTCTCCCTCTGCCTGTGTCTCTGGCTCTGTCTCTGCCTGTGTCTCTGGCTCTGTCTCTCCTTCTATCTCTCAAGAATAAATAAATAAAATCTTTAAAAAAAAAAAAAAGACATTTTAGATATCTTAAAGCAGTGTCTTATCCCACAATGCACATTTCAAAACAGAAAATATGTCTATGTGCAAAAATTCTTCATAAAGAGTACATAAAATAAAATCATTTCCATAGGGAAAATGAACAAAAGACATTCAAGATAATTTATAAGAGAGACATATGGCCTATAAATATTAAAAAATAAGTTACTCTTTATTGGCTATAATCTAGCTGTAATATCAACTTCTCCACCTATCTACTTATGTATGTATGTATGTATGTATGTATGTATGTGTCACACTTAGATAATCTGTTCTCCATTTATTTATCCAGTCGTCAACTATTTCATGTGTTCCTACTCTGAGTCAGGTACTCTTCTAGGCTCTGGGGATTTAACAATGAGTAAGACAGTTTTGCTTTTGTGAAGCTTACATTGGGCAGCAGGTGAGGGAGAGAGGAAGGGGGAAGACAAACAATGGATATATATATATATATATATATATATATATATATATATATATATATATATATATCTCAGATGCAAAAGGTGCTGTGAAGCAAAGCAGGATAGGGGAGAGATGATGTTCCCTGGGCTGGGGAGGGCATGTTATGTTACATGCTGCAGGAAGTTATGGTGCCACTGAGCAGAGCCCTGAAAAGATGAGTGAACGTGTGGTATTTGGTTAGAACAGCACTCTCAGCAAAGAACAGCATTTGCAAATCACAGAGGTAGGAGTGTGTGTGGCACGTTTCAGGAAAGGCCAAGAGCCAGGCATGACCCAGGTCATCTGAGCCCGACAGGGGATGATGTCAGTGAGGCCCACAGGGGAGACCATCTGGGATTCACAGGCAGCAGTGGAATCTGAATGAGAAAGGGTCACTGGAGGGTCTTGAGAAGTGGGTGGCATGAACCGTCTTTGTTGTAAAAGGCATACACGAAGTGGGTGAGGAGGGAGAATGGAGGCCACCCCGGCCAGCATGGTGACACATGGTCACACTGTTGGCTGTATGCTGAAGGTAGAGCCCACAAGCTTTGCTGATGGCTTGATACGAAGAGGCCATCCTCATATGGATATGAGAGAAGAGTCACGGATGATGGAGGCTGCAGAGTAAAAAGAATGGCTTTGCCATCCACAGGGCCGGGGCAGCTTCTCTTTGTGAATCTGAGGAAACCAAGCTGATATTTTAAAAGCCTGATACTGAGCACAATGTGGGAAATGACTTCCTATAAGAATGATACTCAATTCTGGGAGTCAACTCAATCATTTCAGATCGAGAAGAATCTTACAATGGATAGTCATTGAAGTCATAAGATAAAGGCTCTCAAGTACATAATCACTGGTATAATCAAGCACGGACCATACACTTATTTTTAAGGCATTTTTGCAGTACTTCTCGTTGGAGGGGAGTCCTGAGAACCACCCTGTGGGGTAGTGGAGGCAGCTGTTCTTAGTCTCACTTACCAACCAGAAGACTAAGGTTTGGGAAGATTAATGGCTCGCCAAGATCAATTACTAATATGTGATAGCACTAGACTCACAATGTAATCTTCTGATAATAAATCCCATGTTTTCCCCAACTACATAGCATTGCTATATCATAAAGTAAGCTTTCAAACATGAAGGGAATTTTGCCTGTCTTCTTTTGGGCAGAAGTGCTGCCAAAATCTTTGAACAATGGGAAAATATTATGTTAACCAAAATTATAACTGCAGAAGAGAGTCAAAGTAGAGTTGGACCGTGTTATTTGAACATGACTTACTTCTCTGGGCACAAACTAGACTCATTATTAATGCACAACATTCCCCAGTGGCTTGGGGGTAGTTCTTCACGTAGTGTTGAGTGGAAATACAATTGAGTGATCCACAATACACACAGCTGGCTGGCTGTGGAGGTGAGCATTTTTTTCCTGTAAATTTATAATAAGAATACTCCATTTTCCAACATAATAAAACAGCAATAACTCTTTCAGGCCAGCCTTGTGAAGCCATAATCCAGACAGATACCTGTCCCCGCTAACACCCCAGCACACCCCTTCTTTCTGGAGTTTCTCCCCATGCCCTGTCCTGTCTTCTTGGCTCCATGTCAGGCTTTCATCATGAAGAGTAGCTGAGTCTTTCCATACGGCCCCTGAGCCATGGTGGTCTGCATCTGCACGGAGCAGATGGGGGCGGCCTTCCTTTATCTGAGCCCAAAGCCACTATCCACGTCACCCTTGGCCACAGACCATCACAGGAGCTCCCAGCTCAGTTTCTGAGCTCTCCTCAGTGTTCACATTAGCAGCTGTTTGAAATCTTATTGGGTGCATGCTTTTAAAGCACATGGCAAGTTTGGATTTTTAACCTTTTTCCTCCCTGTCTCCTCAGAGCAGCTAATTGGTGGAGACTAGAGCAGTGGGAATTCTCCACCTCACATGAGCATTAGACTTTTTTAAAAGGCAGAACAGGCACATGATTCAAAAATATTAAAGGGCATACTCCCCCTAAGGCGGGGTATCTGCCAAAGTTAGAAAATATACCTTTGACCTAGAAACTTCACTTCTGGAATTCTATTCTACAGATACCCTGGTACCATATGAGGGGATGTACTTTCAAGCTATTTATGGCAGCATTGTTTGTAATAATGAAAAGTGGGAAACAATCCAAATGTCCAGCAATAAGGGAGTTAAGCAGCTGTAAAAAGAATGAGAATGTGTTCTATGTAATGATATAAAATCTCCAAAAATATCATTGAGTGAAGGGGAAAAAGTGGCACAGAAGGGGGTATATATAGTACACCATTTTTCTGTGTGTGGGTAAGAAAATGGAGGAAATAAACATGTATATTTATATTTGCTTTTCTTCACATAAAGAAACATGAAGGATAAAGAATAAACTAGTGAATATAGTGTATTATTTGTCTGTTGCTGTGTAACAAGTTACCCCCAAACCTAGCCACTTAAAACAACATTCACTGTCTCACGTAGTTTCTGGGGGTCTGGAATCCAGAAGTGGCTTAGCTGGGTAGTTCTAACTCAGGAACTCTCAAGACCTGCACTGAAGATGTGGGCTGGAGCGACAGGAGGGGCTTCCGAGCTCACTCACATCTTTATTGGCAAGCCTCACTCTGTTCCTCACTGGCGATTAGTGGGAGGAGGCTTAGGTTCCTCAGCATGTGGGTATCTCCACAGGGCAGTTTATAACATGGCTTCTCTGAGAGCAAATGATCCAAGAAATGAGAAAGAGCACTCGAGATGGCAGCCACAATCTCCTTTGTAATTTAATTTGAAAAGTGACAGACCATGGTTCACACAGACCAACAGCGAAGGAGAGGACCACACAAGGGTTTGAATACCAGCAGATGGGATCACTCGTGGCCACCTTGGAGGCTAGCTCCACGCCCTGCTGATAGGAAGGGAGGTGGGGAATGGGACGGGAGGGCAAAAGGGGGAGTAAAGCTTCTCAATGTGTCTTTTCAAACTGCTTTGATTCTTAGACCATTTAACCCTTTAATTATTCTTTTTTCTTTTCTTTTTTTTTTTTTGAGAGAGAGAGAGAGATTGAGGGAGAGCATGTGCACACAGTATGAGGAGGGGCAGAGGGAGGGGGAAAGAGAGAATCTGAAGCAGGCTCCACACCCAGTGCAGGGCCCAACTAGGCTCAGTTTCACGATGCTGAGATCATGACCTGAGCTGAAATTAAGAGTCAGACAATTAACTGACAGAGCCATCTTGGTGCCCCAGCCCACTACCTATTCTAAAAATACGTTAAAATTTAAATAAAAATTCTTATGGAGAACAAAAGATTTAGAATGAAACATTTATTTGCCTCTCTCTCACCTTTGACTCTCTACATCCTTACTTTTAAACCTGCACCATCATTTTAGTCAGTGTTTTACTGGATGGGCATTTAGGTGGTGCCTAGTGTTCTAATATTATAAATGTTATTGTAATGGACACAATATAAAGGCATATCTGAAGATAAATATCCAGGAGCAGAAATGCCTAGTTAAAAGGTATGAACATTTAACAGCTGATAAATATTTCCAAGTTGTCCTCTAATGAAGTCATATCAGTGTAAGACAGTCTCGGCTTCAGGGGGTATAGAATGCTGCCTGGGTGTCTGGATGTTTTAAAAGCCCCACAGGTGGGGCACCTGGGTGGCTCTGTCAGTTAAGCATCAGTCTTCCACTCAGGTCATGATCCTGGAGTCCTGGGATCAAGCCTATAGTTGGGCTACCTGCTCAGAGGAAAGTCTGCTTCTCCCTGTCCCTCTGCCGCTGCTCTTTCTCTCTCTAATGAATAAATAAAATCTTTTTTTTTTTTTTTTAAAAGCCCACAGTTGATTCCAATATAAACTACCAGGGGTGAGACGCTGGTGGTGGACACAGACCTTACGTTCAGAGACCTTCTCATGTGTCTAGATTACTCTGCACCTTTACCATCAAGAACCAAACACCACTGTCTTTCTTTTGAGCTGTTGCATCATCTACTGATTTCCACACTCTCTTTTACCCCCTCCAGTCCATTCCCTTCCCTCGTCCTAAGTCCTCTTTCCAAAATGCAAGTATTTTCACATCACTCCCTTGCTTTGCTTTAGGTCCTGAAAAGGACCCAGAATCCCCCCAGCCTCTCCTGGCCCACTCTCACATCCTCCCACTGCTAGGTACTGTCTTGCAGTGAGCCCCTCAGCACCAAGCCAGGGGCCCTCCCACCATCATGGTCTGCACAGCCATTCCCCTGCCTCTCCTTCCTCCCTATCCACCTCCCATTTCCTGAGGTCTTCCCAGGCCTCCCCACATGGGGCCTCAAAGCAGTAGGCACCGGCCCCTCTGGTAATAGTACCCTGTCACTGAGCAGGAAGTCACGTGCTAGTCTGGGTCTTCACCTGTGTCCTCCCTGGACTGCGCTCACGTGCGCTCTGATCAGGAGACCACACATTCACTGTGCCTGCCCTTCCCTCCTGCAGCTCCCAGTGCCCCCTGTAATGCCTGGTGAGTAAAAGGAAACATTTCCTCAGTTTCTTACTCTGAAAATTAAGGGTAACCAGACCCTCCTCCCAGGGGTTGTGTGCAGAGGTTTTATTTTTTTATTTTATTAAAGATTTTATTGAGGGAGCACCTGAGTGGCTTGGTCAGTTAAGCATCTGACTCTATCTCACCTCAGGTCTTGATCTCAGGGTCATAAGTTCAAGGCCCTCATTGGGCTCTATACTGGGTATGGAGCCTAATCAAAAAATTTTTTTTTTATTTTTAAGTAATCTCTAATACCCAGTGTGGGACTTCAGCTCATGACCCCAAGATCAAGAGTCATATGCTCTACCAACTGAGCCAGTCTGGTGCCCCTACATATTTTTATTTTATTATTTTATTAAAGATTTTATATTTAAGTTACCTTTATATCTAACATGGGGCTTGAACTCATGACCCCAAGATCAACAGCTGCATGTGATATGCAGGGATACCAGGTGGCTCAGTTGGTTGATCATCTGACCTCAGCTCAGGTCATGATCATGAGGTCCTGGGATTGAGTCCTTCATCAGGCTCCATGCTCAGCAAGGAGTCTGCTTGTCCATCTGCCCCTACTGCAGCTCATGCTCTCTCTCTCAAATAAATAAATAAATAAAATCTTAAAAAAAAAAAGTTGCATGTGCAGATGTGGAGGGTGGATGCTGGGTGGTCCTCACTCTCCCCCACACCAGCCTTGCAGAGTGCACACTTCACATTTGCTCAGCAAAATGTCCAGTTTCTGCATGTCATAGACATTCTGGGTCACTCATAGTTTAAGGAGCCACATGTGGTAAATTAGAAAATGCCTAAAATATATTGTAGTCAACTTCCTGACTACAGGTTCTAGCTGCTTCCCATTCAACCAAGTCAGCTTCTGCTAACTTGGAGTCAGCTTCTGCCCAGAGTCAGATACTCCCCTACAGGACGGTACCTCAGTGTTTTCACTAACAGTTAAAGGGAGCCACCACCCCCGACTCACAGTCATGGGGTGCCTTCAGCCCAGGGAGAATGGTGGGAACCCTAGGAAGGAGTTCATTCATTCAAGTGTTTCTGAAGCACTTGCTCTTTGCTAGGCACTATTCTCGCCTTCAGGCTGGAAGGGACCTGGGAGATTTATTGGTCCAACCCTTTATTTTAGACCTGAGGAAAGGATGGACAGAGAGGGGAAGTGACTTTCCCAATGTCTCTTAATCTGCAGAGGTGAATTGTGTCAGCTCTGCTGGGGGCCAAGTTCTGATTAGACCACAAATCCACCAGGTTTGTGATTCCTGGTCCAGTGGCACATGTGGTGGTCGTCCCAGCTCAGCAGTCTACTCAGGCTGGAAGATTCTCAGAAGACAAAATAAAATAGTTTTCTCAAGGGAGGCCAGGCCTGCAAACAGTTTCATGTAACTCTAACGGCTGGTGGTGATCTGTCCTGCCTGCCCCTCCAGGTCCAGGGCTCACCTGTTGTCCTCTGGCATTCGGTACTCAACACCCAGCACACTTCAGTTCCTTCAGTTCACTCACTGCAACTGGGCTTCCTTCTGCACACTGCTTCCTGTGCTTAGGAAGCTCCTCCTCCTTTGTCTTAGGCTGTTCTGGCTGCTCTAACAAAACACCACAAACTGGGTGGCTTGTCAACAGCAGAGATGCATAGCTCTCAGTTCTGGAGGCTGGAAGTCTGAGATCAGGGTGCCAGCATGGTTGGGTGAGGACCCTCATCAAGGCTGTCGATTTTTCCGTGATTCTTCATGTGGTAGAAGGGACTGGGGCCTCCGTGGGATCTCTTATTAAGGCACTAATCCCATTCATGAGAACCCCATACTCATGACCTAATCACCCCAGAGCCCCACCTTCTAATATCATCTTTGGAAGTCAGGATTTCAACCTATAAATTTGGGAGGAGACAAACATTCAGACCATAATTCCCTCCATCTCTGGCTAGCTCATGCCTTAATCTCCAGATGTCAGATCAACTATCTCGTTCCCCGGAAACTCTCTAGACTGGCTGAGGGTCCCCCTCACGTCTTTATTCACGTCTCCTGTGGCACCTCTTCTCCCCAGATCACATGAAAGGTTTTTTAATAGCTTTCTTCCCTGAGAAACTTTGAAATCTTTCAGGGCAGAAACTGAACTGGCATCAACCTCAGGGAGACCCAGTGCCCAGTGCACTACAGGTGCAGGCTAAATACCTGCGAAGAATAAAAACAAATGGACCAAGAGCTCAAGGTAGTCCCCAGACTCAAATCCAGAGACGAGATTGAGGACAAACTACTGGTAACCACCACTTAAGTGAAATGGATGAGAGGATGTATGAAAATCTCAGGACATGGCAAGAAAATATGTTCCCTCTAAGAGAAGAATCCTCTTCCTTCCATCCTTAGGGAGGCAGGTCCACGCACCTCAGTAAAGCCCCGTCATGAACAGGACCTACAATATGTGATCAGGGTGATTACAGGTTTCAGGACACAGCACAGGTTTTTAGGCCCCTCAGTGGGCAGCCTCACATGCTGGTGGGGACAGTGCCCTCACATCTGGATTCTACATCCAGTGAGTCACATCCACCCGTGGCACAGCTGTTGCAGGATCGTGTGTTCCATGGACTTGCACCTCTGTGGTGATGGCAGATGGCCATCCTGTGTTTGTGGCTCCACATAGGAGGATGTTAAAACCAAATCGACCCCAGAGGGAAAAGCTGCGGTAGCTTGCCAAGAGGGGAATGAGGGCCAATGGAGAGGATTAACCATTTTTGGGTGTTTCTTATAATAAAACTAGGAACAGCCAATCAGTTGCTAACTCTCTAATGGTTTTTGCTCAGACAAACCAAAACCTAGCTAAGCTGAGACATGCTTTTAGAGGGTATCTCACTCTGGGCAAGAGGTCCTGAATCAGGGGACTGGGTTCTGGTCCTGCCTCTGCCCCTGACCATCAGGGCCAGCCTGGAGACACCAGTTTCCTTCTTGTGCTTGTTTTCCACAAAAGAGATGCAAGATCTCGAGGCTTCCTTCTGTTCCTATAATGTGAATATACAGAGGGTGAAGGTGGTCTTCTCCCCTCACTCCCTGCTATGGACTGAATTATGGCCTCCTCCCCCTACAAGATTCATACTTGGGAGCCCTACCCCTCAGTGTGGTGGTATTTGGAGGTGGGGTCCTTGGGAGGTCATTAAGTTTAGATGAGGTAGGGACCCCATGATGGGATTTGTGTCCTTGGAGCTTATTCTTTACCATAGCCTCACCCCCCACTCACCCCCCACCTGCCATGTGAAGGCACAGCAAGAAGGCAGCCATCTGCAAGCCAAGAAGAGGGTTCTCCTCAGGACATGACCATGCTGGCACCTTGATCTTGGACTTCCAGCTTCTCCAACTATAAGAAAATAAACTGCTGTTGTTTAAGCCACCCAACCCATGGTATTTCGTTATGGCAGCCTGAGTAGATTACAATACTCCATTTGCCTTACTCAGGGCTGCTTTCTGCCTTTCAAAGTCAAGCTAGGGGAGAGGGAGTGCCAACAGGCCTCCACAGACTCGCCTGTGGTGGCTGGACTAGGATTTCCAGGGCTCTGTGGCTTGTGGCCCAGATCCCTGTCAGCACCTCCCCCTTGCCAGAGTCTGACAGCAGCCTTTGGGGCTCATGAGTCTGACCTCTCCCAGGGTGGCCCATCTCTAGGGCTCCTCCAACAGAAGCAGGCCCAGCCCTCGGAGGTAGGTCTTCAGGTGGCAAGACAAGCTGCTACCCCAGCCTTCTCCTCATCCAGGGCAGTCTCATGGGGGGAGGTAAGACCCCAGCAAGAGTACCTTTGGGGTCAATGGCAATTTACAAGTTCCAAAAGCACTTCAACTTTTGTCTTTCCCTGTGCCACTTGGCAACCCTGAGAGAGAGGCAGAAATAATCATTCCAAGTTGGCAGTTGAGCAATGAGATCCAGAAAGAGTCAATTCTCTTACCCAAGGTGGAAACAAGATTTAACCCAGTGTTTGGGTTCTTAGTTCAGTGTTATTCCCACTCTGCCACATTATTTCTCAGATATGTGCAAAGAGTACCAACTACAGGGTGAGAGGGCAGGGGAGGGGCTCCCAGTGGGCTGGCAGCAGGAACTTCTCTGTGGGGAATGTTGTCTACAGGCTGGGTTTGCAGGAGCAAGGCTGAGAAGGGAAGGCTGTGCTAAGTGGAGAAAGGACAGGCTGCAGGTACAGTGGCTGCTCAAAGAACCACAGGTCTCACCCTCTTGACGATCTGGAACACGTGGGGTGGGGCTCAAAAGGTGGAGGAAGGGGTTCTCTGACATTGCCAAATTGAGAAATGCAACAGGACATTTATTTTGGGAGACAGGGGAGAGCCACCAAAGAATGATGAGCAGGCAATGCAGCCCGTTCCAGGTGCTGTAGGATAAAAAGACATGTGGTCTCTGACCATTCACTGTCTCACTCAATGAACTTTGGTGAGCATCTCCTATGGGCCAGGCCTGGGGGAACTCAGGCTCCAAACAAGACGCAGGCTCCATAGGAGCTGGCAGACCAGTGGGCGGTGCACTCCATGCACATCTAGCCTGTGGGGTCTTTCCACAATGATGTTGGGACACCATTGCAAAAGGTCTACCTCAGGGAAATCACCAGGAGCTAGAGAGGGGAGGAGGCCTCTCAGCTTCAGCTCATGGAAGAGACTACCCCCTGCCACTCCCTACCTCAGCCCCTAGTCCGTGCATCAACCGCCCAATACATGGAAGGCTTCAAGGAGGAATCTACGATCACAGCTTCCCGGCCAATGACAAGAAGGGAGGATGGGCTTCACCCCAGAGGCTAGAGAGCCCAGGGTGCCTGCAGGTGTGTGGAGGTAACAATGCTCACTTAGTTCCAGGGCACTAGGAACCTGGTCTGCTCTCTATGCTTCAGAGAACCTTCTGGAAAGTGACTCAAGTATTATCCACAGTATCTACTACCAAGGCTCTAAAGGGAGGCTGCCTTTCTGAAGGATGAAAGATACTCTTACAAACTGAGCTGGCTTGGCTGGCCCCTAGCAGGGGCTCTCACCCCACTACTGCCCAGCTGGCTTTTCCAAAAGGTTGGAGTCATGTTTTCCAGCTCTTTGTCATCTGGCATAGAGCTGGGAAACATAGCCCCCAGTTAGCCATGGCCACACAGAAAACAAAGCCCATTATTACTGGACAGAGCAGCCAGACTGAATCACCCCAGGGCAGACAGACAGCCTTTAATTTGGGGAACAATTCAACGCCTATGTATTATTAGCCAGCGGGTAAAATCAGTCTCTTAGGTGATACAATTCCCAGAGGATAGGTTATACTTATCCTATGTGATCATCTCAGAAGTTTTCATCTCAGAAGTTTTCACTATATGAAACACATCAAAATTCACTTCTGATGGCATTGCACTTTAACCGGGGAGATGTGCAACATTAAAAAGCATCAGTGGCATGACCCATATGGACCTGAGGGCCGTGTGATGGTAAGGAAAAGGAAGAGCGTTTGTTGGGAAAGGCTGTGAGAATTTCTTGGAAGTCCCGCAGCCAGCTTATAGTCTGCTCTTGAGGATTGCAGTAAGGGGGGAGGACAAAAGAAGGTCATGAATATCTAAGATGACGGAAAATTAAAGCAAACTAATAAAAAGCTACACGTCTGACTCTGGCATCAGTCACATGTAGATGCAACTCCAGGCACCCGGCCTCATCCTAGACCCAGTG